>NC_092724.1:116184175-116784175 GCF_047496885.1 Scyliorhinus torazame | reverse complement strand
TCTGCAGAGCTACATAAATAACCGATCTTAATCCCCCCTGTCATGTGAGAGTACCTTTAAGACATGGATATTTAAGCAATGTACCTTTAAGAAAACAGTGATGTCAGAGAGTGGGTGGAGCTGAGCAGATCAGCCATTTTTGAAGTTTCAGTTTGAAAAAGAGCTCGTGTGTGTCTGTGTGTTTCCAGAGAGCTGCAGTTTGGAGGAAAAAAGCTTGGGGAGTGTCTGTGTTTTGCAGTGATCTGGACATGCTGTGATGTCTGCCATGAAAGACTATCTCTGGATCATTTGGGTGATTTAAACTTATAATAGTAAAGCCTTTAACCTGATGTGATTCTGTTTAAAGGTGTTAAGTCTCTTGGAAGTTTGAAGGAACATTTTGAGGAATTATTTACTGTTGTAATATTTTCGTAGTCATCATTGAAGTAAGGGGTGTTAAGAGATCCAAAGTTTATTTAAGATGTTAAGTTGAGTTCATGGAATAAACATTGTTTTGTGTTTAAAAACCCACGTGTCCATAATTGTAATCCCACACCTAAGGAACAAACCATGTGCTAGGAAAAGCAACAAATACATTAAAGGGGAGGTTGGTTGAACTCCATGATACATTTTGGGGTTCTGAAAACGTCTCGCCCATAACACCCCTTTCAAATTGCCCCGATCGGTCAATCAATAAGATTTTAGGGGGCAGTGGCACTGAGAACCTGATTGAGGGTAAAAAAATGTAAGTGCCACTGCATGGCACATTGGGGCCTCTCCTAGCGCCAGAGGGAGTCACTCTGGTTTTCCCACGAAGTGCGGGACCACTTCGTCGCCGATTGGGAAAATTGCGCCTAATGAGTTTTAAATCAGAAAAGAAAGGAAAATATGTGAGAAATACACAGAGTGGGAAAGAGAAGGACAAAAATACATATGAGGAGCAAAATAAAAAGAGAGGGAGAAATATTTAAGAGGCAGAATGAATGATTGAAAAAATATTCCAAGAGTCAGGAGAAATATTGAAAGGGAAAATTTGGAGAGAGGGAGAAGCTCTGAACAATAGTCTGAGACAATCAGATACATTGGGATGAAAGAACACCTGATATTAACAGACAGGAGTTGATCCCTTGTCCATCCAGCTGTACCACAGAACTCTGATGCTTCATACTGTCATGTGAGAGTACCTTTAAGAAATGGGTGTTTATTACTGCAGTGATGTCAGAGAGTGGGTGGAGCTGGGCTGTCTGTCAGTACTTTACTTTCGTTTTTGAGCAGGCTGCAGGATGTGTTTTAATTTCGTTTTCAGAGCTGGATAGCTGCAGTCGCACCCAGAAGGTGTATGAATCTCTCTCTGTAATCTAAAGACTGGAAATCAATCCTGGTGATTTAAAACTAATAACAGTAGTGACTTTAACCTGATGTGATTCTGGTAAAAGGTGCTTTAAGTCGTATGGATGTTAAAAGGAAAGCTTAAAGGATTACTTAGTGTTCAGGGGCGAGATTCTCTGACCCCCCGCCGGGTCGGAGAATCGCCGGGGGCTGGCGTGAATCCCGCCCCCGCCAGTTGCCGAAGTCTCCAGCACCGGATATTCGGCGGGGGCGGGAATCACGTTGCGCCGGTTGGCGGGCCCCCCCGCGCGATTCTCCGGCCTGGATGGGCCGAAGTCCCGCCGCTAAAATGCCTGTCCCGCCGGCGTAAATTAAACCACCTACCTTACCGGCGGGACAAGGCGGTGCAGTCGGGCTCTGGGGTCCTGGGGGGGTGCGGGGCGATCTGGCCCCGGGGGGTGCCCCCACGGTGGCCTGGCCTGCGATCGGGGCCCACCGATCCGCGGGCGGGCCTGTGCCATGGCGGCACTCTTTCCCTTCCGCCTCCGCCACGGTCTCCACCATGGCGGAGGCAGAAGAAACTCCCTCTACTGTGCATGCGCGGGAATGCTGTCAGCGGCCGCTGACGCTCCCGCGCATGCGCCGCCCGGAGATGTCATTTCCGCGCCAGCTGGCGGGGCACCAACGACCTTTTCCGCCAGCTGGCGGTGCGAAATTCGTCCGGCGCTGACCTAGCCCCTTAAGGTTGGGGCTCGGCCCCCAAAGATGCGGAGTATTCCGCACCTTTGGGGCAGCGCGATGCCCGTCTGATTTGCGCCGTTTTGGGCGCCAGTCGGCGGACATCGTGCCGTTTCCGGAGAATTTCGCCCATAGTCTTTGGGGGCTGTATTTGAATTAATTGTTGCTAAGATGTTCACTGTATGTTTTAAAAAGGTTAACTTGAGTTCATAGAATAAACATTGTTTTGCTTTAAAAATACTTTTCCATTTCTGCTGTACCACCCCTGTAGAGTGGGCCGTGTGCTCCCCATACCACAATCTATTAAAAGTTGTGGGTCAGGGGAACTCTATGATACACTTTGGGGTTCTCTAAACCCTGACCCATAACAAATTGGGGGCTCAAGGGGAATAAAATTCTATCTATTAGATTGGCTTAGTGAACTTAAAGACAGTGAGGGGTGAGCATATTGTGGTTGCTTTTCATGTGTGGTATTTCAGTTTAAGTGGGGAGTGTGCTGTGGACAATGGCTCTTTCGGAGGCTCTGAAGTTTTTGGGGGTGGAGACGGTCACACGCAGTACCTTACGGACAGAGACAAAAGCAGACTGTTAGATTTGGCAAAAAACATTGCAGTTATCATTACCTGACAAAATGCGAAAAGATGAGGTAATTATGGCGGTGGCTAAGCATTTTAAGTTGCCTGAGATACAGTTTGACTCATTGGAAAGAGCAAAAATTCAGCTGCAAATTAAACAAACGGAACATGAGAAAGAATTAAAGCAGCTTGAATACAAAAGAGAGCGGAAAAAGGAAAGAGAAAGAGATAGAGCGGAAACAGAAAGAAAGGAAAAAGAAAAGGAGAGAGAAGAAAGGAGAAAAGAAAGAATAGTCCGAGCTGAACAAAAAGAAAGAGAAAGGGAGATACAGATCAGGGAAAAAGATAAAGAGAGAGAGTTTGAACTTCAGAAAATGGCCATGAGACATGACAGTCAGTTAAAATTGGCAGACGTTAAGGGAAACGTACAGTTGGATGATAGTGATGAGGATAGTGAGAAAGGGCGTCAAATTTGAAGGCTTGGTGGGGATCTATTTAAATATGTCCAAGCATTGCCAAGGTTTGATGAGAAGGAGGTGGAAGCCATTTTCATTTCATTTGAGAAGGTAGCTAAACAACTGAAATGGCCACAGGACATGTGGGTATTACTGATTCAAACAAAGTTGGTAGGTAGAGCTAGTGAGGTGTTTGCATCACTACCGGAAGAGGTATCTGAGACGTATGAGGAGGTGAAAAAATCCATCTTTGGTGCATATTTGGGCTGTTTAGCACACTGGGCTAAATCGCTGGCTTTGAAAGCAGACCAAGGCAGGCCAGCAGCACGGTTCAATTCCCGTAACAGCCTCCCCGAACAGGCGCCGGAATGTGGCGACTAGGGGCTTTTCACAGTAACTTCATTGAAGCCTACTTGTGACAATAAGCGATTCAAAAAAAAAATATATATATATATGAACTCGTGCCTGAACCAACAGCCAAAGGTGTAGAAATTTAAGGAAAGAATTTGGTCAAACATACATGGAGTTTGAAAGGCTCGAACTGAGTAATTTTGATAGGTGGATAAGGGCTTTGAAAATAGACCAAACGTATGCAGCTCTCAGAGAAAATATACTTTTGGAGGAGTTTAAAAATTCAATTCCTGATGTAGTGAGAACTCATGTGGAAGAACAGAGGGTTAAAACGGCGAAGTAGTTCATAAATCAAAGCTTGGTTTCCGACATCAGTTTCAGCCTGTGAGGGAGAGAAACGGGAGACATGAGAAATACTCAAGTGGTAAAGGTAAAGGTGATCTGATGGGAGATAATAAGGAGAGTGTACCTCAGATTAAAAAAGAAACCCAGGAGGGTGGAAGGGGCATGAAAAGTTTCAAATGTTTAACAGTAATAAACTAGGCCATGTAAAGTCACAGTGTTTGTGGTTGAAGAAAGGCACTGGGAAGGCTGATGTGGTAAAACAGGATAAGACAGTGGGGTTTGTTAAAGTGGTTAAGGAAAGCCCAAGTGAAGCTTAGGAGGTGCAAAAGATTGTACAGCCTGATAAAGAGGTGATTGATAAGGCCAGGTCTCTTTAAAGAATTTACTTGTGTGGGTAAAGTTTACTCATGTGTATCAGGAGGAGCAGGTAAATAAGTCACAATTTTAAGAGATACGGGAGCTAGTCAATCTTTAATGGTAAGAGATGAGGAGTTATGTGGTTTGGGAAGAATGTTGCAAGAAAAGGTGGTAATATGTGGAATTCAGGGTGAGAGGAGTAGTGCTCCATTATATAAGGTACGGTTGGAAAGTCCAGTGAAGAGTGGTAAAGAGGTAGTAGGCATAATAGAGAAACTATCTTGTCCAGGAATACAGTTTATCTTGGGTAATGATATAGCTGGATCGCAGGTGGGAGTGATGCCGACTGTGGTTGATAAGCCAGTGGAAAATCAGACAACTGAAGTGTTTAAGGACGAATATCCTGGGATTTTTATGGATTGTGTAGTGACAAGGTTGCAGAGTCACAGGTTAAGACAAGAGGAGAAATCAAAGAGTGAAGATGAAGTTGAAGTGCAATTATCAGAAACGATTTTTGATCAGATGGTTGAAAAAGAACAAGAATAGATGGAGGATGAGGCGGATATTTTTAGTTCAGGAAAATTGGCGGAGTTACAACAGAAAGATGTATCAGAAAGCATACAGGGAAGAGGAATCTGAGTGTATACCAGAGTGTTATTACAGTAAAAGTGATGTCTTGATGAGAAAATGGAGACCTTTACATATGCAGGTGGATAGAAAGTGGGCAGAAGTTCATCAAGTAGTATTGCCGGTAGGGTATAGAAATGAGGTACTAGTGGGAGGTCATTTGGGAATAAGGAAAACTCAAGCTAAAATCCAGAAACATTTTTATTGGCCTGGACTACATAAAGATGTAGTTAAATTATGTCAATCATGTCACACATGTCAAGTGATAGGGAAACCTCAAGCAGTGATAAAACATGCGCCCTTAATACCCATTCCAGCCTTTGAGGAACCTTTTACAAGGGCCCTAATTGATTGCATAGGACCGCTTCCTAAAACAAAAAGTGGGAATCAATATCTTTTAACTATAATGGATGTGTCTACTTCCAGAGGCCATTCCAGTACGTAATATTACAGCTAAAAAGATTGTGGAGGAGTTACTTAAATTCTTTACGAGATATGGACTACCCACAGAAATACAATCGGATCAAATTTTACCTTGAGGTTATTCAAAGACGTTATGGCTAGCTTAGGAATAAAACAATATAAATCTACTGCGTATCATTCAGAATCGCAGGGAGCATTAGAAAGGTGGCATCAGCCATTAAAGACAATGTTGAGGGCTTATTGTCAAGATTATCCAGAGGATTGGGATCAAGGAATTCCATTCGTACTGTTTGCAATTAGGGATGCACCTATATGAGTCAACCAAATTTAGTCTTTTTGAACTAATTTTTGTCATGAGGTAAGGGGACTTAAATTGATTAAGGAAAAATTGGTGAGTGAGAAATCGGAAATTACATTATTGGATTATGCGTTAGGGAACAATTAAATGGAGCAGGTGAATTGGCTGGAAAATATTTAAAGGTTGCACAAAATGTGATGAAATGGGTAGCGGACAAGAAATCCAAAGTTTGTAGTTTTGCCAGGGAGATAAAGTTTTAGTGTTGTTACCAGTGGTAGGTGAACCTTTAAAAGCTATGTTTTGTGGACCTTATCAGATTGAAAGGAAATTAAGTGAGATGACATATGAGGTAAACACACCAGATAGAAGGAAGTCTCACCGAGTGTGTCATGTGAATATGCTTAAAAGGTACTTTGAAAGGGAAGGAGAGAAAAAGGAGGAGGTTTTAATGATTCTAACTCAAAGTGACGAACCAAATCCAGATGACTGTGAATTTGACATACCTCAAATTAAATTGGAAAATGAGGATGTTCTTAAAAATTGGGATAAATTGTTGAGTTACCTTCCAGAGGAAAAATGGACTGACCTGAAAGATTTATTGATATCACATGGGCAAGATTGTGGCGATAAATTGGGAAGTACTAAAATGGATATACGTGATGTAGATGTGGGAAATGCTGTTCCAATCAAACAACATCCATATAGACTTAACCCTTTAAAATTGGCACAGGTTAACAAAGAGATTGAGAGTATGCTTAAAAATGGCATAATTGAAGTGGGCTGCATCCAATGGAGCTCACCCATAGTGCTGGTACCAAAACCAGACGGTACCCAACGGTTGTGTGTGGCCTATAGAAAGGTTAATGCAGTTACAAGAACGGACTCTTATCCTATCCTACGTTTGCAGGATTGCATTGTGAAAGTGGGACAATCAGCTTTTATTTCCAAACTGGATTTACTTAAAGGTTATTGGCAGGTACCTTTCTCCGAAAGGGCGACCGAGATTTCAGCTTTTGTGACTCCAGATGGTATATACCAATTCAAAGTTATGCCATTTGGCATGAAAAACGCCCCAGCCACATTTCAATGGTTAACTAACAAAGTCGTTTCAGGATTACCCAATTGTGCGGTATACATTGACGATCTGGTAATTTTCAGCCAGACATGGAAAGACCATTTAAAACATCTGATGGAGTTATTCGATCGACTTCAGGAGGCGGGTTTGGTGATAAATCTAGCCAAAAGTGAATTTGGAAAAGCCTAAATTTACTTTAGTTGAGGGGTTTCCGATACCCTCAAGACGAAGGGAAATAATGCGATTTCTTGGCATGAGTGGGTTTGATCAAACATTTGTGCAAAAGTTTTGTATCGTGATTGCTCCACTGATGGACTTGTTGAAGAAACGTCAAATGTTTCAGTGGACACCGGACTTTCAACAGGCATTTGACGGCCTGAAAGCTGTGATAACCAATGCTCCTGTGTTGGAGAATTACAAGGGACTCTGCAATCAGATTGAACTAAAGTATCTGACTTCAAAGAGAAATGCCAAGGCGTAGAGAAATGGATGGATCGTGCAGAGACCTTCTTGATCAAAGAGACTGTCAATCAAGAAGGATTTCAGTTGGAGGAAGAAAGAAAAATGGACTATATTATCATACCTGTTTGCGTGTGTTGTTTTTTGAAACGATAAAGTATATACACTGTTTGCATTTCTTAAAGGATAGTGAAAAGGTGAAAAATGAAACCATCTTGAAGTTGATGGTTTATTTTTTTTTCTTGGGGGGAGGTGTCATGTGAGAGTACCTTTAAGAAATGGGTGTTTATCAATAGGTGTGTATATAAATATCTGTAGTGAGAGTACCTTTAAGAAATGGGTGTATATTACTGCAGTGATGTCCGGGAGTGGGTGGAGCTCGGCTGTCAGTTTTTTACTTTCGTTTTGGAGCAGGCTGCAGGGTGTGCTTTAGTTTCCTTTTCAGTGTTGGAGCTGCAGTCACAGCCAGAAGATGAATGAATCTCTCTCTGTAATCTAAAGACTGTAAATCGATCCTGGTGATTTAAACTAATAACAGTAGTGACTTTAACGTGATGTGCTTCTGGTAAAAGGTGTTTTAAGTCGTATGGATGTTAAAAGGAAAGCTTAAAGGATTACTTAGTGTTGTAGTCTTTGGGGGTTGTATTTGAATTAATGGTTGCTAAGATGTTCACTGTATGTTTTAAAAAGGTTAACTTGAGTTCATAGAATAAACATTGTTTTGCTTTAAAAAAAATACTTTTCCATTTGTGCTGTACCACACCTGTAGAGTGGGCCATGTGCTCCCCATACCACAATCTATTAAAAGTTGTGGGTCAGGGGAACTCCATGATACACTTTGGGTTCTCTAAACCCTGGCCCATAACAATACATTCCCCACCACATTCTCCCAATAAGAGGGGCAATAAACCAAACAAGAACTCAAGTCAATTGCCAGAGGTGAAAATTTGGAAAATTCCCCTTCGATCCCTTGAGGCAAACATAATTACTCCATATCATTGCTCTGGCCCTGATAATACTGTGCAGTTTCCACCTTTTGAAAGAAGTGATTTCCAGCCAGAAACCGATCCCACGCTTGTTTGAGGGACTTTAAAGAATCAGGGGCGAAATTCTCCTACCCGCCCTGCCACATTTCTGCCCCGACCGGCCGGCGGGAGTCTCCGTAATACCGGCCGGTCAATGGGGTTTCCCATTGTGGGGCAGCCCCACGCCGTCGGGAAACCCCCGGGCGCCGGCAAAACGGAGACTCCCGCCGGCGGAGAATGACGCCCCAGAAATCACAAGCCCACTATCCTCTGAGAAAAGAATCACCTTTTTATATCTAACTTGGTTCCACTTGTTGAGACTTTGAGCCCTGGTCCTCACTAACCCATGTCGTTTACTCATGAGAGAAAGTATAAAGGAAGCAATAGAGGGAGATGGAAGAGTTCAAGACAACCAAAGAGATAAAGAAAGGGAAAGACAAAAAATTAAAAAATGGAATTGAAGGGAGAGTGACTTATATTTATTCTCAGGATTAGATGTTGCTGGAAAGGCAAGCATTTATTAACCATCGCGAATAACCCTTGACAGTATAATTGAGAGTTGCCTTCATTGTTTGCTAGGTTATTCAACAAGATAGTTCGGAGTCAATTTAATGTAGGTTTGGAACTATATATTGGTCAGTCCGGAAATGATGGCAAGTTTCCTTTCCTAATGCATATTAGTGAACCAGTTGCGTTTTTACAGCAACCTGTTATAATGATCGGTATTACCGTGAGTAGCTTCTTATTCTGGATTTATTTGGTTAACCGATTTCAATTTCAAACTGCCAAGGTGGGATTTGAACCCATGGGTGGAATTCCCCAGGTCTTCCCGCTGGCAGGATCTTCCGGTCCCGCCAAAGTTGCCCCCAGCCGCAAGTTCCCTGACAGCGGAGTGGGTGGATGGGAAGATTCCTCTGGTGGTTGTTGGTGAGCCACCTCTGCTGCGGGAAAACCGCGGGAGAGTCCCGCCCCCACGTCTCAGATGCAGTCTTCAGGCAGCATTACCACTCTGCTGCCAATACCCATACCATACTCTTATTTTTCAAATTAAGATTTCCTGCATCTATTAGGTTGAAGTCAGGCAACCTCTATGGTCAAATCCTTCAGTTAAGACCAATCTTAATATTCCAGTGAATAATGCTACAAAACAAAGGTTACGGTAGTTTTAATTTTGCTAATAAAACTGCCAAAGTTACTCTGGAGCAAAAGGAATTATCACATTTACCGTGTTCTGGCTGAATCCATGTCCAATACGAGTTTCGCTAAATGTTTTCTCTGTTTTTGGATATTAGGAATGTCCACCTAAAAAATAAATAGATAAATTATTCATCCTCCTTATCTAGCCATTGAAGATTACGTGGTTGAAGAAAATGGTAATTCACTTTTGATATCGTATTCCACATCTTTCAAATTGAGATTCAATCACACGCTATGTGGAAGTCAAGCAGCTCCAACAGTTAAAGTATTCAGATAAGAGACCTTAACCTGGACCCTTGTTAATTTGAACACCAATCTCTACCAAATCTCTCAAAATTCTCTTTTCCAAGGAGACCAACACCAGTTTCTCCTGCCGATCCATGTTAACTGAAATGTCTCATCCCTGGAACCATTTTCGTAAATCTATTCCTCTTCTAAATGAAATGAATGAAATGAAAATCGCTTATTGTCACAAGTAGGCTTCAAATGAAGTTACTGTGAAAAGCCCCTAGTCGCCACATTCCGGCGCTTGTTAGGGGAGGCTGGTACTGGAATTCTAAAGCAGTGTTTCCTCAACTATTTTCTCGTGTGACACCATTTTTTAACACTTCAAAATTAACATGATCACAGAGGCCAAAAAGAAAAATAGCAAAATAGCAGCATAGCAACATTCAGCATATAATTAATAATAATAATCTTTTATTGTCTCAAGTATGAAGTTACTGTCAAAAGCCCCTAGTCGCCACATTCCGGCGTCTGTTCAAATAAGCTTGTACAGGAATTGAACCTGCGTTGCTGGCCTTGTTCTGCATTACAAACCACCTGTCCCAGCTCAGTTTGCAGATTATAGATCAACATGTAATACATCTATAAATATGAAAATCAGTTTAAATCTACTTTGCAAAATCGTTATTATTTCAAGTATTTATGTAGGTTTCAATCAAGCTCCCGATATTGTGGTGATACAAAGCTCAGGGAAGAACCCTCTTCTCCTGCTTCCTGGCACGGGATAGTCACACATTTGCGCTGCTGAACATTGTCCCCATTAAAGATGGCGGGCCTTAACCTGAGCCTGTCACTGGGGGAAGTCCCACAGCTGTTGCCCCACTTGGTGCAAATGCAGGACCAGTAGCTTATTTTTGAGGTCTCCCACCCAGTTGCCAGGTTCGTTGCTCTCCCCTGTCATGCCTTCAGGAGCGACAGAGAGAGGAGCAGGGTAAGAACAGGGCTGGCCATCATCTGGGCCTTGTGTGGGCTGCTCTATTGGAGGACAAGGAGCTCGTGAAACCATCGTCTGTTTATGTATCTCCAATAGCTTGGGAAGCGCTGCTCTAAAGTTTTTCCATTCTTCCGAAATTGCGGCCCTGAACTGGAGACAGCACTCCAGTTGAGGCAGACCCAGCGTTTTATAAAAGTTCATCATGACTTCCTTACTTTTGCATGTTGTGACACTACTTTCAAAGAGATCATTTATATGCCTCTATTTAAAAGTGGGGTGATACAGCGGAATATTTCTTTAATAAATTCTGTTTAAAAGGGGCAAATTACATTCTAATATGGCTTAACATAGAACATAGAAAATACAGCACAGAACAGGCCCTTCGGCCCACGATGTTGTGCCGAACCTTTGTCCTAGATTAATCATAGATTATCATTGAATTTACAGTGCAGAAGGAGGCCATTCGGCCCCTTGAGTCTGCACCAGCTCTTGGAAAGAGCACCCTACCCAAACTCAACACCTCCACCCAACACCAAGGGCAATTTGGACATTAAGGGCAATTTATCATTGGCCAATTCACCTAACCCGCACATCTTTGGACTGTGGGAGGAAACCGGAGCACCCGGAGGAAACCCACGCAGACACGGGGAGGACGTGCAGACTCCGCACAGACAATGACCCAAGCTGGAATCGAACCTGGGACCATGGATCTGTGAAGCAATTGTGCTATCCACAATGCTACCGTGCTGCCCTTAAGAACAAATAAATCTACACTATATCATTTTCCCGTAATCCATGTACCTATCCAACAGCTGCTTGAAGGTCCCTAATGTTTCCGACTCAACTACTTCCACAGGCAGTGCATTCCATGCCCCCACTACTCTCTGGGTAAAGAACCTACCTCTGATATCCCTCCTATATCTTCCACCTTTCACCTTAAATTTATGTCCCCTTGTAATGGTGTGTTCCACCTGGGGAAAAAGTCTCTGACTGTCTACTCTATCTATTCCCCTGATCATCTTATAAACCTCTATCAAGTCGCCCCTCATCCTTCTCCGCTCTAATGAGAAAAGGCCTAGCACCCTCAACCTTTCCTCGTAAGACCTACTCTCCATTCCAGGCAACATCCTGGTAAATCTTCTTTGCACCTTTTCCAGAGCTTCCACATCCTTCCTAAAATGAGGCGACCAGAACTGTACACAGTACTCCAAATATGGCCTTACCAAGGTTTTGTACAGCTGCATCCTTACCTCATGGCTCTTAAATTCAATCCCTCTGTTAATGAACGCGAGCACACCATAGGCCTTCTTCACAGCTCTATCCACTTGAGTGGCAACTTTCAAAGATGTATGAACATAGACCCCAAGGTCTCTCTGCTCCTCCACAATGCCAAGAACTCTACCGTTAACCCTGTATTCCGCATTCATATTTGTCCTTCCAAAATGGACAACCTCACACTTTTCAGGGTTAAACTCCATCTGCCACTTCTCAGCCCAGCTCTGCATCCTATCTATGTCTCTTTGCAGCCGACAACAGCCCTTCTTACTATCCACAACTCCACCAATCTTCGTATCGTCTGCAAATTTACTGACCCACCCTTCAACTCCCTCATCCAAGTCATTAATGAAAATCACAAACAGCAGAGGACCCAGAACTGATCCCTGCGGTACACCACTGGTAACTGGGATCCAGGCTGAATATTTGCCATCCACCACCACTCTCTGACTTCTATCGGTTAGCCAGTTCGTTATCCAACTGGCCAAATTTCCCACTATCCCATGCCTCCTTACTTTGTGCAGAAGCCTACCATGGGGAACTTTATCAAATGCCTTACTAAAATCCATGTACACTACATCCACTGCTTTACCTTCATCCACATGCTTGGTCACCTCCTCAAAGAATTCAATAAGATTTGTAAGGCAAGACCTACCCCTCACAAATCCGTGCTGACTATCCCTAATCAAGCAGTGTCTTTCCAGATGCTCAGAAATCCTATCCTTCAGTACCCTTTCCATTACTTTGCCTACCACCGAAGTAAGACTAACTGGCCTGTAATTCAAGAGTTATGGAATGGAGTTTGAGACGTCTATCTCCATATTGCCATCCCCTCTCTCCCCACTTTGAAAGCTTGCTCCAAGCCCACCACTTCACCCAAGCCATCAGTTCCCCAGAATAGCCTCTCCACAGTGCCCTTTCCCCATATGTGCTTTACCCTCTCAGTCTCCTCCTTGCAGTACCACTTAAATAACTTCCTGCATATGAGGAATGTTCTATAAAAGGAAGTTGTTGTTGGAATAAGGTTGTATCGATTACACCCATGAAGCAGAACGCCCAGTGTTTCCTTTCCTGTAACTGAAGATACTCAGTTACTTCTTCTGCCCATGAACCATCTTTGGGTGATTTTGTTTTGGAATTTTATGATCCCAGCTGAACTTTAATATAATGCTTTCTTTGATGCCTCAGCGAATTCACAATCTGGTGATGAGCACTGAAGATCCCAGTGTGATCGGCTGCAGCAAGAGATGCCCTTCCGCAGCTGATGAAAACTTTCAAATTAAAGTGCATTAAACTTGTGCTGAGGACAGAAGGATAGCGATAAAACTGAAAACTCTGGAAAAGCTCAGCACGTCTGTCAGCATCTGTGGAGAGAGAAATGTATCAACTCCAATACGACTCCAGAGTTCTGAAGAAGAATCATATTGGTCTCAAAACATTAACTCGGTCGGCCACCAAACATAGCACTTCCCATTTTCATTGGGGCGGGAATGGCGGTGGATGCGTTTCACACATTTTACGGAGGCAACTGCCTTCAGTCAAGTGGGATTTTGGTAGCCTTGAGCATGAAACTCAAAGTGTGCTGATTAGACCAGGTAATAGCAGCTCTGAAGTTTGAGGGTTTGGAGAGGTAATGGCACCTCTTTGGATCTGGCCCTGCTGCACTTTTTGGTTAGGTAAGGTGCTGTTATGGATCTGCCTACTAACAGCAGTAATGCAAATTTAACAAGACATGACAGGGTGTGATCTGCCCAGCAACATGTAGCGATCTGCTTAGCAACAGCGGTAGGTAGCCAGTTTTATAAAAGCATGATGGGATGTGACGTTTCCAGTAATGAGATTAGCAGGCACCTAGATAGAATCAGATGTAAATCGCCTGTTTGTAAAACCAGCTGACCTAGGTGACTGAGAGATCAGTGGAGATATACACATGCTAATTTTAGAATCAAGCAATTTGAGAGAGATTGACTGCCAAATATACAGAAAGAAGAATCAAAGTGGAAAAATGGTATATTTGCAAGCACCCTCAGAAAGCAGAGATGCTAGTTTACATCTAACAGCTTGAGAGGCCAGTCCACAATTCAGAGCCAGGAGGCTAGACCTGCATCTAAGTCTTAGAGCCAAGTGCACAAACCTTTGTAAAGGCAGTTTAGTTTAATTATCTTTGCAGGGCCAGGCAAAGACATTTCACAGCCTGGATTATCAGCCCTGTAATGTGCGGCAATGATAAGCTGAATTTGATTACAGATTTATTTAGTTTGGATGTTGTTTGGGGAAAGGGTAAGTCTTAAGGAGTTAGGGATCATAGATATATTTTGGAACATTCTAAAAAAAACTGTCTGTGTTTAGTGATTCATATACATAATTGTCTTAGTTGCGTAGTCCTGTTAGTGTGTATTTGCCTTTTCTTTAATAAATAGTCTTTAATAATTGTTACATGATGGCTGGACTGTTTATTCTCACTGGGGTTGCACATGACGCCTCACATCATTCCAAAAACAAAACTATACACCCCCATGACCCAAGTGTTTCAATTTGGAATACCCTTGCAGATATCATCAGCGTGGTTCGTGACAGTGCCATTTGTATTGTTAAAAGTAGGCATAAATGTGCATTAACAATGCATGAATATATTACAGTTAAGTTCATTGGAACAGTCAACAGGGGCGGGATTCTCTGACCCCCCTGCCAGGCCGGAGAATCGCCGGGGGGCGGCGTGAATCCCGCCCCGCCGCCGGCTGTCGGATTCTCCGGCGGCAGTTTTTCGGTGGGGGGCGGGAATCGCACCGCAACGTTTGGGGGCGGTTGGCAGCGGGCCCCCCCCTCCGGCGATTCTCCAGCCTGCGATGGGCTGAGTGGCCCGTTTTCGGCGGGTCCCGCCGGCGTATATTACACCAGGTCCGTACCAGTGGGACCTGGCTCTGCAGGCGGCCTACGGAGTCCTCGGGGTGATGCGGGGGGACCTGGCCCCGGAAGGGGGGGGGGGCACGGTGGCCTGGCCAGAGATCAGGGCCCACCGATCCACGGGCGGGCCTGTGCCATGGGGGCACTCTTTCCCTCCGCGCCGGCCAGTGTAACAGTCCGCCATGGCTGGCACGGAGAAGAACACCCCTGCGCATGCGCGGGGATGATGCCAGCACAGGCTAGATAAAAGGCTTTATTTAGTTGAAGAAATGTAAATGAATAATGGTACATTAGCTGTCCTCCAGTATTCTGACACCTCTCCTGTGACCAGAGAAGATTGGAAAGTTATTTTCAGAGCTGCTGCAATCTCCCCCCTTCCCTCCCACAGCAACCTTTTTATAAATTAATTAATGGGATTTGGGCATCACTGGTTAGGCCAGCATTTATTGCCCATTCCTAGTTGCCCTTCAGGGGTTGGTACCGAGTTGCCTTCTTGAACCGCTGCAGTCCCTGAGATGCAGGTCCACCCACAGACCTAATGGGAGGGAATTCCAGGATTTTGCCCCAGCGACAGTGAAGGAACAGCAATATATTTCCAAGTCAGGATGGTGGGTG
Organism: Scyliorhinus torazame; assembly: GCF_047496885.1. Taxonomy (NCBI): domain Eukaryota; kingdom Metazoa; phylum Chordata; class Chondrichthyes; order Carcharhiniformes; family Scyliorhinidae; genus Scyliorhinus; species Scyliorhinus torazame. The sequence continues at coordinate 116,768,929 of NC_092724.1, read as the reverse complement.
ACTTGGAGAGGAACCTCCAGGTGGTGGGTTCCCAGGTATCTGCTGCTCTTGTCCTTCTAGGTAGTAGTTTTTGTGGGTTTGGAAGGTGCTGCCTAAGGAACCTTGGTGAGTTACTGCTGTGCATCTTATCGATGGTACACATGGCTACCACTGTTCATCAGTGGTGGAGGGATTGAATGTTTGTGGAAGAGGGAGCAATCAAGTGGGCTGCTTTGTCCTGGATGAAGCTTCTTGAGTGCTGTTGGAGCTGCACTCATGCAGGCAAGTGGAGAGTATTCCATTACACTCTTGACTTGTGCTTTTGTAGATGATGAACAGGCTTTGGGCGGGTCAGGAGGTGAGTTACACGCCGTAGGATTCCTAACCATTGACCTGATCTGCCTCAGTATTAATATGGCTCGTCCAATTCAGTTTCTGATCAATGGTAACCCCAGGATGTTGATTGTGGAGTATTAAGAGAAGGTAATGCCATTGAATGTCAAGGGGCGATGGTTAGATACTCTCTTGCGAATGTAACTTGCTACTTGTCAGCCCAAGTTTGGATATTGTCCAGGTCTTGCTCTATTTGGACATGGACTGCTTCAGTGTCTGAGGAATTGTGAATGGTGCTGAACATGGTGCAGTCATCTGCGAACATCCCACTTCTGACCTTATGATGGAAGGGAAGTCACTGATGAAGCAGCTGAAGATGGTTGGGCCTAAGACACTAACTTGAGGAACTCTTGCAGTGATATCCCGGTACTGAAATGATTGACCCCCAACTACCACAACTATCTTACTTTGTGCCAAGTATGACTCCAACCAGTGGAGAATTTCCCCCCCCCCGATTCCCATTGACTCCAGTTTTGCTCGGGCTCCTTGATGTCATATTCGGTCAAATATTGCGTTGATGTCGAGGGCAATCACTCTCACCTCAACTCTGGCATTCATCTCTTTTGTCCATGTTTGAATCAAGGCTATAATGAAGTCAGGAGCTGAGTGACCCTGGCAGAACCCAAACTGAGCATTCTGTGAGCAGGTTATTGCTGTGCAAGTGCCACTTCATAGCACTGTTGATGACTCCTTCCATAGGGTGGTAATTGGCCGTGTTGGATTTGTCCTGTTTCGTGTGTACAGGACACACCTAGGCAATTTTCCACATTGCTCAGTAGATGCCAAGTGTTGTAGCTGTACTGGAAAAACTTGGCTAGGGATACGTCTCATCTGGCCCTGGGGATTTATCTACTTTTAGGCCAGTTAAAACTGTCAGTACCTCCTCCCTCGCAATGTTAAGTCGTTCAAGTAAATCACAATGCGCCTCCCGGATTTCTATACCGACATCATCCTTCTCCTTAGTGAACACAGATGCAAAGTACTCATTTTAAACCTCACCAATATCTTCCGGTTCCACATACAAATTGCCATGTTGGTCCCTAATGGGCCCGACTCTAGCCCTGGTCAACCTCCTGCCCTTAATATACTTCTAAAACAACTTTGGGTTTTCCTTTATTTAACCATGCTTTTTCATGCCCCCTCTTCCCACGCCTAATTTCTTTCCTAAGTAACCCCCTGCACTTTCTTTATTCCTCTTGGGTTTTCGCTGTTTTGAGCCCTCAGTATCTACCATAAGCCTCTTGTTTTTTTTCCCTTTTCAACTCTGGATATTCTTTGACATCCAGGGTTCTCTGGGCATATTGCTCCCATCCTTCATTATCATGGGAACATGTTGGCCCTGTACTCTCTCTGTTTCCTTTTTGAATGAATCCAACTGTTCTGATGTAGATTTTCCTAAGTATGTGCTCCCAGTTAACTTTGGACAGATTCTGTCTTAACATAGAACACACAGTGCAGAAGGAGGCCATTCAGCCCATCGAGTCTGCACCGACCCACTTAAGCCCTCACTTTCACCCTATCCCCGTAACCCAATAACCCCATCTAACCTTCTTGGTCACTAAGGGCAATTTATCATGGCCAATCCACCTAACCTGCACGTCTTTGGACTGTGGGAGGAAACCGGACTCTGCACAGACAGTGACCCAGCAGGGAATCGAATCTGGGACCCTGGCGCTATTCACTTGTGCTACTGTGCTGCCCTAATTTGCCCTCCCCCAAATAAAAACCTTAATTTCTATCTATCTTTGTCCCTTTCCATAACTAATTAAATTCTACTGAGTTATGGCCACTGCTTCCAAAATGCTCCCACATTACACCGTCATCCACTTGCCGGCTTCATCCCCTAAAACTAGATCAGCTTCTTTGTAGGACTTGTATGTACTGGCATTTTAAGAATTCCACCCCCTCTAAACCTTTCACACTTTGATTATCCAAGTTAATATTGGGGAAGTTGAAATCCCTTACTATTATTACCCAAATGTTTTGACAATTCTCAGAGATTTGCTTCTATATCTGCCCTTCTATCTCTCCCTGACTGTTTGGGAGCCTATTGTACACTCCCAGCAATATGATTCCCCCTTTTCATTACTAAGTTCTACCCACATGGCTTCATTTGAGAAACCTACTAAGATATCATCCCTGAGCACTGTCACGATGTTAACCCGAATCAATAATGTAATTCCTCTTCATCTTTTACCTACCCCTCTATCATGCCTGAAACATATGTACCCTGTGACGTTCAGCTGCCAGTCCTGCCCTTCTGTCAACCAGGTTTCTGTGATTTCCATAAAGTCATTATTCCATATGCTGGTCAACACTTTGAGTTTATCAGTCTTGCCGGTCAGGCTCCTTGCATTGAAATAAATGCAGTTTAGCTTATCAATCCTCCCACATGCCTTATCATACCCCTGTCTGATCTGCCCACTGGGCTTGCCTGGTTGCCCTCTATATTTGACTCCATCTTCTCACCCACTGTGCTGATACTTTGGATCACATCCCCCTTCCAAATTAGTTTAAAACCTGCCCAGTAGCATGAACAAACCTCCCTGCCAGGATATTTGTCCCCCTCCAATTCAGGTGCCACCCTTCCACCCACTGGCGCTGCTGTCCTGTTTTCAACCCGCCGTCAAGAGAATCAAGCACTTCTACCCTAACATTGGGAACTTGAAACTTTGCTTCCCACTTCATTCAGCACCCGCACATCTCTTTCCCCACTCCCTCAGCCAACATTAAGTTCTGTCCATTAATTTTCCCTTCAGATCCATGTTTTTCTGAATCTACTAGTTAAATGGCCAGAGTATAAACGTGTTTGGATGAACTGCCCACACACAAAAAGGCTAATGGGGTAGAATTTGTGCGTGTGTTTTCCTGTTCTCTCATTGTGACTTCAATAGAAGATCAGTGGAAACCGTGTGACGCCCAATGCTACAGGATTTCCTGCAGAGTTATAACAGCGATCCGGGAGAAGAGCCTACAGAAAATCTACCCTGAGGATGATGACTGACTTGTTTTCCACTTCAACATTTCTTTTGCTTTTATTTCAGATTTTTTGTGTATTTGCTATCTTAGTTGCTCTTTTATAGCAAGAGCCCCTGGCTATCCAAGACAACATTCTTACCTCAGCTAATACGAACAATGGCTCTATCACATCCCGTTCTATCTGTAGCTCGAAGAGGATGAGCTCCTGGGCTAGCCTGTCCTCTGTGTCACCACACATCTTCAGCATCTTCCTGTAGAGAAAGGGGACATAAGCCACGTTATGTAGAATCCCTACTGCAGCAATAATCATTCCAAATACACCATACGACAATGCAGTATGATGTTCTCTTTCTCTCTGGGTTTAGCTTTTACTTCAGAAAAAAACACCAGGAATTCCAATTACATATTTCTAAACTTCCAGGAACAACACAAATACTTTTTTCTATGATGCGCAGGTTTCCAATTCTGCACAAGGTGAGCCATTGGCCACTGGGAGATCTTCAGTTAGTTTATTTTTTAAACCAGACTCAAGCACAGCAATGCAGTCATCATAAAGAACACTCTTGACAATACATTATTTCGGCATTTGGCATTATATCTACTAAACGCATCTGTGAAACCATCACCCCGATAGGTTATCCCCAGGAACTGTGCTGAAATTTAGGCAGTGTTTACTACACCATATTTGCTCCAAGTTGTTCAGGATGTATGTTATTTATTTCCCACAATATTTGAAGGATCATCAACATCACACAAAATTGTAGGAATTTTATCATTGTTACAATATTTCAAACTGTGACCTATAGGACCAATACATTAAAGTGTGTTATCCCAATGTTACAACTCTTAAACAACAAACAACTGAACTCTATAGCTAGCGGGTGGAACCCTTGGGTTCTGATACTCATAACAGAGCCTATGAACCACATGTTAGTTTTTAAAAAAATCTGTGGTCCTCAGTGTATCTCGTACTCCAATTGCTGTCAAGTCATTTACAGCGAGAGGGATTTGGAGTTTCCTCTCTACCAAAATCTGATTAATTGCTTATTTGCTGTCCACGTTACTTTGCTACAATTTTAACAGAAACCTTCAATCATTCTTTAAACATCAGCCTAAACTATAATAGAGACTAGCTGTCTCGCTCTAATATGCAGATTTGTCAAAGGCATTGTGTGCCAGGTAGGTCCCGGGAGCGTGGTCTCCTGGCTTCTACCAGCCACGTTGCCCATGTGCGCTGCTTTTCGGTTGCAGCGAATATCACACCCATGATATTATACTGGGTGGGTCTAACTGAAAACTGGATTATAAACTGTGCAGTGTTTTTTTTTAATTATTAAGCTTAATTATCAGATGCTTCAACTCAAAACCTTATTTTGAAATGTATTTGTAAGTACTTTAGTAAGATATTTTAGCAGTTTGATACTAACCTGGGCCTTATGCATAACTTATAGTATATCATCAGAGTCTGGGAGCCACACAGTACGACTCGTAATCATCAAATTTATTCGATGTACTGTAAATTGCAATGTAACATTCAGGAGGGAGCTCTGGTTCTGGCTGATAAATTTCCAATTTCATTTTGGATTGAGCATTCCAAAGCTTGTTAAAGAAAAGGAAACCATTCTCCCTCAGATTGCAAACTACTCTCTAGATCTAATGGATCCCTTGAGCACTTAAACCCAGATTGACAAAACCTAGCAATGTCAAGTTCATATAGCTTCTACAAGGGGACCTCAGAGTTCTAACCACTTCACAGCAGCTCCAAAGTAGTAGCTGTACGAACGACAGTTCTTTGGTTAGATTTGATTCTGTACAGGCAGTTCTTGGACTTACGACACAGGTGGTTCTTGAAAACCACGTCATAAGTTGGAACCGATTTTCCCTTGGGAACAGTGATATAAATGGGGGATTGGTTTCTGAAACAAGGACAGAAATCACTCATGGGGCACCTGGCAGTGTTAAATGCTTTCAACTCTTGCCCTGTAATGTCGCTACGGTGACTGAGGGTGCCTGTACTTCTTAGCACAAGTTCCTCGGTTCGTCTGGGGGATGTAATGAAGCCATTGATCATCGTCAGTTGCCTATTTAACCGTGAACTTCTACGAGTCTGAGCGCACATTAAATACAACATAAGCATATAAATGCATTAAAATCATGACAGCTGTGGCAAAATTTTTAACAAGACAAAACACTTGTTTCCACTTAATAAAGATGGTTCGGCCTGCCCAGTTATACAGATGGGCGGTGCAGAACCTAAACGTGTGGACGTGCTGACGTGGCATTGTAAAGTCAAAACCAATGTTGTAAAGTCAAAATGGTGTGTGGATTTATAAACATGGTAAGTGCTGTTCGTCGTAACTCGAACATCGTAAAATGGAGGACTGCTTGTATTATTCTTTCCAATTTTATCATGAAGAGATTGACTGTGGTGAGGGAATGGTTTCCCCACTCGATCTGAGGAAAGTGCAGCGAGTGTCCACAGCAAAGCAATGGGATTCCAGTTACATAATCCAACACCACTAACTCACCAAAATGTTTATTCTTCATATGATGCAATATAATTTTCAGAATCTAGCTGATGGTAAGTTACCTTGCCATTGGTTGGAACTTGCTAAATTAAGGCTAAGATATAGACATCTAGTCATGAAACATTGAAGGTAAATTTGTATATTTAGAGGAATTAAACTGAAAGGACCAAGAAGCATTTAATACATTTGTATGTTCAAATGAGCCTAAGCTGCCACACTTGAAAATATAACTTAATTAAATTAATTAAAGACTTGAATCTTAGTTTGCATGTTTTCCATGGTACAAAACATGTATTAATCAAGACCAAGTTTCATTTCTTTCCTGTTATAACCCACACAACACCTACGGGGTTGGAGCAATCAATCTCTCCGTGAGTTTCGCCGAGTACAAGCTCCCCCGCAGGTAGCTCGAGGACATTCATGATAAAGTTGTATATAAAGTCGGTCAGGTATGGAACCGACAGAGCAAGCAGACCCTGCTGGGATCTGATGTATGTTGTAAATATAATTGCTTTGCAATAAACATCATTTTCTTTTACCAACTTGATTTGGACCTGTTTATGGCCTACAAAATTCCCTATACCAAATTCACACATTTACACTCGCTGGTGAACCATGTTTTGATCCATTTCGCACTTAAATGTTAAACTGAACTATTAAAGTTGATAAAACAATCTTGATATCTATAACCTACTGTACAATTTTGGGTAGGCATCATCTCTGCTGCACACGGAGCACTACTCATAAAATAATTTCAAAAACTCAATTAATTCTGAAACAATTTGATCAGGGCTACATTTCCAGTGACGAGAAACACAGATTAACCCATCTTACATCATTGGAATATAATTATTATGTATTAACTAATCAGTACCAAATGGGATTAAGCACATGGAACTGCGGTCGATGACATAGAAACGTCAACATTAACAAAAATGTACTTCAAAGCCTTACCCTAGTAAAGAGTCTTCACCCAGGATGGTAGAGCCTTCCACTAAACACTGGGCTAACGTTGTTAATGGTAGCTTTTTCTGTGGACAAGCCCAACATGATTTACAGTCAGATCTTAGGTATGACTGCTACATTCATATCAAGTCAGCTGATTCTCCATGTCAAACCTCACAAGTGAACTAGTTCAATGCTACCAATTATCCAGAACAGAATCAAGAGATGTAACAGTTCTGTATTGGTGGAGAAAAATGTGTTTGTCATAAACATTTGCAATCTTATTATAACTGCACACAAAAAAACCCTATTTAATAGGCTACAAATTGCTTCTTAAATGTGACAATTGACTGCAAACAGGTATTCCAGCAAAATATTGACTTTAAACCGCAATGGAAAATACTGCAGATACTGGAATTTGTGAAACAGAATAGTTTCCTACATGCCAATAGTCATTTGTGAAGGACACAAATGGGGGGGGGGAGGTCCGCTGCTGGCTTGTCAAGTTCCTGAGCGGGACAAGATGCAGCGGGCATTTCTGGCAAAAGGTGACAATGGGGGCGGTGGGAGTCTCACCTGTTCTCCAGCTGGCAGCTGGGAAACCCCCTGCCACCTCCACAGGAATCCCCCCCATCACCTACATTTCAGCTAGTTTACTAATCACTATCCGTATGAAACCAGTGCTTCTTTAATGCGTCTACATAATTTAACAGCTAACTTCTCAAGTGGTGGTTCAGACTGACTGTACCAGTGGACAACAATCAAAGCAAACGTACCGATCGTTTGTCGGCGTCTACACCCTGTTGTCCCTGCAGACATGCTGTGAGTTTTTTGTGAGTGCTGTGGGAGACCTGTTTTACCAGCTCCAGTCGTTTCTCCACCTGTTTGGGTGAAACAAAATTATTACATTGAGGCTGCAAGTAAATCAAACGTAAAATCACTTTTTGAGGCAGTATTCTTAAAAATAAAATCATGAAATCATGGTATATTCTTAAATGACGGTCAATTTCGAGTGTGGCTGACATTAAAACATTAGGTTAAACAAGAAACATTGTTATTTTCGGGAGGTTTTACGGTTGACAGTACTTTATAACAGTTGACGTATAGGTTGGTGCCCTAGAGCCAAAGGCCGGGATTCTCCGTTGCCCGCCGCTAAGGTCGGGAATTCTGATCGGGTGGAGAATCCGCATCGGGGCGATAAGGGGATCGGCGCTGGGCAGCGGACCCTTCCCCAGTCTCCGGTCCTGCCCCGCAGGCCATAGCGGGTTTCTCACGCTGCACCATCAGCAACATGCTAACAGCTCATATCCATTCATTAAAATGCAATTAATGGGCTGGAAGCCTCAATCTCAACCCTCATGCATTTTGCTCCGACCCCTGTCATGATATTCAGATAAACATCATGGTGCAAACACACATACACACTGATGGACAGATCAACGGACCAATCAATACACATGCTACATCACAGCCAATCACAAGAGCAGACACACTATAAAACGGGGAACAAGACACTTCCGATTGATTCCAGCAGGAGACAGCTCAGGGCACAGAGCTCACAGCAAGCCACTCAGACATTCACCATGTGCTGCGTGCCTCTCCAAGATAGTGTTATGGGCTAGGTTCACAGGTTAGAGGGTAATGAACGAACCACAGCAACCAGTTTACAAATATTAATAATTGTTAGTAATAAAACTGAGTTGTACCTTCCGCAACCGTGTTGGTTCGTCTGTGCAGCAGAACATCCAACACGACAACCCCCATGGCGGGACATCCACCAGGTGAGCTTTGGTGTAAGCGTAGGCCTGGTGTGATGGATCCTGGGGGGGGGGGGGGGCCAAAGGGACCAGCGCATTGCTCATATGCCCCTCTGTCACTACCAGGCTGCACAGAGAGGGTCCTCCAAGGTTCCTGGGGATTGGATCAGGGGTTGACCCCGGGACCCTCCTCCGGGATGGGTGTCCCATGTCTAGATTGCCCCCCCTGCCCCCAGTCCTGGGCAACCTGGTGATCCCTCTTAGCATGGTAATCTCAGGCAGCCCTCTGTTCGAGATCTTCATCCTGGTCTGACCTGTTTAAACTCTGAAGCGGCCTTCTCACCCTGAACTGCTCTGCTGGGCAGCTGATGAGCAGATCAGACAGTTCAGTGAAGAATCAAGCCACAACCACTTTTCTTTTCCTCACATCTGCTCCCTCAGCCCTATGCTTTTGAAACTGCAGCTTTTTGAAGTGTTAGAGCCTTCTTAGAACGCCCACAATATTTGAAAAGGTTTGAAATCCCCAGAGATCCTTTGAAATGCTGAGCATTAATGCAATATCACAGTACAGTACCTTTAACTTGCCTTTGACTGACAGCTTAATGGTTTAAACAGAGCTGCCAGCAGGTTTGTTTATCTTTCCCTTCACGCTTGAATGCATCTGAAGTACTCCCTAGTGATCTTAATGGCAATGTTTATAACCATGCTTATGATTTACAGCCATGACCCCTTCAACAATGTTAAGTGTGTTCTATGGTTAACTGCTTTGAGAGATTTGCGGTGCTTTCCCCTTGTTAGCGGGGAGGGGGGGTTAACATTAGTTTCTGAGGGTGAGTCGGGTGGGGCTGTCCATGGATGTTGGGATCGGGGCACCTGTTCAAAATGGTGGCCCGACCCCAGTAACTACAGAAAAACCAGCCTGTTCAGCGCTATGTATATTTTGCATTGTGAAGTCACGAGAACACCACTCCAGAGACGCTCCGAATGGCAGAGGGACACAGTCCCGATTCTCCACTGGCGGGAGAATCTGGAACGGTGAATCCCGGCCAAGATCTGCAGCAAGCTGACCACATTCTGTAAAGATCTTTCGGTAAGCCTCACGAGAAACAGTTATCCCTTTCAAACCATAATGATAACATGAACTAAAACAGCTCATCAAGAAAGAATACACCTCCCAGAAGGGGGCTTGCTTAACCACGATTTCCAATGAGCAATAGCCTTCAGTTTCGCGGTCAGTGGGAGTCATGGGTGGTCGGTGGGTCTGGCGGGTTGGGTTTCTGCTAGTAACGGGGACACAGGATCCAGGGGTTGGCATGGCAGACCCACGGGCACTCAGACACCCATCTCCGCCCCAGCTGAGGTGATGGGCAGCCACTCCCCTGCTCCACAAACCTCCCACCCCCATCGAAGCAGCTCACCCGGACTGAGGTCGGCCCCCTTGGGGGCTCCCCCACCCCACTCCGAGCTCCGGGGTAGCAACCCCAGTGCCCTTGGGCTCATTGTCCGGAAGTGAAGATAGCTACTCACCTCCTCATATCCCCACAGCACCAATTCCACCAGCTTCAAAAAGGAGGACTAATTGGCGCCCACGTGACCACTTGCAGGGGAGGCATATAGATAGAGGGTTGCTCCTGTTAATTGTATGGAGATTGGGCTTAAGTGGTGATTATAGGTTTCTCGCCACGCTATGCCAGGATCCTGACTACGCCAATAGGGAGGGGCCTGTTAGATCGCAAACAAATCGACGCTCGGAGCAGTTCTCGATTTTGGCCTCTCCTGCGATTAAGTGTCGCAGTCTCGCTTAAACGCAATGCGACCATTAAATCTCACCCGAGATTTCAAGACAAAAAAAATTAACCGCACTTTGAAACTCTCGGTCCCTGTGTAAAATTTGCCTCCAACAGTTAACCTATGGCTTTAAAAAAATACACAAGAGGTGAAATAAGTTCAGACATAGATTTTGTAAACTCTGGAATAAACAGAACTTTAAACAATGCGGAGAAACAAATATTACCTGCAGCAGATCTTCAGTTAATACTTCTGTCTTTTCAGCTCTATGAAAGGGAAAAGAAAAAGTGTCAAGATAGTTCTGGCCTGTCAGAACAAATGTACAAACAACTTGAATTCAACGCTGGCACAGATGAAGCCACAATGTAACTTGTAATATTTACCCAACGTAATGGTTATATTGGATAATAACTGCATTAGTTACAAAAACAGATGAGAATAGAATTCTCTGATCAGAACAAAGTCCACAATCTTAAAGGAGAAAGTTTCACTGTAAAAACGTCCTTGAAAAGCTGAGCAGTTACGACAAAATATGCTTCGCATTAATGATGCTTTGTTTTGATATGCTATTTATATTTTCTTTTTTTTTAAAAGCTGAGTGCTGATGACATTGATACACTACACAGAGTCAGGAAAGATTTTGACATTGTGAGGGAGCTGAACTAATACATGTGTCTGATGCTGAAACAACTTAGGCTGATGTACCCTATCCCCAATTTAAATTCACCAACAGCATCAATAACTCTTTCAAGCCAGTACTCCAGGATGCCATCAGAGCTTGTTCTTTTAAAGAAAACATCAACAGAAATATATTAAAACGCTCAGAGTTCATCTTAGTTCTTTCGAATGTTTTTATTTCAAAGATCCTGATGGTTGGAGTCCATTTTAAGAAAGGTCACAACATACTGATCATTAAGCTCATTGACATTCTTTAACTGCATTGTACTGAAATGTGTCACAGGCATAAAAACTACATTTAATTCAGCACTTTTTATGATCACAATCTGACTGAAATGAGCTGGTGACGTTTCCTAATAGGGAGTCCTCTGACCTTGATGACGAACAGATGCACCTACCATCCAACATTCTTCATTGAATAACTTCATTTTTACAACAACAATTAAAAAATATTTTTGCAATTAATTTATGTGTGCAGGTTAACAACACACTACAAAATAACAAGGTTTGCATCAGTGCTGAACCCAATATGGCCAGTTTTGCAATATCTGCTAGGGATTTGTCCTTGAGTTAACTGACCTGTGGCAATGCAGCATAATTAACTCTACCTACTGAGATATTTTGTAATGAAAATGCACATAACCCCACGCTTGGAAAGAGATACAGCCCCATACTTGGAAAGAGATACTTATATTTACAGCAATTAAGTAAAATGACAAAGATGTCCAGGTTAATTATTAGCATCCCGTGTTCTTGCACTGCACAACATGAAACGTGGATTCTCAAGACTTTGCAGTTTCCAAAAGGAAAGAAATTCAACACCTCAGTTTTTTCTTCATCATCTTGTAGATGCTTCCGAGATAATGAATAAATTCAAGGAACCGGATGAGATACTGGATTTTAGGAAAGTCGGCAGACAGAACCTCATCACTTGGCCAGTTGAGACGAGAATATGGGACGTTGCTGCTGTCGTCACTGAACTGCATCTTGAACCGAGACATTATCTTCTGGAGCAATTCACAGGTTCAGGTTGAAATGTTAACTTTAAGCTATTTTTTTCCAGAGACCCGAGACTGTATCAACAGTATGGGAAGAAAACGGACGCAGGTATACTGCAGACTGACCAGATTGCTGAGTCAGCCCCTTACTGCAATCTTTCTCAACGTGCACTGCCTCATTGATTTATAGCTCCATCCCATAATGCCCTGTAATATGCAGAGCATCTTTTGGGTCAAATGCAATTTTGGTTTGTATATTAGGCACAGCATTAGCCCCTGGCTGATTATCTTTTTTGGATAGCACTCACAGCCTGTTCATGTGGAATATTGGCATCTCTTCAGCATTTAATGACAGGCCGGTCTATTTTTACAGTGCAAAAATCTTCAACATGACACAGCAACTTAATTATCTATAGGTTTACTAGTTATTCTTCAAATTACGACTGTACTCTACCATCCATAGTTAAATTAAGATACCTAATGAAGAAAATCCATACTGTCCTCTGTTGATCCTTTTCACATTACACGGGTGATCTATGGTCCTTACTGAAATAACTGCCAGCCAGTTTTAATATTTCAAACATTTTAGCACCAGATTTTGTAAACAGCCTCATTCCCTTTGAAAAAAGGCTAAAATCCTTCCTTGTGAGCTGAAGGCTTTTTAAGTGGTCTATCAGATTAACTATTGAAATGCCAGCTGTGCTTATTATAAAATAAAGGGACTAGGAACATGCTAATTTAGCAGAAGCCATTTGAGCGTCTTTATATAGACTCCATTATGAAGTAATTTTGAAATTACCACCACTACCCATCCCAATTCCCACCTCTTGCCTTATCTTCAAATCCTTCTTTTTATGCCCTCACCCCCTTACAGCTCTGTAATCTCTTCCAGACTCACCATCACCCAAAAGTCCTGTTCTGCTGACACTGGTCTCTTTTGCCAGACTGTTTTTTCTTAAAATAATCTTTATTGTCACAAGTAGGCTTACATTAACACTGCAATGACATCACTGTGAAAAGACCCGAGTCGCCACTTTCCAGGGAGTGTTCGGGTACACAGAGGGAGAATTCAGAATGTCCAATTCATCCAACAAGTACGTTTTACAGGACTTGTGGGAGTAAATCGGAGCACCCGGAGGAAACCCACGCAGACACAGGGAGAACATGCAGATGCCGCACAGACAGTGACCCAAGCCGTGGGTTTCCTCCGGGTGCTCCGGTTTCCTCCCACAATCCAAAGATGAGCAGGTTAGGTAGTTTGGCCACGCTAAATTGTCCCTTCGTGTCCAAAAATGTTTAGGTGGGGTTACTGGGCTATGGGGATAGGGTGAGGTGTGGACTTAGGTAGGGTGCTCTTTCCAAGGGCCGGTGCAGACTCGATGGGCCGAATGGCCTCCTTCTGCACTGTAAATTCTATAACTAAGCCGGGAATCGAACCTAGGACCCTGGCGCTGTGAAGCAACAATGCTAACCACTGTGCTACCATGTCGTGCCATGGCAAGGTTGCCATGCCATCAGCTACTGCAAGCCCACTCTTTTGAATTCCCTCTCCAAACCATTCCATTTTACTACCACCTCCCCCCCCCCCCCCCCCCCCCCACCCCCATTCACGATATTCTGTAAAATTAATTGTTTTCCTAGTCTTGTCATTTCTCCTGCTTCCCCGTCATTGATTTGCTATTTATTTTCCTTCCACTTCTGTGAAGCACATTGGGATGTTGCCCTACATTAAAAGGCACTGGAACAATCCAAACTGTCAGCATTTTAACGTAATTCAACAATACATAAACAAATCTGTAAACAAAACTCCTGTTTAGATATAAAAGGGCCAATGTTTCTAGTTTCTGTGTGTTACACCGCCATGTCTTCGTGACACTCTTGTCAATTACGATAGTGTTCCAAGAATTGGGTAAAATGGTTTCTGCTCTCAAATCATTATGTACAAACGATGACATCAGAGGTTACATGGCTAAGCCAAGCCTATGGAAAGCCACAGCACACAAAGGCACTTCTCAAAACATATTCTTTTTCATAAAAAGACAAAAACAACCTGCATACACTATTAGTTGCAATTGCAAGTCAGGCATATAAAGGGTCTACAAGGAAAATCATAGCCCACGTAGAGAAAACTATTTGTTCATTGTCCCATTTTCATCTGTCCCTACACATGCATTGCACAGATAATATTTAAAGCATTTGGGTCTTCTAATGCAGGTTGTTATTTGCTGGTCACCTCTTGTGTACTCGTTACTACGGTGATATGGACTCTCTGAGGAATGCCATTGCGACGGTTGCTGCCTTGGTAATGTTGCTACTGATCCATTGCTTTTGGTGGGAAACGGTTGACCTCTGGGACTGATGTTCATTCAGTTTCCAGTGCAGCTACTGAACCGCCCATCTTCTTCATCAGCTGTCTGCTGCAAAGGAGCAACATCACCAATTGTACATTTGTCTGAAGTGGTTCATTTACACCATGTAGGATTGGAGGTGACAACGTCTCCATACAGCTGCCAATTTGCCAAGTGGGCTGACTTTTGTTGAGAGCATTGAATGTCTGCAGTCTGACTGGCTCGCCAATTCTCAGTTCTGGTAATGACTTTTGACAGCTTTATCAAAGTGAAATTTGGTTGTCGTTTCAACCATAGAATGATATAAAAGTTATGGCACAGAAAGAGGTCATTCAGACAATCACGTCTGTGCTGGCCAAAAAAAAAAGGAGAAAAAAAAGAAACAAACCATAATCTCATTTTTCAGCACCTGGTCCATAAACCTTCGGGTTACAACCTGCATCTTCAGATGCAGATCCAGATATCTTTTAAGTGAGTTGAGTACTTCAGCCTCAGGCACCACTTCAGGCAGTGAATTCCAGATGCTTACTACCCTCTGGGTGAAAATGTTTATCCTATATCCCATCTAATCCTTCTACCAATCACCTTAAATCTCTGTCCCCTGGTAATTGACCTCGCAGGGAGGGGAAACAGGCATTTCCTGACTATGCTTTTATTTAGGCCCATCATAATTTTGTACTCCTCAAATAGGTCACCCCTCAGCCTCTTCTGTTCTAAGGAGAACAATTATAGCTTATCCAATCTTTACCTATAGCTGCAATTTTCAAGCCCTGGCAACATTCTTGTAAATCTCCTCTGAACTCTCGTCAGAGCAATTATGTCCTTCCTGTAATGTGATGACCAGAACTGTATTCAAAATTCCAGCTGTGGCCCAACCATTTTGCTTTTGTCACTCCTGTTATCACTTGCAGCTTCAGTAATATTTTAGCTATTAGAAGAGTAGCTTGGATACGGCACGACATTAGTCAGTGAACTGACAACTTTCCCTGTTGCTGCTGATCCATTGCTTTTGTTGGGGAACGGTTGACCTCTGGGACTGATATTCGTTCAGTTCCCAGTGCAGCTACTGAACCTCCCATCTTCCTCATCAACTGTAAGCTGTGAGGGAGCATCATCGTCAGTTGTACGTTTGTCTGGGGTGTCCACGATATATCTGGTGGTTCATTTACACTATGTAGTATTGGAGGTGACAACGTCTCCATATAGCTGTCAATTTGCCAAGTGGGCTGACTTTTGTTGAGAGCATTGAATGTCTGCAGTGTGATTGGCTCTCCAATTCTCAGTTCTGGCAATTATTTGACAGCTTTATCAACTCTAGAGTTGCCTTGTATACATCTGCACTGGACTCACTCAATTTTTTGATAGTGCCTTTGGCAATTTTCACTGCCGACTCAGCTTTTCCATATAACTGGGAAGAGTATGGATATGTATAGTGCTGATTTCCCAAACATTTGTGATGTGCCTGCATTCTTCACTTGTGAATTGAGAGCTACTGTCACTCAACACAATGTCAGAAATGCTACAACAATTGAAGTGTGCTTTGAGGCATTCTACCATCTCACTGGTAGTCATTGATGCCAGCTTGTTTAACTCCCAATAGTTTGAATATAGTTGATGATGACGACAATAGTCTGTTCCTATGTGCAGAGGTGTCTCCCAGGCTTCATCCATGGTCTGTCTGGGATGTCATGAGTGGCTCTTTAGTTTAAGCACTACAATGGTCCTTGATATCATTGCTCATTTTTGAGCACTTCTCTTGCCTTCCTCAGACTAGATTCAATCCCTTGATGGCTTGGCTGAATGTGCTTCAGCATCTCTTTTCTCATCTCCTTAGGGATGATGACTCTAGTTCCTTTGTGCAAGATGCCATCTTGGGTGATCAATTCATCTCTGTATGCCCAATAATCTCTTACAGCAACAGGTGTGTCCCTGGTTTCTGGTCATCATTTCATCACTACTTACTGCAGCACTTGGAGAGTTGCATTGTTGTATCAGTGTGTAGTTCACTAGATCTGAGCAAGGTGAATGTCCATAAGATTTGATGTCTCTGCTAGTTTGATGACCTCCAGAGCATCATGCTGTTATCGTTGAAACTGGAAGATTTCACACTCAGTACTAACATCAGCGACTTTTATCAAAGGGATTGCAGCTCTTGACAGCATGCTGGTGATGGACATCCACTTCCCCTACTTGTACTTCACTTCCAAATGAAATCTCTGCATATTATGTTTAACATCCTTTGCAGAAGCTTTGGAGAAGATAGAAATGGTTTGAGAAAGATGTTTCGAAGTGGCTTGTGGTCAGACTCTACTATCATTTTGTCTATCCCAAAGAGGCCAGGGCTAAAATGCTCACAAGCAAAGACAAATATTATGATCTCAGCTGATGTTATAACTGGACAGGAAGATCCCAGAATGGGACCCAGGCTCAAAACATCGTAACTTTTACTTTTTTTATAAAACATGGAGGAACAGAGTCACAGCACTGCTAATTAGTGTTCACCACAAGAATTTATTAAAATTGAATAAATTGGATTATGAGACAATACGCCTTCTCCCCCCCCCCCAAGCTTTACCAGTACACACAGGTTTTAGGGTTAACATGGATTGCAAGGTAAACCTGAATCTAGAAGGGTCTCATTAACAGAGTCGCTTTTAAGCCTACCTTGGAATTATAGAATCCCGACAGTGCAGAATGAGGCCATTCAGCCCATTGGGGCTGCACCGACCCTCTGAAATAACACCCTACCTCAGTCCACTCCCCTACTCTGCCTAACCTGCCCATCCCCAGACACTAAGGTGCAATTTTAGCATGGCCAACCCACCTAACTTGCACTTCTTTGGACTGGACTGTGGGAAGAAACTGGAGCACACGGAGGAAACCCACACAGACATGGGGAGAACGTGCAAACTCCTCACGTACAGTCACCCAGGCCCGGAATTGAACCCGGGTCCCTGGCGCTGTGGGGTCCCTGGCGCTGTGAGCCAGCAATGCTATCCACTGAGCCACCGTGCTGCCCCCAAGATGACTGTGCTTCCCCCAAGATGACTGTGGCCAAAAACACATACTCTGCTATGAACACATATTAGTGTCTGTGGATATCGCCTCAGAATCCCCCAGATGATGATCACATGAGAGTCTCCAAACTCCACTCCCCATAACACGCTTTAAAACCTTCTCTCATAATAATGCTTTCCCTTAGTGGATTTTCATTCTGATGTCCAGTCCAGGTTTTACAAATGACTCTTTTAACCCAAGGTTCCGCTCCACTTTTAACAGCAAATCCAGTCCAGGAATTTAGACCAACTTCTTTCGGTTTCTTAACTGCTTTTATACAAACTGAGAGATCCAGTCACTGATTTCCATAGTTATTTCAACTCACATGCCACAGGCTGTAGTAAAATCTCACAAACCTGAAAATCACTTTGGATATCATTTTGATGTCTCAGTCTCCTTCTCAGACCTGCCTGTCGTTTGTGAACAGCTCTCAGTTCTAGCAGCTTTTGTCTCAGATTTCTTGGAAACTTCTAATTTCTCTAGTTTCCTTAACCACTGAAGTTGCTTTTGTAACCATTACTCCATGGTATGGCTTTTCTTCTCGTAAAGCTGAGAGAGATGTTCTTTCTCTAGCCTTCTAAACCAACTGCTTCTAGCAGAGCTATGACAGCTGCCTTCTCTCTCACGACCTATCTTCAACTGCAATCAAATTAGCTAAACCATAACTTCTCTAGCTTACAAGGCCTCAGTTGCTAAGCAACCACCGCAGGTTTATTTATTCTTCATGCCATAGCCCTCTCTAAGCACATTGCAACTTAAATTTCTCAATACCCTGGGCTAGTGCACAATTCCAGCCCCACTTGACTCAGAGTCACAACACAGGTGAAATTAGATGTTATTTTAAAAATACCTGAGGGCCTTGGCTACAAATGTAAATGACGACCTAATACTCTTTCCACCACCCCCTCCCCCCTTTCTAATTACGCCACTCTCTCCACAGACAGACAAACAACAGAGAGGCAAAAGGGTGGTTGAGAGGTAAAGAAAATATTAATATAAATAAAAGGTCAGAGGATCTTTGATACACTGGGCTGGCTTTCAGTTACTGTCTTTCTGGAGTTCAAACTTTTACTTTGGTATTTCTTTCTTCTAGGTTTATATTGATGATCACTGCAGACTCTCAGAGACAGCAACAACCGGCAGCAAAGAGAGGGATAAAACACAGCTCCTCTTCCTTCGAGGGTTTGAGGCTTCAAATGGTTTTCTCTGGCAGGTTGTCTGTAACTTTTGTAGATTCAGGAACATTTCAAGTTTACAGCTAGGATGTGCCAGGCACTCTGGTTTGAGGACAATAAAGCAGTTCTTTCAGCAAGAGAGGAAAGAGACTGTTCTTTCTTCTTCCAAGGTCTAATCACTTCTGCCAAGCTCTCTCAGAAATCATCACACAGGAACCAATCACTGTCTGTTGTCAGGCAGAACACTGTCCTTGGCCAACCCACAGGTTGCCAGCCAGCCAATTGAACCAACTTCCTCCAAAGTTGGTTGTTAAGATCCACTCTGCGCCAAAGCATCTGGGGTGTCTCTTCTCCAAAATACAAATCCTGGAACACTGTCATGACAAGTAGGCTGCTTCAGCTTGGGTCTTCTGCTAAAAGGCATATTCTGATTATGGGTCCATGGACCAAAAATAATAAAATAATAATAAAATAAATGGGAACAAAGGAAATAAACAGGAAGGACTCTTACAGAAACAACCCCACACATATGTTTGTGCAGCATGAAACTAACTATAGGTTTTGCCCTTCTAGGCACAGGAACCTACTTAAAACTATACATTAATGTTTACTAATACAAATATAAATCTCTTAAAACTACCTTTGCTTTCCTCACAGAATAGCCAGGCACTTAATCTGTTTGTAGCATTGTTCAGTTGCATTAAAGCTCTGGATGTAAATGCCACAGGTTGTGCTTGCTGCAAGAGTGTTGCTCCAAATGTTGTCTCGCTGGCATCACTCAGCAGGTTGACCTTATCATTAACATCATAGTACCTCAGCAATACCAATGAACATCTTTGCAGTGAACTTGCATAGAGCTTCATACTCTGATGACAAATTGGGCAAGAACTTTGCAAGGTGGTTTCAGGATCAACATTTCTCCAGTGACCATCTTTACAGGCTTGCTTTTCTACTTTCCTGCAAAATGCTTGCATGCAAAGTGATCCAACAAATCATTGCACCATCCTTGGTTGCTGCTTCTCTTCTACAGCTGTCACCCTATTAGGATTAAGAGAAATTCCTTTCGCTGTCAGTACATGGCCTATGTACGTGACTTCAGTTGCAGTTCCTTCTCATTCAGCTTCATATTCATTTTGCGTGCTCTCTAGCAGTCTCACTAGATTCCAATCACAGTCTCTGATGTTTTTATCCATTGCATCGCCACACCCATAGACCAACCACAATTGTTTTTCTCTCCTGGAAGATCATTGCCTATCTCATGATATATTTGCTGATTTTCTCCCAGAGCAGTAGAAATGCCAAATGGCAAGAACAACCACCTGTACCTCCCAAGTGGCAACTAGAATTTAATGAGGAAAATGCTACTTTCGTCCACCTTCACATGCCAGTATCCATCCTTTGCATCTAGGGTAGCAAAAGCTTTGCCTTAGAAAGTGGTGGCAACATTTCTTCAATGGCTGGCATGGGTGGTGAGATTTTTTTCAAAGTTTTATTGAGGTCCTCCAGATATCAACTTTTCAGCTTGTTTCATGGCTACCATGCAGATAATCCAGTCTGTGGGAATCATTGTTTTCTTGGGTACTCCCATCTTTACAGCTGGAACATTCCTCAGACTCTCATCTCCTTCAAGATGATCTTCATCAAGAAGATGTCCAAGACCTGTGAAAAAACCTTTGTAATTTTTGAGGTTTTTTCAGTCATTGGCTTTGTACCGTGTGAAACACTGCAAACCTCTTCATGTACGTGGAGGGTTACCAGTACAAGCTTCTGACTTACTTCTACCAAGATGAGTGGATTTTGCTCATTGTCTATCATTTGGTACTTTAAATCTGCTTCCCTTCCCTGTGCATTGGGTTCTCATTATGCCATCGTAGAGTGGCAACCTGACCTTTGACAGCTTCACTTTCCAGTCACCATCTTGAGCAACTTCACACAGGTCTGTAAAGCTCATGGGTGTTGCACATTGCGCCCGTGTCTATCTGACACTTCACATTAACTTGATCCTCTCCTTCTGCAGTCATCATTCCAATAGTCACAGATCATTTGTACCTTGAGACTTGGTGATGCCAACCTGATTCTGGAGTATTGACTGATTTGTCAGGATCATTGTCTAATGTCTTTCCAGAAACCATCTTTATAGGATTCTTTCCAGCAGAGCACTCGTGCACAAAATGATTCAACTTCTTGCAGTTATAACGTTGCTTTTGTTACATGGGACATGTTTCCTTTACTTTTGCGTGGTGTCCTCCACTATATTTGCATTATTGTGCCTTGGCCTTGATCCTTCTGCTGGTCCTTCTCTAAATATTCTTCCTCTCCTCCATTGTAAGGCCTGGATTCCCTCTCAGCAGAGTGCAAAGCCTCATCAGTTCCCCATCAATGCTCTTCACCTAATGATTAACCAACCTCAGAGCTTCTGAGCATGCCAAGAGCTTTTTTGAGAGCAAGTTCCCCATCGCTCAGCAGATGTCCTCTTGTGACAGGATCTCTTGTTCCAAAGACAATTCCGTAACTGATCACATCATCGATAAGTTGATCAAACTCACAAGATTCAGCTAGATGTGTCAAGGCAGTCACATACAGATCAATATTTTCCCCCTCTTCCTGAACCGTGGTGCTGGAAATATAGTTTTCACAATCATACTCGTTAGCGAGTGATCTCTGAAGAAGAAGAGTAGGGGGGCTCAAAGTGGATTGTCCACATCTCCAAAATTTCACAAGACTGGTTTTTCTGCTCCTCAAGTGAAGTCTCGGGTACAATACAGCTTTTGGCACTCTTTCCCCCAGCGCAATAGCACAGTTATTTGTTCAGGATTCTTGTTTAACTGTGGAAATTTCATATTCTGCAACTGAGACTAGAAGAATTTCCAATTCATTCTCAAACTCCCCCTTTGCTTCTATAAGAGAAGGTACTTGAATATTCAAAGCCACACTGGCTCACCCTGTAGTCCTTGCCTTGTACAAAGTTGCAGACTGAGGTTTGAATTGTTCTCTGCTGTTTCTTATGGCTGCTGTCTCTTTCAACTAGTAAAAGTCCATGCAATTTCAGTTGCACACACTGTGTTCCAGGCAGTGGATCAAATGGCTTCTGTTCTCAAGCATTTAGGCACAAAAGATGACATCAGAGGTCACATGTCTATGGTAAGCCAAAGTGTGCAAAGGCACTTCTCCAAACAGACAGTACCTGTATTTTGGCTGAGATCAAGCATCAGATCAAGCCCAAGATGAGGCGCAATGTCTTTTCTTGACAGCTTGGATGTCTCTCTTGTGGAGATTATGGCCGGGATTCTCCGAGCCCGTGCTGGTTCGGAGAATCGGAGATGATATCGAGATGGGGCGCAACGCCGGGACGCGATTCTCCACCGAGCAGAGAATTGCCGGCAGCCGCGCGCACACGGCCAATGCGGCGCCGGTCGGGGGCCGATGAAAGAGGCGCCCGCGGCGATTCTCCGCGGTCGACCGGCCGAGTTCTGGCCGCCGTGGTTCTAACATGGTTTTACCCGGCTGGAGCGCGGAACCCCGGCCGCCGTGGCCGCCCTGGTGGGTGGGCGGGGGAATCAGACTCCGGGGGGGGGGGCCTCCACAACGGCCATGCTTACGATCAGGGGCTAACAATCGGCAGGAGTGCACCATCCGGGGGAGCGGGGGCCCTACCTTGTTCCGCGGCGGCCCGCTGTGTGGCTCCGCCATGTTGCCCGGCACCTGCGCGCAAACGGCTGCTGCACGCATGCGTGGTCCCACAGCTAGAAGTGCAGGGCCATGTGCGGCGTGTGGGCCCCCTGTGGGCAACAGAATCGCCGGGGCCATTGAAGCCAGTGTGAAGCACTCCGGTGTTTACGCCCGCGAAAAACACTTAGCTCCGTTTCTAGAGAATCCCGGCCTATTAATTGTATTCAATTTGAATTGATTTTTGTAGCAAGCAATGAGATGGATTAAGGGCTTGCCCTGTCCACTCTGTGCATTTGCTTTGTAACTTTTCGAATGTAGTTGGGATCGGGGTAGCCTGGCTCAGACTGCCATTGCTGCAGAATTGGATTTAAATGCACCTCTTTGGTGCTACTTACAGGTCCTGGCTGCTCATACTGCTGACTGCTCACTGTGTCCTGTGATTGTTCAGGAGCCTCTTGTCATCTGGAAGCCCACCCAGGCTGCCCTTCTGGAAACCCTCAACTGTATCATCAAGGGGATGGGAGTGGCCAAGCTCTATCAGTGGCCCACCAGGTTTTGACACTCTTCAGAAGCGTTGCCCCACTGCAGAGGAAGCAGGGGATTAGCAGAGTTCACCCCAACCAGAGGACATCTGCACCGTGACCTTTGGAACCCTGCCTGGTTATCTACCCCTCTCATGGCAGAGGCCTCACCAGTGACCCCCCACCCCTCAGGAACACCAGCTGCCTCCTATTGGTGAGGTGGCAGCACTGACTGAATCTGCTATCACCTCCCAGCGCTGTTCATGAGGGCGGGCTTGAGTCAATGGTCCATTCTGGGAAGAGGGTGTCCCTCTTCTCCTCTCTGGCATGGAGCAGTGGGTTCAACTCGGACTCCCAACTTTGGGGGGCAGGTCTTCTCTGAGCCATCTTGCTGGCTGCAATGAGTGTGTGATAAGCTTATGGATAGTTCCAGTTGCCAGCGTCTTTAGTGCTAATCCCAGCCCCAGTGCTTACAACGCTTACTGGGCCTGGAATTGCTCTCAATTCACGCTGGCAGAGTGCTGCCTCATTTGCATGTCCTGACCCACTTACCAAATAGCATCCCCAATGGAACCACAAGTCGCATGCGCCAGCGCCAGCGGAACCCAAGACTCCCAAATGGAGAATTCCAGCTGTATGTTTTCAGGAAGGAATTAGATATAGCTCTTGGGGCTAAAGGGCCAAAGGATACAGGGGAAAGTCGGGAAAAGTTTATTGAGTAGGATCAACAACCATGATCATTATGAATGGCGGAGCAGGCTCGAAGGGCTGAATAGCTCAATCCTGCTTCTATTTTCTATGTCTGTGTCTATGACTAAGGGTTAGCAGTAGACTGTAGTTATGGTGGTTGAGTTAAATTAGGCAATGTTTAGAGTTATTTTTTAATTTCCCTCCTATTTACTGTAATTGGAAATAAAAGGTATTTACTTTGAATGCTGCATATGCGTAGTATGTGGGAATCACGTTCCAAGGGAGGGAATAGAAGAGAAGGCAATGGAAATATTGTCGCACAATCAATATATTCTGTAATTGCTTTTCTGCTGTTAGCAAGAATTAACATGAATATTTTCCTACTGTGATCATCGTGGTCTGTCTTGTAGCCAGAGTGTTCATGTCAGCAGGTTGATTCCTGCTGTTCAGCACACCAACCCAAGGTGTCGGGAAATGTTGGCTTTAACTGTGTAATTTGTGTAAATATTTGCAGTTATGCAAGTAGTGCAATCAACTCTGCTGTTAATCAAGACTGGTGTTACTCTTTCCTCCGGGTCAGATGGGTGTGGGTTCAAACCCCACTCCAGAGATTTGACTCCGTTATCGGAGTTTGGCAGTTCAGAGTTACAGCTAACACAACATCCAGATGATGTGGTCATTAATTTCATTGCTGTGTGGGACCTCACTGTGTGCAATAACATCTGTTGCATTTCCAACATTCCAACAGTGGTTACATTCTATAAGTACTTAATTGGCTTCATGGTGCTTCAGAAAGTCCTGGGAGCTGGTTGTGAAAGGGGGAAGATAAATTTAAGTTTTTTCATTCTAACAATATGAACTCCTGAATGGATCAAAACCATTGATTATAAAATTGCCCTGACCTCCAAGTTTTATTGGTGCTGATTCAGAAACCCTTTGACAATGGCCCACCTCTTTTAAAATATATGGGAGGTAGTGACCAGGAGATCACATTCTAAGATACTACAGGCTGAGAAAGGCCATTTGGCCCATTCTGAATCCGCCATCCAGATCAATCCTGCATTTCCTCCATTGCAGAATCTAATTGCGTTTGAATAATTCAATGGTTTCTGTCGTCACAGCTCTGCACAGAAGTTCATTCCAGATGTCGATTACTCTCTGCTTGAAGAATAAACTGCTGACATCAATCCTATTGTTACATTTTACTGATAGTTCAAAATGTAACTGTTTAATTGAATAATGCTTGACAAAACTTTGGCTTACTATTCATTATTGTACATATGATCACCTCTCAAAACACTCCTCTCCAGAATAAAAAGTCTAAGGCCTGGATTTTCGATACCGAGGTGGGAAATCTCCACATTGGCCAGAGCCAATGTAGGAAAAGTAACCCAAATGGCGGAATCTTCATTCCGGCGTGGGGAGGGAGAGGTGAGGAGGGTGTGGCACTGGTTGTGGGATGGAGTAAGGCTTTCCAGCCCCGGACACAGATGGGAAGTGGCCATAGGGACTGCCGAGTTCCAAGGCAGACTGATTAAAAGGCGTGACTCCGTTTTCTGGGTCTTCATACCCGTTTTTACATTGAGCTCTCCAGCCCTCACCCCTCACACTCCCCCAGTCCCCCACCCATTCTCAATGCCCGATATATGCCAATTTATGCCAACCCATGCCCTCTACCCAATTGAGCCAAACCACACCACCCCTTATAGCACCATTGCCAACTTAGTGCCGACTCTTGCTCCATACCCACCACCCTTCACTAACTTACTCATCACGTGCCATGGGCAGACTCAAGAGTCATGCTGAGATAAAACAAATGTCTATTGCACTCTTCATGATATAAGAAAACTGCACTTTAACGAAAGCCAATTCAATACATTTAAGACCCCTCAAATACCTGGGGCGAAATTCTCCGGAAAGGGCGCGATGTCCGCCGACTGGCGACCAAACCGGCATAAATCAGTCGAGCATCGCACCGCCCCAAAGGTGCGGAATGCTCCTCATCTTTGGGGGCCGAGCCCCAACCTTAAGGGGCTAGATCAGCGCCAGAGGAATTTCCGCCCCGCCAGCTGGCGGAAAAGGCCTTTGGTGCCCCGCCAGCTGGCGCGGAAATGACATCTCCGGGCGGCGCATGCGCGGGAGCGTTAGCGGCCGCTGACGGCATTCCTGCGCATGCGCTGTGGAGGGAGTCTCTTCCACCTCCGCCATGGTGGAGACCGTGGCGGAGGCGGAAGGGAAAGAGTGCCCCCACGGCACAGGCCCGCCCGCGGATCGGTGGGCCACGATCGCGGGCCAGGCCACCGTGGGGGCACCCCCCGGGGCCAAATCGCCCCGCGCCCCCCCAGGACCCCGGAGCCCGCCCGCGCCGCCTTGTCCCGCCGGTAAGGTAGGTGGTTTAATTTATGCCGGCGGGACAGGCATTTTAGCGGTGGGACTTCGGCCCATCCGGGCCGGAGAATCGCGCGGGGGGGCCTGCCAACCGGCGGGCAGCGATTCCTGCCCCCGCCGAATCTCCGGTGCCGGAGACTTCGGCAACCAGCGGGGGTGGGATTCACGCCAGCCCCCGGCGATTCTCCGACCCGGCAGGGGGTTGGAGAATTTCGCCCATAATCCCTTATAAAAACAAACATTTGTATTCATAAATCCATATCAAAGACAATTAATCCTGTATTAACCTCTTTGATCCGTCAATTTAACTGTGAATTTATTGCCTCCCAAGTCTTTTAAGTTGTGGAAAGCAATCAGGAATTAATAATGCTGAAATTATAGCACTAAGGGTTATGTCAAACAGTCATTGAAACTGCTAGAACTGTTTTATTTAAACTTTTAAAGGATTGGGGTTTTAAATAACTTAACAGTTTGACCATTCCACATATCCTATTCTTTCTTCAAAATATTTACGCCTACTCTAAAATTTTGTAATTTTGTAAAATTTTATCTGCAGGATAATGTTCTTGCTCCGGTAAAATGGGGTCTGTTTGAACTCAACATTGCTTTCAAATGGCCCTGCTGAGTTTGTGTTTCTCTCATGTGTGAATCACATCCCACCCTGATCCCCACCCCAGGTGAAAATAGTTGCTGCCATAAATGGAGGCAGGACTGACAGATCTGACGTCTGCCATTTTGGGTACATGGTATGAACATTTTCGATACAATGCCGTGAAAATGCAGGTACAAGTCTCTCCATTCTTTCTTTACAACTCAAATCTCTGGAACCTTGGATTAATCCAGATCTTGAATGTCTTGTTCATTTTTCAGTGACCACAAATGGACACGGTACTCAAAGTGAACTCTGTCTATAGCAGTGTACAGTGTGATCATGGCATCCTTTGACTTATATTCTACTTTAGCTACATGGACCAACATCCTTTTGGCTCTCTTGGTTCTGGTGTTTTGTGGATTCGAGTGTCACCTTTCTTTAGCTTTACAGAAGATTGAAGTATCAGAAACCAGCATCGATATAACTGTTTTTCCCTCGATTGGTGGAATGCTGCGTGGAGCATTATCTAGAGTCAAAATATATAATTATTGCTACATCAGGGCCTGTATTCCTTAAGGATAACCTGCAATCTGATCCCTCCTTGGGATATTTTTCTCAGCTTTATCCCTAAGGGAGGTTGGTTGATCATTAAACAATTGATGCTATAGGGCTTTCTTTCCTCTGACCTATGTTGTTATCCTGCGTTCAAAGACAGCTTTAATCTTTGGAGTATTAATGTAAATCCTCTAGAACCTGTTTTCTTTAACAGCTATTAAGTCATGAACTGAGGGCACGAGAGGCTCTGTGAAATAGGATCCGCTGAAAAATACGTTTTTTGCTTCAGTGTGGAATAAAAGAGATGTGTATAGCGTTGTTAACTTCCCTCTAAGGACAACAGACCTTGATGTGACAACAGAATAGAAAGGATTGAAGGGGATGAGCAAGAGGAAGATCTGGATAGAGATCTTAAATAGGGTAGACACCCATTCTACTTCAGTGTATGGGTATCTTAAAACAATATGTGGCACTGATTCAATAAACAATTTCCTTTCCATTTATATTAATTTTAAATTTCACACAAAAAAGGACCATGATTAAATAGTGCTGGAAAATGAGAACCAAATGCATTTATAATAATGTCTGGCGTTGACTGAAAATGCAAGTTCTCTTGACAGGCACATGAAAGAAAGGGATGTGTCATGTGAGAGTACCTTTAAGACATGGATGTTTAAGCAATGTACCTTTAAGAAAACAGTGATGTCAGAGAGTGGGTGGAGATGGGCTTTAGATCAGCCAGTTTGCAGTTTTTTAGTTTCAGTTTGAAAAGAGCTTGTGTGTGTGTGTGTTTGCAGTGAGCTGGATCTCTGCCATGAAAGACTATCTCTGGATCATTTGAGTGATTTAAACTCATAATTGTAAAGCCTTTAACCTGATGTGATTCTTTTTAAAGGTGTTAAGTCTCTTGGAAATTTGAAGGAACATTTTGAGGAATTATTTACTGTTGCAATATTTTCTGAGTTATCTTTGAAGTAAGGGGTGTTAAGAGATCCAATGTTTATTTAAGATGTTAAGTTGAGTTCATGGAATAAACATTGTTTAGTGTTTAAAAACTCACGTGTCCATAACTGTAATCCCACACATAGGGAACAAGCCGTGTGCTAGGAAAAGCAACAAATGCATTAAAGGGAGAGGTTGGTTGAACTCCATGATTTTGGGGTTCTGAAAACGCCTCGCCCATAACAGATGCCAGAGGCAAATGTTATATTTGTGAAGCAGCTACACATTTTCACACAGTTGGCTTGAAAGGGTACTTATGGAGGTAAGAACTATCGGAATTTGATAAAAGCAGATGCTTTCACTTTATATCAGTGACATGTTTACCAATGAAAGGAATCTCCCCTAACAATTCAATTCTTTATTGCCAGTAAGATCATGTCTTGATTTTTTTAAACAGGTTTTGGATGGGTTTTATTAAACGGAACAGAAACCACAAAATTATTAACAAGTGTGTTGGTGGGTGGAGGTGGGGGGGGGGGGGGGCGGGTTGGGAGGTGGTGAACCCCTGTGCAACATTAGTGACATTGTAACAGGGTGGGAAGAGCTCCACCATTAATTGCTTCAATTATAATTCTAAATGGAACTATTGGAATACTTGGAAAGCTTCCTGGGAAGAGTAGATATAGAAAATCATCTCACTGCGTTCACAATGAATACTTGGCATCAGAGGTGAATTTTCTCTGGAGCAGTTGATAAAGTCAAGTGTCAAAAAACGACAAAAACAAAATTGGCTGGAGCAGGCTTGCCACAATGCAGTATTGTCCGAATTTTATTATTGTACTTACTCTAAAATAAGGGCCGGGATTCTCCGTCTGGGAGATTATGAAGTAATCCTTGGCACTAGAAATGGTGCCCAGAAGCGATTAACTCTCCCTTGCCATGCAAATCTATGCATGGTGGGGAGCTAAAGGGATTCTGTACCGAATCCCACTATTGGGCCACCATTTTGAGCGGTCGGTCCGATACCAAGGTTGGCCCCCCTCCCCCGGTGGCTGGTCCCCTCCCCCCAAAAAGCAAATAATGCTACTTCGCTGACAAGTATGGGGTTCCTCCTCTCCCACCATGGGAATTTCTGGCTCACCACCCAAAACATGCATGCATGAGGGTGACCTGCATGACTCTCCACGATAGACCTGCATCAGACCCCCATAACAGATAAGCCCCCATCAGAGACCCCCCCCCATTTCAGAGATCCCTCCCCACCTCCCAATCAGTCATGGCTGCCTGGAAGCTAAAGAGGTCCAGACAGAAATAGTGAAAAATCGCTGCTTTTTCACTTACCTATCCCTTATACCTGGTGCCTCAGGCAGAGGTGTAGAAAGCAGCAGCTATTACTTCATAGAGAGCCCAAACCACATCACAAGGCTTTAATCCCCTCAGATCAACGAGGCCTCTATCCACTTTCAAAGGTAAATAGCTTTTAGTAGGCTGTCATTAACTGGGTAATAGCTTCCAGACAGCCAACTGTCTGGTTTATTCATTTCCCTTCACACTTGAATACATCTTTAGATAGACTGCTTTAAACATAACTCATAGATATTAATAAATACTGTGGTTAAGTGCTGCCACATCCTCTCTGCAGAAAGCACTTAACTGCTTTTGCAGGGCACGAACCTCAATGCTACCTCCAGTGGGGGACCTGAGCATCACAACGGAATTAGCACCATCTTTTTAATTAAAATGTTTTCCAATTAAGGGGCAATTTAGTGTGGCCAATCCACTTTCGGGCGGAGGAGAATCCTGGCCAACTTTTCGCTTCATCATAAAATGTAGCATTTAAGCCTTTGCAATGTCTTTTTTTTTACTTTGGAATACTGAGTCCTCCGAGACTTCAGCAGCTGATTTCATTTTTAACTGAAACCCTATAATGTATCATATAAACTAACTAGAAATTTTGTTGAATTACGTTCCAGTTGAAATGCATCATTTGCTAGGTTACTCCCAGCATATGTTAAGAAAACCGCAAATTCAGTAATTGTTTAAGTGTGATTTTAATGCATTAAATATTTGTTTGCAACACACTGCTGTAAATCAGAGCAGCGTCAATCTGTCATGTCACTGCATGCATTATTTAATGTGAGTCACACTACAAATACTGCCACCGAGTCAAAAGAGATCTCCAAATCCATGTTTTCAATATTAAACCATCCGAGTGGGATCAACACACATTAAACTTATTTTCAACTTAAAACACAATTAAACCTATAAACTCACATTCACTTACGTATCTACGGAAGTATTTTTTAATTTTTTAATAATAGCTTACATATGCTTGCCTCGAAGCCTATGTTAAAAAATAATCATTGCATTTTATTTTATTTAAAAAAATATTTTTATTCTCCTTTTTCACATTTTCTCCCAAATTTACATGCACCAACAAAAAACAATAATCAGTGACGAATATAATGTCAATTCCCATTTCAATAACAACAATCCCATCCTCCCACCAAACTATCAAACATGAGCCCGCATCTTAACATAAACAAATAACAAAAAGGAATCAGGAATCACCCACAGTCATCTTAACACATACAGTACCCACCCCCCAACTCCCACAACCGCCCCCCTCACCCCCCATAGTTCGCTGTAATCCAAGTCTCGAAAGTGCATAATGGATAACGCCCATGAATTGTAGAACCCCTCCATCCTTCCCCTCAGTTCAAATTTGACCTTCTCAAGAGTCAAGAATTCCAGCAGGTCCCCCCGCCACGCCAGGTCGCAGGGCAGAGAGGTTGGTCTCCATCCCAATAGGATACGCCTTCGGGCGATCAACGAGGCGAAGGCTACAATATCTGCCTCCGCACCCGTTTCCAGCCCTGGCTGGTTCGACACTCCGAATATGGCCTCCCGAGGGCCCGGGTCCAGTTTCACGTGCACCACTTTAGAGATTACCCGAAAAGCCTCCTTCCAGTAATCCGCCAGCTTTGGACAGGACCAAAACATATGAACGTGGTTTGAGGGACCCCCCCCCCCGCAACATTCACACACATCTTCTACCCCCTTAAAGAGCCGGCTCATCCTCGCCCTTGTGAGGTGTGCTCTCTACCACTTTTAGCTGTAACAACCCCATCCTCGCGCATGAGGTGCAGGCGTTCACCCTCCGGAACACCTCAGACCAGAACCCCTCCTCCATACCCTCTCCCAATTCTTCCTCCCACTTTGCCTTGATCCCATCCAGCG
The DNA here is from genome assembly GCF_047496885.1 of Scyliorhinus torazame. NCBI lineage: Eukaryota > Metazoa > Chordata > Chondrichthyes > Carcharhiniformes > Scyliorhinidae > Scyliorhinus > Scyliorhinus torazame. The sequence continues at coordinate 116,737,707 of NC_092724.1, read as the reverse complement.
GTGCCTTCCCCTCTTCCAAAATAGCCCCGTAAACCGCCGACACTACCCCCTTCTCCAGTCTCGCTGTCGTTAGAATCATTGTATTTTAGAGTGAAACTACTTTGATCCATGAATCTTCACAATAACTGGAAGCCAATGGTGTACCACAGGGCTCTGTGCTGGGCCCCCTATCGTTTGCCATTTATATAAATGACATAGATGACTATGTAGGGGTTGGGATCAGTAAGTTTGCGGACTCCCACAGTCCAAAGATGTGCGGGTTAGGTGGATTAGCAATGCTAAATTGCCCCTTAGTTTCCAGGGATGTGCAGGCTATGAGGGTAGGACAGGGTGGACGGGAGAGTGGACATGGGTCAGTGCAGACTCGATGGGTCGAATGGCCTCCTTCTGCATTGTAGGGATTCTATGATTCTATCTGCTCTGTTTCTTAATGTGTTTAAGGCTCGAGAAATAGTTTTAAAATTTAACTAGAACAGTTATTGAAGAAAGTCACCTTTGCGATGGACAACTGTAGATTGTTGGATGATCTTATCTGATCGTCTCCAGCCAAATTCAAAAGAACTGAGCAGCTGAAGTGCTCATTCACACTGAAATGCTGCATTATCCGACAATGGATATCAACAGCCAACTTCAATCAGTAGCTTCGAGGGATTTGATTTCACATTCCTGACCACATTAACAGATCCAGTTAATCATGCCCCATAAATGCTGTACAAAAATCACTGTAATTCTCAAAATAAATGCTTTGAGCATTATTTGTACTGGAATCAGGTGTTTCTGAACAATAAAATCGTAAGTAAAACAAGTTTTGCAATGGTAAATGTTTGCTTGAGTTGCCCAAATGTTTACTCATTCCATCCAGGATTCATACTGAGTAGCATTTTATCAAGTTTATGCCATATATTTCCACTGGAGGGTGCTGCTTTTCCTCAGTAATATTATTTCACAGCTACTGTATTGCTCTAATCCAGGATACCGGCCTATCACGTGACTTTTGATTTGCCAATGTGTTGCCCACGTCGCACGTACTTCAAAATCAACTGCTCACTGGTTCACTGTGCTCTTTTTAATTGCTCCCACCAGTTTGTTGGACTGATGTAAAACACTGAAGCATAATCGTGGCGGGGCAGAGATTTTAGTCGCAATACATTTAAAGGCACAAGCATTTTATTCGAAAGCAGGAATAACCAGTTACCAAGACATAGAACTCCAATCTTAAAACCATGTGCAACATTCTGTTAATGAATACTTCCACACACTGTCACAACTGCTAACAATAATGGGTTGGGCGTGTTACAATTCACATACTTGGGGAATGTTATAGATTAGGAGCTAACACCGGATGGCAGGGATCAATTAAAGATCAAATGGTTTGTGAAGGTGGGGGCTAATGAACTGTTTAGGGTTTAAGAAAGGAGGTCAAAATCACTTTGTAGTGGAGAGAAGAAAGATCCGAAAAGGATTGCTCCACCTCGACTCCGAGAACTACAGAAATTTGAATAGATCACGATTGTTTGAAGAGCCTACCAGATGAATCCAGTTCAAATATTTGTGCAATCCATTGTCCATTGCCAAAACAGGAAGATAACCTGTTAAACTGCATTAATTGCTGCCTATTTCATTAGGTCATGATTCATGCTGAAGAAATATTTCCACTTTGCTACAATTTGACAGTTTTGATGCTGGTTATTTATAACGCTTGATTTCCATACAAGTGTCAATCAAAAGGCATAATCATTCTTACTGACGTTAAATATTGCTAAGCAGGAATCTTCATTGCAAAATATATTGATATGGAAGCATTTAATTTGAAGGCACAAATATCCAGTTAACAACACAAAGGACCCCTGGAAAACATGTCCTGCAGTCAGCATTGCAGTGAAAAAGTCTGGGAACAGTGTCCTGCAGTTAGCATCACAGTGAAGCACTCTGGGAACAGTGTCCTGCAGTCGGCATTGCAGTGAAACAGTCTGGGAACAGTGTCCGGCAGTCAGCATCGTGGTCTGGGAAGTGTGTCCTGCAATCAGCATAGCAGTGAAACAGCATGGAAGCATGTCCTGCAGTCAGCATCGCAGTGAAGCATTCAGGGGACAGTGTTCTGCAGTTAGCATCACAGTGAAATAGTCTTGGAACAGTATCCTGCAGTCACCATCACAGTGGAGCACTCCGGCAACAGTTTCCTGCAGTCAACATCATGGTGAAGTAGTCCAGGAATAGTGTCCTGCAGTCAGCATCATAGCGAAGCAGTCTGGGGACAGTGTTCTGCAGGTGCCATCATGCTGAAGCAGTCTGGGAAGTGTGTCATGCAGTCAGCATCACAGTGAAGCATTCTGGGAAGCGAGTCCTGCAGTCTGCATCACAGTGAACCAGTCTGGGAACAGTGTTCTGCAGTTAACATCATGGTGAAGCAGTCTGGGTAGTGTGTCCTGCAGTCAGCATCAAAGTGAAGCATTCTGGGAAGCGAGTCCTGCAGTCCGCATCACAGTGACGTAGTCCAGGAATAGTGCCCTGCAGTCAGCGTCACAGTGAAGTAGTCTGGGAACAGTGTCCTGCAGTCAGCCTCATAGTGAAGTAGACCAGGAATAGTGCCCTGCAGTCAGCCCCACAGTGAAGTAGTCTGGGAATAGTGTCCTGCAGTCAGCATCACAGTGAAGCAGTCTGGGAACAGTGTCCTGCAGTCAGCCTCATAGTGAAGTAGACCAGGAATAGTGCCCTGCAGTCAGCCCCACAGTGGAGTAGTCTGGGAACAGTGCCCTGCAGTCAGTATCATTGTGAAGCAGTCTGGGAACAGTGTCCTGCAGTCAGCATCACAGTGAAGCAGTCTGGGAACAGTGTCCTGCAGTCAGCCTCATAGCAAAGTAGTCCAGGAATAGTGCCCTGCAGTCAGCCCCACAGTGAATTAATCTGGGAACAGTGCCCTGCAGTCAGCATCACTGTGAAGCAGTCTGGGAACAGTGTCCTGCAGTCAGCATTGCAGTGAAGCAGTCTGTGAACAGTGTCGCGCAGTCAGCCTCACAGTGAAGTAGCCCAGGAATAGTGCCCTGCAGTCAGCCCCACAGTGAAGCAGACTGGGAACAGTGCCCTGCAGTCAGCATCACAGTGAAGTAGTTTGAGAACAGTGCCCTGCAGTCAGCCTCACAGAGAAGCAGTCTGGGAACAGTGTCCCGCAATCAGCATCATAGTGATGTAGTCCAAGAATACTGCCCTGCAGTCAGCCTCACAGTGAAGCAGTCTGGGAACAGTGTTCTGCAGTTAGCATCATGGTGAAGCAGTATGGATATTGTGTCCTCCAGTCAGTGTCACAGTGAAGCATTCTGGGACGCGAGTCCTGCTGTCCGCATCACAGTGAAGTAATCCAGGAATAGTGCCCTGTAGTCAGCATCACTGTGAGGTAGTCTGAGAACAGTGTGCCGCAGTCAGCATCACAGGGAAGCAGTGTGGGAAGAGTGTCCCGCAGTCAGCCCCACAGTGAAGTAGTCAAGGAATAGTGCCCTGCAATCAGACCCACAGTGAAGCAGTCAGGGAATAGTGCCCTGCAATCAGACCCACAGTAAAGCAGTCAGGGAATAGTGCCCTGCAGTCAGCATCACAGTGAAGCAGTCTGGGAACAGTGCCCTGCAGTCAGCATCACAGTGAAGCAGTCTGGGAACAGTGCCCTGCAGTCAGCATCACAGTGAAGCAGTCTGGGAACAGTGCCCTGCAGTCAGCGTCGCAGTGAAGCAGTCTGGGAACAGTGTCCTGCAGTCAGCATCGCAGTGAAGCAGTCTGGGAACAGTGTCCCTCAGTCAGCCTCACAGTGAAGTAGTCCAGGAAGAGTGCCCTGCAGTCAGCGTCGCAGTGAACCAGTCTGTGATCAGTGTCCCGCAGTCAGCCTCACAGTGAAGTAGTCCAGGAATACTACCCTGCAGTCAACATCACAGTGAAGTAGTCTGAGAACAGTGCCCTGCAGTCAGCCCCACAGTGAAGCAGTCTGGGAACAGTGTCCCGCAATCAGCGTTGCAGTGAAGTAGTCCAGGAATAGTGCCCTGCAGTCAGCATCACAGTGAAGTCGTTTGGGAACAGTGCCCTGCAGTCAGCATCACAGGAAAGCAGTCGGGGAACAGTGCCCAGCAGTCAGTGTGGCAGTGAAGTACTCCAGGAATAGATCGCTTCTCGGCCTTTTGGCTAAGATCAAGTGTAGTCTCATTTGATCGAGAGAAGCTGAGGATTTCCATGTCGATCGTGGATTGGAGAACTCGGAGGGATTGAAGTCGTCAAAGAGGAAACGTTTGGAGCTTGGCTGCTATTGGTGGATCTACATGCTGGCCTAAACCTCTGGTTTAGGCCTAACGCCGATACAGTTTCACACCCAACGTACGAGCTATGGATGCAGCTGCATCCCGACCACCAGGCTGGGGAGTGCGAAACACTGTCCGAGTCACAGTGAAGAAAACGGAGGGAGAGTCACCTTTGGACCGGAAACACTTCGTGAAGAGGGTGCTGCTCGAGTGTTGTGGGTTTAAAGCAACAGAGATCTTCTGCTTGCAAAACTTCCCCAAGAATGGTTTCTTTGATGTCACCTTCAAGAGCGTCGCAGCGTGCATCAAATTCTTGAACGTCTTCAAGGAAAAAGGTAACCAGAGTCCCCTGTCGATCCTGACTGCGGAGCCTCTGTTTACGCTACCGGCGCAGCGAAATCGGGTTGTTACACTGCACACGTACAACCCCCACGTCCCTGTGTCTGATGTGCTCACGTTCCTCGCCAGGTACGCTGAGCTGAAAAGTGACAGCGTGCAAGTGAAAGACACCTTCGGCATCTGGACAAGTGAGCACCAGGTCAAGGTGACCCTAAGAACGGACAGCAACGGAGCCATCCTACATCCCCCCTCCAATTTCGCTATTGGAGTAAATCGTGGCTACCTCTACTACGTGGGACAGCACCGAGTATGCCACATCTGTGGCAAAACGGGGCATGTTGCCGCAAACTGCAGTGTGACCTTCTGTAAAAACTGCAGGCAGGAGGGACACATGACTAAGGACTGCAAAGAAGACAAGTGCTGCAACCTGTGTGGGGAGGTCGGCCATCTTTACAGGGCCTGCCCGAAACGCGGGGCGACATACGCTCAAATCATCAGCAGCGGAGTTAAAAAGGCGACCAGAGAGGAGGAGCATACACCCTCCACCGAAAAAGACACCACGGCACAGAATGCGGAAAAGCAACAGAAGGGCCCCCAACAAAAAGAGGAGGCCCCAGCACCTCCTGACAACCCAACCCCAGCCCCATCTGATGAGGAACACTCCATGGAAGAGGAAGAGGATGGGACAAAGAATAAAGAGCCCTGGGAAACAGTGAACAGGGACAAACGAAAGCGGAAACAAAAAAACAAACTGAAGAACCCCCCGAGGGGTAGTGGCAAAAAGCGACACCTTTCAGCCAGCGCACTTAGCGCCGACACCTCATCCGATGAGGGAAAACAGGACAAGAATCGGCCTCAAATAAAGAGGCAAAGCACCAACGTGGAACGGGAGGCACAGACCCCCCAGACTACCGACCGGGAAGAAAACAAGGTTACAGACCAACCCCCGATAGCAACGAGCAGCAACAACCCAGGTGAAGACCGGCCTGCAACTCCAACACCTACTGACTGCCACGACGAACGCCAGGGCTACACCACCCCCCCAATGCATGTGCATCAAAATCACGGGGCCAGTACGGACCAGAACAGTTTTCTCAGCCCTGCAACTGTGCTAAAGTTTGCAAGCACCACCGGCATGCTGGGGAACATCGAACAGCTGGAACAGCCAACTGTATAGACTCTGGACTCTTGAGACTGGTAAATCTACCTTTTTATAATGGGTTTAAAAATTGCATCCATAAATGTGCGAAGCATCAAAGATACTTCGCGGTGTGTGGCCACACTCAACTATTTGGCAAATGTAAAAGCTGACCTACTGTTCCTGCAGGAGTGTGGAATTCCGCACCTCAGCAACTACAGGCGCTGGTCGAGCTGGTGGTCCCACGGGCCATCCACCTGGTCAGGAGGAAACGACTGCCGCTCCTCCGGCCTGGGTATTCTGCTGCGGGGAGGCAACTTCACCATCTCCGACGTTAAGGAGGTGGTGGGCGGGCGCCTCCTCGTAGCAGACGTGAAATACAAAAACACCCCTCTCAGACTTATTAATGTGTACGCCCCGGCCGTAAAAAGTGAGCAGCTGGCAGTCCTTCAGCAACTCCCACTGCTGTTGGCCACCTCCAAGCCGGTCATCCTGGGTGGTGACTTCAACTGCATCATCGATGCGGCTGGACGATCCAGCAAAGCCGACAGCAAACTAGACGCTACGTCCAGACTCCTGATGGAAACGGTAAAAGACGCCAAGCTGCTCGACGTCTGCAGCAACCCTGCAGACGGCGCGCAGCGTAGATACACATGGTCACGGCCAGACGGGTCCGTCCGCTCCAGGATAGACTTCTTTTTTGTGTCCCGAGCTTTCACGGTCAGGTCCACCGACGTAACGCCGGTGTTCTTCTCTGACCACTGCCTCCTACTGGCCGACTGCCACCTGCAGGAAGACCAGGGGGTAGGCAGGGGGACGTGGGAGCTAAATGTAAAACTGCTGACCCCTGAGAACATCGAGGAACTCAGGAGGGATTACAAAGGTTGGAGAACCGTGAAACCCCTCTTTGAGGCCCCACATCTCTGGTGGGAAGCAATCAAGGGGAATATCAAGAGGTTTTTCATCCTCAAGGGCGTTCAAAAGGTAAGAGAGAGACGAGGGGTCATGTCCAGGCTCCAGAAAAGTATGCAAAATTTGCTCCAGCTGCAGTCGATGGGGGTGGATGTCAAGGAGGATCTCCAAGAGGTGAAGAGCCAGCAAGCCTCGCTCTACACCTCGGAGGCCTCCAAGGTTATCTTCCGTTCCAGAGTCCGCTCCGTGGAGCAGAACGAAAAGTGCTCACGCTTCTTCTTCCAAAAGGTGCACAGAGAGACCTCTGTGATCAGCAGCCTGAAGGAAGAAGATGGCTCTGAAAAGTCATCGCAGTCTGACATCCTGAGGATCAGCCAATCCTTTTATGCCGGACTGTATGACCTGAAGCCAACAGATAGCACTGTTTCCCAGACCTTCCTGTCGACTATCACGGAGGTCATAGGCGACAGCGAGCTGGAAAACCTGGACAAACCACTAACTCTGGACGAGCTGACAAAGGCCGCCAAGTCCTTCGAGACGAGTAAAACTCCCGGAAGCGACGGCTTACCGGTTGAGTTGTATTCGGCTCTGTGGGACTGGATCGGCCCAGACCTGCTGGAAGTGTACGAGAGTATGCTTCTGGAAGGCAGCATGTCAGAGTCCATGAGGAAAGGCATCATCACCCTCATCTACAAGCAGAAGGGGGAAAGGGAAGAAATTCGGAATTGGCGACCCATTTCACTGTAGAATGTGGACTACAAAATTCTAGCAAAGGTCATCGCCAATCGGGTCAGGTCTGCTCTGGAGTCGGTGATCCACTCTGACCAGACCTGTGCTGTACCCGGCAGGAAGATCTCTGATAGCCTCGCGCTACTCAGGGATACGATCGCCTACGTGCAGGACAGGGGGGTGGACACTTGCCTCATCAGCCTTGACCAGGAGAAGGCTTTTGACAGAATATCGCACACCTACATGATGGATGTGCTCTCCAAAATGGGGTTTGGGGAGGGAATTCGCAATTGGATCAAACTGCTCTACACAAACATCTATAGCGCAGTCTCAATCAATGGGTGGGAATCAGAAAAGTTCCAGATCAAATCTGGAGTCAGGCAGGGCTGCCCTCTCTCCTCTGCCCTTTTTGTGTGCTGCATAGAACCTTTTGCCGAGTCCATCAGGAGGGATCCGGGCATAAGAGGAGTGACAATCCCAGGCAGTGGAGGCATGCAGGTCAAGGCCTCCCTGTACATGGACGACGTTGCCGTCTTCTGCTCGGATCCTGCGGCTGTGCGCAGGCTCTTGACCACCTGCGACCAGTTTGAACTGGCCTCGGGAGCCAAGGTAAACCGTGGCAAGAGAGAGGCCATGTTCTTTGGGAACTGGGCCGACCGGTCCTTTGTCCCCTTCACTGTCAGGTCAGATTACCTCAAGGTGCTGGGGATATGGTTCGGAGCTGCTGGGGCGTGCACCAAAAACTGGGAGGAGCGCATAGGAAAGGTAAGACAGAAACTGGGCTGGTGGGAGCAATGCTCCCTCTCCATTGCGGGCAAAACCCTGGTCATCAGATGTGAGGTACTCTCGGTGCTACTGTACGTGGCGCAGGTCTGGCCCATAACCCGACCCTACGCCACAGCAGTCACCCGGGCCATCTTCAAATTTATCTGGAGATCCAAGATGGACCGTGTCCGATGGGACACCATGTACAAACCTCTGGAGAAGGGAGGGCGGAACGTACCCAACGCCTCCCTCATCCTGTTGGCCACCTTTGTGTCCAGCTTCATCAAGCTGTGCGTGGACCCCCAGTATGCAAACGCCAAGTGTCACTACATACTGAGGTTCTACCTGTTCCCGGTGTTACGAAGGATGGGCCTGGCCTCATTGCCGCGGAACGCTCCAAGTAGTTGGACCGTACCGTACTACCTGTCCTTCGTGGAAAAGTTTTTGAAGAAAAACACCTTTGACCACAAGGCAATGAAGCAGTGGTCAGCACGTAATGTCCTCGAGGCCCTCAGGGAAAAGGAGACCGTGGAGGACGTTGGATGGTTCCCTGAGCAGACTGCCAGAGTCATCTGGCAGAACGCCTCATCACCAGAACTTTCAAACAAGCACCAAGACCTAGCTTGGCTGGTGGTGAGAAGGGCCCTCCCTGTCAGATTCTTCATGCACACCCGAAGGCTCTGCACCAATGCACGCTGCCCTCGGAGTGGCTGTGGGGGAAATGAGACGGTCACACACCTCCTTGTGGAATGTGCCTTTGCAAAGAAGGTCTGGAGAGAGATGCAGTGGTATTTGTCAAGGTTTATCCCAAACAGATCTGTGACACAGGACTCTGTGCTCTACAAATATCAACTGCTGCTGGAAGGTCATCAACTCGGTAAAAGACGCTCTTTGGTCTGCCCGAAACTTGCTGATCTTCCAGTGCAAAGAATTGTCCTCGACCGAGTGTTGCAGACTGGCACATTCCAAGGTCCAGGACTACGTGCTGAGGGACGCACTCAAGCTTGGGGCAGCTGCCGCCAAGACGCAATGGGGAAAGACCATTGTAAAGTCTTTCCAGCAAATGTACACCGAGGGGCGCGTAACAGTGTAAAGCCCCTCGGTCTGGGCAACCAACACTCCAATGTATAAAACAAACATGCCACTGTAAATATTTAAGAAGGAATTGTAATGTAAAGAGTGATATGTGTACGACAATATCAAAATTGAATGAAAGAAAGTCAAGGCAACATGTAACCCTGCCGGAAATGTACAGTCAAGACAATTTGAAATGTTTCTGTAATGCTCATGATAAATTTTTATGAATAAAGTATATTTTTTTGAAAAAAACCCTCCAGGAATAGTCCTTCGAGACGAGTAAAACTCCCGGCAGCGACGGCTTACCGGTTGAGTTGTATTTGGCTCTGTGGGACTGGATGGGCCCAGACCTGCTGGAAGTGTACGAGAGTATGCTTCTGGAAGGCAGCATGTCATAGTCCATGAGGAAAGGCATCATCACCCTCATCTACAAGCAGAAGGGGGAAAGGGAAGAAATTCGAAATTGGCTACCCATTTCACTGTTGAATATGGGATTTTAAAATTCTGGACAAGGTCATCGCCATTCGGGTCAGGTCTGCTCTCGAGTCGGTGATCCACCCTGACCAGACCTGTGCTGTACCCGGCAGGAAGATCTCTGATAGCCTCGCGCTACTCAGGGATACGATCGCCTACGTGCAGGACAGGAGGGTGGACACCTGCCTCATCAGCCTTGACCAGGAGAAGGCTTTTGACAGAATATCGCACACCTACATGATGGATGTGCTCTCCAAAATGGGGTTTGGGGAGGGAATTCGCAATTGGGTCAAACTGCTCTACACAAACATCTACAGCGCAGTCTCAATCAATGGGTGGGAATCAGAAAATTTCCAGATCAAATCCGGAGTCAGGCAGGGCTGCCCTCTCTCCTCTGCCCTTTTTGTGTGCTGCATAGAACCTTTTGCCGAGTCCATCAGGAAGGATCCGGGTATAAGAGGAGTGACGATCCCAGGCAGTGGAGGCATGCAAGTCAAGGCCTCCCTGTACATGGACGACGTTGCCGTCTTCTGCTCGGATACTGCGTCTGTACGCAGGCTCTTGACCACCTCCGACCAGGTTGAACTGGCCTCGGGAGCCAAGGTAAACCGTGGCAAGAGCGAGGCCATGTTCTTTGGGAACTGGGCCGACCGGTCCTTTGTCCCCTTCACTGTCAGGTCAGATTACCTGAAGGTGCTGGGGATATGGTTCAGAGCTGCTGGGGCGTGCACCAAAACCTGGGAGGAGCGCATAGCAAAGGCAAGGCAGAAACTGGGCTGGTGGGAGCAACGCTCCCTCTCCATTGCGGGCAAAACCCTGGTCATCAGGTGTGAGGTACTCCCGGTGCTACTGCACGTGGCGAAGGTCTGGCCCATAACCCGACCCTACGCCGCAGCAGTCACCCGAGCCATCTTCAAATTCATCTGGAGATCCAAGATGGACCGTGGCCGAAGGGACACCATGTACAAACCTCTGGAGAAGGGACCGTGTCCGAAGGGACACCATGTACAAACCTCTGGAGAAGGGAGGGCGGAACGTACCCAACGCCTCCCTCACCCTGTTGGCCACCTTTGTGTCCAGCTGCATCAAGCTGTGCGTGGACCCCCAGTATGCAAACACCAAGTGTCACTACATACTGAGGTTCTACCTGTCCCCGGTGTTACGAAGGATGGGCCTGGCCTCATTGCCGCGGAACGCTCCAAGTAGTTGGACCGTACCGTACCACCTGTCCTTCGTGGAAATGTTTTTGAAGAAAAACACCTTTGACCACAAGGCAATGAAGCAGTGGTCAGCACGTAATGTCCTCGAGGCCCTCAGGGAAAAGGAGACCGTGGAGGACGTTGGATGGTTCCCTGAGCAGACCGCCAGAGTCATCTGGCAGAACGACTCATCACCAGAACTTTCGAACAAGCACCAAGACCTAGCTTGGCTGGTGGTGAGAAGGGCCCTCCCTGTCAGATTCTTCATGCACACCCGAAGGCTCTGCGCCAATGCACGCTGCCCTCGGAGTGGCTGTGGGGGAAATGAGACGGTCACACACCTCCTTGTGGAATGTGCCTTTGCAAAGAAGGTCTGGAGAGAGATGCAGTGGTATTTGTCAAGGTTTATCCCGAACAGATCTGTGACACAGGACTCTGTGCTCTACGGACTGTTTCCAGGGACACACACCGAGACAAATATCAACTGCTGCTGGAAGGTCATCAACTCGGTGAAAGATGCTCTTTGGTCTGCCCGAAACTTGATGATCTTCCAGTGCAAAGAATTGTCCTCGACCGAGTGTTGCAGACTGGCACATTCCAAGGTCCAGGACTACGTGCTGAGGGACGCACTCAAGCTTGGGGCAGCTGCCGCCAAGGCGCAATGGGGAAAGACCACTTATGATAAATTTTATGAATAGAGTATATTTTTTTGAATTAAAAAAAAGTCCAGGAATAGCGCCCTGCGGTCAGCATCACAGTGAAGTAGTCTGAGAACGGTGTCCCGCAGTCAGCGTCACAGTGAAGCAGTCTGGGAACAGTGCCCTGCAGTCAGCGTCACAGTGAAGTAGTCCAGGAATAGTGCCCTGCAGTCAGCATCAGAGCAAAGCAGTCTGAGAACAGTGCCCTGCAGTCAGCCTCAGAGGGAACCAGTCAAGGAACAGTGTCCAGCAGTCAGCCTCACAGTGAAGCAGTCTGGGAACAGCATCCTGCAGTCAGCATCGCAGTCAAGCAGCCTGGGAACAGTGTCCTGCAGTCAGCGTCGCAGTGAACCAGTCTGTGAATAGTGTCCCACAATCAGCATCACAGTGAAACAGTCTGGGAACAGTGCCCTGCGGTCAGCATCACAGTGAAGTAGTCCAGAAATAGTGCCCTGCAGTCAGCATCACAGTGAAGCAGTCTGGGAACAGTGCCCTGCAGTCAGCCCCACAGTGAAGCAGTCTGGGAACAATGCCCTGCAGTCAGCCTCACAGGGAACCAGTCTGTGAACAGAGTCCCACAATCAGCCTCACAGGGAAGCAGTCTGTGAACAATGTCCTGCAGTCAGCCTCACAGGGAAGCAGTCTGGGAACAGTGTCCTGCAGTCAGCGTCGCAGTGAAGCAGTCTGGGTACAGTCTCCTGCAGTCAGCCTCACAGGGAAGCAGTCTGGGAACTGTGTCCCGCAGTCAGCCTCACAGTGAGGCAGTCTGGGAACAGTGTCCCGCAGTCAGCTTCACAGTGAAGCGGTCTGGCAACAGTGTCCCGCAGTCAGCCTCACAGTAAAGCGGTCTGGGAACAGTGTCCCGCAGTCAGCCTTGCAGTGAAGCGGTCTGGGAACAGTGTCCCGCAGTCAGCCTCGCAGTGAAGGAGTCTGGGAACAGTGCCCCACAGTCAGCCTCGCAGTGAAGCAGTCTGGGAACAGTTTCCTACAGTCAGCCTCGCAGTGAAGCAGTCTGGGAACAGTTTCCTACAGTCAGCCTCGCAGTGAAGCAGTCTGGGAACAGTGTCCAATAATCAGTTCTTGTTGAAAAAAACAAAGTGAGATCACAGGAAAACAGTAAGTTCATTCGTTGGTATGAAATTGCTGTTGGAGATTATCTACACATTTCTGTAAATTAGAGAAGTGTATCTCCTTTCAACAAGGAGCAGTACTTGGATTATCTGAGAATGTTAGGGCCAATGCAATAAGGTAACATAAGTAGCATAATGGAAGTAAAGTTAAGACTTAAAGCAATGTCTTTGCCTGGCAGCCGGAGTGTTCGGGGCGAAATGCGATCCCTCGCATCTTTAAGAGCAGTAACTAGCAAGCTTAATCTAAAGGGAAGTCATGGCAGTGGAGCTTGCACCCGTGATATGCTCCTGCTGCATTATGTAGGAAGCCACGGACATTTCCAATGGGGTACTCTATGGGAAGGAGGGGCAGCTGAAGTGAGCTCCGTGGTATCCGGCTCTGCTGGTCCTAGTGCCTCCACATTGTCTGCACCATGGTGTTGACTCCCTCAGTGATGCTTCTCAGTGACTGGGACATACTCCAGAGTGCCTCAGCTTTGTCCACCTGCATCTAGGCCATGGTTTGCAGTGACTCGGCAATGTTGCAAAGGGTGAAACGGAAGGAAATCAATAGTAGTAAAAAATGTTGCTGCGGAAATTAATGGGGTTAAAGGCTGACAAATCACCAGGACCTGATAATCTACATCCCATAGTATTAAAGGATGTGGCCCTGGAAATATTGAATGCATTGATGGTCATCTTCCAAAATTCTATAGAATCTAGAGCAGTTCCTACAGATTGGAGGGTGGCAAATGCACCCCAGTATTTAAAAAGGGAAGGAGAAAAAAGGGAGAATTACTGACCAGTTGGCCTGATATTAGGAATGGGGAAGATGCTGGAGTCTATTATAAAAGACGTGATGACAATATATGGAAAGCATTAACAGGATTGAACAAAGCCAGCATAAGTTTATAAAAGGCAAATCATGCTTAACAAATCTACTGGAGTTTTGTGAGGATGGAACGAGTAAAATAGATAAAGGAGAACCAGTGGATGTGGTGTATTTGGTCTTTCACAAGACTTTTGATAAGCTTCCTTTGATAAGGCCAAATGAGAGCACACGGGATAGGGGGTAATGTATTGACATGCATCGACAGTTGGTTGACAGACAGGAAATAGAGAGTGGGAATGAATAGGTATTTTTCTGAATGGCAGGCATGTGACTAGTGGGGTACTGCTGGGGTCAGTGCTTGGGCCCCAGCTGTTCACGATATATATAAATGAGCTGAATGAAGATACCAAATGTAACAGTTCCAAGTTTGCTGAACACAAAACTGGATGGAATTGTGAGTTGTGGGGAGGATGCAAGGAGGCTTCAAGATGATTTATACATGTTGAGTGAATGGGCAAACACATGGCAGGTGCTGTACAATGTGGCTAGATGTGAAGATGTACACGTTGGTGTGCGAAACAGAAGGGAAGAGTGTCATTTAAATAGCGATATACAAAGAGACCTGGGTCTCCTTGTACTTCAGTCACCGAAAGTAGAGAGGCAGGTGCAGCAAGCAATTAGGGAGGCAGGTGGTATGTTGGCCTTCATGGCAAGAGGATTTGAGTTCAGAAGTAGGGATGTCTTACTGCAGTTATGCAGGGCCTTGGTGAGATCACACCCGGAGTATTGTGTGCAGTTTTGCTGTCCTTGCCTAAGAAAGGATATGCTTGCCATCGAGAGAGTGCAGCAGAGGTTCACTTGGCTGATACAATGGTTGGGGATTGTCCTACGAGAGATTGGTTCGACTGAGTCTGCATTCATTGGAATTTAGAAGGATGAGAGGAGGTCTGATGGAAACGTATAAAATTCTAACAGAGCTGGACAGATTAGATGCCGCCGGGAGGATGCTTTCCCTGGTTGGGGAATCTAGATTAGGACTCAGATGAGGAAACATCCCTTCACTCAAAGGGTAGTGAACCCCTGCAATTCACTACCACAGAGGCCAGGGAGGCCAAGCCACTGAATGTATTCGAGAAAGAGGTTGATAAATTTTTAGATTTTAATGGCATCAAAGGGAATGGGGAGAAAGCAGAAATATGGCTTTGAGATAGAGGATCAGCCACGTTCAAATTGAATGATGGAGCAGGCTCGAAGGGCCGAATGGCCTGCTCCTGCTCCTAGTTTATATGTATTTCTAAATAAATGGACAACATTCTGTTAATGAATGTTTCCTCAATTGCCATGCTTGGCAACAAATGAGAATGTGACCATTTTTTAATATTTGGATTGGATTTGTTTATTGTCACGTGTACCGAGGTACAGTGAAAAGTATTTTTCTGTGTGCAGCTCAAATAGACCATTTAGTACATGAA
This sequence comes from Scyliorhinus torazame, assembly GCF_047496885.1. Classification (NCBI taxonomy): domain Eukaryota; kingdom Metazoa; phylum Chordata; class Chondrichthyes; order Carcharhiniformes; family Scyliorhinidae; genus Scyliorhinus; species Scyliorhinus torazame. The sequence goes on along the minus strand of NC_092724.1, from coordinate 116,722,686 downwards.
AAAAAACAACGTAATAGGGCAACACAAGGTACACAGTGTACATACATAGACACAGACATCGGGTGAAGCATACAGGAGTGTAGTATTAGTCAGATCCGTCCATAAGAGGGTTGGTTACGATTTGTTCATGGGATGTGTGTGTCACTGGCCAGGCCAACATTTATTGCTCATTGGTAACTTCCCTAAAGGAGGTGTGGTGATCTGTGCCTATAAAGTCATAAACCTTATTTTCCAATTCATTGTTTGATATTTCAAAGATTTACAAATATTGGAGGTCAAAAATTAGAAACTGTATATTAACATAGAAAATCATCGAATGATCCAGCTCATAAGGAGACCTTTCAGCCCATCACACCTGCGCCTGTTCTTGGTAGACTTGCAAGTAATTCCATTTCCCAGCAACAATTACACAGCATTGGATTAGCCCCATCACAAAGAGACAGAAACCTCAAGACTTGCAATAAAAGTCAGTTTCCTGTTACATCCTGAAGAAATTAAATGTTCATCTTTTTTGGATTGTGCTTACCCTAAACACGTACAAATCTTAAGAAATACACATGTTCAGATACTCATTCACCATTCATTTGTGGAAGTTTCAACATTCTCCAGGTTGAGATTGTCTCCTTTCTTGTTGTAAATGGACCCGAAGTACCTTACATCGTACACAAAGCAAGAGGGATTTCTTTTAAAGCAGGGGAGTCTTTCATGAAATGCTCTTTGTAAATTATCTGGGGATTACTGTACTCTACACCCAATACAGTGAATCTATGCACAAAAGTATATTCACAAAGTGAATTATGCATTAGGTTTCAATCCTTCTGAGCCTGATTTTTACAGTACCTTCATTGCAGTGTTAATGTAAGCCTACTTGTGACACTAATAAAAACTATTATTATTAGGAGTAGCAGTGCTCATGAACTTGGAACCAGGACACCTAGAAGCCTTTTTCGGGGGGGGTCGGACCAGCTCGGGTGGCAGGTGTGGGCGGGGGCAGATGTTCGCCTTTGCCTCACTGATTGCCCGGAGGCAGGTCCTGTTGGGGTGGAGGTTAGCTTCTCCATCCTGTGACACAGCTTGGCGGTGGGGGGGGAAAACCTACTTGAATTTCTTTGACTCACGGGAAGGTGAAGTCTCAGCTGAAGGGGGTGAAGGATGGGTTTCACAATTCATGGGGGCTGTTTATTATGCACTTCTGAGAATTGGTTGCCATTGAACATTATTGGGGGGGGGGGGGAGGGAGGTTGGCAATATTGTTGTCTTTGGTTACACTGCTTATGGATTGATTGTTAATCTGTGTTTTTTTTACCTAGAATGTGCGGGTGGTATTTTGGTCTGTATATTGAGCGAGGGGCGGTTTGTGTGTGGGGGATTGTTATTGTATTTGTTTTTGTTTGTTTTTTCTTTGGTTGTTTATTGATGAAAATGAGGAGAATAAAAAGATTTTTTTTTTTTTAATTGTTAGTAGTAGTATTATTATTGTCAGTTACATAAAGAAATATCATTTTTTCCTAATATCCATGTGGTATACTGTGAAACAAGCCTCTGTGTGTGTGTGGCTAATTTAATTGAAGACAGTTAGACTGTAAGGTTAAAAACATTAAAACAAGGTAAATGTGTAAGCAAACATGTTGAAGTTGAGGTGAGCCAAGCTATGATGCGATACCAGTGAGATGCATGAATAGAAATCTGCATTAGAAGGTACAGGGTGAATTGAAGTTTAGCTATTATATTTCAAAAGGAAAATGTGCAACTGACAAGGATCATATGTGATCAAAGCAAAATATTAAGTAAATTAATAGCCATAAAACAAAGTGAATTTTTTTATATTGTGGGAAGGGGACGATTAAAGAAATTTACGAACAATAGATTTAAACATGAAAGAGGAAAAACATATTTAAAGAGAGATTGGAGCTGTGTGGGTGGGAGTTGTCATGATATCTTGAAGAAGGTTCTGTGCCTAGAGAAAACTATGAAAGAAGCAGAGTCCTAGCCACCCTCACAGAGAAAAGTATTTTGTCTGCAAGGTTTTGATACGAGCCTTGAATTTCCATTATCGAGTGAGAGAGAGTCTTCTTAAGTGCCTGCCCGAGAGCAACACTGATGTCTTGTGGTAATATTACTGGAATGTTCATAGATTAAGAATCCATAGGGACTGTTGCCTGAGAGGTGTTTGTTGTGAGTTTAACCTAGCAGAAATATTTTGTGAAATGTTTGTAGGACTACCTTTAACTGCGTAAATGTAATTTTGTATTTTTAAGTTTTCTGCTTTTTAAAAATTAATAAATGCTTTAATTTAATGTATAAAATCTCCAAGACTGGTTTTGGAGTTCTTGCTCCCTACTTCAGGACACATACTTTCTTATGATAAAATACAAATTGTGATAGTCATCCAAGTTTCCCTTTGAGATTTGAGTAGCCCAGCAATTAATACCTGCCATAACATAATATTTCGTTCTGAGTTCTGAAGGGCTCTTCTATACAAACATTATTCATATTGTGAACACCATTTTATCCATGGAATATAATTAGCTCTCCCCTGAGTAGAGGACTTTCAGAGTGTTTGTTATATTATGAGAACCAAAACAAGAAACACTAAACTTATTTGGACCCATAAGTAAGACAAGTCCGTGATATAAACAAGAACAACTTGCATTTAAAGAGCACCTCAAACATAGAAAAACATCCCAACGTGCTTCAGAACGTCAAAAATAGATCCAAAGATAAAACTAAACACATTACCCCAACCCAAGGAATGTAAATATGTTCATTAAAAGATCCAACTCAAGCATATAGCAAACTTCTGAAGTAAATTTTGCCCATGCAGAGGTGAGTCATGAATTTTGATGCTTTCACTCCCAGGAACTGAAGGAGTTAGTTGTGTTTCAGGGTTACCTGGCTGTAATTTATTTGAACAGCAGTATCAAAGGGTGAAATTCTCTCAAACTCCGCCTGCATGTTCGATGGCAGGTGTGGGGGAGAATATGGCGGTAAGTCCAGAAACAAGTTTCACCCCGGTGTGAATTTATAGCAGGCTCTTCCGCTGGTGTCCACCATGGCTGGTCGGAAAACATGCCAGAGGATGGTGTTAATCTCATTTGCATCCTGCTAATGAGACGCAGATGAAGGCCAGACCCCCCCTCCCTGATGCCAGATTCTCTGCGATTCCAGCAGGAAAACATGCCGGCATCAAACACGCTTGGAACAATGTGGCATGCAGATGTCGGGACTCATCCAGCAATTCATGGGGTTGCCTCCGAAGTTCAGGAGGCCATCCGCAACTCTTCACCCTGGATCACCATGGCAGTGGGCCGGGGGAGCATCTGCAGGTGGACCCTACTGATTCGGTGTCCTGGAGGGAGTCCATCTTTCAGCCTCAGAATGTTCCTGGCGATGCATCGCCATTCTCAGGTGATCCATCTTCCGGCCTCAGAGTGGTCCCAGAGATCTATTCAGGAGGTCCACTTTCTTTCTTCGGTGGGGGGTCAGTGATGTCGGGTGCTTTTTCAATGTGGCATCCGGACACAATGATGGACCTACACACCGTATCCAGGCCTACCACTCCACTGGATACGGTGCAAAACATCAGAGGGCACATTTAATGAGGTTGGGGCCAGAAGGTTTGGTGTGTTTCCTACCAATGGGAAACACTCCAGGTTACTGACCCACCATGGCTTTTAGTCTCAAAATGGGAGAATTCCACCCAGAGTATCATAGAACCATGTTGTGGCACAGAAGGAGGCCATTCGGATCATCATGCTCATGTATTTGAGATAGAGGGCAGCACAGTGGTGCAGTGGGTTAGCACTGCTACCTCACAGCGCCGAGGTCCCAGGTTCGATCCCGGCTCTGGGTCACTGTCCATGTGGAGTTTGCACATTCTTCCCGTGTTTGCATGGGTTTCGCCCCCACAACCCAAAGATGTGCAGGCTAGGTGGATTGGCCACGCTAAATTGCCCCTTAAGTGGAAAAAATGAATTGGGTACTCCAAATTTACAAGAAAAAATGTATTTGAGACAGTCTAATTCCTCCCCCATAGCCTTGAATATTTTTAATTTTCAAGTAAATATTTAATTCCCATTTGAAAGATACTACTGAATCAGCTTCAAGCGCTCTGTGAAGATGCCCATCACTGAGCTTATGGGCACTGCTGTGCTCAGGCAGTATATGCCATGCAGCATTCCATACCAATACAAAATGAGTTAAATAATATCACAGCTGCAAATTACCTAGAGGGCTGTCCTGTACTATCGAGCAAAGCGACTGTGAACATAGCAATTTAGAGGAATGCTTGTTAACACCCAGAAACTGGTTGGCAGGACACGTTGGCTGTATTGAAAGAGGCAGTGACGTAAAACCAGAAACAAAAGGCCAATGTATTGAGTCACAACTCAGAGGGAGATTGAAAGGGACAGTGAATTATCCTGTGTTGCATTTTTAGCATTTGTGAGCTCATTTATCTTTATTATTCGGTAACATTATTCCCTTTTCTTTTAAATTAAGGATGTTTTGGTTGTCACATATCTGCATCAAAACTGTTCTCTAATCCGAGTATTTTCCCTAAGTGATTGCAGCTGTGGACTCTTGGCACACAGAAATTAAAGAACTTACAACATTCCCTCATTATACAGCTCGTCTTGGCACCCAAACACCAAAGCACGAAGAAATATTTCCCGAGGCAAGGTTCTCTCATGTGCATGATGCTGAACAACAAGAAACATAACATCAACCCATGCACGATGGAGGTAAATTGCCAACTGGAAATGGTGACAAATTATATGATGGTTTTAATTTATTCTACAACCGTAGCTGGAAATACCACAGTCTGCGCATTGTGTGAAAGTCCCACGTCCAGTCTCACATTTGTCAGTTTAACAGGCAGCAAGATGTTCGAGAGCTATGGGGAAAAAAACAGCCACAGCTTATAGCAAGATGCGCGGACCTGTCAAAAGTGCTTCACATTGTCACCTATAATGATAAAGTGGTTTCACTGATCCCAGCGATATTTTAACGAATTAAACTCAATGTTCCAAAACATTGGGCGAGATTTTCCAGCTCACCCCGCGGTATGTTTCCCTGTGGTAGAGGGGGCTTGCCATTGCCTGCCGGCGGGATCATCCAGTCCCGCCTATGTCTACAGCGTTTTGCATGGCTTACCTGTCCCGCCACTGGGGAAACCACCATGGCAGGAGGGGGGGGGGGGGGGCTTTCAGCGGGACCGGAAGATCCTGCAAGCCAGAAAGACTCGGAAAACCCCGCCCTTTGTTGATATGCAATAAAGGTGTGATGCATGATCAATGACCACTAATGCGAGGTTGTAGTCCAACTGAAGGCTTTAATAAGCTAGATGTTTCCCCCAGCAGCTCAGGTACAGAATGAGGACTGCTGGGGCGGCTCGGGTTCTTATACCCCGCCTATCAGGGCGGAGCTATCATACACTCTAACCAATAGCGAGCATACAGTTTCCACCAATGGTGCTTTAGCCTATCAGGTACCGTAATACCTATAATACCACAAGGTGTTACTGTTATCGTCACACATTTTCATGGTTTTGGAACCATGACATTAGGCCAGGTTACACCGTGCAGTTATATGAAGCTGAATGTGAAATACCATTCATAGTTGATTGCAATCATGTCACTATTTGTACTTATACGAATATCATGAATGATAACAGTTTCAGGAGCATTCCTGCTCATGCAGGAGGAATCCAAATAACCATGTACATGCAGCACACGTGAATTATGGGTCTTGTTAACTGAATTACAGACTGCCATAATTCTTTATATTATGTGAAATCTGTTTCATGTTAAAGGGACACCCCACACATGGCAAGCAAAAGGATAAACAAATTAGTTCTGATCAAGGATTCATTCGATCGAGGCTTGATTTTTTTCAATGAGTTTCAGTCAGGAATTAATAGAAGTGTTGTGATGGAAGGTTTTCTAAATAAGGACATAAAAACAGCAAAAGGTGCAAATACACAGCAAGTCTGAGAAGTGAGAAATAGAGTGAATGTTTCTTTTGTTCAAGGCTTCATTGGCAATGCCTCTTAAGCCCAGAACCCGCTGAGCAGAGCAAGGTCAGGAGGTACACAGGAACACCACCACCTCCAGCCTCCCTTCCAAGTCGCACAGCACCCTTCCTGAAAAGATATCGCCATTCCTTCAATGCTGCTGGACCAAAATCCCAGCATTCACCACCTAACATCATGATACATACATAGATGCATATATAGAACATACAGTGCAGAAGGAGTCCATTCAGCCCACCGAGTCTGCACCGACCCACTTAAGCCCTCACTTCCACCCTATCCCCATAACTCAATAACCACTCCTAACCTTTTTGGACACTGTGGGCAATTTAGGATGGCCAATCCACCTAACCTGCACGGCTTTGGACTGTGGGAGGAAACCGGAGCACCCGGAGGAAACTCACGCAGACGCGGGGGGGGGGGGGGGGGGGGGGGGGGGGACACGTGTAGACTCCGCACAGACAGTGACCCAGTGGGGAATTGAACCTGGGACCCTGGCGCTGTGAAGCCACAGTGCTAGCCATGTGTGCTGCCATGCTGATGGGAGTACCTGCGCTATTCTGACTGTAGCAGTTTAAAAAAAGGTCATGATCACTTTCTCAAGGGCAATTAAAGATGGGCAATAAATGAAGTTAATAAAGTGTAACTGAAATGAAATTCACAGAATCCCTACAGTGCAGAAGGAGACCATTCAGCCCACTGAGTCTGCACCAGCTCTCCGAAAGAACACCCTACTGAGGCCCACTCCCTGCCCTATCCCCATAATCCCACCTCACCTGCACATCTTTGGACGCTAAAGGGAAATTTAGTGTGCCCAATTGACCTAACGTACACATTTTTGAGCTGTGGGAGAAAAGCAGAGCACACGGGGAAAACCCATGTGGACACGGGGAGAATGTGAAAACTCCACACACCCAAGGCTGGAATCGAACCCGGGTCCCTGGTGCTGTGAGGCAGCAGTGAGAACCAGCCCTATGTATGGCATTCCCATTTTGCCAGTAATCAAACAATAGCTTGGATTTTGTATCGTTCTATCATCTGCCCGTGGAATCTGCTTTGCATCTCCAAACTAATTTTCATCTGTTTCATTTACACCTCGCATTACTTCCCCAGCAGCTTGGCAAAGTGTAACAAATACCAAAGTGAATTTTAGACATTTTAAAATACTATTTGTCCCTAAAGATTTGCTGAAAGAAATGAAGTGAAATGAAGTGAAGTGAAAAGTCACAACATGCTGAAGGATACAGCACTGCGAGTATTTAATTGAAAGAAAAATCTTGGTTTAGCTCCCCAATGACCTAGGGAGTTAATGCATCACCTGGGGCAACATTCCACCATGGAAACCGAAAGTCCCAAGGTAGTTAATCCAGCTAAGATTACAGTGACACCAATTATCTAGTGCCTCAGTTTGAGGATGGGATAAACAGCAACGGTTTCCACCTATGATTGTTATCCACAGAATAGTGAATGTACGGATCTTGGAACAATTTTAGATTGTGTCCAAACTTAAAGGGCCTACCAGCTCTTACTTTCTAGTCATGGCCCAGTAAACCATCACCTGAGTCTCAGGTTTGAGATCCTCAAATAACCATTTCCTCAGTTGGCCGAAGGCTGAGCTGGCACATTGGAGGCGGTGATGAGCTTTGTCAACCCTGTCAAAGCTCCTTTCTGAAACCTGAAAGTAAGACCTTCCAGGGAGTTATTGTGTTTATTCTTATGAATGATGAAATTGCAAAAAGGCAAAAGTAAAGGCTTTTTCAGTATGCAAGTAATCCAAGAATGACCTTGGGAAGTGAAACAAGGCACGAACAATCTACCCAGCTCTCTAAATGCAGCACGTGAGTGCATGCTTATCAAAGCCAGGCGACACCACTGATTCATTAAAATAATTATTGAAACCAAGAACACAAAAATAAAACGATCTTACATCAAAATGTCTGTGGTTCCTACTTGTGCAAAGTGCACAATGGTTAGTGGTCACACAGTAGTTAGCACAGTGGTTAGCACTGTTGCTTCACAGCTCCAGGGTCCCAGGTTCGATTCCCGCTTGGATCACCGTTTGTGCGGAGTCTGCATGTTCTCCCCGTGTCTGTGTGGGTTTCCTCCAGGTGCTCCGGTTTCCTCCCACAAGTCCCAAAAGACAGGCTTGTTAGGCGAATTGGCCATTCTGAATTTTCCCTCTATGCACCTGAACAGGCACCGATGTGGCAACGAAGGGATTTTCATTGTAACTTCATTGCAGTGTTAAAGTAAGCCTACTTCTGACAATAATAAAGTTATTACAATTGAAATTTCATCATTCTGAAGTAGGCCAGATGTTTGTTGCTGGAAGCTGCGCATGGTGTCTCTTCCTGAAATGTGGTATTTTCTGCTGCTTTAATAGCTGCCCTGCCTCTGAACTCACATCTGGGAAGGGGGGGGGGTGTGACTGGAGCACTGGAGTCCCAGGTTCACTGAGCGATCCAGGCCACAGGTAACTAATGTGGGGGTGGGGGTTTACAGCGTTCTCTGGGAGAAGGCTTTATGGGGAGACAGCAGCAAGGGCATGGGTGTGGCTCTCAGCACAGCACCCACCCCCTGTTTCCGATATCTAGTCCCTTGATCAAGCATTAAGTGCCTTTGATTGAAAGCCCCCCCTCCCCACCCCAGAGGTGACAATTGGCCACACAGTTTTACCTGTGGTGCACACTTCCTGAAGACAGGCCTCAATAGGCGGTAGACTGGGAAGGTCGACCATGGGCCTTTCCGCTTAATTCTGAGAAATGCAGGAAGGTAGCTGGGTTCAGGTACACCATCATGCCATATAATTACAATCTCTTGCTGCCTCCAAGCTCAGCGCCAACGAGAGGAGAATATTCTGCCTGTTAACTCTATATCTCTGCCCACCGGTGCTGTGAGACCTGCTGAGTATTTTCAGCATTTTCTGTTTTTATTTCAGATTTCCTGCAACTGCAGTACTTTCCTTTTGTAAGAATGTACATTCATGTGTTAGTCAGTGTGATTTATAGTGCACAACAGAAATGAAACTCAATCATGTAAAATAGTGGCTGACGAAGAGTGGTACTGTTGTTTGCGCACACAAAGCAATTCTCCTTCAGAAGTTATTCATTAGCTGGGAGATATATAAGAGACATCTTGAGGTGGTGAAGGCACAAAAATGCAAGGTCTTTCTCAATCTTCTTGGTCTTGTGGTATCATCTAACCTGCAACTGAACTACAGCTTCACAATGTAATCACAGTCCTCTGTTATTCCTCATCTAACACCAATGTATTTCCTATTTCAAACTCATGAACACAACAAAGAAATGTTAAAGCATGAACGAAAGAAGGAATAGTGAGGTTAATATCGACATAATGTGGAGATGTCGGTGTTGGACTGGGGTGGGCACAGTAAGAAGTCTTACACCACCAGGTTAAAGTCCAACAGGTGAAAACTCCTTCATCAGGTGAATGGAGCCACGCTCTGAAAGCTCGTGATTCCAAATAAACCTGTTGGACTTTAACCTGGTGTTGTTGTAAGACTTCTTACTGTAATATAGACATAGAGAGAGTGGAGTAAATCATGTCAAAATAAGTGTAAAAAAAAATGTAATGAAGAGATAGAGGAATGCCATATGTGAGCATAAATCTTCGAGCAAGGCACAAGGGGGAGTGCAATATGTTAGAACAGTGAAGAAGCCAAGATTTGCTTTGTAGGGTGATGTGTGTGTTTCTGCTGTGTCACCTTGTGTGACAGGGTGGTCGGCCTACACCACTCTCCTGATTGAGAGAAAGCTGCCTGACTCAGGTCACTGGCAGGATAGCCGGCCTGCATCTGCAGGAGGCAATGTCTGTAATAATGTTTTAAACAGAAAATTCCTTTCAAAATTACTCAAAAACACAAGTGAAGAAAAGTTCAATTATTTTACTTGTTTGTCCAAAACCACAATGCCACATGAGGAAAGAAATGACTGTGAGGAAATTTACTTTGAACAAAAACTGCAAGCATGTGCAAACAAAATACAAATTAGTCCAAGAAACTTGGGATATTTTACCATGTTAAAGGTGCTTTATAAATGCAAGCTGTTGTTATTGACACCCAACAACAATGAAATGTGTGTTCCCAGTAAGCAGTAATAGCTTCAGTATGTTATTGATCTAATGTGCTTTCCAACAACGCCATGCAATGATTTCACACAATGTATGTGCTTTTTTTCTTTGAATGAAACAAAATGTATTAATGATTTTGCTAGAAATTTTAACCAGATGGCTGTCTTCATGCAGATGGCCACTTAATAAATCAACTCTTTTTAATTTAAAAAAAAAAATCCAATTATGGGGCAATTTAGTTTGGCCAATCCACCTACCCTGCACATAGATTATCATAGAATTTACAGAGCAGAAGGAGGCCATTCAGCCCATCGAGTCTGCACCGGCTCTTGGAAAGAGCACCCTACCAAGGTCAACACCGCCACCATATCCCCATAACCCAGTAACCCCACCCAACACTAAGGGCAATTTTGGACACTAAGGGCAATTTATCATGGCCAATCCACCTAACCCGCACATCTTTGGACTGTGGGAGGAAACCGGAGCACCCGGAGGAAACCCACGCACACACGGGGAGGATGTGCAGACTCCGCACAGACAGTGACCCAAGCCAGAATCGAACCTGGGACCCTGGAGCTGTGAAGCAATTGTGCTATCCACAAGGCTACCGTGCTGCCCCAACTTTTGGGGTTGTGGGGGTGAAACCCACGCAGACACGGGAGAATGTGCAAACTCCACACGACAGTGACCCGGCACCGGGATCGAACCCAGGTCCTCGGCGCCATGAGGCAGTAGTGTTAACCACTGTGTCACCGAGCCGCTCTAACAAAAACAGCTCTTATCCCAACACTTCTTCAGCTGGATTGTGGTAACATTACAACTGTAAATTCTCGGGCCAAGGGGAGTAGGTTGAAAAGCACGGGTCGGAATATCTATACACCAAATTCAATGTTGAGAATGGGGTACTGCTCAGTCTTAACAGCAAGATTATTGGCTTACTTTTGGAAAGTTGTAAGACTGGTGAATTGTAGACGTGTAGTAGGTTATGAACCTCAAGGTCCTACGGTGCAGTGGGTAGCGCCCTGCCTCTGACCAAGAAGCTCCAGGTTCGAGCCCCTCCCAGGACTTGATGCCCAAGGAAGGTGCGTTCATTATGTCGCCAAACAGTTTGAGTGTCAACTTGTAAATCTTTCCAGCACGCCAACGACAGGTGGTAAGAGTGGTAGAAATTCCTGGTCAGCCGTGTGATGGAAAGAACATTGGAGCCTCTACCATCACTCTTCATAGCTCCAGGCCACAACATGCATGTAAAATTGCATGCTGCAAGAGTACTTAGAGTTCCTGAGCGAACTGTAACACACCAATTGGTTATGAGCTTGTATAGGACAGCACGGTGGCACAGTGATTAGCACTGCTGCCTCACAGCTCCTGGGACCTATGGGTGACTGTCTGTGTGGAGATTGCACTTTCTTCCCGAGTCTACATGGGTTTCCTCTGGGTACTCCGGTTTCCTCCCACAGTCCAAAGATGTACAGGTTAGCTGCATTGACCATGCTAAATTGCCCCATAATGTCCAAAAGGTTAGGTGGGGTTACTGGGTTACAGAGATAAGGTGAAAGCATGGGATTAAGTAGGGTGCTCTTTCTAAGGGCCGGTGCAGACTCGATGGGCTGAATGGCCTTCTTCTGCACTGTAAATTCGCTAGAAAATTTCAAAAGTGCCAAGTGCTGGGCTGGAAAGCAAATCAATGGCATGGAATAAAGTTATGGCATTATGGTCTGTTGTCTGTCAGATGCATCAATAAAATGCCACTAAGACCAAGTGCATGATATAACAATGGTAGAAAATAAAACTCCTATTTTCACAGTTGCTGTGTCATCAGCAGTTACCTCATTAGCACCACTTTCCCATGAGGCAGTCTGTGCAAGAGCTGAAGAGATGTCTGACTGTATTTAAATCTTCTGCAGCAGGATTACACTCACAGCCTCTTGTACAGAAGAGAAGTGCTATTAACAACTCTTTTTTTATACCAGCTGCTGATAATGAACTTGGATATTTTCTATTCTAAAAATATTTTCTTTCTGTTCACTGGTGAAACAGGTTGAGGGTCAAGACAACTCTTGTGAATGCAAACCTTCCATTTTGTGGAATTATCTCTGAGGTGAGAGACTTAACGTAAACATAACCGTCTAAAATAATTTCATCTTCTGCAACAGGTAAGGTAAGGATTGCAAAGCAACAGCAAAGATTGTGTCATAAGACTTAGGAGCAGAAGTAGGCCATTTGGCCCATTGAGTCTGCAATGCCATTCAACCAGATCATGATTGATCTGATATGATAATCCTTAACTCCACTTCCTGCATTGTCCGCAAAACCCTTGATTCCCTTACTGATAAAAAATCTTAATCTCAACCTTTAACATACACAACGACCCAGTTTCTACAGCTCTCTGCGGTAAAGAATTCCACAGATTTACTATCCTCTGAGAGAAGAAATTCCTCCTCATCTCGGTCTTAAATGGGCGACCCTTACTATGAGATTATGCCCTCTTGTCAAGACTCTCCCACAAGGCGAAATGTTATATATTTGTCCCATTGCCTGGTAGTAATGTATGCAAGAAAGTGATGTAGAGTGGGAAACAGAGAAGCAGCAGGAATGAGAGAGACCACAATAAAGTTGCGTTCATTTATTGAGAGTTCCTGAGTGTAATTCTCCAAGTGCACAACAAAACTGGCGACGAGGATAATGGACGTGCGCTTGCTGAACCACTTGGAAGAAGAAGTTAAGCAATGTAAATCAGAAAAAAGGAAGTTTTTAACTTGAGCTGTCCATGGAGAAAATCAGTTAGTTAGTGTGGACGTGAATAAAAGATACTCTGAAAATAGATTCTAGGGCTGGCTGTAGTAAAGGACAGACCAGAGTTCAAATTAATGCCTTGTGTAAAGAGGAAAAATTGCTGCTGGAAATGTAGTTGCAGAATACGCATACAGGAAACTTGCATAGGTAAAGATGGCGGGAGGTTTTGGCATCGTTGGAGTTTTGATGAGAATGTGGAGCAGTGGAGCTCTTATACTTGGCATTTTAATTATTTGGCGCAAGTGAACAAAATAGATGATGATGATATTATGGTGTCCATTTTCCTCAGCGTGATGGGAGGAAAAAAACATTTCATCTCCTCCGCAGTCTGGTGCAACCTGAGAAGCCAGGCACAACACGCACAAGCAAATTGTGGACATTTTGCAAGCACCTCAACATCTGGTGATTGCAGGGAGCTTTAGATTCCATAAAATAAACCAAGTGGAGGGGGAGTCAATCACACAATTTGTTGTAGGGCTTAACAGACTTGCAGAATGTTGTGAAATTGGAGATGTGCTTAATGAGACCATTTGTGATAGACTTGTTTGTGGTCTATGCAGTGCTTTAAACACAAACATGTCCGTTAACTCAGAGCCATCACACTCTGAAGAAAGCCATTGAAATCACTGTTTCTGTGGAGCTGGCTGCAAAGGTTCATGCACTCGAGTGTACAATATGTCTCCTAAATCGAAACCCAAAGCTGCCAGGGCCCGTGATGTTACCAGTATGCAAAATCCAGGCATTCTGCTGTTGAATGCTGGGGTAAAGACATGGAAGCTGTGGAAAAAAAGAAACATGTAGAGCATGTTTGCAGGAATAAAAAGCAAACTGTAAAGAAAAATAAAAAGCAGGAGCAAACCAAGACAACATTTAAACAAAATAAAGTGAGAAATGTCCATGTTGCACAACCGGGTCGAGAAGGGCAACACGGTAGCACAGTGGCCAGCATTGTGGCTTCACAGCACCAGGGTCCCAGGTTTGATTCCCCACTGGGTCACTGTCTGTGCAGAGTATGCACATTCTCCCCTTGTCTGCGTGGGTTTCCTCCAGGTTCTCCGGTTTCCTCCCACAGTCCAAAGATGTGCAGGTTAGGTGGATTGGCCATGGTAAATTGCCCTTAGTGTCCCCAAAAAAGGTTACGAGGGGTTATTGGGTTACAGGGACAGGGTGGAAGTGAGGGCTTAAGTGTGTCGACGCAGACTCGATGGGCCGAATGGCCTCCTTCTGCACTGTACGTTCTATGTTCTAAGAGTGAAGTGACACACAATCAGAGGAGGAGCTATCACGACATGTGTTGACCATTGCCGGAAGTACACACGGATATTGGGTCACTCCACTGCTGGCATGTCAGCCATTAAAGTTGACATTGGGCAGCAGTTCTGCTGGTGCCAGAGACTATCTACAATGAAAAACGTCAGCACATTCCCTTAAAGCCATTAAGAACAGTGCTAAAGATGTACACTGGAGAAATGGTTCCTCTGAAGGGCCGTGTTGAAGTGGCAGTGCAACTCTATGGACAAACAGCAGATTTGCCTCTACACATAGTGAAGGGAAGCTATCCAGACTGATGGGTCGCACATGGCTGGAGAACATTTGACTGAATTTGGCTGAAGTTCACATGATGGCCAATGGATAATCAGGCCTCATGAAAATGTTGAAAAAGTTCACTGTGGTTTTCAATGGAGAATTAGGGAGCATGAAGACATTACAGTCAAAATAAAAATAAAAGATGGAAGCCAAGCAAAATGTTTGAAGGCATGACCTGTATCATATACTATTAGGCTGACCGTGGAGTCTGACTTGGAGCAGTTTGCGAAGACTGTAGAGTTTTGGAACCTGTCAGCTTCGGCAAATGGGTTACACCTAGTGTTCCAGTCATCAAGAATGATGGCTCTGTTTGGGTTTGTGGGGATTTTAAAGTCACCACAAATCCAGCGTTATGTGCTGAACAGCACCCATTACCTCACATTGAGCAACTGCTTGTGGGATTGGCCTGAAATTGATCTGAGCCAGGCCTACTTGCAGACGAATGTCAACACAAGGTCACAGGAACTTCTGACAATCGTGACACACAAGGATGTGTTCTGGTACTGAAGATTGCCGTTTGGTATCAAATCTGCTCCTGCATTGTTTCAAAGGCTAATGGATCCAATCCTCAGCAGGCTAAGCAGAGTCCAGTATTATCTGGACGACATTCTAGTCACTGGAAGGGATGGAGAGGAGCATCTTTGAAACTTGGATACCACTTTCGGGAGATTGGAAAGCTATGGTCTGAGAGTCCGTAAGGACTTGTGAGTTCTTCCAAGCCTTCGTTGAGTGTCTGGGACATGTGATTGACACCACCAGCTTTCACAATTCTTCTTCTAAAGTTAAGGCCATCACAATGTTGCCTGCATCTCAAAATGTCAGCCAGTTACGTTCCTTCCCACGCCGACCCCACAGGCCACACCCCCACCACTCCCCCCCAGCTCTAGCAGAAACCCCCTGGACAGCGGCACGGATCCCGTCTGAGTGTGGTGGTGCTGGACACTGTCCACAGCCGGCACGCCAGGTTCCCGACCGCTGGGCCACAAATGGCCCGTGCCGTCGGGAACTCGGCCCATCTGAGATGGAGCATCGCGGGTGGGCCGGCTGATGATGCGGCAACGCCATTGTGGCTGTGGCCACGTGGCGAGCGTCCCGATGACATCGATTTGGTTGGGGCGGAACATCGGCAACCTCGTGTCAAACCGGCGCCTGCCCCGATTCTGGCGTCGGAAGCCATTCTCCGCCAGATCGCCAATCCCAATTTCGGCACTGGGGTATGGAGAATCCCGTGTTTCCCGGTGGCGGAGGTGCGAAAAAACAACAAACCCCGTTGACAGCAGTGGGAGCAGAAAATCTCGCCACTGGTCAAGGCGGACTGCCTCTGCTGCAGTGAACGTGCCATGGGTGGTGCGGCCCAACGCTTTGAGTGTTCTTCAGAGCTGAATAGCGGTAGAAGTGTGATGGATTATATTGTTGGCGAGGGGGTTGGAGAAGGTGGAGCAGAAGAGAAGGTCAGGGCTAGGTGGGAGCCCAGGAGAGATTGACAAATATGTCATGGACAGAAGACAAAGAGAGTGTTAATGGTGGCATTAAAGATGAAAATGGTGCTAACAATAGCATAAAGGTAAGGTAACAGAATGTTTTAATAGAACAAGGGTCAGGCGTCTGTGAAAGCAAAACAGGTTACAGATGGCCCTGTGGGGGAGGGGGGCTTGGAAGTATATATATATATATAGATACACATATCAAAATGGAGAAGAAAATTCATGGTCTGAAGTTGTTGAACTCAATGTTAACTTCAGAAGGATGTAAAGTGCTTAATCAGAAGGTGAGGTGTTGGGCTTCACTGGAACACTGCAGCATGCCAAAGACAGAAATGTGGGCATGAGAGTGGGTGGCACGGTGGCACAATGGTTGGCACTGCTGCCTCACAGTGCTAGGGAGCCTGGTTCGATTCCGGCCATGGGTGATTGTCAGTCTGGAGTTATATGTTCTCCCCGGGTTTGCGTGGGATTCTTCCGGGTGCCCCAGTTTCTTTCCACAGTCCAAAGATGTATAGGTTAGGTGGATTGGCCATGATAAACTGCCCCTTAGTGGCTAAAGATTGGGGAGAGACTGGCTGGGGGTTGGGGAAGAAGCTGGCTGGGGGTCGGGGGAGAGGCTGACTGGGGGTCGGGAGGGGAGACTAGCTGGGGGTCAGGGGAGACACTAGCTGGGAGAAGGGGGAGAGGCTGACTGAGGGTCGGGGGAGAGACTGGTTGGGGTTTGGGGGAGAGACTGGATGGTGGAAACCTAAGTCGAGTTTATAGGTCAATTCTTCGCTAAAACCCACCCTTTTAAAGAACACAATGAGGACATTACTGTACTGTACTAAGGTAAAGTACCAGCCTAGATCTTGGGTGCTCTGGAGCGGGACTTGACCCCAAAACCTTCTGACTGGAAGGTAAGAGTGCCACTTCCCAGATACGGCCAGCACACAGTTAAAAGAGAATCTGCATTTTAATGAAATGTTTACAGCAATCTTAAATCTAGAGCACCCCACTTTGTGCTTCAGGGTGGATGAGTGCTGTCTTTAAGCTGTCTTTCACCCTACATCCTCCTTATTTCAACACAAACGATCAAATGTCTATCAACACAAGCAGAGGCCAGGTTTCGTCCAGAACGCCGCAGAATGGAAAGGAACATGCTGGCTCTGTGTGACCCCTCAGGGCTTTAGGTAGAAACACAAACAAATCCCTGGGTTCAGTGGCTGCCATAAGGTGGAAAATTAACACTTCCAACAGGCACAACTTCCTTTATTTTTGGGGCCGTCGTTAAAATAATGGACTTTATTTAGACCAATTTGAAGATACAAGATTTGAAAATAATAAAACATTGGGATTAATTTTGTCAGCTGTCCATGGTTTCTCTGTTATTTGCAGGAAACAGTAAGAAGTCTGACAACACCAGGGTAAAGTCCAACAGGTTTGTTTTGAATCACTAGCTTTCGGAGCGCAGCTCCTTTCTCATTCGAAACAAACCTGTTGGACTTTAACCTGGTGTTGTAAGACTTCTTACTGTGCCCATCCCAGTCCAATGCCGGCATCTCCACATCATTTTCAGGGAAAGCAGGATTTGCCTCCCTCGGCTGGATCGGACGGGGAACTAACAGCAAGTGTATTTGGCCAGCTTTCGGGTTCTCTACGTACAGTCTAGACATCTCATCTATGTAGCAGCATTTTCCGAGGACTAAAATTACTGTTGCAAACCACTAGCTATGGGACCGGTATCTAACGAAAGTGACTGGTCGACAACAACAATTATTGTTGTACCAAATCTGCAGCATAATCCTTCCGAGGTGAATTAAGCTGCATTGATTTATTGACTTACTGATCGCAAAAACTCCCCAGTCTTGTATTATGCACACATTTACACGCCGGTAAAACGGTTATATCTCATAGTTTATATACACCAAATTCCCCACCCCACCCACCTTGGAACTGCCAGCAAGAGCATGGGAGAATTCCACCCCCAGACTAATGCTCTCAGGACACAGATTCAAATCCCATTGCACCTGGTGTAATTTAAATTCAATTATTAAAAACTCTGGAATATAGAACTTATAGAATTCCTACAGTGCAGACGGCCATTCAGCCCATAGAATCTGCACCGACACTCTGAAAGAACACCCTGACTAGGCCCACTCCCTCGCCCTATCCCTGTAATCCCACCTAACCTGCACACGTCTGGACACAAGGGGGCATGACAAATCCAGCTAACCTGCACATCTTTCCACTGTGGGAGGAAACCCACGCAGACAAGGGGAGAAAGTGCAAACTCCACATAGACAGTCACACTAGTTCAGAATCGAACCCTGATCCCTGCAAGGCAGCAGTGCTAACTACTGTGCCACTGTGCCGTATAAAGCAAGTCTCAGTAATGGTGGCCGTGAATTTATCATCAAATGCTGTAAAAACCCATCAGGTCCAATAATGTCCTTTACGGAAGGAAATCTGCCATTCTTACCTAGTCTGGCCTACCTGTGACTCCAGACCCACAGCAATGTGGTTGACTCTTCACTTTCAGCAGGACAGGAAGATCCAATGGCGAGCCGCCCCCGCAGCTGAAAATCCTGCCGCGGGTGGGCCGGAAAATCCCAGCCAAAGTCTTGCAATGCGGTGTATAGTTCGAGCTTTGAATATTACATCAAATTAGATTCAATTTATACTAAAATCTTCACATTGTGAGTTCAAAACAAAGATCAGTGTTTCCAATTAATATATTACTAATTGCAGTAAAATAATAAGTACGCCATACTTTGCGTTGATATGTACTCAAGTCGTCAAACACTTTTGATTACATGAGAGTGATTGAATCATATTTTAGAGATGATTGTCTGAAATATGCTGCTACTGCAATTAATTTGAGATGGAATGAGAAAGAGGGAAATTGTGTAAATTACTTATTTCAATTAAACAAGTAACATGCATGCCATGCCACACAAGTGCTAGGCAGTGAACATCACCAACAACTGAGAATCTAACCATCGCCCCTTGATATTCAATGGAATTACCATCACTAAATCCCCCAGTATTGACACCCTGGAGGTTACCATCAAACAGAAAGTTAACTGGACTAGCCATATAAATACAATGGCTACAAGAGCAGGTCAGAGGTTAGGAATCCTGCAGCGAATTACTCACCTTCTGACTCCCTAACTCCTGTCCACAATCCACAAGGCGTAAGTCATGAGTGTGATGGAATACTCTCCACTTATTGGATGAATGCAGCTCCAACAACACTCAAGAAGCTCGACATCATCCAAGGGCAACGCAGCTCACTTGATTGACACCCCATCCACAAACATTCACTCCCTCCACCACTGATTCACAGTGGCACCGTGTGTACCATCTGTAGGAACTCACAAAGGCTCCTTAGGCAGCACCTTCCAAACCTACGACCACTACCATCTAGAAGGACAAGGACAGCAAATACATGGAAACACCACCACCTGGTGGTCCCTTTCCAATCCACTCTGACTTCGAAATGTATCGGCGTTCCTTCACTGCCGCTGGGTCAAAATCCTGGAACTCCCTCCCTAGCCAGCACTGTAGACGTACCCACACCACATTGACTGCAGCGACTCAAGAAAGCACCTCACAACCACCCTCTCAAGGGAAATTAGGGATGGGCAACAAATGCTGTCCTAGCCAGTGAAGCCCACATCCCTTGAATTAATTTTAAAAAAACATATCTTGTGATCTTTTAGGTAGCCACAGATGACAAAATGTGGCAAGACTTCTAGACAAAATAAAATGAGTCTCGCTGGCCCTTGAACAATTCAATTCAGTTTTGGCTTGACTGATAAGGGAGTCAAAGGCTATCAGGGGCAGACAGAAAAATAGACGCTACAATCAGATCTAATCAACTAGCAGAGCAGGCACGAGGGGCCGAATGGCCTACTCCTGATCCAAATTTGTATGTTCGCATATTAACACATAGTTAAATGTATGAATAAGAAAAATACTTGCATTTATTCAGCCTATTTCACAATCTCGGAACAATCCAAAGCATTTTACAGCCAATGAAGTACTTTTTAAAAAGGTTTAGTCACTTTTATATTCTAGGAAACACAGTGGACAATTTATACACAGTCAGGTCCCACAAAGACCAATGTGAAAATGACCAGATAAGCTGATTGTTGATTTAGTGATGAATATTGACCAGCACTGGAAGCATTTCTAGTAAAAAACAGAATGTGAAAAAATGCAAAGAAATGAAGAATAGACTGAAGAAATACTTCACAATAAGGGGTGTATTAAAGTGGGTTACCACACTATGGGACATTGCTTAATTTGTAACTCTCAACAGGCAAGCCAAAATCGTACTATTGGTTCGTCCGCTTTTCCATTTTTGTGTTGAAAAATTCTTCAGCACAGAAACAGTTATGACCTTTCTATTTTTATTTTAATCCTTTTTCAGCAAAGAGAAAATTATGTCTGGTTTGTCTGCCAAGGGTCCATTATTGTCACAACAATTTTAATGTTTGAAATGTAACTCAGCTTTCCAAGCCCATTTGTCGAATCACTTTACCCTAACCTCATTTATTCAGCAGATTTCAACTACTGAAGCGTGTACTTTTTAAATGAACAAATGTTTTGTTGATTGAACAACAGCCAAGTGTTAGTAATAGATAAACAAATGCTTTCACTGCAGAACTGAGAAGAAGACGGAAGTATCTATGTAGATCACACTATGTGTGCTCGTAATTTGTACCAACATTGCCCATAATACAATTTACTCCAGAGTTAAAACAAAGATCACTTTCATGTTCTGGATTTCAGCAGTTTATGTGAGATTTTCATTTAAAGCCATCATATATGGACACATTCCTCTGTTTCCTGTGGTGTTTGGCACACATGAGCTGACTGAGATCTGAAGGAACAATTTTCTCATTCCGACAGAACAAAAGGTCTTAGCCCAGACAACCAATTAGTGAGTCTTAAAAAGCATTCTGTTTTTTTTGTCGGCCTGTTTAGTGTTCGCCACTTCTTGCAAAGTTTTATTTTCTAAAATGTGAACGGACGTAATAAGCACGTTGGGTGAAATTTTCCGTTCCCGCTCACTGCAGGACCAAAGGTTCCTGTATGAAGTCAACCGACCTTCCGCTGGTCGATCAAATTTTCCATCCTGCCCATGACGATTTCCAAGCTGGGCCAGAGAATTTAGGCCATCGTTCTCTGTTATGCTTCGAGTTTTCCTCCATACGCAGACACGGGGAGAACGTGCGGACTCCGCATAGACAGTGACTCAGGCTGGGAATCAAACCCGGGTCCCTGGTACTGTGAAGCCACAGTGTTAACCACTGTGCTACCGTACCGCCCATGCTTATAAGCATGGTGTGAATAAAATTGTCCACCACCGGACTAATTTCTTTTTTTCCACTAATTTTAGTGCTGGGAATACTGAGCTACCCATCACATAGAACACAATTAGGTGAAGCAGTAAGTTGTGAAGAGTTGCAACGAGATTGCAAGGGATATACATAGATACATAGAAGATAGGAGCAGGAGGAGGTGTTTTGGTCCTTCGAGCCTGCTCCGCCATTCTTCACGATCATGGCTGATCATCCAACTCAATAGCCTAATCCTGCTTTCTCCCCATAGCCTTTGATCCCATTCTCCCCAAGTGCTATATCCAGCCGCCTCTTGAATATATTCAAAGTTTTAGCATCAATTACTTCCTGTGGCAATGCATTCCACAGGTTCACCACTCTTTGTGTGAAGAAGTGTCTCCTTATCTCTGTCCGAAATGGTTTACCCTGAATCCTCAGGCTGTAACCCCTGGTTCTGGACACACCCATCATTGGTAACATCTTCCCTGCATCTACCCTTTCTAGTCCTGTTAGAATTTTATAAGTCTCCATGAGATCCCCCTCATTCTTCTGAACTCCAGCGAGAACAATCCCAACCTAGTCAATCTCTCCTCATATGACAGTCCCGCCATCCCTGGAATCAGTCTGGTAAACCTTCGCTGCTCTCCCTCGAGAGCAAGAACATCCTTCCTCAGAGAAGGAGACCAAAACTGCACACAATACTCCAGGTGTGGCCTCACCAAGGCCCTGTACAATTGCAGCAACGCATCCCTGCTTTTATACTCGAAATCTCTTGCAAGGAAGGCCAACATACCATTAGCCTTCTTTATCGCCTGCTGCACCTGCATGCTTACCTTTAGCGAATGGTGCACAAGGACACCCAGGTCCCGCTGCACTCTCCCCTCTCCCAATTTACAACCATTCAGGTAGTAATCTGCCTTCCTGTTTTTGCTTCCTAAATGAATAACCTCACACTTATTCAAATTATACTGCATCTGCCATTGGTTTGATCTGTCCAGATCTTGCTGCAGGATCTCTGCATCCTCGTCACAATTCACCCTCCCACCTAATTTGGTATCATTTGCAAACTTTGAGATGTTACATTTTGTTCCCTCATTCAAATCATTAATATATATTGTGAATAGCTGGGGTCCCAGCACCGATCCCTGTGGTACCTCATTGATTACTGCCTGCCAATTTGAAAAGGACCCATTAATCCCTACTCTTTGTTTCCTCTCTGCCAACCAGTTTTCTATCCACCTCAATACATTTCCCCCAATCCCTTGCACTTTAATTTTGCACAATAATCTCTTATGCGGGACTTTGTCAAATGCCTTCTGAAAGTCCAAATATACCACATCGACTGGCTTCCCCTTGTCGACTGTACTGGTTACCTCTTCAAAGAATTCCAACAGATTTGTCAAGCATGATTTTCTCTTCATAAATCCATGCTGACTCTGACTGATCCTGCCACTGCTTTCTAAATGTTCCGCTATAAAGTCCTTGATAATGGATTCAAGCATTTTTCCCACTACCGATGTTAGGCTTACTGGTCTATAATTCCCTGCTTTCTCTCTACCTCCCTTTTTGAGTATCGGAGTGACGTGAGCTACCCTCCAATCTGCAGGGACAGTTCCAGAGTCTATAGAATCCTGGAAGATGACCACCAATGCATCCACTATTTCCAGAGCCACCTCCTTAAGCACTCTGGGATGCAGATTCTCAGGCCCTGGGGATTTATCCGTCTTCAATCCCATCAGTTTTCCCAGCACCATTTTTCTACTAATGTTGATCTCCTCAGTTCTTTCCTCTCACTAAACCTTTCATTCTCCAACATTTCTGGGATCTGATTTGTGTTCTCATTTGTGAAGACAGAACCAAAGTATGTATTTAATTGCTCAGCCATTTCTTTGTCCCTTATTATGCATTCTCCTGTTTCTGTCTGCAGTGGCCCACATTTCTCTTTACCAATCTCTTTCTCTTCACATATCTGTAGAAACTCTTAGTGTCAGTCTTTATGTTCCCTGCAAGCTTCCTTTCGTACTGTACTTTCCCATTCTTAATCAATCCCTTTGTCCTTCTTCGCTGAATTCTAAACTGCTCCCAATCCTCAGACCTATTATTTTTCTTGGCCAGTCTGTATACTTCTTCCTTGGATCGGATACTATTTCTAATTTCCTTTGTAAGCCATGGATTGGCCTTTTTACCCCCTTTGCTTTTGTGCCAGACAGAAATGAACAGTTGCTGTAGTTCCTCCATGCGTTCCTTGAATGTTTGCCATTGTCTATCCACTGTCATCCCTATAAGTAACTCTCCCCAATCTATTAAGGCCAACTCACGCCTCATATCCTCATAGTTCTCTTTATTAAAATTCAGCACCCTAGTCTCCGAATCAACTACTTCACTCTCCACCTTGATAAAAAATTCTATCATGTTATGGTCGCTCATCCCCAAGGGGTCTCGTACAGCCAGATTGGCAATAATTCCCTTCTCATTACACAGTACCCAGTCTAAGATGGCCTGCCAGATTGAGTGAGGCAGATGGAATATAATGTGGAGAAATGTGAAATTACCCACTTTGGTAGGAAAATAGAAAAGGAGAATATTTTTAAATGTTGAAAGACTGGCAAAGGTTGGTACTTAGAGGGACTTGTACATAAATCTCAAAGTTAACATGCAGGCATAACAAGCAATTAGAAAGCAAATAGAGGGTGGCACTGTGGTGCAGTGTTTAGCACTGCTGCCTCACAGCGCCAAGGACCCTGGTTTGATCCTGGTCCTGGGTCACGGTCCATGTGGAGTTTGCACATTCTCCGCGTGTCTGCGTGGGCCTCACTCCCACAACCCAAAGATGTGCAGGGTAGGTGGATTGGCCACCCTAAATTGACCCTTAATTGGAAAAAATAGAAAAAATTTTAAAAAGCAAATGGTTGTTAGCCTTCATTCCAAAGGGATTGGTGTATAAAGTTAAAAAGATGTTGCTACAATTACATAGTAAGAAGTCTTACAACACCACTTTAAAGCCCAACAGGTTTGTTTCAAATCACTAGCTTTCGGAGCACTGCTCCTTCCTCAGGTGAATGAAGAGGTAGGTTCCAGAAACATATATATAGACAAAGTCAAAGGTGCAAGACGATATTTTGAATGCGAGTCTTTGCAGGTAATTAAGTCTTTACAGGTCCAAACGGAGCAACTGGAGAGAGGGATAATCACAAGTTACAGAGGTGTGAATTGTCTGAAGCCAGGACTGTTGGTAGGGTTTTGCAAGCCCAGGCCAGATGGTTGGCGGTGAATGTAATGCAACATGAATCCAAGGTCCCGGTTGAGGCCGTACTCATGTGTGCGGAACTTGGCTATAAGTTTCTGTTCGGCGATTCTGCTTTGTCGCGCATCCTGAAGGCCGCCTTGGAGAACGATTATCCAAAGATCAGAGGTTGAATGCCCTTGACTGCTGAAGTGTTCCCCGACTGGAAGGGAACATTTCTGCCTGGCGAATGTCGCACGATGTCCGTTCACCCGTTGTGGCAGTGTCTGCATGGTCTCGCCAATATACCACGCTTCGGGACATCCTTTCCTGCAGCCTATGAGGTAGGCAACGTTGGCCAAGTCGCACGAGTATGTACCACGTACCTGGTGGGTGGTGTTCTCACGTGTAATGGTGGTACCCGTGTCGATGATCTGGCACGTTTTGCAGAGATTGCCATGGCAGGGTTGTGTGGTGTCATGGTCGCTGTTCTGAAGGCTGGATAATTTGCTGCAAACAATGGTTTGTTTGAGGTTGCACGGTTGTTTGAAGGCAAGTAGTGGGGGTGTGGAGATGACCTTGGCAAGATGTTCGTCTTCACCGATGAAGTGTTAAAGGCTGCGAAGAAGATGTCATAGTTTCTCCACTCCCGGGAAGTATTGGACGACGAAGGGTACTCTGTCGGTTGTGTCCCGTGTTTGTCTTCTGAGGAGGTCGGTGCGTTTTTTTGCTGCGGTGCGTGGAACTGTCGATCGATCAATCGAGCGCCATATCCTGTTCGTATGAGGGTATCTTTCAGCGTCTGTAGATGTCTGTTACACTCCTCCGCGCCTGAGCAGATCCTGTGTATACGGAGGCCTTGTCCATAGGGGATGGCTTCTTTAATGTGTTTAGGGTGGAAGCTGGCGAAGTGGAGCATCGTGAGGTTATCCGTGGGCTTGCAGCAAAGCGAAGTGCTGAGGTGACCATCCTTGATGGAGATGAGTGTGTCCAAGAATGCAACCGATTTTGGAGAGTAGTCCATGATGAGTCTGATGGTGGGATGGAACTTACTGATGTCATCGTGTAGTCATTTCAGTGATTCTTCGCCCTGGGTCCAAAGGAAAAAAATGTAATCGATGTATCTGGTGTATAACGTCGGTTGAAGGTCCTGTGTGGTGCGGAGGTCTTGATCAAACCTGTGCATGAAGATATTGGCATATTGAGGTGCGAATTTGGTCCCCATGGCTGTTCCGTGTGTCTGGATGAAGAACTTGTTGTCGAAGGTGAAGACATTGTGATCCAGATTGAAGCGGATGAGTTGCAGAATTGCGTCTGGAGATTGGCAGTTGTCGGTGTTGAGTACTGAGGCTGTTGCAGCAATGCCTTTGTCATGGAGAATGCTGGTGTAGAGTGCCAAGACGTCCATTGTGACGAGGCATGTTCCTGGTTCAACTGGTCCATGGGTGCTGAGTTTCTGTAGGAAGTCCATCGTATCGCGACAGAAGCTGGGCGTTCCTTGTACGATGGGTTTCAAGATGCCCTTGATGTAGCTATAGAGGGTCCCATTGCCTGATACGATAGGATGGCCTGGTGTGTTGGCCTTGTACATTTTCGGGAGGCTGTAGAGATCTCCAATGTGGGGAGTACGTGGGATGAGAGGACGTAGGGTGCTCTAAAGGTCTGGATCCAAGGTCTTGATCAGTCTGTTGAGTTGGCAGGTGTGTTCCTTGATCGGATCTGCTGTGCTCACCCCAGTCCACCGCCGGCATCTCCACATCAAGGCTACAATTACATAGGGCCAGGATTTTCCAGCTGGTTGAGTTTCCCATCCTACCTTCCAAGGAGTTAGTGACGAACACATCCTGGCTGATACTGGCTCTGCTGGAGTAATTTAACACTGCATAAGCCTGAATGTCTGCCCCTCACTCAGAAGGAAGAACTACCTCAGAGAGCTACTGGTCAATACCTGTATCAAGGTGTTTTTCAGCCATATTCTGTTGAAATTCCACATTAAATTTTAATGTTTCAATGATAGGAGGTAGTTTCTGAGGCAGTTGCTGTTAAATGTTAATATATAAACCATGTTACTGTGTGGAAGTATTCTTGAAAATATTGCTGGCCAAATTTTCCATCCATTCATGCCGGTGGGATTATCCGGTCCCGCTGCACTGACTGGAGTTTAGGCTGAGCGCCAAATGCTCCGATCTCTCTGGCAGCGGAGGCGGGGAGAAATTAGTTCAGGTGAATCCTGGCCGATATCTCTAAACATTTTGGCTGGAATTCTCCGCCCGTCGGGATTCACTTTTCCCTGTGGCAGCGCATCCCCGCCCGCAGGATTCCTGGTGGCGTGTGGGGACTTCAATGGGAAATCCCATTGACAAGCGGCAGGAATATAGAATCCCGCCACCAGTGAATGGCACGCCGCCAAGAAGCGCAAGGCTGGGTGGGGGGGGGGGGGGGGGCGCGAGGGGGGTTTGGGGGGGGGGGGGGGTCAGAGAATCCAGTCCCTTATATGTTTTTTTTCTCCCTACATAAGCACAACGGAATGCAATGGCACAATTGCTTTGGCTTGCAGGACTGGTTGCGTTAGAATGGATAATCAGAGTTATATATTTGAAAGAAGATCAGCTATTACCAGACTTCAATCAAAACAATATGCAACAGCATAGTATAAATATTATCAGATTTCATGCTCCATGTTACCAGATCAATATGACCAATATTACCAGATTTTATGATCAATAGCACCAGATCAATATGATGATAAATTATGATCAATATTACTAGGTCAGTATTCTGGTCAATTTTGATCAATATTGCTAAATCAGTATTCTAGTCAATATTACCAGATCAATATTTCCAAATTTCATCAAAAACTTATGCAAGAGCATAATATAAATATTCTCAGACAGCTCCCACAAGTCCCGAAAGACATGCTGTTAGGTGAATTGGACATTCTGAATTCACCTTCCGTGTACCAGAACAGGCGCCGGAATTTGGCAACTAGGGGATTTTCACAGTAACTTCATTGTGGTGTTAATGTAAGCCTACTTGTGACAATAAAGGTTATTATATTATTATTATTTTAATTAAGAATATTGTGATGTTTCCATTCACATACAGAGATGTGGTGTGTGCTTTTGTTTACGTGGTGTCTGTTTTTTAGGGACAAAGCCTTATGAGATTTCCTAAATTTCAATATCTTTTCATTACTTTTTTTCTGGTACTTTGATAAATGAATAGACTTGGTCAAAGTATTGCGCAATGCTTATAAGAGACTTAAAATAGTTTCATATTCTCCACTCACCCAGAAATTACACTCTAATTGAAGTAAGTACAAGACATCAGCAGAAGAGGCATGGTCAAAACAAAGAGGAGCGATGAAAAAGGAACTCTGGGAGTACCCTAGCATCCAATCCACATTGTTGTTGGTGAGCCAAGTTAAAATTAATGATGGGGAAGTTCCCTGATACAATAATATTTCAAGACTGAAGTGGCGCCAAATGGAAGAAAGATTTGCAGGTGCCAAAGACTGACTGCCCCCACCTGTTATTATGGCACTTACTATATAAGCAGGCCTTATTTCCCTCTCAATGACCATTCACATTCCCCCTCAGTAATGTCTAAATCTATGTAAAATATGGTAGTTTATGCGGCTATTTGTATGAAACATTGGTTGGGACCAGTCAAAGTCCTGTGTGCACTTTTGCGTGGTTCAGTGTAGAAAGGACCTTAAATTTGTTGATGTTGCACAGCGATGAATTCACCCGGGATGATGTCAGAAATGGGAAATTCTAGCTATGATAAGGATTAAGATGCAGTTCACACTAATTGGACATTCTGAATTCTCCCTCCGTGTACCCGAACAGGCGCCGGAGTGTGGCGACCAGGGGCTTTTCACAGTAACTTCATTGCAGTGTTAATGTAAGCCTACTTGTGATAACAAAGATTATTATGATTATTATTTAAATATGGCAATCGCTTGATAATGAATGGTTTATATTTGGCAAATAATCAGAAGCCGACTTTCAATTAAATAAACAGCGCTGTAGCACAGGGCCTTGGGCAATGGAGGGCCCCCATACCCAGAGGTGACTGTTGTGTGGGAACATCACAGCCTAGTAACTCTGAATTTGCTGATAGGCTCGGAGCCTATCAGCAGACAATACAGAACAACATCAGGGTCTGATTGGTGAACTCCCTTTTAGAGCTGGAAACCAGGTTGCCAGATGTTGAGAGATGGTAGTGATTTAGAGCAGTTCAGACACAGATCTCCTGAATTGGTGTAAAGTTTCTGAACTTTAATTGAGGAAAGGGGCAAATCAGCAGCCAGATTTCTGGCATTCGGCTCGGCGGGCAGCCTGAGGCTGAGGCAAAAGTGAGGTCACCGACCTAACATCAGGGGTGTGAGAGCCTGTGAAGCCTTCAGCAAGGCGAGGAGGAGGTACTGGCCAATAACTGTCGAGGACAGCAGCGGGGCAACTCCCGACTTCCAGACCAGGGCTGAGGAGGGCAGACGGGAATCAACCAACCAACCAAACAGAGAACAGACGCAAGGCCAGATAACCAGCAGCAGCAAACAAGCAGTCAGCCAGGAGTACATGCGGTCGTCGAAGGTTGAGGCCTGGCCACCTGAGCAAGAGCTGAGAGGTGAGCAGAGCAGCAGGAGGGAGGTGCGTAGAAGGCCAGGCAGGCGCGCCAGCGCATGGCCTTCGGGGAATCGGGAAGCAACGGCCAGCGGGGCGACCTGACCAGAGCCAAGGCTAGCTAGGGTTGAGAGTGAGAGAGTTGGGCGGCAAGCAACATCTTCTTTCTTCTTGTTTTTGGTGAATTTGCTGCTTTTTGGGGGGTCATTTCTCTCTGTGATCAATGCCAGTGTCTTTTATGATACAATTGACCATCGGCATCACAGCTGAATTTCTCAAGAAGACTTCTTATTTTTCTTGTTTTTAGGCAAACGTTTGGATGAGAATGCTAAGAACAGCTGCAGTAGAAAGTGATTGAATTCTACTAGGAGGACATAGACACAAATCATTCTGAAAATGAAGTGAAACAATTAATTGATAATGATGACTTCTGTGCTTCAAGAACACCAGATGATTTGTACAGACTGGTTTGTGATGGTTCGCAGGCAACCTTTCCAAATATGGAAACCATTCTGAAAATATTTTTAACAATACCTGGCACAAATGCTTCCGGTGAATGTTCTTTCTCTGGACTAAAAAGTGAAAAATTATCTATGAAGTACGATAAGTTAGGAACATTTGACAAGTTCAGAAATTCTGGCACGTCAAACTGCATCCTATATGATTTTATCTACGATGATGTAATCAATGGGTTTTTGTGAAGAGAAAGTGCAGAAGAAAATCCATCTGAGTTGCTATTGTCATAATATCCAGTCATGTATATAATGAGATCCAGACAGGCAGTGATTGACACACAGGATAACCAATGAACACACACGACACATAACAACCAATCACCAGACAGCACACCACCACTATAAAGCCCACAGGGCATTAAGACTCTCTCTCACAGGACACAGCTACTGAGATAGTTAGAGTGCAAAAGCCAGTGAGCACCATCTCCATGTGGTAGAGAGCTAGTCTGGTCAAGCCAGTAGGAGGTTATCAGTTAGATTAATAGAGTGTCAACCCACAGCAGATTATGTACAGCAATCAGGAAGTTCAATAAAACAGTGTTGGGCTATCTCCTGTGTCTGAAGCCTGTTTCTAGTTTCACTGCATCCAGTTGCAGTCAACGTTGAAACAATTCACTTAACACATCACTCATGAAGCAAGAAAATCTAAAAAAATATGTCCCTCTGCCATTCTTTCCAGTCAAAATTATGTTCTTCAAGCGAGAACATATGTTGGTCTGATATAATGATTGGTGGTCACATGCAGACAGTTATAACCACATCAACTTTAATACAAAGCTACTAGAGACAAACTGCTTACATTATGATGCTCTGTAACTTATAATACCACTTCCTGTATGTAATTGCTGTGAGCAGAACGCAGTCTCAGTACATTTGGTAACAATCTATCCACACTCAATATTCATTGACCTTCTTTGCTCCATCGTGAAGGACAAAAGTCACCATAGTCCCAGAGGACTGTCAGCTGCTCTCCCCTTTGAGAGGGAGAGCTGACTGGTGATGGTTTAACCTAAAGGTCACCACACCTCAGGCATGGGGCAAGGCTGAACAGGCAGGGCCTTCATGGATAACCTCAGCTGGTACGGGAATTGAACTCTCTCTGTTGGCGTGGCTCTGCATCATGAATCAAGCCAACGGGCTGACCGACTACCCAACACACCATAATGGATAGATAACACAACCAGATAATTTGTGTAGGTATCATGTCTCATTCAATTTACTCATTTTGGATGTTGCCTGTTTTGTTCTATCCCACTTTTGAAAATAAATAGCTCCATGTGTTCAAATAAGTTGGCGACAGTCTGCCTCTTTTTCCCATTAATGACCTCACTGAAAAGCATTATACGTTTCTTATTCTTGAGAATACATGGGGCAGGATTCTCCTAGCCCCGCACCGGGCCGGAGAATCCCCGCAACCGCGCCACGCCACCCCGACACATGATTCTCCTCGGAGTGAAGAATCGGCGTAATTGGCGCCGGTCGCAGCTGCTGATTCTCCGGCCCGAATGGGCCGAGCGGCCGCTCTAGAAAGGCAGAGTCCCGCCGGCGCCGTCCGCACCTGGTCGCAGCCGGCGGGAACTCTGCGTGCCTGTGGCGGGGGGGGCGCGGGGGGGGGGGGGCTCCGACCCCGGGGGGGCCCTCCGATGGGTCCTGGCCCGCGACTGGGGCCCTGCGCCATGTTCCGTCGGGGCCAGCACGTTAAAGCAGGCCACTGCGTATGTGCGTGTTAGCGCCGCCGCCACCGCGCATGTCCTCGTTGGCGCTGGCGCGACTGTGCATGTGTGGATCCCGCGGCACACAGTTCACTTCGGAATCTGCAGCTGGAGCGGCGCGAACCGCTCCAGCGCCCTGCTGGCCCCCTGCAGGGGCCAGAATTAGACGTGGGAGCGGCCTGTTCACGCTGTCGTAAAACTCGATGACGTTTACGACGGCGTGGACACTCTGCCGCGGGATTGGAGAATCCCGCCCAAGATATGTAGAAAATATACATGTCAATAGTATAATTATGAGATGGTGCACTCGTCCACGTAGAATCTAACACAATCAATGTTACTCGCAATTTGCTTTCGCTTGTGCCTCGCGTTTGACCATGTGATCACTTTCACAAAGTGGGCCCAATTGTTATGCAATTTGAACTCAGTAGTGGTGGCGGAAAAAACACTGGGTGGTTAGCAGCATTTAGAAAAATGAATGTTTTTTTAAAACTAGATCAATTTTGTTTTAAAATTATTTTGTAGTTTTGTAAAATCTCATGACATTTATCTAAGTGGGATGGATACACAAGAAATTGATGTCAAGATTGATCAATGGCATAGATTCTATCCACATTCTTCAAAGAAAGCCTGCAAGTCATTTCTAGAGTAACTTTGCTTTTTAAAAGTCCAACTAAGGATCAATTTAACGTGGTCAATCCACCTGCCCTGCACAACTTTTGGGCTGTTGGGTGAGACCCAAGCAGTCATGGGGAGAATTTGTAAATTCCACAATTGAACCCAAGTCTTCAGCGCCGTGAGGCAGCAGTGCTAACCACTGCACCACCATGCCACCCATTTCTAGAGTAAGTTACAGCTTTGATGTAATAACCATTAACCGTTCAGTGCAAATATCAGAGGGTTTTCTGATGGTCGAGGTCTGAAGGGGGAAGAAAATCAGTGATATTGAAAAAGCCGGAAGAAAAATGTTTGGAAATGCTGCAAGTACATGGCAGGTGCTTCAGCATTTGCAAAGTGAAAGGACATGTTCATGTTTCATCTTTACAAACTTCTTTACAAATGCTGACATGACTGCTGTGTTTTTCCAACAGCTTCTGTTGTATTTCTTCCGACAGCTGATCTAAACTTGAAAGCAAAACCCTAAAAAAAATGCTCACTGTCGGCACATGAAATACATATCAGACTGACAACAGCGTTTTAATGCTCAAGGTTTACTGTCACAGTGTAAAATAGCATCCAAATCCTGACATTGGATTATAATCTTATTACCGTGTTCAGATATCCTGTATTTTGTTTTTAATTTCCAAGGATGAGAGCTGAACCAACTCATAAATCCAAACCAAGCAGATTTCAGAGATTGGTTGAATACCCAGCTGCCCAACTGGCAGTCCTTAAAGAAAGGTAGACGGGAATTTCCAGTCCATGATATACTGGGGAAGGGTGACGGGTACAAGTCCTGACAGAAAGTGTACATTACAGTAACAGAAAACCCTTAATCTATCAGGTATGTCCTTGTACAATGCTTCTCACTGTGCTTAGATGGATGCTGCCAAGTATATGTAGCTGCAGTAACAGGAGCATCCAGAGATCAATACAACCTAAAATAACAGAGTAGCAACCCTGATAGATGTACCAAGGTATTGCATTTAAATGCCCGCTCAATTTACTACGACAGTACAGGTTAACATGATGTACATATTGACACACTAATCCCAGTCAAAACTGTGTTATGAGGCCGGGACTCATTGGGGCTTGATTTGATGCACATAATTTGTATCATGTAACAATACTCTGCTCACAAAAGTTCACGACAGTAATGACCTCCCCCTTATTGGGAGAAGTTGCTCAGTTTCTTTTGCTGTTATAAGAACATAAGAACTAGGAACAGGAGTAGGCCATCTGGCCCCTCGAGCCTGCTCCGCCATTCAATGAGATCATGGCTGATCTTTTGTGGACTCAGCTCCACATTCCGGCCCAAACACCATAACCCTTAATCCCTTTATTCTTCAAAAAACTATCTATCTTTATCTTAAAAATTTAATGAAGGAACCTCAACTGCTTCACTGGGCAAGGAATTCCATAGATTCACAACCCTTTGGGTGAAGACGTTCCTCCTAAACTCAGTCCTAAATCTACTTCCTCTTATTTTGAGGCTATGCCCCCTAGTTCTGCTTTCACCCGCCAGTAGAAACAACCTGCCCGCATCTATCCTATCTATTCCCTTCATAATTTTATATGTTTCTATAAGATACCCCCCCCGCATCCTTCTAAATTCCAACAAGTACAGTCCAGGTCTACTCAACCTCTCCTCGTAATCCAACCCCTTCAGCTCTGGGATTAACCTAGTGAATCTCCTCTGCACACCCTCCAGCGCCAGTACGTCCTTTCTCAGGTAAGGAGACCAAAACTGAACACAATACTCCAGGTGTGGCCTCACTAACACCTTATACAATTGCAGCACAACTTCCCTAGTCTTAAACTCCACCCCTCTAGCAATGAAGGACAAAACTCCATTTGCCTTCTTAATCACCTGTTGCACCTGTAAACCAACTTTTTGCGACTCATGCACTAGCACACCAGGTCTCTCTGCACAGCAGCATGTTTTAATATTTTATCATTTAAATAATAATCCCTTTTGCTGTTATTCCTACCAAAATGGATAACCTCACATTTGTCAGACCCTAGCCCATTCACTTAACCTATCCAAATCCCTCTGCAGACTTCCAGTATCCTCTGCACTTTTTGCTTTACCACTCATCTTAGTGTCGTCTGCAAACTTGGACACATTGCACTTGGTCCCCAACTCCAAATTATCTATGTAAATTGTGAACAATTGTGGGCCCAACACTGATCCCTGAGGGACACCACTACCTACTGATTGCCAACCAGAGAAACGCCCATTAATCCCCACTCTTTGCTTTCTATTAATTAACCAATCCTCTATCCATGCTACTACTTTACCCTTAATGCCATGCATCTTTATCTTATGCAGCAACTTTTTGTGTGGCACCTTGTCAAAAGCTTTCTGGAAATCCAGATGTACCACATCCATTGGCTCCCCATTATCCACCTATAGTTCACAGAGATGCTTTTTAAATATAATCTGTATGCTTTGCTGTTGGCTAAGTAGACGCTTTCAAGTTCTGCCTCCAACCCACTGGCAGACACAAACAGTGTCAATAGTCTCTCTAATGTAATGGTCTGTTGTTGGTTATACCCGTCCATGCACGTTTTCTGGCATGCCCAGTTGACGATGGTGTGAGATGATGCTGAAAGCAACTTCAGGAAACCTGGTTCCTGGGAGATGGATGAATTGAATACAGTGTCCCTCATAAACCAATCAGATCCAGAGATTTTGGAAATAAAGAGAGAGCAGGAAGTGTAAACGAGTGTGGGTAAATTCAATGTCAAATTAGGTGCAGAAAAAGAAGAAAGGGAGGGATTGAGAACTGGTAATAAGGGTGAGAATGAAAAAAGAGACAGAAAGCCAAAGTTTAAAAATTAATTATAAATAATTTTACATTAATTGAAATTAAATTGAAACCGCTAAAACCTGAGAAATGAGACACCACACTAGCAATAGTTGGTTTTCAGTACCAGAGAGGTTGACTGACAGTAATTAACATTTATCACATTGTATAAATGAGACTTAAGACCTGAAATGATTGTCGGTGGTATCTTATGCCTACCTATGGTGTAAATTCTGTAACTTCACACCGTTCCATGGTAAGGCAGTCACAGATGCTGTTTTTGCAAAACAATTTGCATAGCAGGGCACCTCGGACAATAATTGTCCATTTAAATGTGCCTCTGTCCCTGGACAGCAGCTGCTGCAGTATTTGCATGTAATTAACTGCCAGGGTCATTAGCTTCACTGGTATTTTGACAGCAAATTCTGGTTCGTTGATTACATAGCTCCCCATGGTTTGATTTCATTTCGCGATGGAGCTTTCAGAAATAGCAACTTAGTTAATTCGAAAACAGGAAAAGTAAACCCGGGCAGGCTGTTAAAAGACTGAAAAGCTAAGATTTACTTAAAAATCTGTGAAGAATTTCAAGTTCTGACAGACAGTAGTTCAGGACAAGTGTTAAGTTGTTTTTAACATCGAGACACAACAGTCTTTTTACAGGAACAACTCCTGATGTGCTCAATGTGTTGAACAAACTGACTTCTTGCTAGTAACGAACTGTCACAATGATCTCATATTTTTACCCAGTAGGACACAGGGTTTAAAATAACTCACCGTTTCTTTGATTGAGTCGAGAGCGGATATGTTATGTCTGTGGAGATTTCTTAGATATCAGTTCAGTCGCAGGAACTTAACAGCTTTCAGTCAATCCCACACGATAAGGTTGCACTGATTAGTGGGTCACATTCTATTCATATTGCATGTTCAAAATGGGACAAACACATTTTTATGATG
The DNA here is from genome assembly GCF_047496885.1 of Scyliorhinus torazame. Taxonomy (NCBI): domain Eukaryota; kingdom Metazoa; phylum Chordata; class Chondrichthyes; order Carcharhiniformes; family Scyliorhinidae; genus Scyliorhinus; species Scyliorhinus torazame. The sequence goes on along the minus strand of NC_092724.1, from coordinate 116,686,867 downwards.
CTACAAATGAACAGTTACGGAAAATATCATTCATAGGGCGAGAAATTCATCTGCCTGGTTTTTGAAGTGCAGTGCTGGGGGTGGGGGAAGGAACATGGGGCTTTCACATTTCATGACCAGCCAGGGGTAGGGGTTGCATTGGAAATGGAAGCATGCCAATTTGGTGTTCCCACCTCGCTGCACTGCGGAACCAAGTGGCTTCCTCACTGCTCACTTTCTCTTTGTGCCGCCGGCTAATAACATATGGTGCAGCCAGCTGCTCTTATTAAAGGCAGTCCGTCCCTTTTAAAGGGACGCTGCGCTGAATAATGCTGCTTGAATTTTTAAATATGGAAAATGGAACATTTTCGAGGCTTCCAGTAAATAGGAGTCTGATGTAGGAGTCTTTGTTGTCGAGATGCTCTAGGGATGAGAGGAGGGTCAGGGAGATGGCATCTGCTGTGGACCGGTTGCAACGGTATGCAAATTGCAGTGCATCAAGGAGTTCTGGGAGTATGGAAGTAATGCGCTTCATGACTAACCTCTCGAAGCACTTTATTACGACTGAAGTCAGGGCCACTAGTATGATGGTGGTCTTCTTGAAGCAGCTGGGAACCTTGGAGCGAGTAGCGACAGGTTAAAGATGTCCACGAACACATCCACTAGCTGGTCCGCGCAGGCTCTTGGTGCACAACCAGGGATCCCGTCCGGACCCGTCGCCTTCTGAGTGTTCTCTTTCAGGAAAGCCGATCTGACTTCGGAAGCTGTGATGGTGGGTACAGTTGTGTTATGGGCAGCAGGGGCACTCGACAGCGGATCGTTGGTTCCCTGCTCGAACCGAGCACAGAATGTATTGAGTTCATCGGGGAGGGGTGCGCTGCTGCTGGGGATACTGCTCGGCTTTGCTTTGTAGCCCGTTATGTTGTTTAGGCCTTGCCACAACCGCCGAAACTCTGTAACGCTCGTCCGTGACTCTAACTTGATATTCTCTCTTGTCATCTCGGATGGCTTTGCGGAGGTCGTACCTGGATTTCTTGTATAGGTCAGGGTCGCCCGACTTGAACGCCTCAGACCTGTCCTTCAGTAGGGAGTCAATCTTGCGATTGAGCCATGGTTTCCGGTTAGGGAATGTACGTACTGCTTTCTTTGACACGCAGTTGTCCACATATTTGCTGATGAAGTCTGTGACGGTGGTGGCATACTCATTTAAGTTGGTCGCTGAGTTCTTAAATATGGACCAGTCCACGGTCTCCAAGCAATCATGTAGGAGCTCTTCTGTTTCCTCGGACCAGCACTGCACGACCTCCTTCGCTGGATTCTCCCGTTTGAGAGGAGTGGAAGGAAGTGTTTAGTGGGGCCAACCCCCTGAGTTTGGTCCTGAGGATCTGGCAGCAGGGTCACAAAGTCTCATGACATCACTTGGTGATCAACTTCAGTGAATGCATCATAACGTGATATCTTCTACCCAGCACAACACCTTCCTTTCACAATGCTCAATGTATAACACATCCATCATTGAGCCAGCACTCAGGCTTCACGCCTAACATCCAGCTGCCCCTCACATACCTACCTACACACCTACAGCTATGGGAAGTATATCACCCAAACACAATGTTATACAACCACTAACGTTCTGGTCTCTCTCTCTTCCCTAACAAAAACAGTAGAAGGGTGCAGAACAGAATCAGTGGGAGACAAGGCCGTCCACACCCCTGGGTCCTCTGGCAGTGATTGTTCTCAGCATTATGGTGCTGGCTGCAACCTAGCCCGTGACATCTGGTATCACTGAGAACATTGAGGAACGTGGTATCTTCCTGCCCTCTGCTCCTTCTCAACTCCCAGCTCACCCTCATCCTGTTATCTGCCATGACAAGCAAGCTGCTGATGCCTTATGAGCTCAGTCCCCTTTCCTCACAACAGCTTTCTCTTTCTGTTTTCTTATTTCTTTTACGACCTATCACCGGCCCAATCAAGCTGCCAAAGGAGAGAGACAGCGATGGCTAGACAGAAAGAGCGAGACTAAGAGAAAGAGAGACAGGGCGAAAGTGAGACAGACCAAATGGGAAAGAGAGGCAGATAGAGAAATAGAGAGAGAGAGACAGATACAGAGAGAGAGAGATAGCCATCACTAATGAAGAGGCCACAGTATTTGATCTGATAATTGCAATCACCAGCTCAGACACTAGCACTGCACATACCTGTAGGTGAGTATAGAGGTAATATCAGCATATGATGAGTCATTGAGAAACAAAATACTGTGTATGCTGGAAATCTGAAATAAAGACAAAATGTTGGAACTAATAGGTCAGGCGTCATTTGTGAAGAGAGAAAAACAGAATTAAAGTTTTAGGTCATTGACCTTTCCTTAAAAGAGCCCTGATGAAAGTTCATAGACCTGAAACGTTAATTCTGTGCTAGATTTTCATGGAGTCTCATCCAATATGGCACCAGGACAATAGATCTGCAGGTCCTGACCCGGCTCGGTGGCACAGCGGTTAGCACTGCTGCCTCTCAGTGCCAGGGACCCAGGTTCAATTCCAATGCCTGTATGGAGTTCACACCTTCTCCTGTGCCTGCGTGGGTTTCCTCCGGATGCTCCGGGCTTTTCCCACAGTCCAAAGATGTGCAGGTTAGGTGGATTGGCCGTGCTAAATTGTCCTTCAGTGTCCAAAGGTTAGGTAAGGTTATGGGTTTACAGGGATAGGGCGGGGGAGTGGGCCTATGTGTGGTGCTCTTAGAGAGGGTTGGTATGGACTCGATGGGCTGAATGGTATCCTTCTGCACTGTAGCGATTCTATGATTTGTGACTGTTTTGACCGGGACGGGAATAGGGGTGGGATGTGACTCATGCATGGGCCTGAATTTTACACTCCTCCACTGGGAGGTTTTTAGGTGGGGGCTGGAGGGCATGAAATTGCATGGATGGGATTCCCTCTGGGTACCTGCCTACCCAACCACATAGTGATTTTGCACTGCAGCAGGAAAGGCCTCGAATGAGAAGCTCTCCCTTGTCTCAATTGAGGCCCTTAATTGGCCAATTAATGGCTGTTTCCCACTCATCCTCACTCTTTAGGCTGGGCAGTTATATTGTTAAGCTTACTAAATACAGGTAGCAATAATTGGCCTAACCTCCAAAGAGATAAATGGACACAGCAGGAATAGTTGGAGTGGAGGAACCATAAGGAGTTTGTATCTCTACTGAGCTGGATGGAGAATAAACTTGCTGAAGGTAAATCACAAGCTATTGCATTCTTTCTCCATCATATGCTAGTATTTATATTAACATGGTATAAGAGGGTGAACATTAAGCTTTGGTGATCGGTTGCTGTAAAAGGAGGATTTTGTCTTCATCCTCTAAAAGAAAAGTATACTGATGTTGACAAATTTAGTTACAGGTTGGCAGAAGGAAGATTTCAGGCTTCGATTATCCACCAATTTACTTGGAAGCAGAGCCAATGAACAATTGAGAACTGAAGGTGAGATCTTCATTACCCAAAAAGAAACAAGGTATGGCTTTGGCTTCATCATTTCCAACAATGAGTAAAATTAAGAGTAATGTGTTTTCAGAGTGAAATATGAATGATTTGGGTAATGAATAGAGACTGGATGTTCTGTTATAGTCTTTGGATAAATTCTACAAAAAGGACGATGAATTGGAAGCATATAAAGCCTGGTCATATGCTAAATATGCTAAATTTGATAGATTTAGAAGAACAGGTGATCAGTCCACGGAGGAATATATCATGGGCTTTCACAATGGTACAAGAAACTGAAGAAGGACAGCATGGTGGCACAATGGTTACCACTGCTGCTTAACGGTAACTGAGGACCCAGGTTTGATCCTGGTTCTGGGTCACTGTCTGTGCGGAGTTTGCACATTCTCTTCGTGTCTGCGTGGGTTTCACTCCCACAACCCACTGATATGCAGGGTAGTGGATTGGTCATGCTAAATTGCTCCTTTATTGGAAAAATGTTTTACAAAATGAATAAGAGACTGAAGAAATTTGGGCTTGAGATCCCGGAATCTGTATTGGCATTTAGCTACTTGACTGTGCACGCATTTCTCATGGCGATAGACTTTTAGCATTGGGGGAGGTTAAATTCCAAAGTTCAGACTCTCTTTCAGACCAAATGGTTGCTGCCCTAACAAAAACTTCTGGCAAGACAGTCATTTACAGCTACTTTCCTATAGAATGCAGGCTACTCTGTGATAAAGCACCGGTTGGAGGACTGAGTATCAAGATCGACAATATGAGATGCAGATTTCAGTACAAAGTTGGTGTTATTGATAGGTGGTCTGAATATCATTGTACTTTTAACCAATTTGAGAGTCAAGACAAAAAGCGAGTCTCGGATGGCGCCAAAGACGCTTAAACCCGAGAAATGCACAAGGAATGGTTAATCGATGTTATTGGTCTGATTCCAAGTATTGTTATGCCATGTGCTGCCCACGGCGAAAGAATCAAGTTTTTGAAATGATCCATGAAGCCGAGAATTTCAAGGCTGAAAATGATGATGGGGATTGCCGTGAAAGAAATGTGGTGGTCAGAGAGAGTTTGAATCCAGTGATGAGTATTTTGATGACAGATTCATTCAACTGTGCAGTTGTTGATAGCAGTTGCATTTCCACAGTGCGTGGGGTGGATTGGCTTAACTGCTGCCTGGAGTCTCTTGATGAGGCAGATGCTTACTGAGTAAGAAAGCTCTGCCTGTTTCAAGTTTGGAGCTGACAACATGCTAATGCCATCCAAAACGGCAGACCTTGCTTACCGGATAGCTTGGATCAGCCCTTCCATCAGTACGGATGTGGGGCAAAACAGAGTCCTGTCTCAGGCGTGTTGAGTCGGTGTTTCTTGGCGCCTGCACGCTGTAAAAGGCCATGCTATGCAATGGCACTTTGTTGTTTCTTTTGGTCCAGAAGAGGACTCACCGATTGGGGTGCCATTTTTAAAGACTGCCCCGATCATTCGACCCCCCCCCCCCCCCCCCCGCCGTCAGCTATCCCACCATGGCCTCCGAACACACCCCGCCCCCACTGCACCCACCCTCCCTCTTACAGGGTCCTCGAGCACCACCTCACCCCACCTCTTATGTGCAAGGCACCGTGGGCCCGTCGCCTGGCAACCTTGGCACTCAATGCCCCTGCCTACCTAGTAGCATCACCCTGGTACCATGAAAGTGCATGGCTGGCAGTGCCAGGCTGACAGTGCCAGGGTACCACCTTGTCCAGCGGCCAATCGCCTGAGGGTCTCTGATGGCCTGGGAGACCTCCCCCCCCCCCCCCCTCCCCCTCCCCCCCCAGGTGTCATTACGCCTGGTCTACGTTTGAGCATTTACAGTGCCAGGTGAAGCTGTTAGTTCCCGGGCCCCAGGAGAATCCGGCGCAGACATATTTGAATGAGACTAAAGGTCCACTTAAATATGCTCATCTCCGTCACTGGGCGAGGTCCAGATCGGAAGCCTTGCGAGATTCCATTGAATCTTGCGAGTCGTTTCGAATGCTGTGAATCCTGCAAGAGGCCTCTTGCAGAATTCAACAGCCTCGCTGCGTCCAACTTGGTGATGTGACGAGGCCAATAAATTACGCCACTGGTTTCCAGCAGCATACCTGTCCTGTTCAGCAGGTCTTGGATAAAGAAAGCACAAAGGCGCTAGACATGAAAAATGAGAGCGCGATCGTGTTCGGGAACAGTGTGGACCTACATTTTACTACCTGACATTAAGGAAGCCAGAAATGTTTAGAAGAATTCATGAAGTCTCGTTAACTTCTGGGAATAAGAATCTGGTAGACAAAAGGAAAATCATTTAGAAATTGCATAGATAGTTTGCATATCCGGGGCCACAAAAACTGAAGGCTTTACTGCGAGGTGCTGGAGGGCTAAATAAAAAATACAAGGACCTCATTGATCAAATTACAGTTTAGTGTGAAATTTTGTAAAAATATCAGACACCTCCACGTCCTGAATTTAATGATGCAGTGGCAATAGACTTAAAAGTATGGAACAGAGATGGGAGGAACTTTGCTGCACTATATAGATATGGCGGCCAAATTTGGCATATCCACTGTAATACATGGTGAGGACAAACAGACTATTGTCGATAAGGTTATGGAGAAATGGGTGGCAACAAGAGTAAGGACACCAGCAGAATTCTTGACCGATAAGGCGGGGAATTGGCCGATAAGGAATTGTGTGAAAATATGAACATCATAGTTATGCACACTGGTTGAGAGCATGTTCAGCAATGGCCTGTGTGAGAGAAACCATGCAGTTAAAAATGCCATGTTACATAAAAAACTGGCCGATCAATGAGCTTGTAAATTGCAAATGACGCTGGAATGAGCAGCGCATGCAAAGAACTCTTTGCAAATTGTTGGGGGATAGAGTCGATACTAATTGGTGTACTTCAGGAATTTGAAGTTGATTTTAGTCCTATCAGATGTTCCCCTTGCTCCAGAGGGGACTAGTGTTAGCTCAACCTTTTCTGCTCATCTGAACGTGCTGCATGGAAGCAGAAAGGCTTTCATTAAAGCTGTGTGGTTTTGCGGTTTTGGAGAAAATTCAGATAACCTTGCAGCCCTGCATAAGGCCATCAGGAATACAGTTTAGGCAAACGGACCTGGTATATTATAAAAGAGAAGGGCAGAAAGAGCTAGCAAAGTGATAGGCAATGAAGGAAAAGTAGTAATTTTACAACACAGGAATCAAACTGTCACTATTCATAATTCAAGGTTGATTGCCACTGAAGGTGTAGAGTGAAGAGAGGCTGTACACTTGAAGAATTGACAATGGCAATCGACTATGATTGATGATGAACAAAATAACACTTAAAGTGCAGGATAAGGCTTTATTCAAAAGGACACCTACCCAAGGTAGGTTCGAAGGTAACATACTTCCCAGAAGTATGTGGAGGGATGCCACTACCATAGGAAGAGCAGAAAAGCCACTGGTAAATATAAACATTTGTTAAATGAGTAGGATGAAGGTCAGGAGATAAGGCCCATGTATAAGTTCTGACAGTGAACCAGAAAGGGATTGTGATACCAGGAAAAGAACTCCTACTTTTAGACAGGACTTTGATCACAGCAGTCCAGGAAGAGGGAAGGGGGTGAGTAGAGGTCACAGCTTTAACAGAAAGAGAACTAAACTACAGAACAAACTAGGCATGTCACCAAAAGTGGAAACCCTCATGGTAGAGAAATTTTAGCAGCTGCCAATAAATTGGAAGATAAGCTAGAGGTAAAATGAAAAGAGCTGGAAAGAATTTGGATGATATACTGAAATTCCAGATGGGGCACAGCTAGTCTTGATATACAGGTGGATATGCTCCCTGACAACACATCCAAAACTAAACCCTGGACTGGAAGCTTGGATTTGGGGGAATGGCTTGAGGATCAAGATATTTCCCCTAGTGCAGGGGAATTAAGCTTGAAAGCTTTTTTGGTCATTTTGACAACATACTCCTTGGAGTGCCGATCGATAGATATAAAGGCAGCATTTTTGCAGTGTGACTGATTTCAAAGAGAAATATTTTTGGAACAACCTCAGGAGCCTTCGATTATAGAATGCAAACTGTGGAAATTAAATAAGTCTATTTACAGACTGAATGATTCATATGGGGTGGGATTCTCCATCTCACCAGCCGGCCAATTGGGTTTCCCATTGTGGGCAGCCCCACGCTGTCGGGAAATCCCCCAGCGTGAGTGCGGTGCGGGCGAAACGAAGAATCCCGACAGCGGAGAATCCAGCCCATGGTATTTTACCATGAGATCGGCCCCATTGACAATGGGTTGCTTTCAGTTACATGCAGACCCTGCGATGTTCTATTGGAGAGACGAGCAGGAATCTTTTGTATGTGGATGATTTTCTGTGTGGAGGTTCTGTTGAATTTGAGTAGTGGGTGATTGATAAAATCAAGAAGAAACCAGGTTTCAGGGGCTTTTAAATACGTAGGTTTAAATATTAAGCAAAATAAATCAGGAGTGACATTGAACCAACAATCCCATATAGAAAATGTTAGTCGTATCCCAATAAATCAGGACAGATCTTCACAAAAAGAGGAGCCAGTGTCCGATCAATTGAGAAGTTTAATTGGGAAGTTGAACTGGTTATGCGCACAGACTGGACCTGATGCCAGTTATGTTATGTTGGAGCTGAGAACCATGATGAAATATGCCACTGGAGTGGAATTTCTGAGAGCAAACAAAACATGAAGAAAATTTAACTTCGACAAATGCACACTCAAGTTCCCAGCCCTGGGTGAACCAGATGATATGAGATTGGTCATCTTTAGCGATGCTGCCTTCACATACCAATCTTTGGGATGGATATTTGAGCACCACAGGATTCATCATATTTTTGGGAGGACGGAATGATAAATATAGCCCTTTGGCTTGGGAAACCAAGAAAATGAAAAGGATCTTAGCTGCAGAAATCTTGACATTTGATTAAAGCTATAGATGTGGGGGTTTAGTGATCCAGTATAATGACAGAAATATTGTTCAAGGGGCAAAGTGAGAAACGTCTTCCCATAGAGTGCTATGTTGATAACCGATCCATGTGGGATAATTTCCATTCGATGAAAAATGTCACTGAAAAGGACTAGGAATTGACGTAGCTAGCGTAAAAATGTTTTCAAGAAGGGAGATTTCTAAGATACGATGGGTTGACGTAAGTCACCAATTATTAGACTGTTTTATGAAAAGAAATGCCAAATCTTAAGGAATTGCTAAATATATTGGAAGAGTGGTGTCTTAAAGAACAATAGCACAGGAACAGGCCCTTTGACCCACCAAGCCTGCGCTGAACCGGATTCCTTATTTAGACCTACTATTTATTGTCCGAACTGTATCCCTCCATTCCCCGCCCGTTCATGTGTCTATCAAGATACATCTTTGTTGCTACTGTGCCTGCCTCCACCACCTCCACTGGCAACACGTTCCAGGCACCCATTACCCTCAGCGTGTAAAACTTTCCCCGCACATCCCCCCCCCCCAAAACTTTCCCCCTCTCACCTTGAACTGTGCCCCCTTGTAATTGAGTCTTCCACCCTGGGGGAAAAAGCTTCTGACCATTCACCCTGTCTATACCTCTCGTAATTTTGTAGACCTCAATCAGGTCTCCCCTCATCCTCCGTCTTTCCAACGACAACAATCTGGGTTTGTTCAACCTCCCCTCATAGCTAACCCCCTCCAAACCAGGCAACATCCTGGTAAACCTTCTTTGTAATCAGTCCAAAGCATCCATGTCCTTCTGGTAGTGTGGCGACCAGAACTACACACAATATTCCAAAAGTGGCCTAATTAAAGTTTTATGCAACTGTAACATGACCTGCCAACTCTTGTACTCAATGCCCCGGTCGATGAAAGCAAGCATGTTGTATGCCTTCTTGACCACCTAATCCACATGCATTACGACTTTCATAAAACCATGGACCTGAAAGTCCAGATCCCTCTGCATGTCAATTACTGTATAATTCACACTTGAATTTGATCTTCCAAAATGCATCACACCACTAGTTACAGATCTCCATTCTCTTCCACTGCTACTCTCGGTTTCCTGTTGCCAAGCCAGTTCTTTATTCATCTAGCTAGCACACCCCGAATCCCATGCGACTTTACCGAATCCCATGCGACTTTACCGTTTCTACCAGTATGCCATGAGAGACCTTGTCATACATATTACCAAAATCCATGTAGATGACACCCATAGCCTTTCCCTCATCAATTAATTTTGTCACCTCCTCAAAAAACTCTTATCAGGTTGGTAAGACATGACCTTCCCTGCACAAAACCACGGTGCCTATCATGGGCAAGTCCATTTGCTTCCAAATGTGAATAAATCCTGTCCCTCTTAATCTCAGCAACCTTCTGACTGAGGGCAAGCTCCCCTTAAGGCCCAGTAGTTTGGGACATCCTTCCTACCTGGCTTCTTCCCATAGACTCTAATCGCCCCATCACGACTTCCCAGCCTTTCCCTGCCCCCTGATACTTACACCTACCTTGTGCTCTGGCACTTAGTCCCAGGCAGATTGGTGTAATTCCTCTTCTGTGTAAAGCAGTGCTGTCGCTGCAGGAACTGGAGAGCTACTGGCCAATTAGATCCCGAGTGAGAGGCAAAAGCCCCACCTGCAACCATCATTGGCATGTAAAGTGGCGATAGGGCAGTCAGGGTCAGGAACTCTTCAGATAGCGGGGAGTCAGCCCTCCCCATCCAAACAGTTCAGTCCATGGGAAACCCAAATCCAGCAGTACCATTTGAACTCTGTGCTGTGTTCAAACAAACTCCATTTTGCTGGAGCAAGGATCTTAGCTTGGAGTGTGTAACTTACATCTACTCTTAAAGAAAAAACAAGTACTCATAAAAGCCAGGTAAGTTCTGTTCAACTATTAAGCTGTCGGTTATTTAAATGTTTAAATAACCTGCTCTGTGAACTGAAAAACACTCTCCGTATCTCTGAATTGGAAAAACAAATCCGTCTTTCAATTTCAATAGCTGTCTGTTTCCATTACCCTTAGGGTTATCATTATAGCACTATTAATACTTGACTGATTTCCACGACCTATCATTATCACAGTGGGGTCTTTAAGTTCCGAGTTTGATTTACGGTTCTACAAGGTTATTAAGGGATTAGCCGTCTTTGATATGCGGTTAAGAATATAAATGCTTGCTTTTGGGAGAATAAATGTATTGACTGAGCCTTTATCAGTCAGAGTGTTTCTATGTAATGAAGTCTGTTATAGATACATGGAACATTATTTTGTTTAATCTCAGCATGGCTCTTGAGGTCTTCCCATGATGGATATTGGGTGAGTTGATAGGGATGGTGTGAGGTATTATGATCCTAGACCAGACCCCAACAGTGACTAGGATACTGCACTAAAACCCCAATATTTTAGTTTATTTTAAGTATGTGTGGAAAAAGTGATTCACTCCAGGGATGATTCCACGAAAAAATAGGGCTTTGGTATTTCTAAAACACAACCTTTTATTATGACTACAATATTCAATTATTTTAACTTCACACCCAAAAAGAACAGCTTACTTACACCTTAACACTACTACTCAATTTCCCATTAAACAACCAGAAAATAAACACAGCTCTCAATCCAGCTTATACCAGCTTGGCATATAGTAATATTTACGTTACAGAACAGTCTCTACTCTTGTTAGAACCCCTTCAGATTCTGGCTGAATATCTTCAAATGACCTCTTGTTAGAACCCCTTCAGATTCTGGCTGAACATCTTCAAATGACAATTGGGTTGTTTCAGCCTCTTAATTGGCTTCAGTTAAGACTGCTCTGCTTTTAAATATTATTACTCTTACTATCTTATCTCACCACAACTTTCCACAAAACTTCTCACCGCTTTCCTTGGCTCTACCCAGCAATGATCTCATGTCCCCAAGCTAAAAAAAAATTAACTTTCCAGGGACCAAAAGCACATTAATTCCCCTGGGACTTCCCCAGTCAAAGCACTGGGCATTAACCCAGACTGATAAACACATTCCTTAATCAATTCCATCTTCTGGCTGCTTTAAAACACCCAGGCCCTGCAAATAGAACTCTTTTAAAAAAAAATGTTAAATGACAACTGCAGTCAAACATACACTAACCCTAGGATTTTAACCTTTAAATTGCCCAATACATTTTGAATTCAATTTTCCTTAAATCGTCAAGAGGTCAAAGGGTGGTGGGTTGCCATGAGTTGACACAGGGCTATATTGGGACGAATGGCGGGGCATGTTTTGGCAAAGAGCATTTGAAGGGCCATGGGGAGTTGATGGGAGGGAATGTGAGGGGTAGAGGGCCCAATATTGTACAAAAATAAATGGGACCAGGTTTCCCTTCACAAAGCAAATTCCTGTTATTTTATTAAGACCCCTGTTTATGAAATGACAATGGAACTATTTCAATTTCCCAATTTGTAATGACTGTAAAATTAAAATGTTTGATGTTCCAACTTAAAACAGAATTCATACAGAGATATAAGAAGGAAATTATCTTATAAGATTCCCTCAATCTAAAAGGTTTAAATTAAATAGTAAAATGGATATTATTTCAGCAGTAGAACCAGCACGATGATTTCTACAGGAAATTACAAGTTTCATGCTGTATTTCTCAGACATTAATAATTAATGAGAATTAAACAATAACAAGGAACTTTATTAATAACTGTCATAGATCTTAGAGATATGGTTTTGATAATCAACTGCATTAACTTTTTTTCAACTAATCCCAAATTATTTAATGAGGGCAAACTAGTTTAATGCAAATATATGTGACTCGCAAACAGCAAGGATCTCCAGTTGACAGACAAGCACTATGGCTGTTAGAAAAACAATTTTTAAAATAGGAATCTGTAGCAGTTTAGGTATCAAAGTGCAACAAACAACTCTCCAGGGAGGTGTCACTTATATCTTTGACTGCACAGAAAATATGTGGGCGCCACGAAGGACATACTTTAAGTAGAAAGACCTGGGGACTGCAGTTAAGTGCCATCCGGGTACATGTAGGGGGTGCTTCCTACATGTAAACAGGGCGGGTACCCATCCCACCACTTTCCCAACCACGCCTGAGCTCACCCCATAATACAGCCTGGGGGGTGGAGAGGCACTAAAATTTGCATCTCTCCCATCAAATCTAAATCGATCATCAACCATCAATTAGGCTTCTTCTGAAGCCAATTGACCCTGAAAATATGCCACCCAAGCCATAAAACATTTGGTGTGGGCACTCAGCCTGGAGTGGACAGCCCGATATTTTAAATAATCTCTTCACAGGGCGAAAAGGAGTTGTGGGTGTGGGGTTCTATCTTTGGGGGCTCCCCTTTGCCAATCGGGGACCCCAAGATAATACCTCCCTTTTTGTCTTACCCATTCGCAGCACAAACACCCATCCTCCATATCCCCTCATTCATCTGCCCAAACCCTCCCTGCCCAAGATCCTGGACTTGCCTGTTTCCGGGGATCCACTGGGCCTCCTTCCAGCTCCTCCTCTTGCAATTCTGGCAGCCCTCCACTAACGTGTTCTTGGCAGAGGTCTGCCCACAGTGCAGAATATTCAGCCACTAATCTTTTGATACGCTGATAAATACCAGAACCAGTTTATCCAAAATTAAAACAGACGGTTGTGCAGAAAATCCAAGAAACTTAAGAAAAAAGCTTCTAATTTCTTAGAAGTTATTTTCCCCACTCCTTTTTGTCATGTTGCAAAATGCCATGTTCACAGCCAAGGGATGAGCAACATCATTCTATGCCTCTTTTTTATATGGCTCTGTACTTAGTTGTTTGAAGTTGCAGATGGTCAAACTGGAAGAGGCCTCCTTCCCCAAGGAAGTATCTCATCTGCTTTTGGAACGCCTGGATCAGCTTGTAAAATGGATGGATTATATTGTCAACTAAACATGCGGTGCCATTCTTTGGTGCACACTAGCCAATTAGCCTAACCTGGCCTCCTCATTCTGAGGCCCAAGTTTCTGGGTCTGGTTTGCTTGTTCTCAAAATCATAAACAGGCAATGCAGGAGCACATAGCGGGCCAATTCTCGTCTCGCAAAACTTATCTGTGGGATGAGTGTGTTGATATCCCCCACTGATGCTGCCCGAAACATTTCCAGTATCTTCTGATTTGGTTCGGAGATCCAGAATTTGCATTACTTTTTTGTAGGAGTCATTTTAGACAGACTAAAAGCCAGAGCGCTGTTACAGTAACAGAATTAGATGGTGACTTTATGTCATAGAATTGAAAATAGAAAATTGCAGCACAGAAGGAGGCCATTGGGTCCAGTGTGCCTGTGCCACCTCTTGGAGAGAGCAAACCTGCTTCGTCCACACACAGCAGCACGGTGGCACAATGGTTAGAAATGCTGCCTCACGCGGCAGGAACCCGGGTTCGATTCCAGGCTCGGGTGACTGTGGAATTTGCATGTTTTCCCTGTGTCTGCGTGGGTTTCCTCCGGTTTCCTCTCACAGTCCAAAGATGGTTGGATTAGCCAAGAGTGGGCCTAGGCAGAGTGCTTTTCTGGAGGGTAGGTGCAAACTTGATGGGCCAAATGGCCACCTCTGCACAATAGGGATTCTATAGGCCCCTATTTTTGGTCCATAGGTTCCTCAAATATCTATCCAATTCCCTTCAAAAATTATTCATGGAATCAGCTTCCATCCTTCTTTTCAGGCTGCACATTTCAGATTCAGAAAATTTCTCTTGTGAAGGCCCCCACCACCCTGGCGAGGAGCGCACCTGCTAGATTTAATGTGATCTTGTCTTCAAGGCTGCAATGAGGGGAGCGTTAAATCCAGCCCCAGTACAAAGTGAACTTTGTCGTAAGTTTTCCACTTTCTCCTCATAACTGAAGTTCTATCAATTGCGATTCTGGTACATCATGCACGTAGAAAGGTTCCATGTTTGAATTCCAGACTTGAGATATCTTGGGCAAGTTAGGACATTTCAGTTAGACTCAAGGTCTTGGGTTGGGATAAATAGGCTAGGAGTCGTGTTCACCCTCATCGCTGGTCACCCACTTCTGTAGTTGTGGACAGAATGGGGCAAGCCCCCGGATGCCCTGCATCCTGTTGTAGCATTACTGTAAACTTGCACAGCAGAAAGATGGACACAGACAAAGGATCAGAAGGTTGCTCCGACTTTTGAACTTTCATAGAATTTACAGTGCAGAAGGAGGCCATTCGGCCCATCGAGTCTGCACCGGCTCTTGGAAAGAGCACCCTACCCAAGGTCAACACCTCCACCCTATCCCCATAACCCAGTAACCCCACCCAACACTAAGGGCAATTTTGAACACTAAGGGCAATTTATATGGCCAATCCACCTAACCTGCACATCTTTGGACTGTGGGAGGAAACCGGAGCACCCGGAGGAAACCCACGCACACAGTGGGAGGATGTGCAGACTCCGCACAGACAGTGACCCAAGCTGGAATCGAACCTGGGACACTGGAGCTGTGAAGCAATTGTGCTATCCACAATGCTACCGTGCTGCCGATCAGCAGTCACCATTTTCAGGAGTGGATGTTGAGGTATGAAAAACTACTAATGTACCACCCTTAAGGGGGAACCAATATTCTCTTATGGCTAACACAATACAGTAAGAAGTCTTACAACATCAGGTTAAAGTCCAAAAGGTTTGTTTCGAATCACTGGCTTTCGGAGCACAGCTCTTTCCTCGGGAAGGAAGGACCTGAGAAAGGAGCTAAGCTCTGAAAGCTAGTGATTCGAAACAAACCTGTTGGACTTTAACCTGGTGTTGTAAGACTTCTTACTGTGCCCACCCTGGTCCAACGCCGGCATCTCAACATCATAACACAATACACACATAGCTCTGGCTGTCCTATCCATGTTCAAATAGTAATGGGTCCCTATGCATTAATCAAAGCTGGCTGGTAGGGAGGTTATCGCATACAAACAGAATACACAATCTGACAGTTGCCAAGTATGGAACTATTTTTAACATATCTTTCACAAATGAGAGGACAATATTATGAACAAAATGCATTTTCCCATGATCCCGCTAGCTTCACGGGATAACTGGCTTCAATTCCAACAATGTAACTGGGAAATCCGATAGTGTTGGCATGGGAAATGGAAAAGATTCCTACTTGTGCAACAGAAACGGTTTTCTAAAGTCAGAATTAAGACATATTTAAAATATTGAGTTTCACTGTATATGTAGAATGCTGACCATAGGCATGCAAAGGTGAAAAATGTAGAAATAGAAAAGTACAGTTTTATGGAGTCCTTCACGCTTAGAGGGCTTCCCAAAGCACTTTACAGCCAATGAAATACATTTGCAGCATAGTCACTTTTTAAAGATAGGAAACACCGCAACCAATTTGAACACATAAAGCTCCCACAAGCAACAATGTGATAATGACCAGATAATCTGCTCTTGTGATGTTGATTGTGGGATAAACATTGGCTCGGGACACAAGGAAGACATGCACTCCCCTGCTCCTCTTCAAAATAGTGCCATGGGATCCTTTGCAGGGAGACAGACAGGGCCTCGAATTCATATCTCTTACGAAGGGCAGGACCACTGACAATGCCTCGGTTTGCCCTCAGTCCTGCGCCAGGCTGTCTGACTGGATTTGTATGCTCCAGTCAACCCACAGCTTTCTGACTCATAGGCAAGAGTGCTACCAGCTGAGCGATGGTTGACACAATCATCATCATTTGCCAAATAATTATTTAGCTTGCACTTTTAAAATAAAATGTCTCCTCAGTCAGTTATTATACAAATGTCAAAAATGATCCCGGAGTCCCTGTTTTGTTGAGGAATAGCTGTTTCTTTCATAAATCCACAGGTGTTGTTTCTTGGTTGAAGCTTGTCATTCATTGCATTGATTGATCGTTACACTGGCATTTCCTGTCATGAATTAATTTCTGGTATCATGGCTATGCCAGTTGGTTATTAGGCTATTAAAGTCATTATTCCCTCTGTTTTATCATTTCCTGCCATGTTTTTCAATAACTCTGAGGCTGTCTTTGTATCTCAGTACATTGTAACCTTTGAACGCTGCTCTACATGAGAGAAAGTTGGAACGATAATTTGTGCTCCATGCATTGCTGTTAATGATATTAACTTTTTAAATCCATCGGATCCCTACAGTGCAGAAGGAGGCCATTTGGCCCATCGGGCCTGCACCGACCCTCCGAAAGAGCACCCGACCTAGGCCCACTCCCCGCCTTATTCCCATCATCCTGGAACCCCTCCTAACCTGCACATCTTTGAACATTAAGGGACAATTTAGTATGGCCAATCCACCTTGCATGAACATCTTTGGATTGCCAATCTTCCATCACTTCATGTAAGGTGACAGCTTGCTCAGGCACATAATAGCATTGCTTATTCATTCATGGGACGTTAATGCCACTAGCAAGGCCCAGCACTGAGTGGCTTACTTGGCCATTTCAGAGGGTCATTAAGAATTAATCACATAGCTGTGGGTCAGGAGCCACATATAGACCAGACCAGGTAAGGACAGTGCAATTTTTACCCTAAAGGGCAGTAGTGAACCAGATGAGTTTTTAAACCACAGTTCAGCAGTTTCATGGTCACCACTTCTGAGTCTAGCTTTTTATCCCAGGTTTATTTAATTTGCTGAATATAGGGGTTGATTCTCTGCCCGGTAGCAGGGTTTTCTATCCGGCGGAGAATCGAGCATCGGGTTACAAACTGGATTGGCGCTGTCCCTCACCGGTGGTGGCAGCGAGCTACATACCCTGTGCTGGTGGGAGGATGCAAATGGATCATTGAACCTATTTGCATCTGATTAACTGGCTGGAAGGCCGGTTCACCACATCCCCGGGATGCTCCAGCCCTCTTGGTCAGGATTCATGCGGATTGGTGCAAGTATTTTCAAACATGGACCTGAAGCGCTGCACCCCGTAGTGGACCAAGGTGGTAAGTATGTATGTAGGTGCCCACCAAAGTCCATGGAACATCCCTCCTCCCCACACAATGCAAATCCTGCCCACCCATCAGACCCCATCAGACCTGCCCCCCTGCATATCCCCTGCCTAAAAGCTGAAGAGCAGAAAGGCAAAAGATCACTGTATTTTCACTTGCCCTTCCCTAACATCTGCTGCCTCAGACAGAAATGTTCAAAGCAGCAGCTGAAACAAGTGTCAGAGGCATCCTCCAAAGCCAAGTACATTTCAAAGGGCTTGAAATCCTTTGACAGTCTTTGAATTGAAGATCCTCCATTCAATTTCACAAGGCAATACATTGCAATAGACAGTGATTGACAATTTTATTACTCCAGACACAGCTGCTTGGTGGATTGTTCATTGATTTATCTCTTCATGCTTGAATGCATCTGTTTGATGCTAACCACAATATTTCTAAACTTGCTAGTATATATATATTTTTAATAAGTTTAGAGTACCCAATTAATTTTCTCCAATTAAGGAGCAATTTAGCATGTTCAATCCACCTACCCTGCACATCTTTGGGTTGTGGGGGCGAAACCCACGCAAACACGGGGAGAATGTGCAAACTCCACATGGACAGTGACCCAGAGCCGGGATCGAACCTGGGACCTCGGTGCCGTGAGACTGCAGTGCTAACCACTGAGCCACCGTGCTGCCCTTAAACTTGCTAATATTGACAGCACCTCACTACATCAAAGGTAGCTGTGAAAAAGAGGAAGTCAAAGCACGTTGCATAAACTGTCATGGCAAGGGCGAGGGAATCGTTCCGGGCACAGCTCCTGGCACAACGCAGACCAGGAGCAATTCTACTCCAGCAGGAGAACTTAGTGTCTCGAATGGAGAATCCATAAAGTCCCCCAACTGCTATGGTGATATTTCTTTCTTTTCCATGAATGGGATCTGTGGATATCGCTGGTAAGGCCAGCATTTATTGCCTATCCCTAATTGCCCTTTTGAAGTGGTGGTGAGCTGCCTTCTTGAATCATTTAAGTCCATGTGGTGTTGGTACACCCACAGTGCTGTTGGTGAGGGATTTGAACTCAATGTCCAGCGATTATTGGTTCTAACCATTGGATTATTAGTCCAGCAACATAACATTATACGACTGTTCTCAGTATTCCTATTCCCATCAGTCTTTAGCTGGAAAACACAAGTTCATTTCCATTTGTTATGGGCCAGGGTTTAGAGAACACCAAAGTGTATCATGGAGTTCACCTGACCCACAACTTTTAATAGATTTTGGTTATGGGGAGCACAAGGGCCCACTTTACAGGTGTGATGCAACAGAGATCAAAAGCACTTTTAAAACAAAACTAAAAACTATGTTTATTCTATGAATCCAGTTAACATTGTATAAACACACTTTAAACATCTTAGCAACTATCAACTCAAATACTCCCCCAAAGAATACAGTACTCTATAAGTAACCCTTAATCTTTCCTAGCAACATCCATAAGACAAATACCCTCTTTAACAAAGACAGCAGGTTTTAAATTCGCTACTGAGAGCATGTATCACTCTTTTAAATTAGCCAGTGATCTGAAGATTTTATTTACGTGCAGAGAGATCAAAATTACACCTTGTTTGGCTGGATGCTGCTCCAACTCTGAAAATGAAACTAAACACACACTGTAGCTGCAGCTCAAAAACGAAGGTAAAGCAGACAGCTCAGCTCCACCCCCACTCTGACATCACTGCAGCTATTTGATAAACACCCCTTTCTTAAAGGTACTCTCACATGACCCATTTGAAAGATAACTACAGCAGTGTAATTCTATAAAGAAAAGGTTTCTAAAATTCTCTTCTTGATGTTTTTTTAATAAATTTCCCACATCAATTTTTTACTTCCCTTGCCAGAAAGTCTTCAAGGTAGAATTCCACAGGTTTGACCCTCACACTAATGGGTGCTTTGCAAATTAACCATGGCTGTTTATTCCTGGGGAATATCACTGATGAATTTGATTCAGCTTTCACATCTCCCTTTTGCTCTCACACAAATACATACACACGTGACAGATCAAGTTATAAGCTAGCAACCATTAGTGGACATCTTTTCTCCTGTGTCCAGAATGCTGCACTTGACCGTATCCCTCCCCACCCCGGCTCTATTTCCACCCCAACCTTGTCCAGCTGATGCAGCACTGACTGAGCTTGGGATCTACTCAAAGGAAACCGATAAGTTACTAAATAGTTTCTGCGCAATCAGACCGTTTTTCCTTAAGGTAATCTAGTCCAACTAACGAGTTGTTTTTTTTCTGGAATTATGGAAAGTCTTAAACTAACAACCTAGATTACTGAGAAGTAACAGTCTCGTAAATCAAACAGCTAACGTCATAACGACCATCAACTCCAGTGTGAGAGTTTAATTCTGATTGGAATCCTAGTGTTGACAAGGAAGTCTGCCAACTGCCAGGTTTAGTTGTCACATGTATTAATTTGAAATTAACTTTTGTAGCTTCCTCTTTATCAAACTCCATTTTTGAGCAGTGTCCCCAGGTAAACAGCTAGATTTTGGGCAAGATTTTCACTCACACAAAAGCTATCTATTTGCATAAAGTTGATATCAGACCCTCTCTCTCTCTGCTCTGTGCTGTTTTATGTTCTTTATCCAACATTTTTCCTGCTAACAATGAACTCGGAACCTGCAACTGAGTTACATTCTTGATAGCAGCTGAACCTGGCTTTGTTCAAAGTTCCGCACTGAGAACAGTTCGTGCCAGTTACAGAATATCTGCCCAGGCAACAGTCATGAATTCCTCTGGTACATCCTCTCGAATGAAAGAAGGACTTGCACTTAGATTGTGCCTCTCTCAATCATCCCAAAGAGTTTTACAACCAACGAAGTACATTTGAAGTGTAGTCACTGTTATAATGCAGGAAACACAGCAGCCAATGTGCACACAGACAGCAATGTCCCACAAAGAACTCCTCAGCTCAAAAAAACTAGAGCCAGACATTTCAGCGGTGAACTTGGGAAACACTTCTTTACACGAGAGGTTTTATCACTCTGGAACTCTCTTCTGTCATAATATGCACCCATGCACATCATGAGGTAAAAGCAGGCAGTGACCGACACCCAGGTGAGCCAATCAACATACAGAACAGAACACGACCAATCACTAGACAGAACACCAGAGGGGGGCTTCCAACTATAAAACGCACGAGGTGGGGGGGGCTTCCAACTATAAAACACACGAGGCATCAGCACTCTGCTTCTTTCCACTGGTGACAGTCAGGGTGTACAAATCATTCAACACCTTCTACATGTGGATCAGAGCTAGCCTGGTCTAGATAGTTAATGTTAGTTTACTTAGAGTAGTAGAGAGTCAACCCACAGGCAGCTGTGTGCTTCATTACTGAAGTTCAATAAATCTTATTGAACCAATGCCTACGTTTGGTGTATGTTTGATCATTTCACTGCATCGTGTTGCAGTCCGTGTTACCCCAGGGTGAATAACACGACATCTTCCACAAATGACAATTTTGATGATGGATCAATTGTTAATTTTAAAATTAGATTGATAGATTTTTGTTAGACCAATGTATTAAAAGGATATGGGAAAGGGAGGGTATATGGAGATCCCAATGAATAGTGGAACAGGCTCGAGGGGATGACTGATCTTCTTCTCTTCTTGTGTTATTGTTCAATGCGGTGGGATCTTTCTTCATTCACCAGAGAGAGTAGAAGAGACTTTGGTTTATTTGAAAGGTGACCAGCAGAGCTCCCTTGGCACTGCACTGAAATGTCAGCCAAGGTCATGTGCTTAAGTCTCTTCAGTGGGATTCGAACCCGCAACAGTCCTGCTACCACTAGGCCACAGCAGTAACACACCATGTCACTATTTTTAAAAAAAAATCTCAGATGCAATTGTTTCCAGCCAAGATGACAGAAGTATCACTCTCCAATTTACCTGCCCCAAATGTTTGACGTAATACTGTGTGGGATCATGTATATCAACAATTTGCAGGGATACGGGGAAAAGGCAGGGGAATGGCACTGAGCCAGAATGCTTATTTGGAGAGCGGGCGCACACACGATGGGCCGAAAGGCCTCCTTCACTGCAACAGTTCAGTGAGATGTTACAGAATTTGAAACCCCATCCCTGCAGCGTTCATGAACGTCCTAGATCTACTAGTGAGCGAGTGAGTGAAAAGCCGGTCACCCACCTTGCTGTTAACCAACTTTGAAAGGCAATCAAGAAAAGGAGCCAGAAATAATTTAGACAAGTACCCCTAAAATTAACTTCTCTTCGGCAAGGACCAGATAGATTCCTACCTCAATTTCTGGAAGTGATGAAACCAATTTGGATATTTAGTCTATCAATATGAAATCTACCAATTTCAGCTAGCACATTCTTTCTGGCACCAATCCAGTTTTCTAGCTCCATGGATGTCACATTACTAGGTGTTGAATACTGTCTGTGTAGAATTCGGAATATGATCAGCAAGTGTTTGGAAAATGCTGATGAATATTTCACGTTGCCATTGCCAACCTATTTTTCATAACACAGATGTCGCAACATGCTGCAGCCTGGCCTAATTAGCATGAGCTGTTTTTAAGCTTTTTAAAATTTATTATTATGTGTATCAAACAGCAAGAACAGAACCTGCCATTTTCTAACAGAACTATAATTTCTAGCAATCCCGAAGTAATTTTTCAGCAAACAGGCGTTTCCATGGCCCTTTTTTCTTTGCATTAAATCAGAGCTTGTGGTACGTAAACATTTGCCGGACTCTACATGGGTGGCAACAAATGATCGACATCCAGTTATGGCTTCAAAACTGAGCTGTTTGTATCATGGTCGATCACTGTCTTTATTGAATGTACTCTGATGAACTGCCAAGATCCCTGCACAACAACAGGCATTCAAATTGTATGTCTGTATTGCAGCTACTAACGAGGCCAGCAATTTAAAAAATGGATAAAAGCTCAGATGTACTTTCAATGCAAACAGGATTATTAAAATGTTAACAATCTGCATTAATAAATAAAGCAATAGGGTTTTGATGCTCTTTGTTTTAAACAAGTCCAGTGACTGCTGAGCTATAATCCTAATAATCAAATTTGTGTCTTACTTTCATCCTGAAAATAATTTCACAAGATATGGGCGTGATTCTCCGGAAACATTTCCAAGTGTTGTAGCGAGCGGGGATTGCCGCGTGTTTCCCAGCGAAACCGGCAATGCAATCCAATGTTAATTGGTCCACTTAAAGAGGCCTCATGGGCTTCTCGCCACAAATAATGCCTTGCCAGCTGATTTGCCGGACTGCAGTAGTCAGCGCCCTTCCCCCCCCCCCCCCCCCCCCCTAACAAGGTCGAGCAGCACTTAAACTGCACTTGCTCCGCCAACCCAGCTCGCAATGGTGCCGCTGAGGAGGCCGGCCCCAAGGTTCGGGGATGTTGGCCTGGAGAGGTTCCTGGATGCAGTGTAGACCAGGGTGGAAGTCCTGTTGCCCCAGGGGTCCCAGAGGGTGAGCCACAAGGCAGCCAATTCTGCTTGGGATGAGGCGGCGGCAGCCATTAGTTCCAACTGCATGACCAAGAGGACCAACCTGCAGTGCAGGAAGAAAGTCAACGACCTACACCGAGCAGCAGGAGTGAGTAGACACCAACGCCAAGCCCCCCACCCTCCCCACCCCACATGCCAAAGGAGCATCCACCCCCCAACTCTCCAAGTGACCTCCAGCCCTTTCACCCCCAACCCCGCCTTCACACGCTCTCTCCCACCACTGAACCGCGCATGTGGCTAACGATGCCCTCTCTGACTCCGCAGGAAAAGCTCTCCCACAATCGGCGGGAGAGGGCCCAGATTGGCGGGGGGATGCCACGCATAAGAATCCTCACCTCTTTCGAGGAGCGGGCCCTGGAGGTGACTGGGGTGGCCGAGGACAGATTGGTCACCAACACGGAGGCTGGCGGATGCCACAGAGATGAGGACCAATGGGCTCTACCCGGCGACCTGTCAAATGTGACCAGTGATTGCCTTACTGACTGACCCAACCCTCCCACTGACCAAATGTCCATTCTCCTGCATGTCCTCCAGCCGACAGCACCGGCCCATCCTGGGTGGCCCCTCTAATGACTTTGAGGAGAACACCTCGGAGGAGAGCTCCGAGGGTGCCACCATGGTCGTGACACAGCTGACATCCCCACCCTCCACCAGCGCAGATTACACACACCTCGGTGGGACATGTTAGTGGTCAGGCTCCTGGGGCACAATCTGGTGAGCACCACACTGCTGCTGATGCTCATCAGGTGGAGACAGGAACCCCAAGCCGTGACAGCAGTCGGAGGGCTGCGGGATCCCAGGACCCAACTGGGTCCCACCCTGATGCTGAGCCTCTGGAAGTGGGTTACCCGGAGCTGATGGAGATGATCGGAAGCAGCCGAGACATTCATAGGGAGATGTCAGCGTCACTCCAGCAGATCCATAACCCTGTTGGGAATGGGGTATTGTACAGCAATTGAAAAACTTTCTGCACAGACATTATGATGCTTCTGTCACTTTCTTCCGCAATGCGGGCTGACCCCCGGACCCTTTGCTCATCTCTCCAGACAACCCACAACTCCCATGGTGCTCACCCAGCCTCCGGCAGTGGACATGTTCCCAGAGCTGTGTCCCATCCCCTAGGTGTTCGGACGTTGTGGTGTTGCCTCATCAGTGTTCAGGCACAGGCATCAAGGTGGGATTGGAATGCTAGGCAATGACTCGCACTTGCTACGTGGCCCGCCCATCCGTGGGAATCCACTTGGCATGTGTCAAATGCTCACTTACCCACGATTGTCAATTCCCTATTAGCGATAGCCTTCAGCCGCACAGCCAGAGTCCTCCGCAGTCTGTGGGACTTGTGTGTGATCGGTGGAGCAGACGGGCAGGGACAAGGGTTGTCCCCGGAATGGGGTTGGGATCCAGGGGTTGGCATGATGGTTGCCATGAGAGATTGCCCCCCCCCCCCCCCCCCAGCGCCTCCACCCCCACCTTCCCATGGCGGCCCACCCCTGCGGTGGGTTCCCCACCCCCTGATGAGCACTGGGGTGACATGCCCAGCACACACTGGTTCTTTGCCTGTGAACAAGATAGCTACTCACCGCCCCCACTCCCCACAGAAGCCCTTCCGCCAGGTTCACATTTTTCGACGTCAGTGTGAGCACTTGCTGGGGAGGCCGCTGAATGATGGGAGGCCATTGGATACAGGGTCGCTCTCATTGATTGTATGGAAATGGGGCTTAAGTGGTGCTAATTGGTTTCTCGCCACGCTACGACGAGATCCCAATTTTGCCTACAGGAGCGGGTCGGTTGCATCGCAAACTGTTTGGCTCCTGGCGCAGATCCACGTCCCGAAAGATGTGCTGTTAGGTAACTTGGACATTCTGAATTCTCTCTCAGTGGACCCAAACAGTCGCCGGAGTGTGGCGACTAGGGAATTTTCACAGTAACTTCATTTAAGTGTTTATGTAAGCCTACTTGTGACAATAATGAAGATTATTATTATTTTGGCCTCTCCCGATATTCACTGGCCTCGTTACGCTTGAGCGCGAGTGTAATGAGGCAGGAAAATCGCGCCCCGTACAGACATTTTGCCCAAGTAATTTTGTCTATTTATGTAAATCATGCTCCGTGGTTTGTAAACCAATTTTATTCTGCAACATCAAGCCTTAAAGAATAGTTCAACAGAACAACATGTTTCTGTGCTTTGACTTGATGTAATGTGATGTACTGAGATTTGGTTGTTTCTGACTGTGTTTAGCATATAGATTTGAACAAATACTAATTAGAGAGTAGAGTGTTAAATTGTGATGATCATTCAGAATTAAGTTTCATGCGAAAGGTAAGGTGAAGAACTCATTTAGTCACGGGATGTGGGCTTCGATGGCCAGGGCAATATTTTTTGCCCATCCCTAATTGCCCCTGAGAAGGTGGTGGTTGTGGTAATATGCATCACTGTAAATACACAAGGGGTTAATGTAAATACACTACAACTAAGTAACCACTAGAGGGAGCACCGGAGCTGTCATGACATGCAGACATACAGCTAATGAACACATAGAATAGGACACGACCAATGGGCAGTCAAGACACCCAGAGGTGACACTACCACAAGGGGGCAACCCATATAAAAGGACTGGGCACACATGCTCTTTCTCTTTCCACAGGCGACACTCCGAGAGAAGGACGGGGCAGATCAGAAGCATCACACCCACCACGTGGCTTAGAGCAGACTGGTTAGTTAGACTGAGTCACTATAGCAAGATTAGCAGGAGAGGCGAACTCAAGTAGGAGAATTGTTAACTGTTCAATAAATGTGTTAAACCTATCTCCAAGTCTGAACCTTCCTTTGTCAGAGCATACATCAAGGAAGCAGCTTATGCTACATGAAGAAGCATAACACAACAGTGGTGAGTCGCCTTCTTGAACAGCTGCAGGCCATGTGGTGTCTGTACATTTATTGTGCAGGTTGGTACAAAACCCAATGCAAAATTTAGCTTTTTCTTTTGCATCTCCAGCTCACCTTCTGCCCTATTGGTTTTGAATATTTATCACTGGACTATCTCTCACTATTCACATTACATACAATTCTCCCAGTGCCCTTTGGTAATGAAAACATACGCAAGGTCATCCGCCATCCACACAAACAACAACCATTTGTTTCCAAGACTATCAACAAGGACAATCCCACAATGGAACAGGATGTCAAAGGAAATGGTCACAGCCCCGTCACTCAAACTTCCAAGATCCAGTCTGCAGATCATTTCCATTTACAAATTTCCGTTACCAAGAATACCAGTTCAACAGGTTTAACAAGCACGACCCATAGAACCAAGTAATCGATAGAACCTCTTCAGTACAGAAGGAGCGGGCAGCATGGTAGCACAGTGGGTAGCACTGCGGCCTCATGACGCTGAGGTCCCAGGTTCGATCCCGGTTCTGGGTCACGGTCCGTGTCGAGTTTGCACATTCTTCCCGTCTTCGCGTGGGTTTCGTCCCCACAACCCAAAAGATGTGCAGGATAGGTGAATGAATTGGTCATGCTAAATTGCCCCTTAATTGGAAAAAATGAATTGGGTACTCTAAATTTTTTTTTTAAAGTACAGAAGGAAGCCATTAGGCCCATCGAGTATGCACCCATTCTCGGAAAGAGCACCCCACCCAGGCTCACTCCCCTGTCCTATGCCCGTAACCCCACCTAAACTGCACACATTTGGAAATTAAGGGTCAATTTATCATGGCCAATCCACCTAACAGGCACATCTTTGGACTGTGGGAGGAAACCGGAGCACCCGAAGGAAACCCACACAGACACGGGTTGAACGTGAAACTCCACACAGACAATCGCTTAAGGCCGGAATTGAACCCAGGACCCTGGCGCTGGGAGGCAACAGTGCTAACCACTGTGCCACCGTGCTGTCCGCCTATAGAAATGTTCACAGAATACAGATAGTCTGTGCTGCCGACATAGCTAAAACAGAAAGAGAGGTAGAAGTTGTGGTGTTAGGGACAAAAGCATTAACACATTCATTAAAAATTCGGCTGCCCCATATTTCAGTCAAAATCTGAAAGCATTTACAATAAAATTCGAAGCACCTTTGTTAAAATAAAGGACAGAGGAAATAAATTAAAATATATTTGCTTCTGGCTATCAAATTATTGTACAGAATAGAGGAGTAACAGCTATCGCTTGGTTTTATATATTTTTGCTCCAGACAAATATAGATTAGATATTTCTGGAAAGGAAATATTTGGCTAAACAACTTTTGGTAGAGTGATTTTTGGGAAGAATGTGAATAGTGAGCTACATCTTTCTTGATTACATAATATTCAGGTTCAAGTTGTTCTCTTCATGTGTGAGTGTTAGAATATCACTAACAGGTTACACATAATTTGCATGGCATTTAAAAATGAACATTTATTAAAATTGGCTTACAGAAAGGAAAAAATAAAAATCATGTTTTCTAAAAACTTCTTGCAGAGGACTGAGTGCTGGTCTTCAGATGTACAGCGAGTTTCATTCCAAAGTGAAGAAATGTTCCACATCCTTCACGAGCATTAAACACTTACCCAAAAGGAAAAACAGATGGAAGCTATTATCTCTGAGGATCAGAGTTCAAAGTCTGATTTGCTGATGTTCACACAGACTAGCCGAGAAAGGGAGGACTTATAGTGGCTTCACTGCCTCTGAGCCCAGATTCAAGTACCACCCGAGGACTTGATGGCCAAGCAAGGTGCATTCTGGTATGGCACGATGATGCAGTGGTTAGCACATCTAACTCACAGCGCCAGGGATCCAGGTTCAATTAAAGCCAAGGGTGACTGTGTGCAGTTTGCACCTTCTCCCAAGTCTGCGTGGGTTTCCTCTGGGTCATCCAGTTTCCTCCGGGTCCAACCTAACTCTCGCCTGCATCCACGCCCCATCACAACCTGACTCTCACCTGCATCCCCGCCCCATCACAGCCTGACTCTCACCTGCATCCCCGCCCCATCACAGCCTGACTCTCACCTGCATCCCCGCCCCATCACAGCCTGACTCTCACCTGCATCCCCGCCCCGTCACAACCTGCCTCTCGCCTGCATCCCTGCCCCGTCACAACCTGACTCTCGCCTGCATCCCCGCCCCGTCACAACCTGCATCCCCGCCCCGTCACAACCTGACTCTCACCTGCATCCCCGCCCCGTCACAACCTGCATCCCCGCCCCGTCACAACCTGACTCTCACCTGCATCCCCGCCCCGTCACAACCTGACTCTCACCTGCATCCCCGCCCCATCACAGCCTGACCCTCACCTGCATCCCCGCCCCGTCACAACCTGACTCTCGCCTGCATCCATGCCCCGTCACAACCTGCATCCCCGCCCCGTCACAACCTGCATCCCCGCCCCGTTACAACCTGACTCTCGCCTGCATCCCCGCCCCGTCACAACCTGCATCCCCGCCCCGTCACAACCTGCATCCCCGCCCCGTTACAACCTGACTCTCGCCTGCATCCCCGCCCCGTCACAACCTGCATCCCCGCCCCGTCACAACCTGACTCTCGCCTGCATCCCCGCCCGGTCACAACCTGCATCCCCGCCCCGTCACAGCCTGCATCCCCGCCCCGTCACAACCTGACTCTCGCCTGCATCCCCGCCCCGTCACAACCTGACTCTCGCCTGCATCCCCGCCCCGTCACAACCTGACTCTCGCCTGCATCCCCGCCCCGTCACAACCTGACTCTCGCCTGCATCCCCGCCCCGTCACAAGCTGACTCTCGCCTGCATCCCCGCCCCGTCACAACCTGACTCTCGCCTGCATCCCCGCCCCGTCACAACCTGACTCTCGCCTGCATCCCCGCCCCGTCACAACCTGCATCCCCGCCCCGTCACAACCTGACTCTCGCCTGCATCCCCGCCCCGTCACAACCTGCATCCCCGCCCCGTCACAACCTGACTCTCGCCTGCATCCCCGCCCCGTCACAACCTGACTCTCGCCTGCATCCCCGCCCCGTCACAACCTGACTCTCGCCTGCATCCCCGCCCCGCCACAACCTGACTCTCGCCTGCATACCCGCCCCGTCACAACCTGACTCTTGCCGCATCCCCGCCACGTCACAACCTGACTCTCGCCTCCATCCCCGCCCCGTCACAACCTGACTCTCGCCTCCATCCCCGCCCCGTCACAGCCTGCATCCCTGCATCGTCACAACCTGACTCTCGCCTGCATCCCCGCCCCTTCACAACCTGACTCTCTCACTCCCCCCGACACAAACTGACCCTCTCAATCCCGCCCCCCCAGACTCAAACTGACTCTCTCACTACCCCCCCGCCCCCGACCCCGACTCAAACTGACTCTGTCACTCCCCCCCCGACTCAACCTGACTGTCTCATCTCCCCCACCCCCCCGACTCAAACTGACGCTGTCACTCCGCCCGACTCAAAATGACTCACTCACTTCCCCCCCCTGACTCAAACGGACTCTCTCATCCCCCCCCCCGACTCAAACTGACTCACTCATTCTCCCCCCTGACTCAAACTGACTCTGTCACTCCCCCCGACTCAAAATTACTCTCTCACTCCCCTCCCCTGACTCAAACTGACTTTCTCACTCCCCTCACCCGACTCAAACTGACCCTCTCACTCACCCCCCCCGACTCAAACTGACCCTCTCACTCCCCCCCGACTCAAACTGACTCTCTCACTCCCCCCCGACTCAAACTGACTCTCTCACCCCCACCCCCCGACTCAAACTCACTCTCTCACTCCACCCGACTCAAACTGACTCTCTCACTCCCCCCCCCCCCGACTCAAACTGACTCTCTCACTCCCCCCGACTGAAACTGACTCTCTCACTCGCCCCCCCCACCCCCGACTCAAACTGACTCTCTCACCCCCCCCCGACTCAAACTGACTCTCTCACTCCGCCCCCCCCGACTCAAACTGACTCTCACACTCCCCCCGACTCAAACTGACTCTCTCACTCCCCCCCCCCCGACTCAAACTGACTCTCTCACTCCCCCCCCCCCCCGGACTCAAACTGACTCTCTCACTCCACCCCCCGACTCAATCTGACTCTCACTCCCCGCCCCCCCGACTCAAACTGACTCTCTCACTCCCCCCCGACTCAAACTGGCTCTCTCACTCCCCCCCCCCGACTCAAACTGACACTCTCACTTCCGCCCCCCCCCCTCAAACTGACTCTCACACCCCCCCCCCGACTCAAACTGACACTCATTCCCCCCGACTCAAACTGACCCTCTCACTCCCCTCCCCGACTCAAACTGACTCTCTCACTCCCCCCCCACCCCCGACTCAAACTGACTCTCTCACTCCCCCCCCGACTCAAACTGACTCTCTCACTCCCCCCCGACTCAAACTGACTCTCTCACTCCCCCCCCACCCCCGACTCAAACTGACACTCATTCCCCCCCGACTCAAACTGACTCTCACTCCCTCCCCCCCCCGACTCAAACTGACTCTCACTCCCCTCCCCGACTCAAACTGACTCTCACACTCCCCCCCCCCCCGACTCAAACTGACTCTCTCACTCCCCCCCGACTCAAACTGACTCTCTCGCTCCCCCCTCGACTCAAACTGACTCTCTCACTCCCCCCCCCGACTCAAACTGACTCTCACTCCCCGCCCCCCCGACTCAAACTGACTCTCTTACTCCCCCCCCGACTCAAACTGACTCTCTCACTCCCCCCCCGACTCAAACTGACTCTCACACTCCCCCCCCCCCCCGACTCAAACTGACTCTCTCACTCCCCACCCCCCCGACTCAAACTGACACTCTCACTCCCCCCCCGACTCAAACTGACTCTCACTCCCCGTCCCCCCCGACTCAAACTGACTCTCTCACTTCCGCCCCCCCCCCTCTCAAACTGACACTCACTCCCCCGACTCAAACTGACCCTCTCACTCCCCTCCCGGACTCAAACTGACTCTCTCACTCCCCCCCCCCCCCGCACCCCCGACTCAAACTGACTCTCTCACTCCCCTCCCGGACTCAAACTGACTCTCTCACTCCCCCCCCCACCCCCGACTCAAACTGACTCTCTCACTCGCCCCCGACTCAAACTGACCCCCTCACTCCCCTCACCGACTCAAACTGACTCACTCATTCTCCCCCCCGACTCAAACTGACTCTGTCACTCCCCCCGACTCAAAATGACTCTCTCACTCCCCTCCCCTGACTCAAACTGACTTTCTCACTCCCCTCACCCGACTCAAACTGACCCTCTCACTCACCCCCCCCGACTCAAACTGACCCTCTCACTCCCCCCCCGACTCAAACTGACTCTCTCACTCCCCCCCGACTCAAACTGACTCTCTCACTCCCCCCCCCCCGACTCAAACTGACTCTCTCACTCCCCCGGACTGAAACTGACTCTCTCACTCGCCCCCCCCACCCCCGACTCAAACTGACTCTCTCACCCCCCCCGACTCAAACTGACTCTCTCACTCCGCCCCCCCCCGACTCAAACTGACTCTCACACTCCCCCCGACTCAAACTGACTCTCACACTCCCCCCGACTCAAAGTGACTCTCTCACTCCCCCCCCCGACTCAAACTGACTCTCTCACTCCACCCCCCGACTCAATCTGACACTCACTCCCCGCCCCCCCGACTCAAACTGACTCTCTCACTCCCCCCCGACTCAAACTGGCTCTCTCACTCCCCCCCCGACTCAAACTGACTCTCTCACTCCCCCCCCCCCCGACTCAAACTGACACTCTCACTTCCGCCCCCCCCCTCAAACTGACTCTCACACCCCCCCCCCCGACTCAAACTGACACTCATTCCCCCCGACTCAAACTGACCCTCTCACTCCCCTCCCCGACTCAAACTGACTCTCTCACTCCCCCCCCACCCCCGACTCAAACTGACTCTCTCACTCCCCCCCCGACTCAAACTGACTCTCTCACTCCCCCCCGACTCAAACTGACTCTCTCACTCCCCCCCCACCCCCGACTCAAACTGACACTCATTCCCCCCCGACTCAAACTGACTCTCACTCCCTCCCCCCCCCCGACTCAAACTGACTCTCTCACTCCCCTCCCCGACTCAAACTGACTCTCACACTCCCCCCCGCCCCCCCCCGACTCAAACTGACTCTCTCACTCCCCCCCGACTCAAACTGACTCTCTCGCTCCCCCCTCGACTCAAACTGACTCTCTCACTCCCCCCCCCCGACTCAAACTGACTCTCACTCCCCGCCCCCCCGACTCAAACTGACTCTCTTACTCCCCCCCCGACTCAAACTGACTCTCTCACTCCCCCCCCGACTCAAACTGACTCTCACACTCCCCCCCCCCCCCCCGACTCAAACTGACTCTCTCACTCCCCACCCCCCCGACTCAAACTGACACTCTCACTCCCCCCCCGACTCAAACTGACTCTCACTCCCCGTCCCCCCCGACTCAAACTGACTCTCTCACTTCCGCCCCCCCCCCTCTCAAACTGACACTCACTCCCCCGACTCAAACTGACCCTCTCACTCCCCTCCCGGACTCAAACTGACTCTCTCACTCCCCCCCCCCCCGCACCCCCGACTCAAACTGACTCTCTCACTCCCCTCCCGGACTCAAACTGACTCTCTCACTCCCCCCCCCACCCCCGACTCAAACTGACTCTCTCACTCGCCCCCGACTCAAACTGACCCCCTCACTCCCCTCACCGACTCAAACTGACTCTCTCACTCCCCCCCCACCCCCGACTCAAACTGACTCTCTCACTCCCCCCCGACTCAAACTGACTCTCTCACTCCCCCCCGACTCAAACTGACTCTCTCACTCCCCCCCCACCCCCGACTCAAACTGACTCTCTCACTCCCCCCCGACTCAAACTGACTCTCTCACTCCCCCCCGACTCAAACTGACTCTCTCACTCCCCCCCGACTCAAACTGACCCTCTCACTCCCCCCCACCCCCGACTCAAACTGACTCTCACTCCCCGCCCCCCCGACTCAAACTGACTCTCTCACTTCCGCCCCCCCCTCTCAAACTGACTCTCACACCCCCCCCCCCGACTCAAACTGACACTCATTCCCCCCCGACTCAAACTGACCCTCTCACTCCTCTCCCAGACTCAAACTGACTCTCTCACTCCCCCCCACCCCCGACTCAAACTGAATCTCTCACTCCCCCCCGACTCAAACTGACCCTCTCACTCCCCTCCCCGACTCAAACTGACTCTCTCACTCCCCCCCCACCCCCGACTCAAACTGACTCTCTCACTCCCCCCCCCGACTCAAACTGACTCTCACTCCCCCCCCCGACTCAAACTGACTCTCACGCCCTCCCCCCCCGTTCAAACTGACACTCACTCCCCCCGCCCCGACTCAAACTGACTCTCTGACTCCACCCTCCCCGACTCAAACTGACTCTCTCACTCTCCCCGACTCAAACTGACTCTCACTCCCCCTCGACTCAAACTGACTCTCTCACTCCCCCCCCACCCCCGACTCAAACTGACTCTCTCACTCCCCCCCACGACTCAAACTGACTCTCTCACTCCCCCCCCAACCCCCGACTCAAACTGACTCTCTCACTCCCCCCCGACTCAAACCGAATCTCTCGCTCCCCCCCCGACTCAAACTGACTCTCTCACTCCCCCCCCCCCGACTCAAACTGACTCTCTCACTCCCCCCCCCCGACTCAAACTGACTCTCACTCTCCCCCCTCCCGTTAAAACTGACACTCACTCCCCCCGCCCCGACTCAAACTGACCCTCTCATTCCCCCCCGACTCAAACTGACCCTCTCACTCTCCCCCCACCCGACTCAAACTGACTCTCTCACTCCCCTCCCCCGACTCAAACTGACTCTCTCACTCCCCTCACCCGACTCAAACTGCCCCTCTCACTCCCCCCCCGACTCAAACTGACTTTCTCACTCCCCCCCGACTCAAACTGACTCTCTCACTCCCCCCCCACCCCCGACTCAAACTGACTCTCTCACTCCCCCCCCGACTCAAACTGACT
Organism: Scyliorhinus torazame; assembly: GCF_047496885.1. Classification (NCBI taxonomy): domain Eukaryota; kingdom Metazoa; phylum Chordata; class Chondrichthyes; order Carcharhiniformes; family Scyliorhinidae; genus Scyliorhinus; species Scyliorhinus torazame. The sequence goes on along the minus strand of NC_092724.1, from coordinate 116,652,991 downwards.
CTCTCACTCCCCCCCGACTCAAACTGACTCTCTCACTCCCCCCCCACCCCCGACTCAAACTGACACTCATTCCCCCCCGACTCAAACTGACTCTCACTCCCTCCCCCCCCCCGACTCAAACTGACTCTCTCACTCCCCTCCCCGACTCAAACTGACTCTCACACTCCCCCCCGCCCCCCCCCGACTCAAACTGACTCTCTCGCTCCCCCCTCGACTCAAACTGACTCTCTCACTCCCCCCCCCCGACTCAAACTGACTCTCACTCCCCGCCCCCCCGACTCAAACTGACTCTCTTACTCCCCCCCCGACTCAAACTGACTCTCTCACTCCCCCCCCGACTCAAACTGACTCTCACACTCCCCCCCCCCCCCCCCGACTCAAACTGACTCTCTCACTCCCCACCCCCCCGACTCAAACTGACACTCTCACTCCCCCCCCGACTCAAACTGACTCTCACTCCCCGTCCCCCCCGACTCAAACTGACTCTCTCACTTCCGCCCCCCCCCCTCTCAAACTGACACTCACTCCCCCGACTCAAACTGACCCTCTCACTCCCCTCCCGGACTCAAACTGACTCTCTCACTCCCCCCCCCCCCCGCACCCCCGACTCAAACTGACTCTCTCACTCCCCTCCCGGACTCAAACTGACTCTCTCACTCCCCCCCCCACCCCCGACTCAAACTGACTCTCTCACTCGCCCCCGACTCAAACTGACCCCCTCACTCCCCTCACCGACTCAAACTGACTCTCTCACTCCCCTCCCGGACTCAAACTGACTCTCTCACTCCCCCCCCCACCCCCGACTCAAACTGACTCTCTCACTCGCCCCCGACTCAAACTGACCCCCTCACTCCCCTCACCGACTCAAACTGACTCTCTCACTCCCCCCCCACCCCCGACTCAAACTGACTCTCTCACTCCCCCCCGACTCAAACTGACTCTCTCACTCCCCCCCGACTCAAACTGACTCTCTCACTCCCCCCCGACTCAAACTGACTCTCTCACTCGCCCCCGACTCAAACTGACACTCATTCCCCCCGTCTCAAACTGACTCTCACTCCCTCCCCCCCCGACTCAAACTGACTCTCACACTCCCCCCCCCCCCACCCCCGACTCAAACTGACTCTCTCACTTCCCCCCGACTCAAACTGACTCTCTCACTCCCCCCCCCCCGACGCAAACTGACTCTCTCACTCCCCCCCGACTCAAACTGACACTCATTCCCCCCGACTCAAACTGACTCTCTCACTCACCCCCCCCCCGACTCAAACTGACTCTCTCACTCCCCCCCCACCCCCGACTCAAACTGACACTCTCACTCCCCCCCCGACTCAAACTGACTCTCACTCCCCGTCCCCCCCGACTCAAACTGACTCTCTCACTCGCCCCCGACTCAAACTGACACTCATTCCCCCCGACTCAAACTGACCCCCTCACTCCCCTCACCGACTCAAACTGACTCTCTCACTCCCCCCCCACCCCCGACTCAAACTGACTCTCTCACTCCCCCCCCACCCCCGACTCAAACTGACTCTCTCACTCCCCCCCCCCGACTCAAACTGACTCTCTCACTCCCCTCCCCGACTCAAACTGACTCTCTCACTCCCCTCCCCGACTCAAACTGACTCTCACACTCCCCCCCCCCCCCCACCCCCGACCCAAACTGACTCTCTCACTCCCCCCCGACTCAAACTGACTCTCACTTCCCCCCCCGACGCAAACTGACTCTCACACTCCCCCCCCCCGCGACTCAAACTGACTCTCTCACTCCCCCCGACTCAAACTGACTCTCTCGCTCCCCCCTCGACTCAAACTGACTCTCTCACTCCCCCCCCCCCGACTCAAACTGACTCTCACTCCCCGCCCCCCCGACTCAAACTGACTCTCTTACTCCCCCCGACTCAAACTGACTCTCTCACTCCCCCCCCAACTCAAACTGACTCTCACACTCCCCCCCCCCCCCGACTCAAACTGACTCTCTCACTCCCGCCCCCCCCCCGACTCAAACTGACTCTCTCACTCCCCCCCCCGACTCAAACTGACTCTCACTCCCCCCCCCGACTCAAACTGACTCTCACGCCCCCACCCCCCGTTCAAACTGACACTCACTCCCCCCGCCCCGACTCAAACTGACTCTCTGACTCCACCCTCCCCGACTCAAACTGACTCTCTCACTCTCCCCGACTCAAACTGACTCTCACTCCCCCTCGACTCAAACTGACTCTCTCACTCCCCCCCCACCCCCGACTCAAACTGACTCTCTCACTCCCCCCCACGACTCAAACTGACTCTCTCACTCCCCCCCCAACCCCCGACTCAAACTGACTCTCTCACTCCCCCCCGACTCAAACCGAATCTCTCGCTCCCCCCCCGACTCAAACTGACTCTCTCACTCCCCCCCCCCCGACTCAAACTGACTCTCTCACTCCCCCCCCCGACTCAAACTGACTCTCACTCTCCCCCCTCCCGTTAAAACTGACACTCACTCCCCCCGCCCCGACTCAAACTGACCCTCTCATTCCCCCCCGACTCAAACTGACCCTCTCACTCTCCCCCCACCCGACTCAAACTGACTCTCTCACTCCCCTCCCCCGACTCAAACTGACTCTCTCACTCCCCTCACCCGACTCAAACTGCCCCTCTCACTCCCCCCCCGACTCAAACTGACTTTCTCACTCCCCCCCGACTCAAACTGACTCTCTCACTCCCCCCCCACCCCCGACTCAAACTGACTCTCTCACTCCCCCCCCGACTCAAACTGACTCTCTCACTCCCCCCCGACTCAAACTGACTCTCTCACTCCCCCCCCACCCCCGACTCAAACTGACACTCATTCCCCCCCGACTCAAACTGACTCTCACTCCCTCCCCCCCCCCGACTCAAACTGACTCTCTCACTCCCCTCCCCGACTCAAACTGACTCTCACACTCCCCCCCGCCCCCCCCCGACTCAAACTGACTCTCTCACTCCCCCCCGACTCAAACTGACTCTCTCGCTCCCCCCTCGACTCAAACTGACTCTCTCACTCCCCCCCCCCGACTCAAACTGACTCTCACTCCCCGCCCCCCCGACTCAAACTGACTCTCTTACTCCCCCCCGACTCAAACTGACTCTCTCACTCCCCCCCCGACTCAAACTGACTCTCACACTCCCCCCCCCTCCCCCCGACTCAAACTGACTCTCTCACTCCCCACCCCCCCGACTCAAACTGACACTCTCACTCCCCCCCCGACTCAAACTGACTCTCACTCCCCGTCCCCCCCGACTCAAACTGACTCTCTCACTTCCGCCCCCCCCCCTCTCAAACTGACACTCACTCCCCCGACTCAAACTGACCCTCTCACTCCCCTCCCGGACTCAAACTGACTCTCTCACTCCCCCCCCCCCCCGCACCCCCGACTCAAACTGACTCTCTCACTCCCCTCCCGGACTCAAACTGACTCTCTCACTCCCCCCCCCACCCCCGACTCAAACTGACTCTCTCACTCGCCCCCGACTCAAACTGACCCCCTCACTCCCCTCACCGACTCAAACTGACTCTCTCACTCCCCTCCCGGACTCAAACTGACTCTCTCACTCCCCCCCCCACCCCCGACTCAAACTGACTCTCTCACTCGCCCCCGACTCAAACTGACCCCCTCACTCCCCTCACCGACTCAAACTGACTCTCTCACTCCCCCCCCACCCCCGACTCAAACTGACTCTCTCACTCCCCCCCGACTCAAACTGACTCTCTCACTCCCCCCCGACTCAAACTGACTCTCTCACTCCCCCCCGACTCAAACTGACTCTCTCACTCGCCCCCGACTCAAACTGACACTCATTCCCCCCGTCTCAAACTGACTCTCACTCCCTCCCCCCCCGACTCAAACTGACTCTCACACTCCCCCCCCCCCCCCCACCCCCGACTCAAACTGACTCTCTCACTTCCCCCCGACTCAAACTGACTCTCTCACTCCCCCCCCCCCCGACGCAAACTGACTCTCTCACTCCCCCCCGACTCAAACTGACACTCATTCCCCCCGACTCAAACTGACTCTCTCACTCACCCCCCCCCCGACTCAAACTGACTCTCTCACTCCCCCCCCACCCCCGACTCAAACTGACACTCTCACTCCCCCCCCGACTCAAACTGACTCTCACTCCCCGTCCCCCCCGACTCAAACTGACTCTCTCACTCGCCCCCGACTCAAACTGACACTCATTCCCCCCGACTCAAACTGACCCCCTCACTCCCCTCACCGACTCAAACTGACTCTCTCACTCCCCCCCCACCCCCGACTCAAACTGACTCTCTCACTCCCCCCCCACCCCCGACTCAAACTGACTCTCTCACTCCCCCCCCCCGACTCAAACTGACTCTCTCACTCCCCTCCCCGACTCAAACTGACTCTCTCACTCCCCTCCCCGACTCAAACTGACTCTCACACTCCCCCCCCCCCCCCCCACCCCCGACCCAAACTGACTCTCTCACTCCCCCCCGACTCAAACTGACTCTCACTTCCCCCCCCGACGCAAACTGACTCTCACACTCCCCCCCCCCCGCGACTCAAACTGACTCTCTCACTCCCCCCGACTCAAACTGACTCTCTCGCTCCCCCCTCGACTCAAACTGACTCTCTCACTCCCCCCCCCCCGACTCAAACTGACTCTCACTCCCCGCCCCCCCGACTCAAACTGACTCTCTTACTCCCCCCCGACTCAAACTGACTCTCTCACTCCCCCCCCAACTCAAACTGACTCTCACACTCCCCCCCCCCCCCGACTCAAACTGACTCTCTCACTCCCGCCCCCCCCCCCCGACTCAAACTGACACTCTCACTCCCCCCCCGACTCAAACTGACTCTCACTCCCCGTCCCCCCCGACTCAAACTGACTCTCTCACTTCCGCCCCCCCCCTCTCAAACTGACACTCACTCCCCCCCCCCACGACTCAAACTGACACTCATTCCCCCGACTCAAACTGACCCTCTCACTCCCCTCCCGGACTCAAACTGACTCTCTCACTCCCCCCCCCCCCCCCCCCCACCCCCGACTCAAACTGACTCTCTCACTCCCCTCCCGGACTCAAACTGACTCTCTCACTCCCCCCCCCACCCCCGACTCAAACTGACTCTCTCACTCGCCCCCGACTCAAACTGACACTCATTCCCCCCCGACTCAAACTGACCCCCTCACTCCCCTCACCGACTCAAACTGACTCTCTCACTCCCCCCCCACCCCCGACTCAAACTGACTCTCTCACTCCCCCCCGACTCAAACTGACACTCATTCCCCCCGACTCAAACTGACTCTCACTCCCTCCCCCCCCCCCGACTCAAACTGACTCTCTCACTCCCCCCCCCCACCCCCGACTCAAACTGACTCTCTCACTCCCCCCCGACTCAAACTGACTCTCTCACTCCCCCCCCCGACGCAAACTGACTCTCACACTCCCCCCCCCCGACTCAAACTGACTCTCTCACTCCCCCCCGACTCAAACTGACTCTCTCGCTCCCCCCCCGACTCAAACTGACTCTCACACTCCCCCCCCCCCCCCCGACTCAAACTGACTCTCTCACTCACCCCCCCGACTCAAACTGACTCTCTCACTCCCCCCCCCCCCCGACTCAAACTGACACTCTCACTCCCCCCCGACTCAAACTGACTCTCACACTCCCCCCCCCCCCCCACCCCCGACCCAAACTGACTCTCTCACTCCCCCCCGACTCAAACTGACTCTCACTTCCCCCCCCGACGCAAACTGACTCTCACACTCCCCCCCCCCCGACTCAAACTGACTCTCTCACTCCCCCCGACTCAAACTGACTCTCTCGCTCCCCCCTCGACTCAAACTGACTCTCTCACTCCCCCCCCCCCGACTCAAACTGACTCTCACTCCCCGCCCCCCCGACTCAAACTGACTCTCTTACTCCCCCCCGACTCAAACTGACTCTCTCACTCCCCCCCCAACTCAAACTGACTCTCACACTCCCCCCCCCCCCCCGACTCAAACTGACTCTCTCACTCCCCCCCGACTCAAACTGACTCTCACACTCCCCCCCCCCCCCCCGACTCAAACTGACTCTCTCACTCACCCCCCCCCCGACTCAAACTGACTCTCTCACTCCCCCCCCACCCCCGACTCAAACTGACACTCTCACTCCCCCCCCGACTCAAACTGACTCTCACTCCCCGTCCCCCCCGACTCAAACTGACTCTCTCACTCGCCCCCGACTCAAACTGACACTCATTCCCCCCGACTCAAACTGACCCCCTCACTCCCCTCACCGACTCAAACTGACTCTCTCACTCCCCCCCCACCCCCGACTCAAACTGACTCTCTCACTCCCCCCCCACCCCCGACTCAAACTGACTCTCTCACTACCCCCCCCCGACTCAAACTGACTCTCTCACTCCCCTCCCCGACTCAAACTGACTCTCTCACTCCCCTCCCCGACTCAAACTGACTCTCACACTCCCCCCCCCCCCCCCACCCCCGACCCAAACTGACTCTCACTCCCCCCCGACTCAAACTGACTCTCACTTCCCCCCCCCGACGCAAACTGACTCTCACACTCCCCCCCCCCCCGCGACTCAAACTGACTCTCTCACTCCCCCCGACTCAAACTGACTCTCTCGCTCCCCCCTCGACTCAAACTGACTCTCTCACTACCCCCCCCCCCCCGACTCAAACTGACTCTCACTCCCCGCCCCCCCGACTCAAACTGACTCTCTTACTCCCCCCCGACTCAAACTGACTCTCTCACTCCCCCCCCCAACTCAAACTGACTCTCACACTCCCCCCCCCCCCCGACTCAAACTGACTCTCTCACTCCCGCCCCCCCCCCCCCGACTCAAACTGACACTCTCACTCCCCCCCCGACTCAAACTGACTCTCACTCCCCGTCCCCCCCGACTCAAACTGACTCTCTCACTTCCGCCCCCCCCCTCTCAAACTGACACTCACTCCCCCCCCCACGACTCAAACTGACACTCATTCCCCCGACTCAAACTGACCCTCTCACTCCCCTCCCGGACTCAAACTGACTCTCTCACTCCCCCCCCCCCCCCCCCACCCCCGACTCAAACTGACTCTCTCACTCCCCTCCCGGACTCAAACTGACTCTCTCACTCCCCCCCCCACCCCCGACTCAAACTGACTCTCTCACTCGCCCCCGACTCAAACTGACACTCATTCCCCCCCGACTCAAACTGACCCCCTCACTCCCCTCACCGACTCAAACTGACTCTCTCACTCCCCCCCCACCCCCGACTCAAACTGACTCTCTCACTCCCCCCCGACTCAAACTGACACTCATTCCCCCCGACTCAAACTGACTCTCACTCCCTCCCCCCCCCCCGACTCAAACTGACTCTCTCACTCCCCCCCCCCACCCCCGACTCAAACTGACTCTCTCACTCCCCCCCGACTCAAACTGACTCTCTCACTCCCCCCCCCGACGCAAACTGACTCACACACTCCCCCCCCCCGACTCAAACTGACTCTCTCACTCCCCCCCGACTCAAACTGACTCTCTCGCTCCCCCCCCGACTCAAACTGACTCTCACACTCCCCCCCCCCCCCCGACTCAAACTGACTCTCTCACTCACCCCCCCGACTCAAACTGACTCTCTCACTCCCCCCCCCCCCGACTCAAACTGACACTCTCACTCCCCCCCGACTCAAACTGACTCTCACACTCCCCCCCCCCCCCACCCCCGACCCAAACTGACTCTCTCACTCCCCCCCGACTCAAACTGACTCTCACTTCCCCCCCCGACGCAAACTGACTCTCACACTCCCCCCCCCCGACTCAAACTGACTCTCTCACTCCCCCCGACTCAAACTGACTCTCTCGCTCCCCCCTCGACTCAAACTGACTCTCTCACTCCCCCCCCCCCGACTCAAACTGACTCTCACTCCCCGCCCCCCCGACTCAAACTGACTCTCTTACTCCCCCCCGACTCAAACTGACTCTCTCACTCCCCCCCCAACTCAAACTGACTCTCACACTCCCCCCCCCCCCCCCGACTCAAACTGACTCTCTCACTCCCGCCCCCCCCCCCGACTCAAACTGACACTCTCACTCCCCCCCCGACTCAAACTGACTCTCACTCCCCGTCCCCCCCGACTCAAACTGACTCTCTCACTTCCGCCCCCCCCCTCTCAAACTGACACTCACTCCCCCCCCCACGACTCAAACTGACACTCATTCCCCCGACTCAAACTGACCCTCTCACTCCCCTCCCGGACTCAAACTGACTCTCTCACTCCCCCCCCCCCCCCCCCCACCCCCGACTCAAACTGACTCTCTCACTCCCCTCCCGGACTCAAACTGACTCTCTCACTCCCCCCCCCACCCCCGACTCAAACTGACTCTCTCACTCGCCCCCGACTCAAACTGACACTCATTCCCCCCCGACTCAAACTGACCCCCTCACTCCCCTCACCGACTCAAACTGACTCTCTCACTCCCCCCCCACCCCCGACTCAAACTGACTCTCTCACTCCCCCCCGACTCAAACTGACACTCATTCCCCCCGACTCAAACTGACTCTCACTCCCTCCCCCCCCCCCCGACTCAAACTGACTCTCTCACTCCCCCCCCCCACCCCCGACTCAAACTGACTCTCTCACTCCCCCCCGACTCAAACTGACTCTCTCACTCCCCCCCCCGACGCAAACTGACTCTCACACTCCCCCCCCCCCGACTCAAACTGACTCTCTCACTCCCCCCCGACTCAAACTGACTCTCTCGCTCCCCCCCCGACTCAAACTGACTCTCACACTCCCCCCCCCCCCCGACTCAAACTGACTCTCTCACTCACCCCCCCGACTCAAACTGACTCTCTCACTCCCCCCCCCCCCGACTCAAACTGACACTCTCACTCCCCCCCGACTCAAACTGACTCTCACTCCCCGTCCCCCCCGACTCAAACTGACTCTCTCACTCGCCCCCGACTCAAACTGACACTCATTCCCCCCGACTCAAACTGACCCCCTCACTCCCCTCACCGACTCAAACTGACTCTCACTCCCCCCCCACCCCCGACTCAAACTGACTCTCTCACTCCCCCCCGACTCAAACTGACTCTCTCACTCCCCCCCCCCCCCGACTCAAACTGACTCTCACTCCCCGCCCCCCCGACTCAAACTGACTCTCTCACTTCCGCCCCCCCCTCTCAAACTGACTCTCACACAGCCCCCGACTCAAACTGACACTCATTCCCCCCGACTCCAACTGACCCTCTCACTCCCCTCCCCGACTCAAACTGACTCTCTCACTCCCCCCCCACCCCCGACTCAAACTGACTCTCTCACTCCCCCCCGACTCAAACTAACTCTCACTCCCCGTCCCCCCCCGACTCAAACTGACTCTCTCACTTCCGCCCCCCCCCTCTCAAACTGACACTCACTCCCCCCCCACGACTCAAACTGACACTCATTCCCCCGACTCAAACTGACCCTCTCACTCCCCTCCCGGACTCAAACTGACTCCCTCACTCCCCCCCCCCCCCCCACCCCCGACTCAAACTGACTCTCTCACTCCCCTCCCGGACTCAAACTGACTCTCTCACTCCCCCCCCCCGCCACCCCTGACTCAAACTGACTCTCTCACTCGCCCCCGACTCAAACTGACACTCATTCCCCCCGACTCAAACTGACCCCCTCACTCCCCTCACCGACTCAAACTGACTCTCTCACTTCCCCCCCCACCCCCGACTCAAACTGACTCTCACTCCCCGCCCCCCCGACTCAAACTGACTCTCTCACTTCCGCCCCCCCCCTCTCAAACTGACTCTCACACCCCCCCCCGACTCAAACTGACACTCATTCCCCCCCGACTCAAACTAACCCTCTCACTCCTCTCCCCGACTCAAACTGACTCTCTCACTCCCCCCCACCCCCGACTCAAACTGAATCTCTCACTCCCCCCCGACTCAAACTGACCCTCTCACTCCCCTCCCCGACTCAAACTGACTCTCTCACTCCCCCCCCACCCCCGACTCAAACTGACTCTCTCACTCCCCCCCCCGACTCAAACTGACTCTCACTCCCCCCCCCCGACTCAAACTGACTCTCACGCCCCCCCCCCCCGTTCAAACTGACACTCACTCCCCCCGCCCCGACTCAAACTGACTCTCTGACTCCACCCTCCCCGACTCAAACTGACTCTCTCACTCTCCCCGACTCAAACTGACTCTCACTCCCCCTCGACTCAAACTGACTCTCTCACTCCCCCCCCACCCCCGACTCAAACTGACTCTCTCACTCCCCCCCGCGACTCAAACTGACTCTCTCACTCCCCCCCCAACCCCCGACTCAAACTGACTCTCTCACTCCCCCCCGACTCAAACCGAATCTCTCGCTCCCCCCCCGACTCAAACTGACTCTCTCACTCCCCCCCCCCGACTCAAACTGACTCTCTCACTCTCCCCCCACCCGACTCAAACTGACTCTCTCACTCCCCTCCCCCGACTCAAACTGACTCTCTCACTCCCCTCACCCGACTCAAACTGCCCCTCTCACTCCCCCCCCGACTCAAACTGACTTTCTCACTCCCCCCCGACTCAAACTGACTCTCTCACTCCCCCCCGACTCAAACTGACTCTCTCACTCCCCCCCCCCACCGACTCAAACTCACTCTCTCACTCCACCCGACTCAAACTCACTCTCTCACTCCCCCCCCCCCCCCGACTCAAACTGACTCTCTCACTCCCCCCCCGACTCAAACTGACTCTCTCACTCCCCCCGACTCAAACTGACTCTCTCACTCCCCTCCCCTGACTCAAACTGACTTTCTCACTCCCCTCACCCGGCTCAAACTGACCCTCTCACTCCCCCCCCAGACTCAAACTGACTCTCTCACTCCCCCCCCCGACTCAAACTGACTCTCACACTCCCCCCCCGACTCAAACTGACTCGCACTCCCCCCCCGACTCAAACTGACTCTCTCACTCCCCCCGACTCAAACTGACCCTCTCACTCCCCACCTCGACTCAAACTGACTCTCTCACTCCCCCTCCCACCCCCGACTCAAACTGACTCTCTCACTTCCCCCCACTGACTCAAACGGACTCTCTCACCCCCACGACTCAAACTGACTCACTCATTCTCCCCCCCGACTCAAACTGACTTTCTCACTCCCCCCCCCCGACTCAAACTGACTCTCACACTCCCCCCCCCCCGACTCAAACTGACTCTCTCACTCCCCCCCCCGACTCAAACTGACTCTCACACTCCCCCCCCGACTCAAACTGACTCTCTCACTCCACCCCCGACTCAAACTGACTCTCACGCCCCCCCCCGTTCAAACTGACACTCACTCCCCCCGCCCCGACTCAAACTGACTCTCTCACTCCACCCCCCCGACTCAAACTGACTCTCTCACTCCCCCCCCACGACTCAAACTGACTCTCTCACTCCCCCCCCCCCCCCGACTCAAACTGACTCTCTCACTCCCCCGACTCAAACTGACTCTCTCACTCCCCTCACCCGACTCAAACTGCCCCTCTCACTCCCCCCCCGACTCAAACTGACTTTCTCACTCCCCCCCGACTCAAACTGACTCTCTCACTCCCCCCCGACTCAAACTGACTCTCTCACTCCCCCCCCCCCGACTCAAACTCACTCTCTCACTCCACCCGACTCAAACTCACTCTCTCACTCCCCCCCCCCCCCCGACTCAAACTGACTCTCTCACTCCCCCCCCGACTCAAACTGACTCTCTCACTCCCCCCGACTCAAACTGACTCTCTCACTCCCCTCCCCTGACTCAAACTGACTTTCTCACTCCCCTCACCCGGCTCAAACTGACCCTCTCACTCCCCCCCCAGACTCAAACTGACTCTCTCACTCCCCCCCCCGACTCAAACTGACTCTCACACTCCCCCCCCGACTCAAACTGACTCTCACTCCCCCCCGACTCAAACTGACTCTCTCACTCCCCCCGACTCAAACTGACCCTCTCACTCCCCACCTCGACTCAAACTGACTCTCTCACTCCCCCTCCCACCCCCGACTCAAACTGACTCTCTCACTTCCCCCCACTGACTCAAACGGACTCTCTCACCCCCACGACTCAAACTGACTCACTCATTCTCCCCCCCCGACTCAAACTGACTTTCTCACTCCCCCCCCCCCGACTCAAACTGACTCTCACACTCCCCCCCCCCCGACTCAAACTGACTCTCTCACTCCCCCCCCCGACTCAAACTGACTCTCACACTCCCCCCCCGACTCAAACTGACTCTCTCACTCCACCCCCGACTCAAACTGACTCTCACGCCCCCCCCCCGTTCAAACTGACACTCACTCCCCCCGCCCCGACTCAAACTGACTCTCTCACTCCACCCCCCCGACTCAAACTGACTCTCTCACTCCCCCCCCACGACTCAAACTGACTCTCTCACTCCCCCCCCACCCCCGACTCAAACTGACTCGCTCACTCCCCCCCCCCCCCCGACTCAAACTGACTCTCACTCCCCGCCCCCCCCGACTCAAACTGACTCTCTCACTTCCGCCCCCCCCTCTCAAACTGACTCTCACTCCCCCCCCGACTCAAACTGACACTCATTCCCCCCCCGACTCAAAATGACCCTCTCACTCCCCTCCCCGACTCAAACTGACTCTCACTCCCCCCCCCCCCAACTCAAACTGACTCTCTCACTCCCCTCCCCGACTCAAACTGACTCTCTCACTCCCCCCCCCCCACCACCGACTCAAACTGACTCTCTCACTCCCCCCCGACTCAAACTGACTCTCTCACTCCCCCCCCGACGCAAACTGACTCTCACACTCCCCCCCCAACGACTCAAACTGACTCTCTCACTCCCCCCCGACTCAAACTGACTCTCTCGCTCCCCCCTCGACTCAAACTGACTCTCTCACTCCCCCCCCCCGACTCAAACTGACTCTCTCACTCCCCCCCGACTCAAACTGACTCTCACTCCCCGCCCCCCCCGACTCAAACTGACTCTCTCACTCCCCCCCGACTCAAACTGACTCTCTCACTCAACCTCCCCCCCGACTCAAACTGACTCTCTCACTCCCCCCCCCCCCCCGACTCAAACTGACACTCTCACTCCCCCCCCCCGACTCAAACTGACTCTCACTCCCCGTCCCCCCCGACTCAAACTGACACTCACTCCCTCCCCCCGACTCAAACTGACACTCATTCCCCCGACTCAAACTGACCCTCATTCCCCCGACTCAAACTGACCCCTTCACTCCCCTCCCGGACTCAAACTGACTCTCTCACTCCCCCCCCCCCCCCCCACCCCCGACTCAAACTGACTCTCTCACTCCCCCCCGACTCAAACTGACACACATTCCCCCCGACTCAAACTGACCCCCTCACTCCCCTCACCGACTCAAACTGACTCTCTCACTCCCCCCCCACCCCCGACTCAAACTGACTCTCTCACTCCCCCCCGACTCAAACTGACTCTCTCACTCCCCCCCCCACCCCGACTCAAACTGACTCTCTCACTCCCCCCCGACGCAAACTGACTCTCACACCCCCCCCCCCCCTGACTCAAACTAACTCTCTCACTCCCCCCTCGACTCAAACTGACTCTCACACTCCCCCCCCCCGACTGAAACTGACCCTCTCACTCCCCTCCCCGACTCAAACTGACTCTCTCACTCCCCCCCCCGTTCAAACTGACACTCACTCCCCCCGCCCCGACTCAAACTGACCCTCTCAATCTCCCCCGACTCAAACTGACTCTCACTCCCCCCCCCGACTCAAACTGACCCTCTCACTCTCCCCCCACCCGACTCAAACTGACTCTCTCACTCCCCCCCTGACTCAAACTGACTCTCACTCCCCCCCCCGACTCAAACTGACCCTCTCACTCTCCCCCCACCCGACTCAAACTGACTCTCTCACTCCCCCCCCCGACTCAAAATGACTCACTCACTCCCCCCCCGACTCAAACTGACTCTCACACTCCCCCCCCGACTCAAACTGACTCTCACTCCCCCCCGACTCAAAATGACTCACTCACTCCCCCCCCGACTCAAACTGACTCTCACACTCCCCCCCCGACTCAAACTGACTCTCACTCCCCCCCGCCGACTCAAACTGACCCTCTCACTCTCCCCCCACCCGACTCAAACTGACTCTCTCACTCCCCCCCCGACTCAATCTGACTCTCACCCCCCGCCCCCCCGACTCAAACTGACTCTCTCACTCCCCCCCCCCGACTCAAACTGACTCTCACTCCCCCCCCCGACTCAAACTGACCCTCTCACTCTCCCCCCACCCGACTCAAACTGACTCTCTCACTCCCCTCCCCCGACTCAAACTGACTCTCTCACTCCCCTCACCCGACTCAAACTGATCCTCTCACTCCCCCCCCCCCGACTCAAACTGCCCCTCTCACTCCCCCCCCCGACTCAAACTGTCTCTCACACCCCCCGACTCAAACTGACTCTCTCACGCCCCCCCCGACTCAAACTGACTCTCACACTCCCCCCCCTCCCCGACTGAAACTGACCCTCTCACTCCCCCCCCCCCCCCAACCGCCGACTCAAACTGACTCTCTCACTCCCCCCCGACTCAAACTAAATCTCTCGCTCCCCCCCCCGACTCAAACTGACTCTCTCACTCCCCCCGCCCCGACTCAAACTGACCCTCTCATTCCCCCCCCACCCCACCCCACCCGACTCAAACTGACTCTCTCACTCCTCTCCCCCGACTCAAACTGACTCTCACTCCCCTCACCCGACTCAAACTGACCCTCTCACTCCCCCCCCGACTCAAACTGCCCCTCTCACTCCCCCCCGACTCAAACTGACTCTCTCACTCACCCCCGACTCAAACTGACTCTCTCACTCCCCCCCGACTCAAACTCACTCTCACTCCACCCGACTCAAACAGACTCTCTCACCCCCCCCCCCGACTCAAACTGACTCTCTCACTCCCCCCCCGACTCAAACTGACTCTCTCACTCCCCCCGACTCAAACTGACTCTCTCACTCCTCCCCCGACTCAAACTGACTCTCTCACTCCCCCCCCCCCCCCCGACTCAAACTGACTCTCACTCCCCCCCCGTTCAAACTGACACTCACCCCCCCCGCCCCGACTCAAACTGACCCTCTCAATCCCCCCCGACTCAAACTGACTCTCACTCCCCCCCCCGACTCAAACTGACCCTCTCACTCTCCCCCCACCCGACTCAAACTGACTCTCTCACTCCCCCCCCGACTCAAACTGACTCTCACTCCCCCCCCCCCCGACTCAAACTGACCCTCTCACTCTCCCCCCACCCGACTCAAACTGACTCTCTCACTCCCCCCCCGACTCAAACTGACTCACTCACTCCCCCCCCGACTCAAACTGACTCTCACACTCCCCCCCCGACTCAAACTGACTCTCACTCCCCCCCCCCCCCCGACTCAAACTGACCCTCTCACTCTCCCCCCACCCGACTCAAACTGACTCTCTCACTCCCCCCCCCCGACTCAATCTGACTCACACTCCCCGCCCCTCCGACTCAAACTGACTCTCTCACTCCCCTCCCCCGACTCAAACTGACTCTCACTCCCCTCACCCGACTCAAACTGACCCTCTCACTCCCCCCCCGACTCAAACTGCCCCTCTCACTCCCCCCCCGACTCAAACTGACTCTCACACCCCCCCGACTCAAACTGACTCTCTCACGCCCCCCCCCGACTCAAACTGACTCTCACACTCCCCCCCCCCCGACTGAAACTGACCCTCTCACTCCCCTCCCCGACTGAAACTGACTCTCTCACTCCCCCCCGACTCAAACTGAATCTCTCGCTCCCCCCCCCCGACTCAAACTGACTCTCTCACTCCCCCCGCCCCGACTCAAACTGACCCTCTCATTCCCCCCCGACTCAAACTGACTCTCACTCCCCCCCCCCCGACTCAAACTGACCCTCTCACTCCCCTCCCCGACTCAAACTGACTCTCTCACTCCCCCCCCACCCCCGACTCAAACTGACTCTCTCACTCCCCCCCCGACTCAAACTGACTCTCACTCCCCCCCCGACTCAAACTGACTCTCACTCCCCCTCGACTCAAACTGACTCTCTCACTCCCCCCCTACCCCCGACTCAAACTGACTCTCTCACTCCCCCCCACGACTCAAACTGACTCTCTCACTCCCCCCCCAACCCCCGACTCAAACTGACTCTCTCACTCCCCCCCCGACTCAAACCGAATCTCTCGCTCCCCCCCCGACTCAAACTGACTCTCTCACTCCCCCCCCCCCGACTCAAACTGACTCTCTCACTCCCCCCCCCGACTCAAACTGACTCTCACTCTCCACCCTCCCGTTAAAACTGACACTCACTCCCCCCGCCCCGACTCAAACTGACCCTCTCATTCCCCCCCGACTCAAACTGACCCTCTCACTCTCCCCCCACCCGACTCAAACTGACTCTCTCACTCCCCTCCCCCGACTCAAACTGACTCTCTCACTCCCCTCACCCGACTCAAACTGCCCCTCTCACTCCCCCCCCCGACTCAAACTGACTTTCTCACTCCCCCCCGACTCAAACTGACTCTCTCACTCCCCCCCGACTCAAACTGACTCTCTCACTCCCCCCCCCCCCCGACTCAAACTGACTCTCTCACTCCCCCCCCGACTCAAACTGACTCTCTCACTCCCCCCGACTCAAACTGACTCTCTCACTCCCCTCCCCTGACTCAAACTGACTTTCTCACTCCCCTCACCCGGCTCAAACTGACCCTCTCACTCCCCCCCCAGACTCAAACTGACTCTCTCACTCCCCCCCCCCCGACTCAAACTGACTCTCACACTCCCCCCCCGACTCAAACTGACTCTCACTCCCCCCCCGAGTCAAACTGACTCTCTCACTCCCCCCGACTCAAACTGACCCTCTCACTCCCCACCTCGACTCAAACTGACTCTCTCACTCCCCCTCCCACCCCCGACTCAAACTGACTCTCTCACTTCCCCCCACTGACTCAAACGGACTCACTCATTCTCCCCCCCGACTCAAACTGACTTTCTCACTCCCCCCCCCCCGACTCAAACTGACTCTCACACTCCCCCCCCCCCCGACTCAAACTGACTCTCTCACTCCCCCCCCGACTCAAACTGACTCTCACACTCCCCCCCCCGACTCAAACTGACTCTCTCACTCCCCCCCCCGACTCAAACTGACTCTCACGCCCCCCCCCGTTCAAACTGACACTCACTCCCCCCGCCCCGACTCAAACTGACTCTCTCACTCCACCCCCCCGACTCAAACTGACTCTCTCACTCCCCCCCCACGACTCAAAGTGACTCTCTCACTCCCCCCCCCCCGACTCAAACTGACTCTCTCACTCCCCCGACTCAAACTGACTCTCACTCCCCCTCGACTCAAACGGACTCTCTCACTCCCCCCCCACCCCCGACTCAAACTGACTCGCTCACTCCCCCCCCCCCCCCCCGACTCAAACTGACTCTCACTCCCCGCCCCCCCCCGACTCAAACTGACTCTCTCACTTCCGCCCCCCCCCCTCTCAAACTGACTCTCACTCCCCCCCCCCGACTCAAACTGACACTCATTCCCCCCCCCCCGACTCAAAATGACCCTCTCACTCCCCTCCCCGACTCAAACTGACTCTCTCACTCCCCCCCCCACCCCCGACTCAAACTGACTCTCTCACTCCCCCCCGACTCAAACTGACTCTCTCACTCCCCCCCGACTCAAACTGACACTCATTCCCCCCGACTCAAACTGACTCTCACTCCCCCCCCCAACTCAAACTGACTCTCTCACTCCCCTCCCCGACTCAAACTGACTCTCTCACTCCCCCCCCCCCCACCACCGACTCAAACTGACTCTCTCACTCCCCCCCGACTCAAACTGACTCTCTCACTCCCCCCCCGACGCAAACTGACTCTCACACTCCCCCCCACCGACTCAAACTGACTCTCTCACTCCCCCCCGACTCAAACTGACTCTCTCGCTCCCCCCTCGACTTAAACTGACTCTCTCACTCCCCCCCCCCCCGACTCAAACTGACTCTCTCACTCCCCCCCGACTCAAACTGACTCTCACTCCCCGCCCCCCCCCGACTCAAACTGACTCTCTCACTCCCCCCCGACTCAAACTGACTCTCTCACTCAACCCCCCCCCCCCCCGACTCAAACTGACTCTCTCACTCCCCCCCCACCCCCCGACTCAAACTGACACTCTCACTCCCCCCCCCGACTCAAACTGACTCTCACTCCCCGTCCCCCCCGACTCAAACTGACACTCACTCCCTCCCCCCGACTCAAACTGACACTCATTCCCCCGACTCAAACTGACCCTCATTCCCCCGACTCAAACTGACCCCTTCACTCCCCTCCCGGACTCAAACTGACTCTCTCACTCCCCCCCCCCCCACCCCCGACTCAAACTGACTCTCTCACTCCCCCCCGACTCAAACTGACACACATTCCCCCCGACTCAAACTGACCCCCTCACTCCCCTCACCGACTCAAACTGACTCTCTCACTCCCCCCCCCCACCCCACCCCGACTCAAACTGACTCTCTCACTCCCCCCCGACGCAAACTGACTCTCACACTCCCCCCCCCCCCCCCCGACTCAAACTAACTCTCTCACTCCCCCCCCGACTCAAACTGACTCTCACACTCCCCCCCCCCCCGACTGAAACTGACCCTCTCACTCCCCTCCCCGACTCAAACTGACTCTCTCACTCCCCCCCCCCGACTCAAACTGACTCTCACTCCCCCCCCGTTCAAACTGACACTCACTCCCCCCGCCCCGACTCAAACTGACCCTCTCAATCTCCCCCGACTCAAACTGACTCTCACTCGCCCCCCCCGACTCAAACTGACCCTCTCACTCTCCCCCCACCCGACTCAAACTGACTCTCTCACTCCCCCCCTGACTCAAACTGACTCTCACTCCCCCCCCCGACTCAAACTGACCCTCTCACTCTCCGCCCACCCGACTCAAACTGACTCTCTCACTCCACCCCCGACTCAAAATGACTCACTCACTCCCCCCCCGACTCAAACTGACTCTCACTCCCCCCCCGACTCAAAATGACTCACTCACTCCCCCCCCGACTCAAACTGACTCTCACACTCCCCCCCCGACTCAAACTGACTCTCACTCCCCCCCGCCGACTCAAACTGACCCTCTCACTCTCCCCCCACCCGACTCAAACTGACTCTCTCACTCCCCCCCCGACTCAATCTGACTCTCACTCCCCGCCCCCCCGACTCAAACTGACTCTCTCACTCCCCCCCCCGACTCAAACTGACTCTCACTCCCCCCCCCGACTCAAACTGACCCTCTCACTCTCCCCCCACCCGACTCAAACTGACTCTCTCACTCCCCCCCGACTCAAAATGACTCACTCACTCCCCCCCCGACTCAAACTGACTCTCTCACTCCCCTCCCCCGACTCAAACTGACTCTCTCACTCCCCTCACCCGACTCAAACTGATCCTCTCACTCCCCCCCCGACTCAAACTGCCCCTCTCACTCCCCCCCCCCCCGACTCAAACTGTCTCTCACACCCCCCGACTCAAACTGACTCTCTCACGCCCCCCCCCGACTCAAACTGACTCTCACACTCCCCCCCCTCCCCGACTGAAACTGACCCTCTCACTCCCCCCCCCCCCCAACCGCCGACTCAAACTGACTCTCTCACTCCCCCGCCCCGACTCAAACTGACTCTCTCACTCCCCCCGCCCCGACTCAAACTGACCCTCTCATTCCCCCCCCACCCGACTCAAACTGACTCTCTCACTCCTCTCCCCCGACTCAAACTGCCCCTCTCACTCCCCCCCGACTCAAACTGACTCTCTCACTCACCCCCGACTCAAACTGACTCTCTCACTCCCCCCCGACTCAAACTCACTCTCACTCCACCCGACTCAAACAGACTCTCTCACCCCCCCCCCGACTCAAACTGACTCTCTCACTCCCCCCCCCGACTCAAACTGACTCTCTCACTCCCCCCGACTCAAACTGACTCTCTCACTCCCCCCCCGACTCAAACTGACTCTCTCACTCCCCCCCCCCCCCCGACTCAAACTGACTCTCACTCCCCCCCCCGTTCAAACTGACACTCACCCCCCCCGCCCCGACTCAAACTGACCCTCTCAATCCCCCCCGACTCAAACTGACTCTCACTCCCCCCCCCCCGACTCAAACTGGCCCTCTCACTCTCCCCCCACCCGACTCAAACTGACTCTCTCACTCCCCCCCCGACTCAAACTGACTCTCACTCCCCCCCCCCCGACTCAAACTGACCCTCTCACTCTCCCCCCACCCGACTCAAACTGACTCTCTCACTCCCCCCCCGCCTCAAAATGACTCACTCACTCCCCCCCCGACTCAAACTGACTCTCACACTCCCCCCCCCGACTCAAACTGACTCTCACTCCCCCCCCCCCCGACTCAAACTGACCCTCTCACTCTCCCCCCCACCCGACTCAAACTGACTCTCTCACTCCCCCCCCCCGACTCAATCTGACTCTCACTCCCCGCCCCTCCGACTCAAACTGACTCTCTCACTCCCCTCCCCCGACTCAAACTGACTCTCTCACTCCCCTCACCCGACTCAAACTGACCCTCTCACTCCCCCCCCGACTCAAACTGCCCCTCTCACTCCCCCCCCGACTCAAACTGACTCTCACACCCCCCGACTCAAACTGACTCTCTCACGCCCCCTCCCGACTCAAACTGACTCTCACACTCCCCCCCCCAACTGAAACTGACCCTCTCACTCCCCTCCCCGACTGAAACTGACTCTCTCACTCCCCCCCGACTCAAACTGAATCTCTCGCTCCCCCCCCCGACTCAAACTGACTCTCTCACTCCCCCCGCCCCGACTCAAACTGACCCTCTCATTCCCCCCCGACTCAAACTGACTCTCACTCCCCCCCCCGACTCAAACTGACCCTCTCACTCTCCCCCCACCCGACTCAAACTGACTCTCTCACTCCCCTCCCCCGACTCAAACTGACTCTCACTCCCCTCACCCGACTCAAACTGACCCTCTCACTCCCCCCCCCGACTCAAACTGCCCCTCTCACTCCCCCCCGACTCAAACTGACTCTCTCACTCCCCCCCGACTCAAACTGACTCTCTCCCTCCCCCCCGACTCAAACTGACTCTCTCCCTCCCCCCCGACTCAAACTCACTCTCTCACTCCACCCGACTCAAACAGACTCTCTCACCCCCCCCCCCGACTCAAACTGACTCTCTCACTCCCCCCCCCCCCCGACTCAAACTGACTCTCTCACTCCCCCCGACTCAAACTGACTCTCTCACTCCCCTCCCCCGACTCAAACTGACTTTCTCACTCCCCTCACCCGGCTCAAATTGACCCTCTCACTCCCCCCCCCCCCCCCCCCCCCCCCCCCGACTCAAACTGACTCTCTCTCCCCCCCCCGACTCAAACTGACTCTCTCACTCCCCCCGACTCAAACTGACCCTCTCACTCCCCACCTCGACTCAAACTGACTCTCTCACTCCCCCTCCCACCCCCGACTCAAACTGACTCTCACTTCCCCCCCCCTGACTCAAACGGACTCTCTCACCCCCACGACTCAAACTGACTCACTCATTCTCCCCCCCGACTCAAACTGACTCTGTCACTCCCCCCGACTCAAACTGACTCTCTCACTCCCCCCTCGACTCAAACTGACTCTCACTCCCCCCCTCCCGACTCAAACTGACTCTCTCACTCCCTCCCGACTCAAACTGACTCTCTCACTCCCCCCCCCGACTCAAACTGACTCTCTCACTCCCCCCCCCCGACTCAAACTGACTCTCTCACTGCCCCCCCCGACTTAAACGGACTCTCACTCCCCGCCCCCCCGACTCAAACTGACTTTCTCACTCCCCCCGACTCAAACTGACTCTCTCACTTCCGCCCCCTCCGTCTCAAACTGACTCTCACTCCCCCCCCGACTCAAACTGACACTCATTCCCCCCCGACTCAAACTGACCCTCTCACTCCCCTCCCCGACTCAAACTGACTCTCTCACTCCCCCCCCACCCCCGACTCAAACTGACTCTCTCACTCCCCCCCGACTCAAACTGACTCTCTCACTCCCCCCCCGACTCAAACTGACTCTCTCACTCCCCACTCCCCCCCCCCCCCCCCCCCGACTCAAACTGACTCTCTCACTCCCCTCCCCCCGACTCAAACTGACTCTCACACCCCCCCCCGGTCAAACTGACAGTCACTCCCCCCACCCCGACTCAAACTGACTCTCTCACTCCCCCCACCCGACTCAAACTGCCCCTCTCACTTCCCCCCCCGACTCAAACTGACTCTCTCACTCCCCCCCCGACTCAAACTGACTCTCTCACTCCCCCCCGACTCAAACTGACTCTCTCACTCCCCCCCCGACTCAAACTGACTCTCTCACTCCCCTCCCCGACTCAAACTGACTCTCACACTCCCCCTCCCACCCCCGACTCAAACTGACTCTCTCACTCCCCCCCCCCCTGACTCAAACGGACTCTCTCACCCCCACGACTCAAACTGACTCTCTCACTCCCCCCCGACTCAAACTGACTCTCTTACTCCCCCCCGACTCAAACTGACCCTCTCACTCCCCTCCCCGACTCAAACTGACTCTCTCACTCCCCCTCCCACCCCCGACTCAAACTGACTCTCTCACTTCCCCCCCCCTGACTCAAACGGACTCTCTCACCCCACGACTCAAACTGACTCACTCATTCTCCCCCCCGACTCAAACTGACTCTGTCACTCC
Source organism: Scyliorhinus torazame (assembly GCF_047496885.1). Lineage (NCBI taxonomy): Eukaryota > Metazoa > Chordata > Chondrichthyes > Carcharhiniformes > Scyliorhinidae > Scyliorhinus > Scyliorhinus torazame. The sequence continues at coordinate 116,630,264 of NC_092724.1, read as the reverse complement.
CCCCGACTCAAACTGACTCTCTCACTCCCCCCCCCCCCGACTCAAACTGACTCTCTCACTCCCCCCCCGACTCAAACTGACTCTCTCACTGCCCCCCCGACTCAAACTGACTCTCTCACTCCCCCCCCCCCCGACTCACACTGACTCACACTCCCCGCCCCCCCGACTCAAATTGACTCTCACTCCCCCCCCCCCGACTCAAACTGACTCTCTCACACTCCCCCACCGACTCAAACTGACTCTCTCACTCCCCCCCCCCGACTCAAACTGACTCTCACTCCCCCCCCCCGTTCAAACTGACACTCACTCCCCCCGCCCCGACTCAAACTGACCCTCTCAATCCCCCCCGACTCAAACTGACTCTCACTCCCCCCCCCGACTCAAACTGACCCTCTCACTCTCCCCCCACCCGACTCAAACTGACTCTCTCACTCCCCCCCCCGACTCAAAATGACTCACTCACTCCCCCCCCGACTCAAACTGACTCTCACACTCCCCCCCCCCCGACTCAAACTGACCCTCTCACTCTCCCCCCACCCGACTCAAACTGACTCTCTCACTCCCCCCCCGACTCAATCTGACTCTCACTCCCCGCCCCCCCGACTCAAACTGACTCTCTCACTCCCCCCCCCGACTCAAACTGACTCTCACTCCCCCCCCGACTCAAACTGACCCCCTCACTCTCCCCCCACCCGACTCAAACTGACTCTCTCACTCCCCCCCCGACTCAAAATGACTCACTCACTCCCCCCCCGACTCAAACTGACCCTCTCACTCCCCCCCCGACTCAAACTGCCCCTCTCACTCCCCCCCCCGACTCAAACTGACTCTCACACCCCCCGACTCAAACTGACTCTCTCACGCCCCCCCCGACTCAAACTGACTCTCACACTCCCCCCCCCCCCCCGACTGAAACTGACCCTCTCACCCCCCTCCCCGACTCAAACTGAATCTCTCGCTCCCCCCCCCCCCGACTCAAACTGACTCTCACTCCCCCCGCCCCGACTCAAACTGACCCTCTCATTCCCCCCCGACTCAAACTGACTCTCACTCCCCCCCCCCGACTCAAACTGACCCTCTCACTCTCCCCCCACCCGACTCAAACTGACTCTCTCACTCCCCTCCCCCGACTCAAACTGACTCTCACTCCCCCCCCCGACTCAAACTGCCCCTCTCACTCCCCCCCCGACTCAAACTGACTCTCTCACTCCCCCCCGACTCAAACTGACTCTCTCACTCCCCCCCGACTCAAACTGACTCTCTCACTCCCCCCCCGACTCAAACTCACTCTCTCACTCCACCCGACTCAAACTGACTCTCTCACTCCCCCCCCCCGACTCAAACTGACTCTCACTCCCCCCCCCCGACTCAAACTGACTCTCACTCCCCTCCCCCGACTCAAACTGACCCTCTCACTCTCCCCCCACCCGACTCAAACTGACTCTCTCACTCCCCCCCCGACTCAAACTGACTCTCACTCTCCCCCCACCCGACTCAAACTGACTCTCTCACTCCCCCCGCCGACTCAAAATGACTCACTCACTCCCCCCCCCCGACTCAAACTGACTCTCACACTCCCCCCCGACTCAAACTGACTCTCACTCCCCCCCCCCGACTCAAACTGACCCTCTCACTCTCCCCCCCCCCGACTCAAACTGACTCTCTCACGCCCCTCCCCCGACTCAAACTGACTCTCTCACTCCCCTCACCCGACTCAAACTGACCCTCTCACTCCCCCCCCGACTCAAACTGCCACTCTCACTCCCCCCCCCGACTCAAACTGACTCTCACACCCCCCCGACTCAAACTGACTCTCTCACGCCCCACCCGACTCAAACTGACTCTCACACTCCCCCCCCCCGACTGAAACTGACCCTCTCACTCCCCTCCCCGACTGAAACTGACTCTAACACTCCCCCGCCCCCCCGACTGAAACTGACTCTCTCGCTCCCCCCCGACTCAAACTGAATCTCTCGCTCCCCCCCCCCGACTCAAACTGACTCTCTCACTCCCCCCGCCCCGACTCAAACTGACCCTCTCATTCCCCCCCGACTCAAACTGACTCTCACTCCCCCCCCCCGACTCAAACTGACCCTCTCACTCTCCCCCCACCCGACTCAAACTGACTCTCTCACTCCCCTCACCCGACTCAAACTGCCCCTCTCACTCCCACCCCCGACTCAAACTGCCCCTCTCACTCCCCCCCGACTCAAACTGACTCTCTCACTCCCCCCGACTCAAACTGACTCTCACACCCCCCCCGACTCAAACTGACTCTCTCACTCCCCCCCCCCCCCGACTCAAACTGACTCTCACTCCCCGCCCCCCCCCGACTCAAACTGACTCTCTCACTCCCCCCCCGACTCAAACTGACTCTCACCCCCCCCCCCGACTCAAACTGACTCTCACCCCCCCCCCGACTCAAACTGACTCTCTCACTCCCCCCACCCCGACTCAAACTGACTCTCTCACTCCCCCCCGACTCAAACTGACCCTCTCACTCCCCACCTCGACTCAAACTGACTCTCTCACTCCCCCTCCCACCCCCGACTCAAACGGACTCTCTCACCCCCACGACTCAAACTGACTCACTCATTCTCCCCCCCGACTCAAACTGACTCTGTCACTCCCCCCGACTCAAACTGACTCTCTCACTGCCCCCCCCCGACTCAAACTGACTCTCTCACGCCCCCCCGACTCAAACTGACTCTCTCACTCCCCCCCCCCCCCCGACTCAAACTGACTCTCTCACTCCCCCCCCCCCCCGACTCAAACTGACTCTCACACCCCCCCCGGTCAAACTGACACTCACTCCCCCCCCGACTCAAACTGACTCTCTCACTCCCCTCCCCCCGACTCAAACTGACCCTCTCACTCCCCCCCGACTCAAACTGCCCCTCTCACTTCCCCCCCCGACTCAAACTGACTCTCTCACTCCCCCCCGACTCAAACTGACTCTCTCACTCCCCCCCGACTCAAACTGACTCTCTCACTCCCCCCCCCCCGACTCAAACTGACTCTCTCACTCCCCCCCCCGACTCAAACTGACTCTCTTACTCCCCCCCGACTCAAACTGACCCTCTCACTCCCCTCCCCGACTCAAACTGACTCTCTCACTCCCCCTCCCACCGCCGACTCAAACTGACTCTCTCACTTTCCCCCCCCCCCGACTCAAACGGACTCTCTCACCCCCACGACTCAAACTGACTCACTCATTCTCCCCCCCGACTCAAACTGACTCTGTCACTCCCCCCGACTCAAACTGACTCTCTCACTCCCCCCCCGACTCAAACTGACCCTCTCACTCCACCCCCCCTGACTCAAACTGACTCTCTCACTGCCCCCCCGACTCAAACTGACTCTCTCACTCCCCCCCCCCCCCGACTCACACTGACTCTCACTCCCCTCCCCGACTCAAACGGACTCTCTCACTCCCCCCCCCACCCCCGACTCAAACTGACTCTCTCACTCCCCCCCGACTCAAACTGACTCTCTCACTCCCCCTCGACTCAAACTGACACTCACCCTCCCCCCACCGACTCAAACTGACTCTCTCACTCCCCCCCGACTCAAACTGACACTCATTCCCCCCGACTCAAACTGACCCTCTCACTCCCCTCCCCGACTCAAACTGACTCCATCACTCCCCCCCCGCCCCGACTCAAACTGACTCTCTCACTCCCCTCCGACTCAAACTGAATCTCTCGCTCCCCCCCGACTCAAACTGACTCTCTCACTCCCCCCCCCGACTCAAACTGACTCTCTCACTTCCCCCCCCCCCCCCCCCCGACTCAAACTGACTCTCACACCCCCCCGGTCAAACTGACACTCACTCCCCCCGCCCCTACTCAAACTGACCCTCTCACTCCCCCCCCCCGACTCAAACTGACTCTCACTCCCCCCCCCGACTCAAACTGACCCTCTCACTCTCCCCCCACCTGACTCAAAACTGACTCTCTCACTCCCCCCCTCTCAAACTGACTCTCACTCCACCCCCCGACTCAAACTGACACTCATTCCCACCGACTCAAACTGACCCTCTCACTCCCCTCCCCGACTCAAACGGACTCTCTAACTCCCCCCCCCCACCACCCCCGACTCAAACTGACTCTCTCACTCCCCCCCGACTCAAACTGACTCTCTCACTCCCCCCCCCACCCCCGACTCAAACTGACTCGCTCACTCCCCCCCCCCGCCCGACTCAAACTGACTCTCACTCCCCGCCCCCCCCGACTCAAACTGACTCTCACACTCCCCCCCCGACTCAAACTGACTCTCTCACTCCCCCCCGACTCAAACTGAATCTCTCGCTCCCCCCCCCCGACTCAAACTGACTCTCTCACTCCCCCCCCCCCCGACTCAAACTGACTCTCTCACTCCCCCCCCGACTCAAACTGACTCTCACTCCCCGCCCCCCCCCGTTCAAACTGACACTCACTCCCCCCGCCCCGACTCAAACTGACCCTCTCACTCCCCCCCCGACTCAAACTGACTCTCTCACTCCCGCCCCCGACTCAAACTGACCCTCTCACTCTCCCCCCATCCGACTCAAACTGACTCACTCACTCACCCCCCCCCGACTCAAACTGACTCTCTCACTCCCCTCCCCCGACGCAAACTGACTCTCTCTCCCCCCCGACTCAAACTGACTCTCACTCCCCCCCCGACTCAAACTGACTCTCTCACTCCCCCCCCCGACTCAAACTCACTCTCTCACTCCACCCGACTCAAACTGACTCTCTCACTCCCCCCCCCGACTCAAACTGACTCTCTCACTCCCCCCCCCGACTCAAACTGACTCTCTCACTCCCCCCGACTCAAACTGACTCTCTCACTCCCCTCCCCCGACTCAAACTGACCCTCTCACTCCCCCCCCGACTCAAACTGCCCCTCTCACTCCCCCCCGACTCAAACTGACTCTCTCACTCCCCCCCGACTCAAACTGACTCTCTCACTCCCCCCCCGACTCAAACTGACTCTCTCTCTCCCCCCCCCCGACTCAAACTCACTCTCTCACTCCACCCGACTCAAACTGACTCTCTCACTCCCCCCCGACTCAAACTGACCCTCTCACTCCACCCCTGACTCAAACTGACTCTCTCACTCCCCCCCCGACTCAAACTGTCCCTCCCACTCCCCTCCACGACTCAAACTGACTCTCTCACTCCCCCTCCCACCCCCGACTCAAGCTGACTCTCTCACTTCCCCCCCCTGACTCAAACGGACTCTCTCACCCCCACGACTCAAACTGACTCACTCATTCTCCCCCCCGACTCAAACTGACTCTCTCACTCCACCCCCCCCACCTCCGACTCAAACTGACTCTCTCACTCCCCCCGACTCAAACTGAATCTCTCGCTTCCCCCCCCCCCCGACTCAAACTGACACTCTCACTCCCCCCCCCCCCCCCCCGACTCAAACTGACTCTCTCACTCCCCCCCCCCCCGACTCAAACTGACTCTCTCACTCCCCCCCCGGAGTCAAACTGACTCTCACTCCCCCCCCCCCCCGACTCAAACTGACACCCACTCCCCCCGCCCCAACTCAAACTGACCATCTCACCCCCCCCCGACTCAAACGGACTCTCTCACTCCCCCCCCCGACTCAAACTGACTCTCTCACTTCCCCCCCCCCCCCCCCCCGACTCAAACTGACTCTCACACCCCCCCGGTCAAACTGACACTCACTCCCCCCGCCCCTACTCAAACTGACCCTCTCACTCCCCCCCCGACTCAAACTGACTCTCACTCCCCCCCCCGACTCAAACTGACCCTCTCACTCTCCCCCCACCTGACTCAAAACTGACTCTCTCACTCCCCCCCTCTCAAACTGACTCTCACTCCACCCCCCGACTCAAACTGACACTCATTCCCACCGACTCAAACTGACCCTCTCACTCCCCTCCCCGACTCAAACGGACTCTCTAACTCCCCCCCCCCCACCACCCCCGACTCAAACTGACTCTCTCACTCCCCCCCGACTCAAACTGACTCTCTCACTCCCCCCCCCCACCCCCGACTCAAACTGACTCGCTCACTCCCCCCCCCGCCCGACTCAAACTGACTCTCACTCCCCGCCCCCCCCGACTCAAACTGACTCTCACACTCCCCCCCCGACTCAAACTGACTCTCTCACTCCCCCCCGACTCAAACTGAATCTCTCGCTCCCCCCCCCGACTCAAACTGACTCTCTCACTCCCCCCCCCCCGACTCAAACTGACTCTCTCACTCCCCCCCCGACTCAAACTGACTCTCACTCCCCGCCCCCCCCCGTTCAAACTGTCACTCACTCCCCCCGCCCCGACTCAAACTGACCCTCTCACTCCCCCCCCCCGACTCAAACTGACTCTCTCACTCCCGCCCCCGACTCAAACTGACCCTCTCACTCTCCCCCCATCCGACTCAAACTGACTCACTCACTCACCCCCCCCCGACTCAAACTGACTCTCTCACTCCCCTCCCCCGACTCAAACTGACTCTCTCTCCCCCCCGACTCAAACTGACTCTCACTCCCCCCCCCCCCCGACTCAAACTGACTCTCTCACTCCCCCCCCCCGACTCAAACTCACTCTCTCACTCCACCCGACTCAAACTGACTCTCTCACTCCCCCCCCCGACTCAAACTGACTCTCTCACTCCCCCCCCCCCCGACTCAAACTGACTCTCTCACTCCCCCCGACTCAAACTGACTCTCTCACTCCCCTCCCCCGACTCAAACTGACCCTCTCACTCCCCCCCCGACTCAAACTGCCCCTCTCACTCCCCCCCGACTCAAACTGACTCTCTCACTCCCCCCCGACTCAAACTGACTCTCTCACTCCCCCCCCGACTCAAACTGACTCTCTCTCTCCCCCCCCCCCCGACTCAAACTCACTCTCTCACTCCACCCGACTCAAACTGACTCTCTCACTCCCCCCCGACTCAAACTGACCCTCTCACTCCACCCCTGACTCAAACTGACTCTCTCACTCCCCCCCCGACTCAAACTGTCCCTCCCACTCCCCTCCACGACTCAAACTGACTCTCTCACTCCCCCTCCCACCCCCGACTCAAACTGACTCTCTCACTTCCCCCCCCTGACTCAAACGGACTCTCTCACCCCCACGACTCAAACTGACTCACTCATTCTCCCCCCCGACTCAAACTGACTCTCTCACTCCACCCCCCCCACCTCCGACTCAAACTGACTCTCTCACTCCCCCCGACTCAAACTGAATCTCTCGCTTCCCCCCCCCCGACTCAAACTGACACTCTCACTCCCCCCCCCCCCCCCGACTCAAACTGACTCTCTCACTCCCCCCCCCCCCGACTCAAACTGACTCTCTCACTCCCCCCCCGGAGTCAAACTGACTCTCACTCCCCCCCCCCCCCGACTCAAACTGACACCCACTCCCCCCGCCCCAACTCAAACTGACCATCTCACCCCCCCCCCGACTCAAACGGACTCTCTCACTCGCCCCCCCCAACTCAAACTGACTCTCTCACTTCCCCCCGACTCAAACTGACTCTCTCACTAACCCCCCGACTCAAACTGACTCTCTCACTCTTCCCCCCCCCCCCCCGACTCAAACTGACTCTCTCGCTCCCCCGACACAAACTGACTCTCTCCCCCCCCCCCCCCCCGACTCAAACTGACTCTCTCACCCCCCCCCCCGACTCAAACTGACTCTCTCACTCTCCCCCCCAACTCAAACTGACTCTCTCACTCCCCCCGACTCAAACTGACTCTCTCACTCTCCCCCCCCCGACTCAAACTGACTCTCTCACTCCCCCCGAATCAAACTGACTCTCTCACTCCCCCCCCGACTCAAACTGACTCTCTCACTCCCTCCCCCCGACTCAAACTGAATCTCTCACTCCCTCCCCCCCGACTCAAATTGACTCTCTCACTCCCCCCCGACTCAAAGTGACTCTCTCACTCCCCCCCCCCCCAACTCAAACTGACTCTCTCACTCCCCCCCCCGACTCAAACTGTCTCTCTCATTCCCCCCCCGACTCAAACTGACCCTCTCACTCCCCCCCGACTCAAACTGACTCTCTCACTCCCCCCCCCCCCACCCAAACTGACTCTCTCACTTCCCCCCACCCCCCGGCTCAAACTGACTCTCTCACTCCCCCCCCCCCGACTCAAGCTGACTCTCTCACTCCCCCCCCCCCCCGACTCAAACTGACTCTCTCACTCCCCCCCCCCGACTCAAACTGACTCTCTCACTCCCCCCCCCCCCCCCGACTCAAACTGACTCTCTCATTCCCCCCCCCGACTCAAACTGACTCTCTCACTTCCCCCCCCGACTCAAACTGACTCTCTCACTCCCCCCCCGACTCAAACTGACTCTCACTCCCCCCCCCCGACTCAAACTGACTCTCTCACTCCCCCCCCCGACTCAAACTGACTCTCTCATTCCCCCCCCCGACTCAAACTGACTCTCTCACTTCCCCCCCCGACTCAAACTGACTCTCTCACTCCCCCCCCCCGACTCAAACTGACTCTCACTCCCCCCCCCGACTCAAACTGACTCTCACTCCCCCCCCCCCCCGACTCAAACTGACTCTCTCACTCCTCCCCCTCCCCCCCCCGACTCAAACTGACTCTCTCACTCCTCCCCCCCTCACCCCCCCCCCCCCCCGACTCAAACTGACTCTCTCCCCCCCCCAAGTCTCAAACTGACACTCTCATCACTTCGGAAGCCTTGGGTTAGCCAAGTTTTACACTCCGGCTTCGACAGCTGGGCCTGAGGGGTGGTAATTCTCATTAATTAAAGGGTCTGGTTTTGTTCAGAGAATGTGATAGCAGACATGGGTGTGCGGTTTGTTATAGTAACAAGGGCACCTGAAGGGAAACCGGTGGTGTTGGTAAATTTATATGCCCTGAATTGGAACGATACAATGTTCATGAAACGGTTGTTGGCAGCGATACCAAATCGATACTGACCAATTTATTATGGAGGGAGATTTGAACTGTGTGCCCGAGGGTGGACCGCCCACGGCCAAGGGTGTTGGTCCCGGGGGGTAGGGCAAAAGCGTTAATTGCATTTATGGAGGTAATGGTGGGGCGGGGGGCAGACCCTTGATGGTTCAGCATGCGGGGAAAAAATATTTTTGTTCTTCTCAGTACATTTTCTCCAAGATTGACGACTTGGTCGTGAGCTGAGCACTGTTGGCAGGGGTGAAGAAATCGGAGTACTCGTCGGTGGTCATTTCTGACCATGCCCCACATTGGTTGGAACTGGCGTTGGAGGTAGGCCGGGGGCGTCGCAATGGGTGGCGGTTAGATGCAAGTCTGCTAGCGGACGTGGCGTTCTGTGCAAGGATCTTGAGGGCTATCCAGGATTATAGCTTGAACAATGATAATGGGGAGCTCTCATCTTCGACACTATGGGATGCGCTAAACATAGTAATCAGGGGGGGAATTTCACATGTCGATGAGGCGAGGAGGGAGCAGGAAACCTGGTAGCTGACATCATAGAGGTGGATCGCAGATATGCAAACAGTCCATCTCCAGAATTGCTAGCGGTAGGAAAAAATATTGAATGCAGTTCGATTCGAACTCCACGGATAGGACTGTGCGACAGGTGAGGTGAGCTAAAGGGGTAATTTCTGAGTATGGAGAGAAGGCAAGTCAGTTCTTTGCATGTCAACTGAGGAAACGGGAGGCTGAGAGGGAGACTGAGCAGATTACAGTGCGATATGGCGAGCTGGTTTCGGCTCAGGAGAGGATGAATGGGGCATTTAGAGCTTTCTACGAGGAGTTATACATTTGTATGCGGACCCATTTGCCAGTCTGTGCACTAACAAAGTGACTTCTGAGCCCTTTGTCGGATGTCCCCTTTGTTATTTGCATTGGCAATAAAGCCACTGGCCATGGCGCTGAGGACTTTGAAAGTTTGGGAGGGGATAGTTAGAGGAGGGGTGGAGCATAGGGTCTCGCTACACTCCGACGATTTGCTATTATATGTTAGGAATCTGGAGGCATCAGCGGGAAACATTATGGGGATCTTGCAACATTTTTGGGTCTTTTCTGGCTATGAGCTAACTATAGGAAAGAGGGAATACTTTGTGGTTGGGGCACCGGGGTGGCTTGGGGATTTACTGTTCTGGTTGGCAGGAAGTAATTTTCGGTATGTTGGGGTCCAGGTAGCAAGGGGCTGGGGGAAATTCCAGAGGTTAAATTGTACAAATCTGGTGGGGAAGGTCAATGCAAACCTGCAAAGATGGGATGGTCTCCTATTATCCATAGTGGACTGAGTACGATCGGTAAGATGAATATCTTGCCGAGATTTTAATTTCTATTCCAGTGCCTCCCGGTGTTCCTGCCCAAGGCATTTTTCAGAATGACTGACCGGCTGGTGACTGGGTTTATTTGGGCGGGTAAGGGCCGAGGATCAAGAGGATGGTGCTGCAGAGGGAGAAACAAACAGGGGGCTTGGCCTTGCCTAACTTTCAATATTATTATTGGGCGGTGTTATGGGGGAGGCGTTTTCAGAACCCCAAAATATATCATGAAGTTCAACCAACCTCTCCCTTTAATGGATTTGTTGCTTTTCCGAGCACATGGCTTTTCCCCTATGTGTGGGATTATAAGTATGGACACGTGGGTTTTTAAAACACGAAACACTGTTTATTCCATGAACTCAAATTAACATCTGAAATAAACATTGGATCGCTTAACACCCCTTACTTCAAAGATAACTCAGAAAATATTGCAACAGTAAATAATTCCTTGAAATGTTCCTTCAAACTTCCAAGAAACCTAACACCTTTAAACAAAATCACATCAGATTAAAGGCTTTACTTTATAAGTTTAAATCACCCAAATGATCCAGAGATAGTCTTTCATGGCAGATATCCAGTTCCCTGCAAAACACAGACACCCACCCAGCTCTTTTCAAAACTTAAACTAAAAACCTGCAAAACTAAACTGCAAAATGGCTGACCTGAGCTGAGCTCCACCCACTCTATGACACCACTGTTTTCTTAAAGGTACATTGCTTAAACATCTAGTGCTTAAAGGCACTCTCGCATGGTAGGCGGCTAATGCTGAAAAGTTGCTGGAGTGGTGCAGGGACCCGGAGGAGCTGCGGGTCTGGGTGGAAGCAGAGTCTGTGAGGGGGGCAAGACTGGGATCCTTGGTGACGGCTCCGCTCCTGTTGGCACTGAAAAAACACTTGACTAACCTGATGGTAGTAGCCACGTTAAAAATCTGGAGGCAGCTCCGTCAACATTTCAATTTGAAGACTGCCTCAAGGCCAGCTCCCATCTGTGCAAACCAATTATTCAAGCCTGCTAGGCTGGATGCAAGGTTCAGGGAGTGGAAGGAGAAAGGGTTGGAGAAGGAGGGAGATTTACTTTTAGAAGGTCGCTTTGCTAGCCTGGGGGAGCTGTAGGAGAAATATTATAGACACTGATGGGTTCAGGTATCTCTAGGTGCGTAGCTGGGTCAAAATGTACTTTCCAGTCTTCCCAGTAAAGCTACCTTCTACCTTGCTCAAATGCATTTAAACCTGCTCGGGGTCGGAGGTGGCCAGTACGTCAGGCAAAAACCAGCGGATAGTAAGAGAGGAGACAAACTTGTTTGAGGGAGTGAAGGCAAAGTGGGCAGAAGGGAGGGTGAATGCGAACTCCTCCTGTGGGTCTCATTCAGCTAAAAGTAGTGTTTCGAGCACACCTCACGAAGACTAGAATGAGCTGGTTTTTCGATGGGGTGGAAGAAAGATGCGATTGTTGTTCGAGGGGGCAGACTCACCATGCGCACATGTTCCGGTCATGCTCAAAGCTGGTGGGCTTCTGGAGATCCTTTTTTGATCCCATGTCGGCAATCCTGATCATTGGGTTGGAGCCTTGCCCACTGGTAGCCATTTTGGGGGTTTTGGATATGCCGGAGCTCCGGATGGGGGCAGGGGCAGATGCTCTGGCCTTTGCCTTGCATGTGGCAAGGAGGTGGATTCTCATAGGCTGGAGGTCGACTACACCGCAAAGTGCCTCGACGTGGCTGGGTGACCTGATGGAGTTTATACACCTCGAGAAGGTTAAGTTTACCGTGAGGGGGTTGGTGGAAGAGAAGGTTTTACTGTAGGTGGTGGCCGTTTATATTGTACTTTGAGTTGGTCACTATTTGCTGCTGGGGGGGATGGGTGGGAGCGTTTAGTTTATATTGTTGTGGGGGAGGGGGACTGTTATTATGTTATTGTTTGGTTTTGTACACTATTGCTTTACTGGGTTGGTCTTGTCCTGTTTCTTTCTTTGTCCCTTCATATTGCATTTGGACGATTGCTATGAAGCCATTCTCACCTCAGCTGGACAGATCTTTTGTTTCTTTAATATACTTATTACCGCTCCTTTTTGGTTTTGTACCATGAAACCTTTTGTCATTTAATCTCTCCTGCCCTTCACTCGATCACGCAGAGTTCCTTTTGTTCTTTCTGCACCCTCCCCCTTCCACTATCTCAAAGCATATTATGTTTCTGTCTTTCCTGAGTTCAGGGGCGAAATTCTCCTACCCGCCCCGCCACATTTCTGCGCTGACCGGCCGGCGGGAGTCTCCGTAACGCCGGCCGGTCAATGGGGTTTCCCATTGTGGGGCAGCCCCACGCCGTCGGGAAACTCCCGGGCGCCGGCAGAATGGAGACTCCCGCCGGCGGAGAATGACGCCCATGATGAGAGGCCATTGACCTGAAACATTGGTTGGAATCTTATTGAGGAGCTGGGGTTCTCGTCTGCTGTCTGGCGAGTCAGTGAGAGATACATGTTGCCCCTTTTTGGGAAGTCCCGTCAATCGGGCAGTGGCGAGATCAGTGGCGGCCCTTTTCCTGGAATTAAGACCCCAGGGGCAGCAGTCTCACCGACTGAGAGTTGCTGGCCAATCTGAGGCAGTCAGCCATTGTGCTCAGCAGCCCCACAGGGGAAATTGTGGTTGATGCAGGAAAAACACCTACTGGAGTCCCAGGATCGCAAAGCGACCAAAGTCACATGTAAGTAGTGTATGTGTGGGGGGGGTTTCGTAGGGTGGGGATCATGGGGTGTCAACAGCAAGGGTAGGGGGTAATAACCAGAAGAACCCCCCCTCCTGCCCCCTTTCCAATGCAGAGTCTCTCGATTGAAACAGACTGCCTTTGATCAAGGTACTTGCCCCGCCCCGCCACCCATTAATCGGCCAACCACACTCTTGTTCTGGGCTTGTCCCAAACTTGTTGGGTTCTGGACAGCCTTCTCCGTGGCAGCCTTCTCCGAGGCAATGTCCCAAGGTTGCGGGGGTGAGGGTGAAACCATGCCCAAATGTGGCAATCTTCGGAGTATCGGAACAGCCAGAGCTATACATGAGGAAGAGGGCAGACACCCTAGCTTTCGCTTCCCTAATCGCACGCCAGAGTCCTGCTCGGCTGGCGATCAGTAGCACCACCCGCAGCTGCAGACTGGCTAAGTGACCTTTCGGAATATGGCATCCGAGGGTCGGAGGAAGGCTTCCTAACTGCATAGGGGCAATTTGTCGGCCTGTTTGAGGCCAACAACATCCATTAGAGAGGGAAACTGGAAGGATTAGAAAGGGAAAAGAAGCAAAGACAAGGAGGAACATCAGGGACGCAGAACCCAGAGGGAAGGGGGGGAAGAAGACAGGGAGCCTGAGAGGGACAAAGAGTAATAACGCAGAGGGAGGAGGGAGAGGGCAACAACCCACCCCCCCCCCCCCATCCACAAAAAGGCTGAAGCCCACGGGGGGAGAGAAGGGGAGGAAAAAGGGAGAAGAAGGAGAAGGGAGGAACAGCCCCCTGGGGGAGGGCATTGGGAGAGTTAGGGAACGGGGGGGCTGGGCTGGGGAAGGACATGCCAAATTAGACGGCAACAATTTGTAAATAGAGAAACGTCAGAAAATGCCTTTTTGCAACTAAATAATAAATGAAAACGAACGGTAATGTGCATTTATTTTGAAAATGCCAATAAAAAGATTTTTTTTTAAAAAAAGTCACCATCCTGCCTCATTACATGCCCTTCCTGCCACCAAGCTCGCCATGAACAAGAGCAAAAGATTCCACCTGTCAACTCTGTTTCTCTCCACAGACCCTGCTGAGTATTTCCAGAACTTTCTGTATTTATATTTCACAACCCTTATTGGTGAAAGTTTTCAATTGGGCCTAATCACTGCTGTGAAAAAGACTCTTGCACCTTATTAATTGCAGGAAAATATATAAATGTTTGTGACTCCCTTCAGAACATTTTACTTCACAGATATTTTAAGGAGTATTTTCACCATTTGCAGTATGGCCCGGGTCTCTGAGCTGGGTTTCTCGCCTATTGAGTGCGCACACTCGGAGGGCTTGGATGCCGGCGCAACACGCATTTCGGGCTGCGATCGGTCCCAGAGCGTGATTTCTCACTGACTGGCCAACTAACGGGCAGTCAGCCTGAAATACGCACTGGGAAGCAGCTGTCGGATGGGCTGCCGCGGAGAAAAGAGAGGTTTCGGGCTGGCGCTTCTAAATTGCTCCCTCAGTGGGGCGGCCACTGAAAAGCTGTCTCGGAAAGTTGCAGACCTGTGAAAAATAAACTGCAGTTATGGAGAAATGCTGTAAAGAATGTCTAGGCAGCACATTTTGGTACAAATCTCAGTCCCCAGGCACCTTTTCAAAATCTTATTCCAGCCCTGACATTTCACCTCACTCTGAATCGAGATTGCAGCTAAAACGTGAAGGCCGCCTGGCCAACCAGGCCACCCGCCGATCGTAAAAGTGATGGGCCAGTTGTGGCCCTTCAATGAGCTAAAGCTCCTGCTTGATTGATGGCGGGCAAGCTTCTCACTCTCCTGTGCGCCCGCCGACCAAAATATTGCATGAGTGCACGATGAAGTCAAACGCTGTCTTACGTGATTTCATGCGCTTCCGGCTCGGGCGAGCGCCCAAACGAGCAACGTAAGATTCTGGCCCATGTAACTTTGACTTCCATTTAAAGTGAGCCTTGATCTTATAAACTGTGGTTACTTTTTCTTCCCACATGCTTGGAATGTTTCCAGGAAAGCACTTGCTGTGATCAAACTTGCATGAGAGCATTAATTCTTAAGTACCTTCCACCTGCATTTTAAACAAGGTCGTAACAATTGGGTTGTATAATGCTGCTAACCACTGCTTTACACAAATCGCAGAAATTCATGCTTTGCATATTTTGGTATCCAAGTGGGTCACGGTAATTCACAAAAGGAAGGATGCAGCATTAAGTGAGGAACAAAGCATTCAAGATGCTGCCCGTGACTTCCATCATTTTCATAAATAAAGCACAGTCACATTCAAAAAAGGGCAGAGAGTTAATGCTTGATGTACTTAAACATTAGCCATTTTCAGTGTTTACAGTATGATCTTAACTGAAATAAACCCTTTGTATCCTTGTGAAACAGACAATTATGCACTGACACTCACAAAGACAAACGTAACTAACTGATGCAAGAATGGATTTGGTTCTGTTCTCGTAGAGCTATTCTCATATTTGGGGGTTCAAGAAAATCGTCAAATTAGAAGCAAAATACGGTGGATGCTGGAAATCTAAAGGAGAGGCAGATGGACTGGGAACTCTGTTCCTCTCTCCACAGATGCCGCTGAATCTTTCCAGCATTTTCTGGTATTATAGGGAAATCATCAATATTGATGACATTTGTGTTACGTTGTTCCTCGATATAAGGTAAATGCCACAACATGAAATTGGGAGAGTTGAACAGATTTCATACATGAAACTTCAACGCGGGAACTAATCAAAACCCAAAGGACTGTGATTCAGATTTTGTCATCAAAATAATGGTGAGGTTAATGGTGATCACTAATCTTTATCGTCTTCAAACAGGTTAAATACAATATCCAAAAGCTGTTGTCGCGTAGTGGTATTTCACTGTCTCCCTCACCATTGATGTGCGATCTGGTGAACTAATTGTATTCCCACGGTAGATAGGAACTAAAGCCACTGCAGATATATAGGGTTAATAATTACAAGCCTAAGTGGACCTTTTCACTCGGGTCCCAGGTGCCCTATTAGCGAGCGAGAATATTTTGAGCTAGAAGGTGTAGGGGCAATCTTAACCAATTGCAGACAAGGTTAGATACCCCGCTACAGTCAAATGTGGCCTAATGCATCAATCCATTTCATTACCTCTGCATTTCAGCAAAGGTTATGGGTAAATTTGTCCAAACTCTGATTATTCAAAGATGCCAAATTCATGGGCTGCCATTTTTTGACATGTGGACTGGGATTTGCGCCATGCCCACACTCATTCAGACTGTGGTGGGTATGACACAGAACTCATCAACTCACCACATCTGAATGATTGATTGTGGTAGCACATCTCCTTATCAATGCTGCTGGCACGGTTTGGGGCACAGCCCCTGCAGTTTTGCTACAGGCCACGTAGCACAGGTGAACTGTTCTTTCTTAAAGGC
This sequence comes from Scyliorhinus torazame, assembly GCF_047496885.1. NCBI lineage: Eukaryota > Metazoa > Chordata > Chondrichthyes > Carcharhiniformes > Scyliorhinidae > Scyliorhinus > Scyliorhinus torazame. The sequence goes on along the minus strand of NC_092724.1, from coordinate 116,613,856 downwards.
AGGCTGCCCCAAAAGGGGAGTTGCATGAAAAGATTACTGCAATGGAAATTCTTGCAAAGTGCACATCAGGACACCAGACCTTTAGATGTGGTGCAGGTGGGCAGGAGGAGAGACAACATAGTCTGGCGGAGGTCTAGCAGCCTCTCAAAGACCACCCTGAGAAGGGAATGGGAACAGAAGTCCAGGGAGATGATATCCCAGCATTTGGACCTGAGGACCCAGCAGTGGTGACCCTCACACAAGTACAGTTCCAGGTGACCATTTTCTGTCCAGCAAAACAACAACTTTTCCTGTTGTTCACGGCATCACCTGCCCATCTCTCTACCAGCTGCCATCCCTTACAATCAGGCCTATCAACAAGATACTCGGCCTCATCCTGTTGCACCAACCAATGTTACCAGCCTCTCACACACCTCTTAATGCTGCCACATAGCTCCAGCTATTCGACTATGGCAGGCACATCACCCAAACACAGTGCTGTACAATCACTATGTGGCAGTCACCACTGTTTGTATAATACGTATATGAAAGGTAATACGGTAAGGCCCCTGTACTACAGGTACGGGGGTGGATCCCTACCTGCTGGCTCCGCCCAGTAGGCGGAGTATAGATGTGTGTGCTCACCGAGCTGCAGCCATTTCGGCAGCAGCTGCAGGAGGCAACACATCTCTGCTTAATAAAGCCTCGATTACTCTCCACTTTCGTCTCGTCGTAATTGATAGTGCATCAATTTATTAAGCAGAGATTTTACAGCAATGGACCTACGCATCAAGCCAGGTCGCCTGCAGCTGCACACTCAAGCAGAAAACGCCACGTCGGCCTTCGACCACTGGCTCGCTTGCTTTGAAGCCTACATCGGAGCAGCGACAGAACAACCCTCAGAAGCACAGAAACTCCAGATCCTGTACACACGGTTGAGCTCCGATATTTTTCCCCTTATCTGGGATGCGCCCAACTACACTGAGGTCATGGCGCTTCTGAAAGAGAACTACATCCCGCCGATCAACAAACTCTACGCCAGGCACCTCCTGTCCACGCAGCAACAACTCCCCGGTGAGTCACTGGACGATTTCTGGCGAGCCCTGCATGCCCTGGCGAGGAACTGCGATTGCCAGTCAGTTTCGGCCGTTGAACATACTGAACTCCTAATCAGGGATGCTTTCGTTACGGGCATGGGGTCGGCGTACATCCGCCACCGCCTCTTAGAAGGGGGTACGCTCGACCTCACGGCGACCAAGAAACTCGCGGTAGCCTCCCGTAATGTACAAGTGTACGCCCCCGACCGCACGGCGCCCCCTTCATGAACATCGTGTGCCCCACCAGCGGCCGCCCGCAGCCAACCCCAAGCCTGCGCCGTGCGACAGCCAGCCAACCCCGGGGGGCCCAAGTGCTATTTCTGCGGGCAGACAAAGACCGGCAGCGCTGCCCGGCGCGGAGTGAAACCTGCAAGACCTGCGGGAAGAAGGGGCATTTTGCTGTGGTGTGCTAGACCCAGTCGATCATCGTTGTATCCAGGCCCATTGGTCCTGCACCCCCCACCTGCGACCCGTGGATGCCGCCATCTTCGGCGCCATTTTGGACGGCGCCTCAGGACCCATGCTCATCGGGCACCTCATCTGGCCGCTCATCGCCCGCAACCGCCGCCGGCCAGCCCAGGGCTCACCAATACCAGCCGCAGCTCCCCTCCGTCACCCAGTCCCGGCCACACAACCTCACAACCGCGACAACGACGATGAAAGTCGATGGCCACAGGACATCTTGTCTTCTCTACTCCGGGAGCGCGGAGAGCTTCATCCACCCCGCTACGGTAAGGCGCTGCTCCCTCGCGGTACACCCCGTTACCCAAAGAATCTCCCTGGCCTCCGGATCCCACTCCGTGTAGATCCGGGGGTACTGCATCGCCACCCTCACCGTCCAGGGCATAGAGTTCAGCAACTTCCGGCTCAACATCCTCCCCAACCTCTGCGCTGCCTTGCTACTCGGCCTGGACTTCCAGTGCAACCTCCAAAGTCTAACTCTAAAATTCGGCGGACACCTACCACCCCTCACCGTATGCGGCCTCACGACCCTTAAGGTCGACCCACCCTCCCTGTTTGCAAACCTCACCCCGGATTCCAAGCCCCTCGCCACCAGGAGCAGACGGTACAGTGCCCAGGATAGGACCTTCATGAGGTCGGAGGTCCAGCGGCTACTGCGGGAAGGCATCATTGAGGCCAGCAACAGCCACTGGAGACCCCAAGTGTAGTTGTAAAGACTGGGGAGAAACACAGGATGGTCATTGACTACAGTCAGACCATCAATCAGTACACGCAGCTCGACGCGTGCCCCCTCCCACGCATATCTGACATGGTCAATCAGATTGCACAGTACCGGGTCTTCTCGACAGTGGACCTGAAATCTGCCTACCACCAGCTCCCCATCCAAAAGGCGGACCGCCAATACACAGTGTTCGAAGCAGACGGCCGCCTTTACCACTTCCTGAGGGTTCCCTTCGGCGTCACTAATGGGGTCTCGGTCTTCCAACGGGAGATGGACCGAATGGTTGACCGGTACGGACTGCAGGCCACCTTCCCGTACCTTGATAACGTCACCATCTGCGGCCACGACCAGCAGGAACAGACACTAACCTTTTCAAATTTCTCCACACCGCCAAACTCCTGAACCTCACGTATAACAAGGAGAAGTGTGTGTTCAGCACCAACCGCTTAGTCATCCTTGGCTATGTGGTGCAAAATGGAGTTCTAGGGCCCGACCCCGATCGCATGCGCCCCCTCATGGAACTCCCCCTCCCCCACTGCCCCAAGGTCCTCAAACGATGCCTTGGGTTCTTCTCATACTATGCCCAGTGGGTCCCTAACTAGGCGGACAAGGCCCGCCCTCTCATCCACTTCACAGTTTTCCCACTGACGGCTGAGGCCCACCAGGCCTTCAACCGTATCAAGGCCGACATCGCCAAGGCCGCGATGCACGCGGCCGACGAGACCCTCCCCTTTCAAGTCGAGAGCGATGTATCAGATGTTGCTCTGGCCGCCACCCTCAACCAGGCAGACAGACCCGTGGCATTCTTTTCCCGCACCCTCCATGCCTCTGAAATTCAGCACTCCTCTGTCGAAAAGGAGGCCCAAGCCATCGTTGAAGCTGTGCGGCATTGGAGGCATTATCTGGCCGGCAGGAGATTCACTCTCCTCACTGACCAATGGTCGGTTGCCTTCATGTTTAACAACACACAGCGGGGCAAGATCAAAAATGATAAAATCTTGAGGTGGAGGATCGAGCTCTCCACCTACAATTACGAGATTTTGTATCGCCCCGGTAAGCTCAACGAGCCCCCCGATACCCGATCTCAAAGTGGACTGACTCTGGGCCCTACACGATGGTCTCTGTCACCCAGGGGTCACCCAGTTCTTTCACTTCATAAAGGCCCGCAACCTACCCTACTCCATTGCGGAAGTCAGGACGGTCACCAAAGACTGCCAGGTCTGCGCGGAGTGCAAACCACACTTCTACCGGCTAGACCAAGCGCACCTGGTGAAGGCCTCCCATCATTTTGAACGCCTCAGCATGGATTTCAAAGGGCCCCTCCCCTCCTCCGACCGAAACACGTACTTCCTGAATGTGGTCGATGAATACTCCAGATTCCCCTTCGCCATCCCATGCCCCGATATGACGTCTGCCACAGTCATCAAAGCCCTCAATAGCATCTTCACTCTGTTCAGTTTCCCCGCTTACGTCCACAGCGACCGGGGATCCTCCTTTATGAGTGACGAGCTGCGTCAGTTTATGCTCAGCAAAGGCAATGCCTCGAGCAGGACGACCAGCTACAACCCCCGGGGAAACGGACAGGTGGGGAGGGAGAACGGGACGGTCTGGAAAGCCGTCCTGCTGGCCCTACGGTCTAAAAGTCTCCCAGTCTCCCGCTGGCAGGAAGTCATCCCCGACACCCTCCACTCCATCCGATTGCTACTTTGCACGGCGACTAATGAAACCCCCCAATGAACGTCTCTTTGCCTTCCCTAGGAAGTCCACCTCTGGGGTTTCGCTCCCAACGTGGCTGGCAGCCCCAGGACCCGTCCTCCTCCGCAAGCACGTGCAGCTCCACAAGGCGGACCCGTTGGTCGAAAGGGTACAGCTGCTACATGCAAACCCACAGTACGCCTATGTGGCGTACCCCGACGGCTGCCAAGACACAGTCTCCCTCAGGGACCTGGCACCAGCTGGTTCCCCACCCTCCCCTCCAATTGCCCTGGCTCCATCCACCCCCCCCCCCACCCCAACCACCCCCAGCGCACCTCACCACAGCCCCCGCTCCAGGACGATCCGTCCTCCCATTGGTTCCACCCCGGGATGAGGATGAGGACTACACGCTCCCGGAATCACAGGCGACCAAGCCGGCGCCTGCATCACCACCGGGACTGCGGCTTTCACAACTGAGGGTCAAGGCACCCGACCGACTAAATTTGTGAACTTTCGCCAAACTGTACCCTTTAAGAATGCTCACATACCTTGTAAATAGTTTTCCACCACCCCCGCTGGACTCTTTTTTTAAACAGGGGATGAATGTGGTAGTCACCACTGTTTGTATAATACGTATATGAAAGGTAATAAGGTAAGGCTCCTGTACTACAGATACGGTTGTAGATCCCTGCCTGCTGGCTCCACCTAGTAGGCGGAGTATAAATGTGTGTGCTCACCGAGCTGCAGCCATTTCGGCAGCAACTGCAGGAGGCAACACATCTCTGCTTAATAAAGCCTCAATTACTCTCGTCTCGTAGTGCATCACACTGTAATATTTCTTCTTTTCTCTTGCAGGGGAACAGAGCAGAACCACTGTGGGACAAGAACACTTCATTTCCTGAACCATACAGGGGAGATTCTCCGCAAACCGGCGGGGCGGGCAACTCCGGCGTGAAAGAGTGGCGTGAACCACTCCGGCGTCGGGCCGCCCCGAAGGTGTGGAATCCTCCGCACCTTCAGGGACCAGAGCGGTTTGCACTAGGCCGGCGCATGCACGGGAGCGTCAGCGTGTGCTGGCGTCATTCCAGCGCACGAGCAGGGGGGGTTCATCTCCGCGCCGGCCATCGCGGACTGTTACACCAGCCGGTGTGGAGGAATAGAGTGCCCCCACGGCACAGGCCCACCTGCGGATCGGTGGGCTCCGATCGTGGGCCCGGCCACCATGGGGGCACCCCCTGGGCCAGATCCCCCCCCCCCCCCCGAGGACCCCGGAGGCCGCCCGCGGAGCCAGGTCCTGCTGGTAAATATCTGTCATAACATACGCCGGCGGGACCGGCCGAAAACGTGCCGCCACTCGGCCCATCACGGGCCGGAGAATCACCGGCGCGATTCCCGCCCCCGCCAAATCCCTTCCGCCGGAGAATTCGGCAGCCGGCGGGGGCGGGATTCACGCCGCCCCCCGGCGATTCTCCGACACGGCAGGGGGTCGGAGAATCCCGCCCCATCTCCTTGTTGTGTTTCAGCCCCAGAGACACAGCCTACATGTCGCAGCCTCTTTGTGGACAGTTCACCTACTCTTCTGCCCTTACTGTGAGGACACAGCAACACTCTGATAAATTCACCTTCAAAAAACAGAAACGCTCGGACACACGTATGATACCAGAAATATGTGGGTATGCATATCAGTAAAGAATTGAAAGACTGGGACTCTTTTTTTCAAGAAATAGCAGGCTAAGTAAGGGATGACCTAACAGAGTCGTTAAAAATTATGTAAGGTTTTGATACAGTGGATGCAGAGTTTCCTCTTGTGGAGAAGAACATTGATGTGATCAATACAAGACGGTCACCAAGAAATCCAATGGGACATTCAGAAGAAACTACTTCACCCAAACAGTGCTGAGAATGTGGAACACGCTGCCACAGGGAGTAGTTGAAACAAATAGTTTAGACGCACTGAACAAGAAACCAGACAAGGATTAGAGAGAGAAGGGAATCAAGGGTTAGGATGATCGAGGTAGATGGGGATATATAGGGAGGGGTTCATGAGGATAAAACGCTAACATGAACTGGTTAGGCTGAACGGCCTGTTTCTGTGCATTGTCATATGTAATCCTATGTAAACACTCGAGAGTAATTTCAGACACTTCCCAACAGAAAGCCTTGCAAAAATGTTACCTCTCAAATCATAATGTATCACATATCTCCAAAGTCAACAACTCGGGCACTGCCAGGACCAGCGATGCCCGGTTTTGGAATCAGCATCACATTAGCCGGTTGGACTGTGTAATGTCAGAATTACACCAATTCAGTGTGTTCAGGCACAAGCCGAGGGCACAGCAGTCCGTGACCATAACTACGAAGAACACTATGTGGGCTGGGCAGGTAGCTGCACAGCCTGTTCCAGGGGAACCCTGGGCGGGATTCTCCCAGCCCTGGGCCAGGCCAGAGAATCCCCGCGAATGGGCCACGCCGGCCCGCGATTCTCCGCAGAGCCATTGGCGCCGGCGTGGTTGGCGAGGCGCTGGTCGCGAGCCGCTCTACGCGGTTGGTTCGCCGACCTGGATGGGCCGAGCGGCCGTAAGAAACGAGCCGAGTCCCGCCGGCGCCGTTCTAACCTCGGGACCTCGGCGTGGAAGGGTCGTGTGGCAGCCTGTGGGGTGGGAGGGGGGTCCGATCCCGGGGGGGGGGGGGCCTCCGATGTGGCCTGGCTCACGATCGGGGCCCACCGATCGGCGGGCCGACCTCTGTGGCTGGGGGCCTCCTTTCTTATGTGCCTGCCCCTGTAGTCCTGCGCCATGTTGCGTCGGGGCTGGCGCGTTGAAGGAGGCCACTGCGCACGTCCTCGCTGGCGCAACTGCGCACAGTTCGCGCCGGGATCGGTAGCTGGAGCGGAGCAAACCGCTCCAGCGCCGTGCTGGCTCCCTGTAGGGGCCAGAATTAGTACTGGGAACGGCTCGTTTACACCGTCGTAAAATGCGACGGCGTTTACGACGGCGTGGACACTCTGCCGCGGGATTAGAGAATCCCGCCCTGCTGATAGGTCATCATAGTGTATAATTCAAATTTGCGCTCAATGTTCCCATTTTGGGCGTGTTTAGCCATTACCACGGTCCATGTTTGTGGAAACCAGTGCTAAATGGCACTATGGCAAGGCTTCCTAGGCAAGGCCATTAGTTCCTGGGCTTTGGCAGAATCCCACGTATACATAATTAAATGAGCCGAATGGTTCATTTCAATACGGTAATTTGGATCATGCCCAGCGACAGCAAAATCCAGTTTGCGACGTCTCGCGAGATCTCGTTAAATCACACGAGGCAATTCGAGCATCTTGCCTATCGCAAGGTTCAGCGCCCTCATCGATTCACCAAGTCAGGCGCGACAAGGTCATTAAATTGCACCCAATGTGCCTCATGAACTTATTCTTTGGGAAAGTTTTCAACGAATGTTCTGATGATATATTCCTATAAAAGTACCTCACGGGCCATTCAATTGCTCACTGGAACGGAATCATATGAGTAATCAGAATTAGATCACTGCATGGCCTTGTGCATGTTAAATATAAGGCACAGCACAAGCACCTGTTCTCATACTGATCTTAAAATAAAACGTCTTGTTCTGTGAATGTGACTTTTATATATAGCGAGTGCTCGTGGAGGAAATGTGATTGGCATCTTAAACAGCCATGAATGGGTGGTTAAAATGCAGACATGATCGAACATAGCACAAAAAATAAATACAGACAAGTAGGGCAGAATTTACCTCTCTGTCATGGTGGAAGACGGGGAGGGCCATGAAAACATAGTGAACTGTTCAACGGCCCATCGCCCCCAGCGGGACAGGAAACTCCTGCCGGCTGGAGGGGCCATAAAATTCGGCCCACGGAAACTTAAAGGCCTTAATCTGATTCCTTCAACAATTCATCAGGTTCAGTTAATAAAGAGCACCCTGATAATTGTGTTACACAAAGCACACAAGAGAGTTCCCCTGCCAAGAACTGAAATGCTTTTTGCCCTCTTTGCTGAAAATGTTAGCAGGAAGTTTGAAGGCTGCATGATGAGGTGGAAGGTACGCAGCACGCCCTGATTCTATTAGAAATTGTGTTTGCTTCTCCTTCAACCCAGCTACCACAGAGAAAATTGGGCATCCATTTGGTGCACTCGGCATGCAGAACATTGAATTTCTCAAACTGTATTTGAAATGATGGACTTTCAGAGACAATTTGTGAACCAAAAAGTATTTGTTTTGTGGTCTTAAAGAGCAGCACCACATGAGCCTGGGAGAGCTCCTCCCACTGGGATGATTCCCCACTCCGAGTCCTGATTAGTTACCCAGGTGACCCTTACTCTGCTGCGTTGCCCTTAAAGGACCAATCTCCACAGTATTCCTCATCAATCTCATTTTTAATTAACGGGCAACTGCTGTCGGCAAACATTTCAGTACCACCCACATAGAGCTAACTGGATGAGATAAATTAAAATCAACATTTATCTGGAGTAACGTGGCTATTCAGATAAAAGAAAACAAAGTCTTGAATTTATATGGCTTTCATGGCCTCCGACATCCTAAATTTCACAGCTAAGCAGGAGCTGACAGCTGGCACGAATACAATAGCTGACTTTGGTCTGGTGAGGCATTTAACGCCTTGCAGATTGATATGGTCATTGAGTAGGCACATAAAACGTTTAAGCAAACATTTTAATACCTCCAGTGAAGAGCCTCCTTCAACGCTGAAGAATTATGTATGCATGCATTGTGTACACAGTAAACGCACAGCTCAAAATTCTTTCCCAACTGTATTACTAGCACGATACAGGATTAGGAACACAATCCATATTGGAAAAGTAAAAATTGCCTCCAATGTTCAGAATTTTAAGATATCAGGTTAGTCAGGAAAATAATCAGCTTCTTTGGAAGTTGTTGAAAATGCAAAACCCATTTATCACTTAGAGGAGAGTGCAGCTCTGGGACAGTGAATGTCTCCTCCCATTATATTTCAATGACTGCCCACCTACAGGCCCAAGTCCATTGATGTAGAAATCTAAGTACAATTTCGAAGGAGTTAACAGATTGCCGGCTCCTTTTTCTCTCTGTACCATCTGGAAACATCAGGCACTAAGAGGACTATCTGGGCCACACGCCTTGCAATTTCTTTTGAGAAATTTATTTTTGAGAAAGCTAAGAGCGGGGACTTTAATCAAGCCATGATCAATAGCTTGCAATTTTGCTTTGAGTTTGTTATGGAAAGGGATTAAGAACATTAGAACTCTTACTTCAAATGCTGGACAATACTTGATGGAAAATAATGTTCATTATAACCCCCTTCTTTACATTCATGCAGAGTGGAGGCAACGTTTCACAGCCACTATTGTAGTCCATTGTGCATGTTGTCTGACATACAGAAAATTATGAGACATAATCAGAAGCAGTTTCTCAACTTACAGACGACTGCATTTGACAAAAACCGTAACAAGCTGCAATATTTTGTTTCCTTGTCTTAGTGAGCAGTACACCTAATAACATCAGTGTCGGATTGAAATCTCCAAAGTTTCAGTGCTCATTCTGCTGATGCAGGTATACTTATTATTAATATTTCATTATCATAGCACTTAAGAAAAAGTAAGGCAAAGGGATACAAATGGTCATTTGGGAGTACAGAACTTGAGTTTTGCTGAGAAAAGAGACATGTTGAAGCTTTTTGTCTTGCACTCATCAGAGCAGGCACTTCATAACAATACCAAAATAATGGGGAGAACAACAATTTACACTGTATGAGAAGAAAATGCTGATTGATTGGTAACTGTACTCTGACTGGACTGGTGGAGGCATTGCCATGGAGAATGCACCAGTTGATTGTGGCTGACAGATAACTGCCAAGCCTTGTTTGAAACTTAAACCAGGCAACCTGACCATGATTGGTCAAGGCATTGCTCTCAGGAATAAATCAGCAAATGTCTGTCACTTATTTTGTTTATCTGAAACAGGCTCAATGTGTACTTGCTCAGTGTGCTACGAATTATGATGACAACCAATTTAAGATTGTCAGTCGGGCTCACAATGTGGCACATTTATGTGTACTGGAAATGACATATATTAATAAATCGGGCCCTGTTCTTTGCAGACAGAGCATGTAGCATTCCAGAGCTTAAGACCTTCATGGCATTAGACTTGGCTGTGAATGAAGTACTGCAGTAGCGATGCCTAGGATTTCAGAGTTCATGAAACACAGATGTCTTGGAAGGTTGTAGGACTCTGGGAGGTTAAATGATAGGGAGAGGAAATGCCATGGAGAGAATGCCAAGAGGAGAAAGCTTTACTCTCTCTTGTTGGAGATAGAGTAAGAAGTTTTACAACACCAGGTTATATTCCAACAGGTTTGTTTCAAATCACTAGTTTTCGGAGCACTGCTCCTTCCTCAGGTGTTGGAGAGAGTTGTTGCTTGGCAATTGTATACCAAATGTTACTTGTCACTTACCAGCCCAAGCCTGAATGTTGCCCAGGTCTTGCTGCATGCAGAAAGGGACGGTTTCATTATCTGAGGACTTTGGAACAAAATATTGTGCAGTCATGAACATTCTCACTTCTGACCTTATGAGCGAAGGTCATCGGTGAAGCAGCTGAAGATGGTTGGAGAAGACATTACCCTGAGAAACTCCTGCAGCAATGTCCTGGTACTGAGATAGTTGGCCTCCAATAATCACAAACATTTTTGTTTGTGCTAGGAATGACTCCAACCAGTGGAGAGTTTTCCCCTCGATTCCCACTGCCTTCAATTTTACTGGTGCTCCTTGACGTGGACTTAGTCAGATTCTGCCTTGATGTCAAGGGCAGTCCCAGCTCACTTCTCAAATCAGCTCTTCTGTCTATTTATAGATCAAGGGTGTAATGAGCTCTGCAGCCAAGTGTGCTGGCAAAGCCGAAACAGAACATGTGATCAGGTTAGAGGTGAGTAAGTGCCACTTTATAGCACTGTTGATGGCAATGCATTTTTCATCACTTTGCCAATGATTGAGCATAGACTGATTGGGCAGTAATTAGCCTGATTAGGTTTGTCCTGCTTTTTGTGGACAGGCCATACCTGAGCAATTTTCCACATTGTTGAGTAGATGCCAGGGTTGTGGCTTTTATTCACTCATGGGATGCGAGTGTCACTGGCTAGGCCAGCATTTATTTCCCATCCCTAATTGCCCTTCAGAAGGTGGTACAGAAGCATGTAATCACTGAAGTCCTTGTGGTGTAGGTACACCCTCAGTGCTGTTCGGAAGGGCATTTCAGGATTTTGACCCAGTGGCAATGAAGGAATGGCAACATAGTCCTAGGTCGGGATGGTGTGTGGAGGGGAACTTGCAGTTATACTGGAACAGCTTACCTAGGGGAGCTTCAATGCTGCAGCTGGTGTGTTATTGGGGCCTATAGCCGTTACTGCACCTTGTGCACAACTATTTCTTGATATCGCATGCCTTGATCCATACTGGCTGCCAAGAAACCTTTTTGTTTACTGTTTGGCCAGCATTTATTGTCAATCCTTAATTACCCTTGAGAAGATGGCGGTGAGCTGTCTTCTTGAATACAACTGAGTGGCTTGCTCAACCATTTCAGAGAATGTTTAAGAGTGAATCACACAGCTGTGAGGCTGATGTCACATACTGGCTTGACTGGGTAAGGACATCAGATTACTTTCCCTAGAGGACATTAGTGAACCAGATGGATTCTTAAGATATTCCAGTAGTTTCATGGACACCATTACTGAGACTAGCTTTATATTTAATTTACTAAATTTTAATTCCCTTGGCTGACGTGGTGGGAGCTGAACTCATGGGCGGGATTAACCAGCTGTTCACACCGGCAGCAAATTCCCGGCGACGAGGGGTGCTGTCAATGTGAAATCCCGTTGACAATGGCGGGACAGGTACATCCCGCTGGCGTTTAAAAAGCACGCGGCAGGGTGGCCAGTAAATCCTGCCCCATGTTTCCAAAGGATGTGTAAAGCAGATCTGGCAGCAGATTCAAGTCGACTGAATCCGAGGCCTCTGGATTACTAGTCCAGTAACTTTCTGCTATACCACCATTATTGATATGCTAATGTACCTCCTGTACCATAGTGGCATCTGCTAGAGCCTTGTCTTTTGTGCTCATGTGAGGATCCAGCTGTTTCTGAGCATGGGGATGTGCATGCCGTGTTCATTTCCCATTAGTTGTTCAACTTTCCACCACCATTCACAACTGAATGTGGAAGATCGCGTTACTCTGTTCCATTGGTTATGAGACCGCTTAGCTCTGAACAATAGCATGCTGTGTCTGCTGTTCAGTATCATGTAGTCCTGTGTTGTAGCTTCATCAGGTTGGAACCCCATTTTTAGGTATGCCTGTTGCTGCCCCTAACATGCTCTCCTACACTCCTCATTGAACCAGGATTGGTCCACTGGCATGTTGGCAGTGGTAGAATGAGGGGAATGAGGTTGTACAATTCCGCTGCTACTGTTGGCCCATAGAACATCATGGATACTTAGTTTTGAGCTGAAAGATCAATTTTGAATCGATTCATATAGCACAGTGATAGTACTAACAATACGATGGATGGTGTCCCAGGTGTAAAGATGAGACTTAGTCTCAGGGCTGTGCAGTAGATATTCCTAACAATCATGCCATGGACAAATATATCTGTGACAAGTAGATTAGTGATGATAGCAAGTTCCATCACCATCTGCTAAAAGTGCAGTTTAGCAGCTACGTCCTTCAGGGCTTGGCCAGCTCGGTCAGTAGTGGTGCTACAAAGCCACTCTTGGTGACCGACATTGAAATATTCCACCCAGGAGGAGATTTAGTGACCTTACTAACCTTAGTGCTTCTTCCGAGTGGTATTCAACATGGAGGAAGGGTGCTAGGTGGTAAATCAGCAGGATGGTTCCTTGCCCATGTTTGACCTGATGTGATGAGACTTTATGGGATCCAGAGTCAATGTCGAGGACTCCCAGGGTCACGAGTGAGTGTCGAGGACTCCCAGGGTGACGAGTAAGTGTTGAGGACACCCAGTGTCACTCCTTCCGAATGACAAAGCATGGTGTAGCCTCCTCTGGTGGGTCGGTCCTTCCCACTGGATGAGATACATCCAGGGATAGTGATGGAGGTGTCTGCGACATTGACTGATAGATATGCTGTGGGTATGACTGTATCAGGCTGTTGCTTGAATGATCTGTGTAACAACTTCTCTTAACTTTGGCACAAGTCCCCAAATGTTGGTGAGAAGGACATTTGGGCAGTGTATGTTTATCAAGCCCAAATCTGATGACTAGGTTGACTGAGTGTAGTCCATTATTATTGTACTTTTTTGTAACTGTTTAATACACTCACAATGACTGTAATTGTCCTAACAATTGAGAACCATTGAAAACTACATTCTCAAGTTTATCTGCACAAAATAAATAGGAATAACCGGGGTGGCCCAAATATCTTGTAATCGATTCGGGAACCGCTTTCAGATTGCTCAGAACCCACATACTTTAACAAGTTTATTTGCTGCACCAAAAGCATTTGTTACTTTTCCTGTTAAAACTAACAAGACTAATTCCATGAACTCAGCACAACATGACTTTGCTGATAGATCTGCTTCACACACCCTTTGGTTGCTGATGTAGTTCCTCTCCATTGCTACAGACAAGAAATGAGTCAATTTCCTACAATTGTATTTTCTAATGTGGAAACTGTTGACACAACAAACCTGGCTGTGCTTGATCACAGTAACCTCAGGTTCCTGCAGAAACAATCGACCAGCACAAATCTTTTAAAATGTGTCTGCCAGGCTCAGGAGGATGGGCAAGGACTGGAGAGAAGGGGAGGGAGGAGACAGATTTATAAAGAGTCTGAAATCGAGTATTACCAAGATAGTGTTACAGGGTCAGTTTTAAAATACTGAATAACTTGGGACAGAGTTTGCTGAAAAGATAATGCCCTGTGAATAACGCACATTGTAAATACTTTAATGAGGAAGAGTTAATTTATGGATTACGAATCATCACAAGTTGCTGGCTGTCTTACACCATTCTGGCATCAGCTTTGCAAAATCAGCTTGCCCTTATGAAGTTGCTGCATTTGCACATTAATGCCAATTAAACCCACCACAGAAAGATAAATCTGGTAATTAACAGTGTAAGCACATGGTTATTGTTAATGGCTGCCATTCAACCTCTCTGGTCCAGAGGTGTGGAGGCTCATTCCTTTAGATTGTGAATTCTTTCCGGAGATTTTAAAAATGTCAAATATTACATTTTTTTGTCACCTTTCTGTCTTTTTTCTCTTCCTAAATCCAGCTTGTCTCTTTCTTTGGGCGGGATTTACCGGCTATTCATACCGGTGGGAATTTACGGTCCCATGCTGGCGCACAGGTTTCCTGGCGAAGTGGGGTGCTGTCAATGGGAAACCCCATTGACAACAGCGGGACCGGTAGATCCGACTGGCGGGCTGCCTTCGCCACCAAAAAACACATGGCGGGCTGGTGGGAAAATCCCACCCGATATCTGTTGTGACTCAAATTCATCCTTCTTCCCAGTTCTTCCTTTGCAAATGGAACTGACATCCTGATGCAGTGGAGGAGGATGCTGGATGTAATCAAGACATTTACTTGAAGACCAGAACTCAAATTGGCACCATATTCAAAAACAGAAAATGCTGGATAAACTCAGCAGGTCTGGCAGCATCTGTGGAGAGAAACAAAGTTAACATTTCGGATCCAAATTCTTCTGCAGAACTGAACTGAACTATTTCAGCTTTCCAGCAGCCGCAGTCTTTTGCTTTTGTTTGGGTACCTTGTTTATTGCACTAGAAACCTTTCTGTGCTTGGTAGAGTAGGTCAGAGGCTCGGAATTCTGCGGTGAGTAACTCACCTCCTGACTCCCCAAAGTATGTCCAACAATTACAAGGCACAAGCCAGGAGTGCAATGGAATACGCTCCTGGATGCGTGCATCCCTTCCACAAATATTCCCTTCCTCCACCACCGAAGAGCAGGGGCAACAGTGTGTACCACCTACAAAATGCAGTGCAGAAACTCACCAAAGTTCCTTCGACAGCACCTTTCAAAACCACAACTGCAACCATCTAGAAGGACAAGGGCGGCAGATACATGGGAACACCATACACCTGGAAGTTCCGCTTCAAGTCGCTCACCATCCTGACTTGGAAATATATCACTGTTCCTTCACTCTCGCTGGGTCAAAATTTTGAAACTCCCTCCCTAACAGTACGGTGGGTGGACCTACACCACATGGACTTCAGCGGTTGAATTAGAGATGGGTCGTAAATGTTGGCCAAGTCAGCATTGACCACATGCCATAAATTAATTTTTTAAAATCAACAATGTTGTAAGATTTAATTCTTAATTCCGTTATATACAGCAAACGGGATTCTCCGTATCCCCAGCCGCGTGTTTCTCGGCAGTGCACTGTTCACTGGCAGCAGGATTCTAGCTTCCCGGCGATTGTCAATGGGATTTCTCATTGAACCACACCCGCAAAATCCGCTGGTGGAGGTGGCGTTGCTGGCAGAAAAATTGAATTGCAACGACCGGTTGGGGGGGCGGGGGGGGAGAGCAGGAGACCCAAAAAAGGAACTACGACACCAGAAGACCCGAAAGAACCTTCAGAACAGGAGATGGCATTTATGTGCAGAAGTTTGGAGATGGTTCCCAAAGGATCCCAGGTGTCGTGCTGGAAAATACTGGTCCGGCATCTTACAAAGTCAATATCCAAGAGAAGACCATGAAAAAACACGTGGGCTACCTGAGAAGCAGAGAACCCGCTCCAGCGGATACAATTTCAGCAGAGACAATGACCTTAATGCCTGTTGCGACTACCTCCGGTAAGGGGATGAAGATCTGGAGTCCTAAATGGAAACTGAGGAGATTGATCGTCCCCCCGAAGGTCAGCACTGAAGATGAGCCTCCATCTGTGGCTCTTCGGCACATGATAAGGAATTGATGATCCCCATTCCACTTCATGCCCCCCTATCCAGCATCACTTGCTGCTGACCCGAACCCTTGTTCCAAGCGACGAAAGACAAACCTAATCATGGCATCGCCATGGGGGTGAGGAGAATGATTCGGGTATGAGGGGGATGTGATAACCCTCAAGCAGACCACTGGTGATCGCTGATTGATCTTCCTGTGGGCTTTGTAAAATATGAGTCCCGTGGTGAGTGTCCGGAGCCTGGGGCTCGTTAACGAGATCTTTAAATGTAGCTCCCAGATCCAGACTGGCAATTCCTGATAGTCCAGGGCCGCGTCGTTTGTTTTGTGTGCTGCAGTAGCAGCTTTATTTTCAGTTTAAAATAAACCAGTTTGGCCTTTCACCCCTGTTATGGGTCAGGGTTTAAAGAATCCCAAAGTGTATCATGGAGTTCATCTGACACACAACTTTTAATAGATTGTGGTATGGGGAGCACACGGCTCACTCTACAGGTATGGTACAGCAGAAAATGGACCAGTGTTTTTTTAAAACAAAACAATGTTTATCCTATGAACTCAAGTTAACCTTTCTAAAACAAACAGTGAACATCTTAGCAACCAGTAAATCAAATACACCCCCCAAAGAATACATGAAGTAATCTGTATGCTGTTCTTTTAACATCCAAAAGACTTAACAAACCTTCAAACAGGAGCACATTAGGGTTTACATTCAAGACTGAAAACATTTATAATTCTTCTGAATTCACCAAATGATCCATAGATAGTCTTTTGATGGCAGAGATCAATAGCAGTGCAGCCCACTTTTAACTTCAGATTCAGCTCACTGAAAAAACACACAAACCCAAGCTTTCTCAAACTGAAACTAAAAAAGCAGAAGTAGAGGTCAGCTCCACCCACACTCTGACATCACTCCAGTAACATGAGCAGCTCCATTTCTTAAAGGTACATTTTTAAACACCCATTTCTTAAAGGGTACTCTCACGTGACACCCCACGCCTCCTGGAATTATTACAAATGCCTGCACTATCAATGTGAGAATAAGTCAGATTAAAGCTTCCGAGCTCTTGTACATTTTTAACCGACGCTAAACAGATGTTACACAGAACTACTTTTTTTTTGTCATTTTCTTTTAACATTTCACTTTACCAGATATAAAAATATTCAAGATAGGGGAAAAAGGAGAAGTTTGGGATTCTACAGGGGGAGGCCTTTAGGTACAGGTAGGTGCGGGATTTTGCAACAAAGGTTCTTCCAACGTTTCCGGTGACACTGCCCCCCTCGTTGGGGGGGGGGGATGATGTCGGTGATGGTGTTGGAGGGGGTGTCATCTTGGTGATTTAGGGGAGGATTCTAAAGGAGGATACGCTGCCGTTAGCGGGGGTTAAGGCCAAGTGGGAGGAGGAGCTGGGGGTGTGCTGAAAGAGGGGTTGTGTTGTGAGGTGTTGCGAAGGGTGAAAGCCCCAACCTCGTGTGCGAGACTGGGGTTAATACAATTAAAGCTGCTGCACAGGGTGCACCTGATGAAGTCAAGGATGAGCTGGTTGTTTGAGGGGCTGGAGGACATCTGCGAGTGGTGTGGGAGGGGCCTGGTCAACCATGTACATATGTTCTGGTCCTGCTGAAGTTGGAGATATTTGGGAGTTCTTTCTTCAGCACCATTTCGGCAATCTTGTGCTTGGACTTGGAGACCAGTTCCCTGGGGGCCATTTTTGGGGCTTCGGGCCTGCCAGAGCTGCATACCGGGGCAGGGCAGATGTTTTAGCCTTCACCTCAATGATTGCTCGCAGGCAGGTCCTGTTGGGGTGGAGGTCAGCTTCTCCACCCTGTGTTGCTGTGGGACTTGATGGCGTTTCTGTATCTTGAGAAGGTTAAGTTCACCTTGAGGGGGCGATTGAGGGGTTCCAAAAGAGATGGAGTCTGTTTAGTCTTCACTTAGAGTTGGTCTTTGTTAGCTGCTGCTGGGGGGGGGGGGGGGGGGGGGGGGGGGTTTATTTGTCAAGTTATATATGTACTGGTTGGTAGAGTGGAGGGGGGGGTGCGGGGGGGGGGGGGGGGGGGGGGGTTACTGGGGACCTTCCCAAGGTAGGGAGGATGGTGGGGTACCTGAAAGGGATGGGGGGGGGGGAGAATGGGGGGTTCTTCCGTTATTCTCTTTTGCTTTGTGTTGTTTTATGTATAAAATGTTAAAAAAACGAATAAAAATATTTTTTAAAAGAAAATCTAGCCTCAATTGCTATTTAGGGACAAAAGTTCCAAATTTCGACCAATCTATGTGTGTAGGTGTGTTTCCTACTTTCACTCTTGAAATGTCTAGCTCTATTTTTAGACTCTGCCCCCTCGACTGTGACTCCCCACCCAACAGAAATAGTTTCTTCCCATCTACCTTGTTCTAAATTTACAGTCAATAATCCATGACTAGGCCCAAAATGATAGCCAACAATCTAGGATCAGGCCTTGTCCGACAAGTCAACAATCCAGGATTAGACACAAACCGATAGCCAACAATCCAGGATGAGGCCCAAACTGATTGCGAACAATCCAGGATCAGGGCTGAACTGTAGTTAACACTCCAGGATCGGATCCTAACCGATAGTCCATAATCCAGGACAAGCCCCTAACTGATAGCCAGCAACTCAAGACTAGGCCCAAACCGATTCCAGAGATGAGGGGCATGATGCAGAGGACTGAAGTTAAAGTCCACTGTCGGGCACGTTTAGCAGGGTGTTTCTCTGCGGCTACAGCGCCGCTATCCAACGGCACCTTGTTTCAGCTCGCCAGCAGGAAAGGCTTCCCGCAGATCAGGACGCCATGTTGTGCAGCAGTCACGGTCTTTCTCTCCCCCCCCCCCCCCCCCCCTCCAATCCCTTTCAGGCACCCCCCATCCTCCCTACCTTGGGAAGGCCCCCCCCCCCTCACGGGCCTGACCTGTGGCAGTGTCAACCAGGAACCTGGGCAGCCTGGCACTGCCACCCATTGCGCTGACAGTGCCAATGAGGGCGAAATCCAGTTTGCGCCGGGCGAGCGAGTTGGTCCGGTGCAGAGCCCGATTTGGGGATCTTGCGCGATTCACCCATTGCCCGAGGGATTTGTCTTGTGAAGAGAGATTGAGCAGATTAGGCCTATACTCTCTCAAGTTTAGATGCATGAGAGGAAATCTAATTGCGATATATAAGATGATAAAAGGTATTGACAAAGTAGACATAGAGCAGATGCTTCCTCTTGTGGGGCAATCTAGAATGAGAGGTCATGTTTTAGGATAACGGGTAGAAGATTTTTTTTTTTTATTAAATATTTGATTGAAAATTTTTGGTCAACCAACACAGTACATTGTGCATCCTTTACACAATATTATAACAACACAAATAACAATGACCTATTTTATAAACAAAAAATGAATAAATAATAAATAACAAAAATGAATACTAGCCCTAATTGGCAACTGCCTTGTCACAAGTAACACTCTCCAAAAATATAATTTAACAGTCCAATATATAATTATCTGTAGCAACGACCTATACATACTATACAGTATATATTAACAACCCTGAGAGTCCTTCTGGTTCCTCCTCCCCCCCCCCCCCCCCCCCCGATCCTGGGCTGCTGCTGCTGCCTTCTTTTTCCCATTCCGTCTATCTTTCTGCGAGGTATTCGACGAACGGTTGCCACCGTCTGGTGAACCCTTGAGCCGACCCCCTTAGGACGAACTTAATCCGCTCTAGCTTTATAAACCCCGCCATGTCATTTATCCAGGTCTCCACCCCCGGGGGCTTGGCTTCTTTCCACATTAGCAATATCCTGCGCCGGGCTACTAGGGACGCAAAGGCCAAAACATCGGCCTCTCTCGCCTCCTGCACTCCCGGCTCTTGTGCAACCCCAAATATAGCCAACCCCCAGCTTGGTTCGACCCGGACTCCTACTACTTTTGAAAGCACCTTTGTCACCCCCATCCAAAACCTCTGTAGTGCCGGGCATGACCAAAACATATGGGTATGATTCGCTGGGCTTCTCGAGCACCTCGCACACCTATCCTCCACCCCAAAAAATTTACTGAGCCGTGCTCCAGTCATATGTGCCCTGTGTAATACCTTAAACTGAATCAGGCTTAGCCTGGCACACGAGGACGACGAGTTTACCCTGCTTAGGGCATCTGCCCACAGCCCCTCCTCGATCTCCTCCCCCAGCTCTTCTTCCCATTTCCCTTTTAGTTCATCTACCATAGTCTCCCCTTCGTCCCTCATTTCCCTATATATATCTGACACCTTACCATCCCCCACCCATGTCTTTGAGATCACTCTGTCCTGCACCTCTTGTGTCGGGAGCTGCGGGAATTCCCTCACCTGTTGCCTCGCAAAAGCCCTCAGTTGCATATATCTGAATGCATTCCCTTGGGGCAACCCATATTTCTTGGTCAGCGCTCCCAGACTCGCGAACTTCCCATCCACAAACAGATCTTTCAGTTGCGTTATTCCTGCTCTTTGCCACATTCCATATCCCCCATCCATTCCCCCCGGGGCAAACCTATGGTTGTTTCTTATCGGGGACCCCCCCAAGGCTCCAGTCTTTCCCCTATGCCGTCTCCACTGTCCCCAAATCTTCAGTGTAGCCACCACCACCGGGCTTGTGGTGTAGTTCCTCGGTGAGAACGGCAATGGGGCTGTCACCATAGCCTGTAGGCTAGTCCCCCTACAGGACGCCCTCTCTAATCTCTTCCACGCCGCTCCCTCCTCCTCTCCCATCCACTTACTCACCATTGAAATATTAGCGGCCCAATAATACTCACTTAGGCTCGGTAGTGCCAGCCCCCCCCTATCCCTGCTACGCTGTAAGAATCCCTTCCTCACTCTCGGGGTCTTCCCAGCCCACACAAAACCCATGATGCTCTTTTCAATCCTTTTAAAAAAAGCCTTCGTGATCACCACCGGGAGGCACTGAAACACAAAGAGGAATCTCGGGAGGACCACCATCTTAACCGCCTGCACCCTCCCTGCCATTGACAGGGATACCATATCCCATCTCTTGAAATCCTCCTCCATCTGTTCCACCAACCGCGTTAAATTTAACCTGTGCAATGTGCCCCAATTCTTAGCTATCTGGATCCCCAGGTAATGAAAGTCCCTTGTTACCTTCCTCAGCGGTAGGTCCTCTATTTCTCTACTCTGCTCCCCTGGATGCACCACAAACAACTCACTTTTCCCCATGTTCAATTTATACCCTGAAAAATCCCCAAACTCCCCAAGTATCCGCATTATTTCTGGCATCCCCTCCGCCGGGTCCGCCACGTATAGTAGCAAATCGTCCGCATACAAAGATACCCGGTGCTCTTCTCCTCCCCTAAGTACTCCCCTCCACTTCTTGGAACCCCTCAACGCTATCGCCGGGTAGAAGATTTATAATAGAGATGATGAGAAATTACTTCTCTCAAAGGGTCGCATGGAATTCACAGCCCCAGAGCGAGGTGGATGCCGGGACATTGACTAAATGTAAGAAGGAGATAGACAGATTTTTAATTAGTAATGCGTTGAAGGGTTATGGAGAACGGGCAGGAAAGTGGTGTTGAGGCTGAGATGAGATCAGCCACGACCGTATTGAATGGCGGAGTGAGCTCGAGGGGCTGAATTGCCTACTCCTGCCCCATGTTCTTATGTTCCCTTCATTCACTGAAAACTCCAATTAAATCATCCTTTAAATCTTTGAACTTCCAAGGAATACAGCAATAGGGGCTGGTTTTGCACAGTGGGCTAAACAGCTGGCTTGTAATGCAGAACAAGGCAGCAGCGCGGGTTCAATTCACGTACCGGCCTCCCCAAACAGGCGCCGGAATGTGGCGACTAGGGGATTTTTATAGTAACTTCATTGTAGCCTGCTTGTGACAATAAGCGATTATTATTATTATTGTAACCTCTCCTCACAATTTATCCTATGGAGTTCAGGTGCTCTGGTCAACACAGCACTTTGCGTGAAGCTGCACTCCCTTTGCGGTGAAATCAAACATAATCAGAATTTATTTTGTATCACAAGCTCTTGAGTGTATATTCCATATCAATTAGTGCCACGGTTACAGAAAAGTAGTACAGAATACATTAAAAAATTGTTTCCTTTGACCCACCCTGCATTCTCAGTAAAGTGGAACTATGGTTATGTGGATATGGTATGCAGGATATTCCCTCCCTAGCACAAATCATACTGAGAAGAGTTTGGGATATATAATCCCACTGACACATAGCAAAATATCTTGGACACTGCGTAAAAGGAAACAGAACTGTTGAACATCCAACTTTGATATTCATTGCAGGTTTAAAGAAGCCATCTGACATGTTTACAGTGGCTACTTTAATTTAAACTGGAATTCTTCATTCCTCACTGAACAAAATAAATATTTGAATATTGAACATCGAAAATTGACAGCTCGCTTGATGGGTAATGGGATTAAGTGTATTTAAAAATGTTGCTCCAGATTTCAGACAAGTAGGGCAGTATGGTGGCGCAGTGGGTTAGCACTGTGGCCTCACGGCGCCAAGGTCCCAGGTTCGATCCCAGTTCTGGGTCATTGTCCATGTGGAGTTTTCACATTCTCCCCGTGTTTGCTTGGTTTTCGCCCCACAACCCAAAGATGTGCCAGGTAGGTGGATTGGCCAGGCTAAATTGCCCCTTAATTGGAAAAAATGAAATGGGTACTCTAAAATCTTTTTTTTAAAGTATAACCATAGGTAGGTAATTAGCCGTGGACACAGAGCCATAGGTATCTCTTTCTATTGGAGGCAGACAACTGGTTATATACAGCTCGAGGAGCACTGCTCCAATCAAACATGGGCCAAGGCAAGGAGGCAGGCCTCCATGAACTACCATAGCCGGTACAGGGATTGAACCCGCGCTGTTCCCGTCATTCCGCCTTGCACTCAAACTATATTTGGTATTCCTCCCAATTACAATTTGTGGGATCTTATATGGAAATTGCCTACTGCGTTTGCCCCAAATAATCTCTCCACTTCAATGCAACTCACGGCATGAGTAACGCCTTGCGACATTCCAAGACATGTGGTAAGGTGCAATACAAATACAGGCCTTTTGTTCTTATTTTGTTATTTTACAGTTGCCAAGCTCAAGCTGATTTGATACAGACCTTGTTATACTTCAGCCCATTTGGCACTTGTGTTCCTGCTGTTACCAATGTAATATTTCACTTCTGGGCTTCAAAGAGCTATTGTTCCTATCTGCCATCAATTAGAGCAATTGAACCCCCTTCATGTGATAGGCATTAGTCACCAATGGCCATTACTGCAATCACCACAGGAGAAACACCAGTTAGCTGAGCTTGTAACAGGTACTGTCACATTTAGAATACTTGGATCAAACAGCAGAAATCTAGCTCAAATTACTGATATGTTCCCACCTAATATGGTTCTTTGTCTATTCAGCTCTGTGCTGTTACAATAGTAGATGCTGGGACTATTAATCATCAAGGAAAAATCACAATAGTTTCAGTGTTCAACATTAATGCAAGATGGGTCTTGAAACAAATGAACGCTGCCGGGAAATGGATCTCATATTAATAAGAGAGACGAGCCATGAGTTTGTGACTCCGGTTCTGTAGCAGATCTATCATTCTGAGGATAACCATTTCACGCTGTTGCAGTTCCAGCCAAGGCCTGTATTCCAGCCTCACTGTTTAAATTCTGAATGTGACACAACCAACAGAAAAATGTGCAAATCAACTGACAAACTATTTAAATTGGAAAGATCAACTCGACCGGCAGGTTGGACAGTTGCTGAACTATTTTGGCACAGGTATTTGGTTAGTCACAGATGACTCCAATGGAAATAGATGTAAAACAGGCTGCATTTGCCACCTTCCATTTTACACACTTGCACAAAGTTCAAGTCCGCCGCCCCCCCCCCCCCCCCCCCCCCATTCATTTGTGACTGAGTTCCATTTGTACCAGGGCAAGGGTAACGGGGAGGTTGATTTTTTTTCCCCCCAACTTTAAAGCAAAAGTCAACATTTCCCCAATGGCTTGGGTTGCCGGACTCTTCCCATGTCATTTTAATTATAGTGGCCTCAGAGGGCACAAGAAAGGACAACCGTACAACGAATGTAATTGGACTTCAGTTTCAAAGCACTGCAAGCTGTCAGTGAGATATGAGGGTAAAAGACATTGCTCAATCAACTGGCTGATTCATTCAAATAGTTGGGAAAAACTGTTGCCAGTTAAGCGGAAAAAAACAATAACATCGTGTGGTTGTTTAGTACAAAACATTGATTGGTATCTAGTGTAAGAAAACCTGACACCAATGTGTGACTTAATCTGTTTTCCTGCAAACCTCGCCAGTTTGAATTGATGAACATGCAGTCACAGCACTGTTTCATTGTTCCAGAGGAAACACTTATTTTCTAATATGATTAGCAACAGTGTTTCTGATCCAGATTTCAAAGCGTTTTCAGTGACTATTAGCAACTGAACACCGCTGCACGTAAATGTTGTCCATTGTGAGTCGAATAGTTAGTGGGATTTAAGAGGATTTTTAAAATCGTACGCAAAGATGCAGTGAAGCAAAAATAAAATGCGAGCTACCTTGTCAGTGGCGAAAACTTCAGCCGCAAACTTTGAGATGCACAGCAGGTCAGACACCCTCATCCAAAAGGTTGACCTTCCCAGAAGATGACTGACTTGTTGGACACTGCCTGTGTCGTGTTAGTCACACTGGTCTAACACTGGCTGCAACTGGATGCAGCTTAGATCAGAAAGATACTCCAGACCTTGAAGTTAGTTAAATCAGGTTTATTGAACGAATAGCACAGTTCTCTGTGAGTTCGACTCTCTGCTAACTTAAGTGTGGTTACTCTGTCTGACTGAAGCAGACTAGCTCTTAGCCACGTGGTGGAGGTGTGAGATTGTAACAACACCCTTGACTGACTCTCTAGATGTTCATCAGTGGAAAGAGGCGGAGTGTGAGTGCCTCGTGTCTTTTATAGTCAGATCCCACCCCTGAGTGTCCTGCCTGCTTATTGGTCATGTCCTGTTCTCTGTGTCCATTAGCTGCTTGTCATTATGTGTGTGTCTGCATATCATGACATCTCCCCTTTTTTTAATGTTTGGATGACATATGTGAACGTATTTACAAGAATATATACATGCAGTGGATGTGAACAAATGTACATGTAAAACAGCTGTCTAATGCAAGAACACAGGACATAACAAACAGAACAAATGTTCATAAGTCCAGTCTCTGTGGCTTGCGTCTGATCCTGGTCGACCACCAGAGAAATGGTGGTGGGGACGACAGCGCCTTGATGGGCGGGATTGAAGCCTGACTGGTGGCCTCGGGAGTCGAGGTATCAGGAGGTGGCAAAACAACAGAAGGAAACGGAGAAGAATGTGGTTGCGGGCAGGCAACTTTGCGCAGTGCCCGTCTGTTTCATTGCACAACAGAACCATCAGCCAAACGCACAACATACGAGCAGGGGGGCAGCCTGTCGAACAACGACAGCTGGATCTGACCAGCCTCCATCAGGGATCTTGACCCGAATAGTGTCTGACGGGGATAACACGGACAAATCGGTGGCATGAGCATCATAGCCCTGTTTTTGCCGGTCTCTGAGTTGCTGCACCTTCTGCAGCACCGGGAGGTGATCCAGGTTGGATACGTGTATGGCTGGAAGTGTGGTTCGCAGGTCCCTGTTCATCAGGAGTTGAGCCGGCGACATGCCAGTGGACAGTGGGGTCGCCTGTACGCAAGCAACGCAAGGTGAATGTCAGACGTGAAATCTGCGGCCTTGCAGATGAGCTGCTTCACTATGTGCACTCCTTTCTCAACTTTTCCGTTTGACTACGGATAGTGTGGGCTGGAAGTGACGTGTTTGAACTGATACGACTGGGCAAACAGAGACCATTCATGGCTGCTGAAGCACAGGCCATTGTCACTCATGACAGTGAGTGGGATACCATGCCTGGAGAATGTCTCCTTACAGGCCTTGATGATGGTCAGGATGTGAGGTCTGAGAGCTTCACGACTTCAGTGTAATTGGAAAAGTAATCAATGATTAACACGTAATCACGACCATTTGCATGAAAGAGGTCGATGCCAACCTTGGACCACGGACAGGTTTCAATTTCATGCTGTTGAAGTGTCTCCTTACTCTGCGCTGGCTGGAAGTGTTGACAGGTCACACAGTTAAGGACCATGTTCGCGATGTCCCGGCTGATCCCGGGCCTATAGACAGCCTGCCTGGCTCTGCGTCTGCACTTTTCCACGCCCAGGTGGCCCTCATGGATTTGACGGGGCACCAAGCTCTGGAGACTGTGTGGAATTACAATCCGGTCCAGTTTGAGGAGGATACCATCAACCACCGTCAGGTCATCCTTTACATTGAAAAATTGAGGGCACTGGCCTTTTTGCCATCCATTGGCTAGATGTTTGGCTGTCTCCTCACGGATATGAATCACCTTCTCATCAGATGCCGGGAGGCTGCTAGCACACAGCTGCACCTGTGACTCAACCTGTGACTCAATTTGCCTGATGACGTTCAGTGGTTCACTAGGCACGGTGATGGAGCGGGACAGTGTACCGGCAATGAGCTCCTTGCCAGGTTTATTGAACTAATAGCACAGTTAGCACAGTTCTCTGTGAGTTCGACTCTCTGCTAACTTAAGTGTGGTTACTCTGTCTGACTGAAGCAGACTAGCTCTTAGCCACATGGTGGAGGTGTGAGATTGTAACAACACCCTTGACTGACTCTCTAGATGTTCATCAATGGAAAGAGGTGGAGTGTGAGTGCCTCGTGTCTTTTATAGTCTGATCCCACCCCTGAGTGTCCTGCCTGCGTATTGGTCATGTCCTGCTCTCTGTGTCCATTAGCTGCTTGTCTGTATATCATTATGTGTGTGTCTGCATATCATGACAGCCTGCACTTTTATTTTTAGCTTTTCTTTCATATTTCAGATATGAAGTGTTTTTTTCTTGCTTATTTTTTGTATTTGAGATGGAAGATTGTTGCTAAATGCATCATTGTTTGCTGGACATTGGACTATATCATGTAATGATTTACAGGTATGTGATACAAACAGGCACAGGGACGTTCTGTTCTGACTCAAAGCAATAAATGTTGGTTTTACACAGGCTTCTCCAGATAGAACCTTGTAAATTACTTAGTGCCGGTCATCGCAATACAACCTAGTGCAGATAGAAACAGTGTTTTTTAAAATTCAGGATTTCGAAAGTTTTTTTTTCCCCACAGTGCCTTCTTCCTTCGTATGGTTTCAGGAGTAGATTTCGACACCGTTTCAATGCTCAATTCCTCAACCCAGTCCAATGCCCTGCTTGGAGATCGAGCGTAACTACAGGATGTCGCCCTCAAACTTGAGTCAGGGAAAAACGTTACTGCAAGCTCCATGGTCTGGTCAGGGTTTCCAATCACGACCAGGTGAGGTTTGAGCTGCCACTTGTACACCAGGTGGCCACATTGTTCACATCCAGTCTTAATTCTATTCAGGGTTTCCACATGCTCTTGAGGGGTGGGGCAGGGGGTGAGTGGAGAGAGTGAGAGAGAGAAAGATTGAAAGTTTGCTTTTGAGATGTTGAATTATGTTTATCTGGGAGGGCATTTTCTGCCCAAGCTTTCCTTCAGGTTTTATCAGTGTTACGTGTTTAATCAGTGTTTATCAGTGGAGAAGTTTGATTCATATCCAGAGGTGGTTTTGTAGAGTCACTTGAAGCGTTGGGAGGTCTTGAAGGTCTCTATGGTTGGAGGTTCAAGTTTAAAAAGAAAATTGGCTGAAAGTTTTTGATCAAAAACTAACCTCCATAATGGATTGACCCCCAAAAATGGGAGGTATATTGAGCTAGATATCTATCAGGAGTCTCAAATTTCTCTCTGTAAATTCAGTGAAATCCCGGAGAAACAACATGAACTGTAAACAGCCATTAATATTCCTTCTGCAGGATTTCTGCTGAACTTGTAAAGCAGGAGATCGATTGGAAGAACACCACATAAATCACTGGCGATTATGTCATTGCAAAGAAGCTCTCACTTGACATTCATAAATAGGAAAAAGGATTACTCTTAACTACTATGAAAACGACATAAATCTGAAATAAACAGAAATGGTTCAAAATACACTGTTAGTCAGTCAATATCTGAAAGGGAAAGCTAAGTGTTTTCAAGGCAATCCTTCAACTACTTTGTTTTTACACCTGTTACAATCCCTGTAAAGACTGATAACTTTTTAAAAGAGATTTAAATTCCCAGTGACTGAGGATCAGACATCAAGATTTTATGTTTTAAGATTTTTACTCTAACAAACTAAAATCAACTTTAACTAACCATTGCTTAATAGGAAACTAATATATTAAACTACAGAATTCTTGGGCTGAACTGACTGACATCCAGCAATTCCTTCCCCCAGCCACACCAGGCCAACTCTTTCACTGTCCTTAAATCTCTTCCACCAGGGAATGTGCTCCCTCCAAAATACTGCCTGGTGGCTAACCGAACAGCCTTTTCTCCTGGTGCTCACAATAGCTGCTGTTTCTGTCTCTCCCTCTGGGTCTCTCTCGCTCTATTTTTCTTTGATTCGCTCTCTCTCTCTTCTTGGTGTGAGGTGGGGGGTGGGGGTGCGGGGCATTCCAGAAGCAAGAATCATGAAGAGAGTATTCCAAAGCCTCTGTCGGTGCTTGTGTAACTGGTGAGGGGAATTGGCATTCAACTACTAAAGAGGGAGGACCGCCTGGACAGCTCCTAACCTCCTCCGAACCTGGGAAGTTTCTCAAGTTGAGAAAGTTAACATTTATGACATGCAGGTAATCCAGCTCAATGGTAATCCGGTCAATGATAATTAGCAATAGGGGAGCCATGAGCATGCTGGATCCATACCCTGTTTCTTTGCTGTGATCACTAACCTTCACTTCCATTGGACGTAAGTCATCCCTGCTCTCACTGGTCTCCAACTATGACAACAATGTAGTTGATTCGAGGCCAGGAGTTGAGCTCCTGACAGATTTCTTGTGTGCCTGGAATGTCAGGCCATTATACATTGTAAACATTTAATTTCTTTACGATAAGCTTTCTCATGAATGTATTCACAGGTTTAATGCTTTGGAACAGTCAGGCATTCCATGCGCTTCAATCCTGCGTTACAGATAGTTTCATTCAAGCAAGGTTTCCGATCTCTCAATGTCTATATTGCCAACATACATCAATTGGTTAGTGAGTTATCTGCCTCAAAATAATTATACATGTCTTTTGTGGCATACAATTTCAATGTATTCATTTTCATTTTGACAAGAATGCTGATGCACAGGAAAGTGAAACCAGTTCTCTGAATGTCTGCACCAATGTTCATATTTCCAGAAAACATTTCATTTTCACTGCAGCTTCAACAGTTGGGAGCTAATTTCCCTATTTGCTACCTGTTTACTTATTGTACCCATTCCCATCTTCAAACCATCACTAAAATGCCTGTCCGGTGATTATACATTGGGTGGGGGGTCGCTTAGCTCAGTTGGCTGAATGTTTAGTTTGTGATGCGGAGTGACGCCAACAGCATGGGTTCAATTCTTGTACCGGCTGAGGTTATTCATGAAGGCACTGCCTTCTCAACCTTGCCCCTCACCTAAGGTGTGGTGACCCCCAGATTAAATCATCGTCTGTCATCTCTCATAGGGGAGAGCAGCCAATTGTCCTCTCGGACTGTGGTGACGTTTACATTTTTTACATGGAGAAACGACAAAGAATCATAGAATATACAATGCAGAAGGAGGCCATTCAGCCCATCGAGTCTGCACCGGCCCTTACAAAGAGCACTCTACTCAAGCTCACCTATCTATCCTATCCCCGTAACCCAGTAACCCCCACTTAATGTTTTTTTGGACACTAAGGACAATTTATCATGGCCAATCCACCGAACCCACATATCTTTGGACTGTGGGAGGAAACCGGAGCACTCGGAGGAAACCCACGCAGAAACAGGGAGAACGTGCAGACTCCGCACGGACAATGACCCAGCCGGGAATCGAACGTGGGACCCTGGAGCTGTGAAGCAATTGTGCGAACCACTATGCTACCGTGCTGCCCAATCTTATTCACAAAGTTTTCCTACAGTATCAGAACAATGCTTCTGGCGGACTGTGCAGACAAAAATGATTGCCAATCTGCAGAAACCCAATCTGAGTGGGTAGACTTTACTCCGTATCAATATTTGGCATTACTCACACCCTTGATCGGACCCACAAATAATTCTACAAGACGGTGCTATTTTGCAAGTTGCCAATTTAAAGAAAAACTTAAATTATTATTATTAATGAAACAAATATTCAGCTGCTTTTAACTTCAAAATGTCTAAATACCGCATTAGCTGTGCTGCATGTGACTACTCACACCAGGGGATCTGCTGTCATGGTGCGTCACACTCATCACCCTCACGCATCCACTGCACCTCATCTGCAATTACTCTGTGATGTTCGTCATCCAACGATGCCTAGGTTGATCCCTCTTTCTGTTGCCCCCCCACTTTGCCCTCTAGAAGAGACCTCTGTCGCTTTTCAACTGTGATCACAAGATTGAAATCCCGACGCTCTCATTTCTGGATGTCATATTTTCGAGTTCATTCTGTTCTTGCAAGTTCAGGCACCTCTTCATTTGTCTTGTTTTTGACAAATGGAATTTTTAGCACATGTCTGAGCATCCACATTTCAAAGGCCTTGATTTGCTTCCACAGACCTTTATTTATTGTTCAGATTTCTGAGGCAAACAGAAACGTATACCAGCACTAGAGACTCGGCTAGTCTGTCTTCTAGATTTAGATTTATTATCATGTGTACCGAGGTACAGTGAGAAGTAGTGTTCTGCGTAATCCAGGCAGATCATTCCATGCATGAAAAAACATGGAACATACGATAAATACACAATGTTAATACACAGACACATAGGCGAAGCATACGGAATGTAATGCTAACAACATGAGATAAAATGCGTAGAGTGATCAGTTCAGTCCATAAGGGGGTCATTCAGGAGTCTGGTAACAGAGAGGAAGAAGCTGTTTTGAATCTGTTAGTGCGTGTTCTCAGTCTTTTGTATCTTCTGCCCGATGGAAGAGATTGGAAGAGTGAATTACCCGGGTGTGAGGTGTCTTTGATTATGCTGCCCGCTTTCCCAGGCGGTGGGAGGTGTAGACAGAGTCAATGGATGGAAGGCGGTTTCGCGTGATGGACTGGGCTGTGTTTACGACTCTCTGTAGTTTCTTACGGTCTTGGGCCGAGCAGTTGCCATACCAAGCTGTATGCATGCATCAGCAGCCAGATAAGAAGTTTTCTATGGTGCATCTATAAAAATTGGTAAGAGTCAATGTGGATATGTCGAATGTCCTTAGTTTCCTGAGGAAGTATAGGCTCTGTTGTGTTTTCTAAGGTGAGAGATGTTATTGTCTATTCTCATCCCTGGACAACAAATTTTAAATTAAGTGATCGAATAGTTAATTTATATTCAAAGTTCATCCTCGTACTTAAAGATTATTATCCTGTGTGAGAGTGTAAAATTTAATTGAGAATATTGGTGCTGCATGTCTAAAGATGGGGCAATTGAATTGAGTATAATTAAATTACACAAGGGGGAGCAGATGAGGTTGTCTAAATTGCCATAAAGAGTTGGCTATACATTTACATTTTATTAAGCTCAGATAAATGTCTCAAATTGTTTGGTTCAAGTTAGAACTAATGTGATCATCAAAATATTCTGGCTATGGGCAAAAGCATAATTGAGTTCCCAGTGATTCCAATGCTAAGACTCAGGAAAATAGCTTCCTCAGAGTCAAACAGCACCAGGTGTGTATGTTACGTTTTCTTTTGAAAATTATTTTTGTCACACTTCCAGAACAGGTAATTAGGCTATTAATTTTTCATGAATTGTAAAATATTCTGTAGATTTAATCCTGGGACTATAATCAAGAAAATTAACCAACTATATGCCATGGAAAAGGACAAATAATCGGGTTTTCCTTCGTAAGACTATAAGACCATAAGAGATAGGATCAGAATGGGACCATTCAGCCCATCGAGTCTGCTCCGCTATCCAATCATGTCTGGTTATCGTGCGCTGGACAAAGCCAAACCATCGAGCAAAGTGTACTGAATATTTTTTTAAAGCCTCTGAAATTGAGCCAAGTCGAAGCACAACATCCTTTGGGTTGCCCAATGGAAACTGTAACTTGTCCAAAGAAAGTAGCATTGTTTCGTTCCGAAGTACAGTCCGCCCACTTACTTTGCTCAACTCTTAAATTAGTTCAGAGTTTTAACAGCTAAACAACAAGTCCATCAGTGTCACTCTTACAGAATGGAAAAGCACGCTGGCATTATAAATTAAAATGTATTTGTTTTTTAAAATTCTTATCAGCAGGACAATAATGTTTTGCGAACAGATTTGGCCACAGAAAGGCATCTTAGAAATCATAAAAACAGCTAAATTTATTGATTCTGCACACACCAGGTTTTGTTTTACATGAAGGGTTTGTTACCAATCTCTCCCAATATACATTTTAAAAATTCTCTTTATTTCACTCAAAACAAATTGTATTTGCTCATTCCATTTACTAAGACATCAGTAAACATGTACGGTGGCACAAGTCATCCTTTGCCTTCACTAGTTTCTTTCTCTCATGTTGTGTGTTGGGTAAATGTTCCATGACAATAGTATCTCTCACTTGATGCTCCAACACTGTGGGGTAGAGTTTGAGGCCTCCTGCCTGGCAGGTATGGAGTGTTGGCACCTGAGAATGGTGGAGAATATCCCACCTTGTTCCAGTTATCACTGTAGCTGCTGCAATCTTCTCATGGGCCAATCACAGGATGAACAAAGAACAACGAACAAAGAAAAGTACAGCACAGGAACAGGCCCTTCGGCCCCCCCAAGCCTGCGCTGACCATGCTGCCCCTCTAAACTAAAATCTTCTACACTTCTGGGGTTCGTATCCCTCTATTCCCATCCTATTCATGTATTTGTCAAGATGCCCCTTAAACGTCACTATCGTCCCGGCTTCCACCACCTCCTCCGGCAGCGAGTTCCAGGCATCCACTACTGGTTAGAGGCATTAGGCTTGTGTCATGCATTCGACCCCATTGAACTGCAAACAGGAATGGTATGAAGGACCCTGAATGAACTGTTCGGAAACTGCAGGACGAGCCCAGCAGACACTGCTCAATATCAGCTGCTTAACCAGCCCAATTGCAGTCCACAGTTTTGATTGACATTTTGTGAATCTGGGAGGTGCAGGATGCCCCTCTGAGCACCACATGATCAATTTTGATCTCTGCTACTCTGGGTCCCCCTCTCCCAAGATTGCAGCCATCCCACCCTCCCCATGCCTGGTGTTTGCCTGGCCACCCAATGTAGATCAATTTCTGCCCATTCCCCAATGGCCTGATACACAAATGGCCATCAAAATGCGCCAGGCCTGTCGGTCAGCATTATCGACTGTCGGGCCAGTCAGAGCAGCCTGCATGCTGGCTGCTCAGTAATTAAAACCTAAGGCTGCATGCTTTATGTAAGTAATCAGTCTGATCATTCTGTCCAGTGGTGTAAGGTTAGAGGCGGAAACAGAAACAGTGTGTCTGCTGTGGTTACAAGTGTTTAAGTAGTTGGTAACTGGAATTGTCTGCGTGTGACCGCAGCATTTATCTAATACTTTATGCTTCACTAAAAGCTCCAGCATGAGTTAAGATTAATTTCAGCAATGGTATGATATCTAAGTATCGTCACATCAATGCAACTGATATCATGCAAGTTTGTTGATTTGATTATACTTCGCTTTACTTCGCCTTAGCCTTGTTCAGTGTGACCATCCACCGTCTGGTAGGTGGATGCGGACGTTGTCTCCAGGGGCCAGGGAGAGAAGATCAGTCGCCCGTATGTCGTACGATCTCTTCTGGCGATCGCGCTGCAGTTGCATCCTATGCAATACCGGAGCATGGTCTATTTTTGGTGCCAGGATGGAAGGCACAGTGGTTCTGAGGGCGCGACCCATCAGCAGTTGTGCTGGTGAGAGACGAGTGGCTAGTGGGGCCGAGCGATAGGCCAGCAGGGCGAGGTAGAAGTCCGACCCGGCAGCAGCAGCCTTGCAGAGGAGCCGCTTGGCAATGTGAACGCCCTTCTCCGCCTTTCCATTGGACTGGGGGTGCAGAGGGCGGGACGTCACGTGTGTGAAGCCATACGAAGCAGCAAAGGACGACCATTCATGGCTGGCAAAACAGGGCCCATTGTCCGACATGACAGTCATCGGAACGCCGTGGCGAGCAAAGGTGTCTTTGCAGACCCTGATGACAGCAGACGACGTCAAATCGTGCAGGCGTATGACTTCTGGGTAGTTTGAGAAGTAGTCAACTATGATGATATAGTCCATGCCGAGCGCGTGAAATAGGTCGACACCCACCTTCGCCCAGGGGGACGTCACCAGCTCATGGGGCAGAAGCGTCTCAGGAGGTTGCGCCGGCTGAAACCTTTGGCAGGTTGTACAGTTGGCAATATCGTCACTGATGCCCGGCCAGTATACCGCCCCTCGAGCCCTCCGTCTGCACTTCTCGACCCCCAAGTGGCCTTCGTGTAGTTGATCGAGAACCAGCTTGTGCATGCTATGCGGAATCACAATCCGGTCCAGCTTCAGAAGGACACCATCAATGATGGCTAGGTCGTCTCGTACATTGTAGAACTGCGGGCACTGCCCTTTGAGCCATCCTCCCGTTTTGTGGCGCATCACTCGCTGCAGAAGGGGGTCGGCCGCAGTCTCTCAGCAGATACGGGCCAGACTGGAGTCGTCAGCCGGCAGATTCGCCGCTGTAAAAGCCACCTGTGCCTCGACCTGACATACGAACCCCTCCGCATCTGGCGGCGTGCTCACTGCTCTGGATAGGGCATCCACCACGATGAGGTCCTTCCCTGGAGTGTAGACCAGTTGGAAGTCGTACCTCCTGAGTTTAAGTAGGATGCGCTGGAGGCGAGGGGTCATCTCGTTCAGGTCCTTGTTTATTATGCTGACCAGGGGGCGGTGGTCAGTTTCGACCGTGAACCGTGGAAGACCTTAGACGTAATCGTGGAACTTGTCTAAACCGGTTAGCAAGCCCAGGCATTCTTTTTCGATTTGCGCGTAGCGCTGCTCTGTGGGGGGTCATGGCCTGCGATGCATAGGCCACTGGGGCTCATGATGCCGTGTCATCCCGCTGCAGGAGCACTGCTCCAATGCCGGATTGGCTGGCATCAGTTGAGATTTTGGTGGCACGAGACATGTCAAAAAACGGCAACACTGGTGCCATAGTGAGTTTGCGTTTGAGCTCATCCCATTCCAGCTGGTGTGTGTGTTGCCACTGGAACTCTGTGGATTTTCTGACGAGGTGGCGCAGAGTCTTCATGTGGGAGGCAAGGTTGGGAATGAACTTCCCTAGGAAGTTGACCATGCCAAGGAAGCGTAGGACAGCCTTCTTGTCGGCCGGCTGCGGCATGGCTGTGATGGCGCTCACCTTGTCTGCATCCGGACGGACCCCTGACCGGAAGATATGGTCCCCCAGGAACTTCAACTCGGTCTGGCCAAAGGAGCACTTGGCTCGGTTGAGGCGCAGGCCGTTTTCCCGTATGCGGGCAAAAACGCGTTGGAGACGATGTATGTGCTCCTGCGGTGTGGTGGACCAGATGATGACATCGTCCACATATACGTGCACCCCTTTGATGCCTTCCATCATCTGCTCCATGATTCTATGGAAGACCTCGGATGCCGAGATGATGCCAAATGGCATCCGGTTGTAGCAGAATCTGCCGAAAGGGGTGTTGAAGGTACATAGCTTTCGGCTGGACGGGTCCAGTTGGATCTGCCAAAATCCTTTAGAAGCATCCAGTTTCATGAATATCTTCGCCTGGGCCATTTCACTGGTGATCTCCTCCCATTTGGGTATGGGATAATGTTCCCTCATAATATTATTATTGAGGTCTTTGGGGTCTATACAGATGCGGAGCTCGCCAGAGGGCTTCTTGACACACACCATGGAGCTGACCCATGGCGTGGGCTCCGTGACCCTGGATAGGACCCCTTGGTCCTGGAGATCCTGCAGCTGCTGCTTGAGGCGGTCTTTAAGTGGCGCAGGAACCCTGCGAGGTGCGTGAACGACCGGGACGGCGTCCGGTTTGAGGCGAATTTGGTAGGTGTATGGCAGTGTTCCCATGCCTTCGAATGCCTCCTGGTTGTGGGCGAGGAGCGATTGGAGCTGTGCGTAGAACTCTGCATCCGGGAAGTCAGACGTGCCGTCTGGAGAGAGGGAGAGAATTTGTTGCACAAGGTGGAGAGCCTTACATGCCTGTGCGCCCAGCAGGGAGTCCTTCGATGAGCCAACTATCTCGAACGAGAGTGTGGTCGTGTGTGTTTTGTGTGTCACCTGGAGCTGGCAGGATCCCATGGCCGGGATAACGTTTCCGTTGTAGTCGACGATCTTGCACCGGGATGGCTGGATTGGTGGTCTGACGTTCATGGCATAGAAGGCTGACCATGCTATGAGGTTGGCGGAGGCGCCAGTGTCCAGGCGGAAAGTGATCGGCGATCGGTTGACCGTTAGGGTGGCACTCCATTCATCGCCCGGATTGATGGTGTTGACCCGGTTCGCATCAATGACCGCAACCCGGAAGGCATCTTGGTCATCTGTGTCGTCGGTTTGGATGTCGTGATGTGGAGGCTGAATGGTCCGCACGTTCCTGCGAGGTTGTCGGAGATGAGGAAGATCAACAGGTTGAGCCGCTCGACAGTAGGCAGCGTAGTGGCCCATCTTGCCACAGCGTAGGCATTGTCGGGTTTTTGCAGGACGTTGCCCTTTTAAATGTGCAGCTCCACAGTTGCCGCACGTCATGATGTCATGGCGTTCGTTACGCCACTGCGCACGCGCAGTTCGGTCTTGCGTCAGGCGCGCCTGCGCAGTACGTCCCTCAGTGTTGCCGTAGGTTTTGGCGCGCACAAATTCGGGAGGCCTTAAAAAGCGCGCAAAACGGCCGCCCTCGTCCGGGCCGCGGGCCGGGAGAAGCTCTATTGCCTGGATGCGTTCGGCCTCGTGGGCGGCCTGGCTTGCCGATTTGATCGCGTGGGACCCCCTCCGTGCCGATTCAGTCGCCTGAAATTGGGCATAGCAGCTGGTCGCATTTTCATGCAGGACACAGGCTTCAACTGCAGATGCTGCGGTCAGGCCTTTAATATTTAAAGCTGCTGGCGTAGGCCACTGGAGGCAACGCCAAAAACGATCTGGTCCCGGCTGACGACCTGCAGTGGTCATGCCATACAACATGGCTCCGGCTGTGCACAGACACGACCCGCCATTCGCGACCCCACAGCCCACCCCTGGCCATCCCCACCAGCCCTCGCAGGAGCCCCCCGCCAGCGGCACGGATCCCAGCCGAGTGTGGCAGTGCTGAACACAGTCCGCAGCTGCCATGCTGGGTTCCCGCACAGCTGAGACCACACGTGTCCTGTGCCGTCAGGAACTTGGCCCATCGGCCACGGAACATCGCGGGAGGGCCGACCGTTGACGCGCCAACGTCGATGCAACGGCTCGCATCTAGCGACATGATGATGCTATTTTGAAGGGGGCGGAGCATAGCTGACCAGCGGTAACCCGGCGCCGGACCCGATTTGGGCATCGGAGCCCATTCTCTGCCCGATCGGCGAACACAATTTCACCGTCGGCAATGGAGAAACCCGCCCCTCATCTATCCAACCCCACCTGCGGTGCACAGTCTGCAGATCAAGCATTGGGCTGATCACCAACCTTAGAACTCATCAAATATTGAGGAAGCAAGTCATCCACCATCTCGGGTGACGGCAAAAACAAAAAAACTGCCTCAGAGGAAGGAGTTGGATCATTTAAATCCTATTGGTTTTGTACTGTACTCTTGTTCATTCTGTGTTGCTGCTTAATGGTATTTGCATTTATTTTCTGTGAAAACTAGAAGAATCGTAAGGTAAGAATGAAATGGACACACAACTGTCCACTGCATTTTTCACCCAGACTATTTTCTACATGGATCAACGCACCTCTAACAGAATGTATCCGAGTAGCATCAATTCCACAACTTCAGCGCTTCATATTTACCTTTTCCACTGCGCTGTTCCGTATATTTAAAATGATGTTCCTATGCACGCAGGAATTTCCTGTTAATGTTTTATCAGTAATCAGCATCATTCATTACAACGTGGGCTGTGCACTCTGAGCTTTATCACAAACCCAGAACTCGGGGGCAAAAAGAGGTCAGTACATGAGAAGGCAAATTATGCACAACAGGATTAAACTCCACTTCCCCAGAAAAATCTCCATACCTCTGATTTTTCCAATGGGAGATTTTGTTTGGCTGCTCTGGAGCAGCTGTGGGTCATGGCAGTTCTTGTCTGAAGCCATATGGCATCTGAAATAATAGAGTCAGCAGAGTGACCACATACAGACAGATGCTAAGGCAGTTTGCAGGCGCTTAAACTGTTCACAAATCATCCATTCTCTTTGAGCCTTGTGTTTATTCCCATCCTAGACTAAATTAATTTTAGCTGCGTCACTGATACATTTTCACCTGTAACAGTGACATTCGGTGCTTGCAGTACTAACACTAGCTTGGGATGTAATGCTGTGTCTCACCAAGGGCATTGCATCAAAAACAGGGTCATGTAGGAAAGACGCTTACACATTCTCACTTCACCGGCTGAAGCTAGTGCTGCTTACTTGTTCACAGGACCCAAGCTGCATGAAAGGTCTATCCTAATAGGATTACACAATAAATGCGCGTATGGCTGAGGTGAAATAATTCACCATGGGCTAAATGAATAGCATTGTTGTAGGCCGCAGCCAGCTTTTATCAACCACTTGAGGGACTTGCTGCCGCTGGTTTTCCCACAAAATAAGAATTGAAGTGCACAAGGAATTGAAGTTGACTATACATATCCCTTTAGAAATACATTAGCAAAATATTGCACATGCTGGAATCTGAAATAAACACAAAATAAAATGCTGGAACCACTCAACAGATCAGGCAGCACCTGCTCAGAGAAAAAGAGAGAAACTGGTCTGTTCTGATGAAAGGCCACCTTGACCTCTCTGTTGCTTTCCACAGATGCTGTCCGACCTGCTATGTATTGCCAGCAATTTCTTTCACCCTTTTTTTAACCGAAATGCTGGATTTTCAGTGACATTGGTCAAAGTGAGTCAGAGCACGCACTAATGCACGAGAGGGAAGCAGCGGAGCAGGCAGGGGATAACTGAAAATTCGGGTTGAATGGGTGAGGCGTGATGGAGGGGTGAAAGGGAAAGAAATGTCCATCGGCAAAGAGCGAAACATGGGAACTGAGGCGAGAATTTAAATTCAGTAACAATGTCGAGGGGGTGAATGCAAAGCGACGGGAGGCCTTCTGCGCTTGAGTGTTGTCAGGTCAAGAGCTCACCAAAAGTCACCAAAAACCGCTGCAGATTGGTTGTAGCCTAATGAATCGATTATAAGTTTAGAGGGTTGGAGACACCGTGAAAGAAGAGAATTGAATATTTTAATAAACTTGATACATTATGGAAATACTTACCAAGACATTTCTTTACTCAAAGGATTGTGAATCTTTGGAATTTTCTAATTCTCTAACCCAGAGGGCTGTGGATGCTCCACTGTTGAATACATTTAAGGCTGGGAGCGGGCAGGAAAATGGAACTGAAGCGTATTGAATGGAGGAGCAGGCTCGCTGGACCATATGGTCTATTCCTGCTCCTATCCCTTACATTCTCATGTTATTCTGAGACTGTGCCCCCATGTTTTAGGATTCCACAGCCAGCAGAGGCAACGTCTACCCTGTCAAGCTCCTTCACAATCTTGTATGTTTCAATGAGGTCATCTCTCATTCTTCTAAGCTCCAGAGATTATAGGTCCAATTTCCTTAGCCTCTCATCATTGGACATGGTGGCATTACTGTGGTTAGCGTCAGGGACCCAGGTTTGATTCCAGCCTTGCATGAGTCTGTGTGGAGTTTTCACGTTCTCCCCGTGTCTGCGTGGGTTTCCTCCGGGTTGTCATGGTTTCCTCTCACAGTCCAAAGATGTGCAGGTTACGTGGAGTTAGGGGTTACGGTGCTAAGGTGGAGGAATGGGCCTGAATGGGGTGCTGCTTCAGAGGGTTGCTGC
Organism: Scyliorhinus torazame; assembly: GCF_047496885.1. Classification (NCBI taxonomy): domain Eukaryota; kingdom Metazoa; phylum Chordata; class Chondrichthyes; order Carcharhiniformes; family Scyliorhinidae; genus Scyliorhinus; species Scyliorhinus torazame. Next base: position 116,573,795 of record NC_092724.1, on the reverse strand, counting down.
AGACTTGATGGGCCAAATGGCCTCCTTTTGCACTGTAGAGATTCTATGGAAATTCTATGAAAACCCTCTCTCCCAAGGATCACCAATTTTGTGTTTCCAACATTTGAATTTTCCCTTCAGGCTATCGTATTCCTTTTCCTCCAACACTGGTAGAGGAAAATACCTATCCATTTTAGATACAGAGGCCTTAAAACTACTTCTTTTCATGTGTTTTTGTTGTTCTGAAATTGGCAACTTTAGTGGGTTATGTCAGTTTTTCAAAAATTGTTGGTCTGCTTCTGCTTGTCCATCTCACATTTTCAATTAGTGCATATACTGAACAGCTAACCAACCATAATTGGCATTATGCCAACAGTCCTCACCTCTATTCCCAGCCCGCCATCAATGTTATGGTAATGGTAGTTAGCCATGATCAACGAGGGACCAGGCTTCTCGCTTTGTTCAACAGAGACAGTTGGTTATATAGCTCGATGGGCACACTCCATTTCAAGTATGGGGTAAGGAGGAAAGCCTCCATGAACTACCGCAGCTGATATGGGGATTTGAATGCGTGCTGTTGACATCATTCTGTACCACACTCTCGCCATCTAGCTAATATAGAAACTAAGAGCAGGAGTAGGCCATTCAGCCCCTCGAGCCTGCTCCACAATTCCATATGATCATGGCTGATCCTCTATGCTTTGTTTCGTTGGCTCGACAGCTGGTTCACGATGCAGAGTGAGGCCAACAGCGTGGGTTCAATTCCCGCACCGGCTGAGGTTATTCAACCTTCTCAACCTTGCCCCTCACCTGAGGTGCGGTGAACCTCAGGTTAAATCACCATCAATCAGCTCTCCCCCTCAAAGGGGAAAGTATCCGATGGTCATCTGGGACGACGGCAACTTTACTTTTACTTTTTAGCCCAATGACGTATTCCTGCTGTCTCCTTATACCTCTTGATGTTATTAAAATCTAAAATATTACCTATCTCTTTCTTAAATATATTCAGCGACTTGGCCTCCACAGCCTTTTGTGGTAGGGAATTCCACAGGTTAACGACCCTTTGAGTGAAGAAATCTTTCCTCATCTGAGTCCTAAATGGTCAATCCTCTATTCTGAGACCGTGCCCCTGGTTCTAGATTCCCTAACTAGGGGAAACATCCCCTAACTGAGCTACCCAGCCCCCACATCATGTGTCCGCCAAGGCCCAGGGGGTAACACCCTTACTTCTAAACTACAAGTTTCTGAGTTCAAGTCTCACTCTCGGGCTTGAGCTCAAAATCCAAGGCTGACACTTCAGTACAGAACTGAGCGAGTGTTGGAGGTGTCATCTTTTAGTTGAGATGTTTAATGGATGCCCCACCCAGCTGCTCCGGTGGATATAAAATATCCCATGACACTATCGATGTTATACTTGACTCATATCCAAGAAATGTGGAAACTTTCCACAAAACCAAATTTCCTCATCACTGCTCCCCTAACCGAGTAGGCAGTTGAGAATTTAAATTCACCAAACATGAACCAGATAGTACCCCCTAACACTTGGCAACGTGACAAAAACGGAACTGTGTCATGCAGCTGCCATTTTATCAAACTGTGGCATTATCAAAGCAGTCCTTACAATAATGGACCTGTGGTTCACAGAATCATAGGGCAGGATTTACCAGCTCTTCACGCCGGAGGGAAATTCCTGTCCCACGCTGGCACACGGGTTTCCCGGCGATGAGGGGTGCTGTCAAAGGGAAATCCTGTTGACAACGGCAGGACCGGTAGATCCTGCTGGCGGGCCACCTCCGTTGCTGAGAAACACACGGTGGGCTGGGGGCGTGGAAATCCCACCCAAAGAATCCCTATAGTGCAGAAGGAAGCCACTCAGCCCATCGAATCTCCACCGACACCCCGAAAGAGCACCCTTCTCAGGTCCAGTGACACCCACCCCACTCTATCCCTGTAATCAAACCTGCAGACCTTTGGATTGTGGGAGGAAACCAGGGCACTCGGAGGAAACCCACGTAAACACGGGGAGAACGTCCAAACTCCACACAGACAGTGACCCAAGGCCAGAATTGAACCCCCGGGTCCCTGGTGCTATGAGGAAGCAGTGCTAACCATTGTGGCACCTTTAAACACATAATGCATATCTGAATGAATACTTGCTGCAAGATCAGAAAATGCAGAGGTTGCCTGAAACCTGCTACTTAAGGCAGGAAGTCGCTTAGCCAACCAGACCAGGGAAATGCCAAATTCAGTTTTTTGCTGATTGAATTTGAACTCAGTGGAACACAATTAATCACAGCTCTCAAAAGGTTACAGTTTTGACCAGGGTTGCACTCCTGATCCTCATCAGTGATTGCTGCTGGGTGTGCACATGTATGAGGGACATCAGCTGGCTCTGCTATTGTGTTCTTGCTGCTAAAAGAACCCACCATCATTCCCAGTCCAGGGTTATGCATGAAGGACATGATCACAAGATACCTGATCACCTATCAAAGCACAGTCGAGAGAGGGGTTGGGAGGAAAGGGAAAACTGCCAAAGAGAAAGAGAACATAGAACATAGAACATTACAGCGCAGTACAGGCCCTTCGGCCCTCGATGTTGCACCGACCTGTGAAACCACTCTAAAGCCCATCTACACTACACTACACATTGATCATTACTTTTCCAACATGATTTTTATGTTGGGCCCATAGATGTGCCAGTACCTGGGCCAGGACTGAAGGAGTAAATGATGGCTGTTTCGGCGCGGTTGTAACAGGAGGTTTTAGTCAAATAAATAACAGGTCGAAGCTCTTAAGGATGACTTGACAGAGGTATTAAAGATTATGAAAGGGATTGATGAGGTAGACATGGAGAAGATATTTCCACTCGGAAGGCAAACCAAAGCTATGGGCATTAAATGTACAATCACTCATAAACCCTTCAGAGTATTCAGGAGAAGCTCCTTAACTCAGGGAATTGGGAGGATGTGGAACGTAACACAGGTACTACAAGAAATATTTGAAGCAAATAGTACGGACATGTTTAAGGAGTAACTAGATGAACACATGAGGGAGAAAGGAATAGACGGTTATGGTGATGGGGTTAGATGAAAAGGGATAGGAAGAAACTCATGTGGAACAGAAACACCAGCAGAAACCAGCTGGGCTGAATGGCCTGTTTTCTGAGCAGTATAACTTTGTAATTCTATGTCTTTCCCAGCCATTATTAACTGGGATGAATTAATTTCTTTGTTGACAACTTCTGGTGGAGGCTACAGTAAATGTCAACCTTCTTAAGTAAATAAAAATAGAAATACTCAGCAAGTCTTTCAGCACCTGTAGAAAAGGGAACAGTTAACATTTCAATGCCTAAGGAGATGCTCTACTTTACTTTCTGCAACCAGTCAATGAAATCCCCAGAAAATTTATAGAATCCAATACTATAGATTTTCTAATTGTCACATTTGATTTGACTGAACTGCCATGAAAAATATTGAAAACACAGCAGATAACGTCAACTGTCTTCAATTAGCAAGAGGAATGACAGAGCATTACTTCCAATAATACAGCTCATGATCCTTATATCGGAACTGTCAGAATCCGAGGTTTTACAGCATGGAAAGAGGCCCTTCGGCCCACCTTGTCTGCACCAGCTGTCAAGCTCCTATCTATTCAATTCCATTTCCCAACCCTTGGCCCATAGCCTTGTATGCTATGGTGTTTCAAGTGTTCATCTAAATATGTTGTAATGTTGGCACCAGGTGAGACTCTGCTCAATGAGATGGACAGAGAAACTGAGAGAGAAGCAAGACAACGGCAGGACTGTTGTGTGCCTGGGCCTTGGTGCAGGCTGCAGTCTTGGAGGAGGTGGAGCTCACGACCTCATCTCTCTCTCTTTCTCTCTCTGCGACCCAATTTGGGGTTGCAACCCACAGTTCGGTACTTCAATAGTGCCTGGGGAAGTTGTACAAAACACTTGTTAAAATTTTCATTGCAATTTTAAGTTTCCAAAATGTGGAGACATATATTTTGGGTCTGCATCTAATCACAGTAGTGAAACAGTACTCCACATTTCTTCGCAAATCAATTATGAATACTTGCATGCAGGTCACCGTCACTACAGATTTGCTGCACTTTTCCTTCACTTTCTTAAACATTGTTTCCTGCATTGTATTTTACTCTGAAATAGCTGAAGAAAACACATCTGGGGAAACCATGGTGAACTGCATCATTGTCAGCATTTAGAAGGACACATTACCTTCTAAAGTTAATTTAGAAACATGCATTGATATGTTTGTTTTATACATTTTATTCGTTATCAAGAGATTAAAAGGCACAATAATAAAATTAACTAATAAATGGAAGAAACCACGCAGGCAGTAGATGATAATGGTAGATCCAATTGTGAAATGAATATAACTTTGCGCCACTGCACACCACACGCTGTGCCCCTGACAGAAGTCATTTCCTGTTGTTGAATTCCTTGGATGGATTTATGGGACTGCTGATTGCCAAATTAGGGGACTGGGTTAGCGTGTGATTCATAATAACACCAACAGCCCAGGTTCGACTCCTGTTTCAGCTGAGGTAGACCTGGAAACTACCTCATTGCCCCTGAGTGGTGGAAACCACCATTGACAAAAAATATACTGCCAAGGAAATAGCTCAGGGTGAAGCCTCAGCAGGCCATGCACATTCGGACAAAGCACAAATGAATGAAGAAATGAAGGAATGAAGAAGATAAGTCTGTGGTTATGTGGATGTGCTATAACCTGTCTGCAACATGTGTGTGTGAGTGATGGGAACAGACATGAAGGCCCTGTGCCTCATAGAAAATAGGGAGAAAATATTTAGGACGGGATTTTCCAGCTCTTCCCGCCGGTAGATTCTTCTGGTACCGCCAAAGGCAACCTTCCACAGCGGGTACCCCAGCACCAGGATGGGCGAGCCTCCCAAAATGCCGTAGGCACCAGTGGGCCGGAAGATCCAGAAAACGCACAAACTTCCAGAAAACACGCCACAACGTGGAGGAGTAGGGGTGGGGCTGGATAATCTCACCCTAAATTACTCTTTCAGGAAGAGTGGCAGGATCTCTTACATGTACCCTTCTGTCCCTGGCCTTTGGGCTTGTTTAAAATGCGAGGTAATGGCTTGAGCCTGAGGCTCATACTCCTTCATCAAGGACGCCATTTGGGAACCGTGCCAACACAGTAAGCTTCATTAGTATTGTGGTCTCACCCCCACCAACTACATGGTGACAAGTGCCCAGATCAAAGAAATAGGAATGAGGCTCTGGTGGAGTGAGGAATGTGGAGAGATGGTGGGGTTTAGGAAGACAATTCCAGAATATTGGGGCTTAGGGCAGTTCAAAGAGAGAAGACGAAGTACACAAGGCCAGAATTAGAGGAACAGAATCCTGGGGAGGGGGGCAGCTTGGGGGACTGAGGATTGTTACCGAGTATGTGGTCATGATCAGATGGATCCATGAGGTTGAGTATTTTAAACTGGTACACCGATGGTGTGTGTGTGCAGGACCGGATATACAGGAAACAGAACGTTGCATGAGCTGAATTTGGGGATGGAGAATGTGAGGCTGCCCAGGAGAGTATCCCAATCATCCAGTCTGGAACTGACTTATACACAGATGATGTTTCAGCCAGATGTTAAACTCTTTAACATTTAATCCAACATAAACATACAGAGTAGGGAGCAGGGTAGTGATTGAGGAGCACATGAACTCCATTTGCTTAGAAATATCTTCTCCAGAATATAACTGAACACATTTAAGGAGGAGATAGAAATGTTTTTGATTAGTAGCGGGTTATGGGGAGCGGGCAGGAAGATGGAGATGAGGCTGAGATTAAATCAGCCATGATTGTATTGAATGGCGGAGCAGGCACGGGGTTAAATTGTCTACCCTTTCTCCTAGTTCTTTTGATCTTTTGTAATACTGTTGACAGTATTGGTCTCCTTATTTAAGGAAGGATGTAAATGCATCGGAAGCAGCTCAGGGAATGATGACGAGACTAATGCCTGGAATGGGCAAGATGTCTTATGAGGAAAAGTTGGATAGGCTAGGTTTTGTATCCGCTGGAGTTTAGAAGAGTAAAAGGCGACTTGATTGAAGATCATGAGGAGACCTGATAGGGTGGATGTGGAAAGGATGTTTACTTTTGTGGGAGAATCTAGAACCAGGGATCATTGTCGCCCGTTTAAGACAGACTTGAGAATGATTTTATCTTAGAGGGTCAAGAGTTTTGGAACTTCCTTCCTTAAAAGGCAATGGAAGGAGAGTCTGAAAGCTTTTGAGGCAGAGGTAGATAGATTCTTGTTCAGCAAGGAGTGTTTTGTTATGCTCTTGACGTAACATAAGCTGCTTCCTTGATGTGCATTCTGACAAAGGAAGGTTCAGACTTGGAGATAGTTTTAACACATTTATTAAACTGTTAATGATTTGTCTACTTGGATTCGACTCTCCTGTTAATCCTGCTATAGCTACTCAGACTAACTAACCAGTCTGCTACAATCCACGTGGTGGGAATGATGTTCAATCAACCATGTCTGTACTCACTAAGTGTCTCCACTGGAAAGAGGAAGATCATGTGCGCTGTGTCCTTATATATGGGCTGGTGTAATGCCCCCCTGTGGTAGTGTCACCTCTGTGTGTGGCGTGACTGCCCATTGGTCGTGTCCTATCTTACTGGCCTATTGGTTGAATGTCTGTGTGTCATGATGTCTCTGGTGCTCCCTCTAGTGTTTATCTAGTCTAGGTGTACTTACATTAACCCCTTGTGTACTTACAGTGTTGCATATCACCACAAGGAGGTGAAAGGTTATCTTGGGAAGGTGGGAATATGGGGTTGAGGTTATAATCAGATCAGCCATGATCTTATCGAATGGCAGTGCGGGCTTAAGGGACCGAATGGTCTACATCTGCTCCGAATTCGTATGTTCATATGTTCGTAAAAAGATGTATTTTTCAGAAAGGTCAAATCTAAACTTACAATCCTTATTTGAATGACTGTGCTTCAGCTTCAACTTCACACTCGGCAATAAATAAATAATAGAATGAGCCCGCTCTCTCCCTCGTCCGCACATCATTCGCTATCATTAGTCAGCTCAGAGTAGAAGGAAGCATTATTTTGTTGATTTTCCTTTCCCTTCAGAAATTCACATTCGACGAATTTACACCCAGATCAAACTGAACAATGTCAGTGCTGGGAAGTATAAACTTTTCTGTTTGGATGTCCGTTTATCAACAGACTATCAAATCTGCTTCATTGCAGGATGTGTGCAGAACAAAGGTCTCTGTACTTGCCCTCCATCAGCATTTCTCAATATAAACTGAGACAGTGCTTCAGAAATGTTCAAATGACCATGTGACCCTGTTTCACTAAGAACTGGGTTAAGTTCTCCACACCCTCTCTGCATCCAGCACGCTTTTTCTCTGTCAGTCCTCAAGAGAGATCGAATCAAAGTTCATTTGTTACTTGAGTGCATTTTTCACCCTGCAGCCACTTGTTGAAAGTTAAACACTATTCCTCCCTTCATCTTTGCAGCATTAGTTGTGTTTTGCCTTCACAGCGGTTTCTCAGTAATAAAACACATCACCCCGGAACAGTCCAGTAAAGAGGAACAATCCCATCCCATTTGGTGATTTAACTCACCAAGATGTAGTTGCCCCCATGCACTTTTTTGGCAAAGAAAGAAATTGCAATTGTCTCACACCTTTTCCTGACCTCAGGGTGGTCCAAAGCACATCTCAACCAATCAAATGCTTTCGAAGTGTAGTCACTGCTGTTAAGCAAGGCTCCAAAATAGGATATGTGATTTTTCTTTTTGGTGACATTGGTTGGGCGGTGTGCGCTGGGCAGAACACTGGAAGAACTCTCTCACTCTTCTTCAAATACCGCCTTTGAATCTTTTGCATTCAGCAAAGGGTCCTCAGGTTTTAATCTTTCACCTGAAGATAGAATTGCGAGAATCCTGAGTAAATAGTAACACCCATTGTAGGCTATCCACTAGAAATAAACCTTGTAACAAGAAAATTATGGGCGGGATTCTCCCTTCTGGGGACTAAGCCCCGGCGGAAAACGGGCGGGAATCACTCCAAACTTTTTCCTAGAAAGTCCGGGGTGATTCTCCGTCTTCAAGGGGGCGAGTCGGGACCCGGCGTGTGTCCCGCGGCTCCGGCTGCCGGTGAGGCCCTGCCTGAGCGGCCGCGCATGTACACAGCAGCCACTTCGCACCGGCCCCCGCACAACATGGCAGAGCCCTACAGGGGCCCGGCGCAAAGGAACATAGGCCTCCCCCGGAATGAGCACGCCCGCCGATCGGTAGCCACCGATCGCGGGCCTGGCCACCGTGGAGGCCCCCCCACCACCAGGAGGGCCCCTGCAGCCAGAACGCCGAGGTCCCGCCGGGTGGGACCACATGTGAACCACGCCAGCGGGACTCGGCGTAACTCAGCGGGCACTCGGCCCGTCGAGCGTGGAGAATCGCGATTTCGGCGTGGAGGGTCGTATATCCCGCCCATAGTGTAATATCCTGCACGGGGCTTACGCAGTGGGAATGCTTGCCTTTCCCATGCTCCTTGCAGATTACAAGCTCCCCTGCTAGCAACAGGATACCTCAAATACCCAGTAAGACACCGACGAGAGAGTAACCCGGTAGGGGTCTACCAGAGAGTTTAAATATACTGTTTGTAAATAAAACTCTGTGCTTACTTTCACTCGATTTGGAGTCCCGTGTCCTTATTAAACATAGGGTGCGATTTCTCAAGAAAGATTTCTAAGTCTGGTAGCGAGCAGGAATTGCCGCGTGTTTCCCGGCACTTGGCAACGCTATTCAACATTAATTGGTCCACTGAATGAGGCCTCATGTGCTTCTTGCCACAAATGAAGGCTCGCCAGTTGATTCGCCGGGACTGCGTTCACCAGCAGCCCGCTAACAAGGTTGAGCAGCACTTAAGCTGCACTTGCTTAGCCAACCCCAGCCAGCTCGTAATAATGGCACCGAGGAGACCAGCAAAAGATTCAGGGACGCAGACCTAGGGAGGCTGCTAGACGCTGTGGAGGCCAGGAGGGATGTCCTGTTCCCCTCAGCGTCCAGGAGAGTCAACCAAAGGCAGACAGTGGCGTCTGGGACGAGGTGGCGATGGTAGTGAGCTTGGGGGATGTGACCAGGAGAACTGGCCTCCACTGCAGGAAGAAGGTCAATGACCTGCACCGGGCAGTATGAGCGAGCAGACACAAATGCTCCCCCCCCCCAAAACCCCCTCCAACACCGTTTCCACCCTATGGGAGTGTCCACCCATTGGGAATGTCCACCCCCCCTCCCCCTTCAACCCCCTCAACTCTTCCTCCATGCCCTCACCCCTTCAACATCCCTCAAACCCCCCACCACCACTGTGAACCACGCATGTAGCGAATGATGCCCTCTCTGCGTCTCATCAGAAAAAGCTCTCTCACAATCACCAGGAGAGGGACCAGATTGTCGGTGGTGTGCCCTGGAGGTGACTGGTGTGGCCGAGGACAGGGCTGGCGTACGCTGCAAAGGGGAGGAACCACCAGGTTCCGCCCAGAGGACCTGTCAAACGTGAGTTGTCATTGCCTTATTGGCATCGAAGGCCACAGGACGTGGTAGCAGCTGGCTACCTCCACCTCAGATGTGTAACCTGGGAGACACCAAGACGTAGTGGTAGACCTAGGAGGGCCAAGCACATCGAGGATCACTGAGGGCACTGGGGGAGGTGAGGAGGATGTGGGGGCAGGTAGAGGATGAAGGAGCTGCGGTGGCGGAGGGGGAAGCACCATCGGGATGGTGGAGAATTGTCATACACAATAAAAACCTTTGTGCACAACTAGTATGATGCCTCTGTCACTTTCGTCCGCAATGCGGGCTGACCTCCGAAACCTTGGCCCATCTCTCCAGGCTTCTCTCCCTCCCAATGGTACTCACCCACCCTCCAGCCGTGGACATGTCCTTGGAGCTGTGATCCATTCCCTGGGTGTTCGGATGTTGGCTGCTGCGTCTGTGGTGTTGTCTCCCGCAGTGTTCAGGCACAGTGTCTATGCATCAAGGTGTGATCAGGATGGTAGGCCATGACCCCCACATGCTACATGGCCCTCCCACCCACAGGAAACAACTTCAGTTGTGTGAAGTGCTCACGTAACCACAACTGGCAATTCCCTATTAACGATAGCCTTCAGCCATACGACCAGAGGCCTCGGCAGTCGGTGGAGGTTATGGATGGTCGGTGGGGCAGACGGGCAGGGACAAGGGTTGCCCCAGGAATGGGTACACACGATCAGGAGTTGGCATTGTCGTGGCGTGAGTGGTTGCCTCCCCAGCGCCCGCCCACACTCCCATGGCGAACCACCCCTGCAGAAAGTCCCAGCCCTAGCCGAGAGTTCCCACCCCCCACCATGCACTGGGGTGGCAATTGCAGTGTCCCCGGGCTCTTTGTGAGCAAAGATGGCTACTCATCTCGTCGGCTCCCCATACAAGTCCTTCCGCCAGGTTCACGTTTTTTAAAAGGAGTACTAATCGGTGTCAGCATGAGCACTTGCTGGGGAGGCCGATGAATGGCGGAAAGACGTTGGACATAGGATGGCTCTCGTTAATTGTATGGGAATAGGGCTAAAGTAGTAATAATTGGTTTCTCGCCATGCTACAGCGAGATCCCGATTTTGCCTACTGCAGCGGGCCGGTTGCATTGCAAACTGTTTGGCGCCTGGCGCCGTTCTCATTTTCTGCCTCTCCCACTATTCACCGGCCTCGATCGCTTTAGCAAGAACGTAACGAGACCGGAGAATCACGCCCACAGTTCAAGTTGACACTTAGTTATTCAATAGATTAGGCTTTATTTTTATCTTAAAGTCTGGCTTGAACAAAAGTTTATTAATTAATTGTATTAATATTAGCTTCATAGTTATTAAATTGAGTTGGTTTTCAACAGCTCCAACAATCTTCCACTTTCATTGCCTGGAATCACTGCGTGAACATTTAACTGCAGAGGGTTTGAGCTGCACCACTTAAAAGCAGCATAATAATTTAGTATCTCTCTACAGATGAAGTTAATTATGTCTAACGCAGTCACACTGTACTGCATGAGCAGTCACTTGCTAAATCAAGCCAGAAGGGAACCCAGTTATCAAGTTTGAGTACTGTGTCTACCACTGCCCTTTCAATCAGCATTAAAACATTTCTGCAGGCCTGGTCTATTGCTGTTATCATCAACTGGCTCAAATGGCAGTAGCTGGGGAGAAATCTATTTTAAAAATAAATTTAGAGTACCCAATTATTTTTTTTCCAATTAAGGGACAATTTAGCGTGGCGAATCCCTGCACATCTTTTGGGTTGTGGGGGTGAAACCCACATGGACACGGGGAGAATGTGCAAACTCCACACAGACAGTGATCCGCGGCTGGGATCGAACCTGGGTCTTCAGCGCTGTTGGCAGCAGTGCTAACCACTGCACCACCATGCCGTCCAGTCGGGGGAAAATCGATATTAATTTCTCCACAGACCTGCATTCTGCTACCTTCCTGCCCAGATTTATCATGTATCTTCTTACTAACCTGGATCCCCGACCCTGCTCACGGCCTCCTATATTCCCGGGCTGTAACTCTGCACAGTGAAACCATGACACCGTTAACAAGGCTCAGTGTAACCTCCAGGACAGAATGGATGGCTTGTCAGTTTTCTATCATGGTGAAGGCCCGAGATCCATTAGAAATTCATCAGTAATATATATCAGGGGATGGTCCATTAATGCGTCAGTTTTCCAGAGATTTCAAATTTGCAACGCAAGTGATACTAACATTTCAGCTGATCAAATCATTTATCTGTTCAGCCATTCCCCTCTATGGCATTAATCAAACAAACAGAATTTGAGTGAGAACTGCACCCCAATTCCAGTGTATTGTGTTGTATAGGCCGATTGTGTTCGCCTGTTGATTGTGGTGAGGTGCCAGCAAGTGGTTCAGTTGGCAGTACTCTCACCTCTGAAATCACATGGTTGTGGGTTCAAGTCCCACTTCTGAGCTTGGACACAAAGATCAAGACTGACGCTCCAGTGCCATACTAAGGGAGTGCTGCACTGTCAAAAGTGCTTGTCCTTCGGTGAAAGGTTAAACTGAGGTCCCACCTTACTTCTTGGGTAGATTTAAGAAGATCCCATGGCACTGTTTCAATGAAGGGCAGGAGAGTTCTCCCTGGCATTCTCTCCAATATTTGTCCCTCAATAAACATCACAAAAACAGATTATCTGGGTCGTATTGTTGTTTGCGGGGTCTTGCTGTGTGCAAATTGGCTGCCGCATTTCCTACATTACAACAGTGACTGCACTTCAGAGCTACTTCATTGGCTGTAAGGTGCTTTGAGACAGCCAATGGTATTGGAAAATATTACGTAAAATACAAGACTTTCTTTTCTTTCACGTAACTCGCATTGTAGAACTACATTTACACAGAAAGAACATAGAACATAGAACATTACAGCGCAGTACAGGCCCTTCGGCCCTCGATGTTGCGCCGACCTGTGAAACCACTCTAAAGCCCATCTACACTATTCCCTTATCGTCCATATGTCGATCCAATGACCATTTGAATGCCCTTAGTGTTGGCGAGTCCACTACTGTTGCAGGCAGGGCATTCCACGCTCTTACTACTCTCTGAGTAAAGAACCTACCTCTGACATCTGTCTAATATCTATCTCCCCTCAATTTAAAGCTATGTCCCCTCGTGCTAGACGTCACCATCCGAGGAAAAAGGCTCTCACTGTCCACCCTATCCAATCCTCTGATCATCTTGTATGCCTCAATTAAGTCACCTCTTAACCTTCTTCTCTCTAACGAAAACAGCCTCAAGTCCCTCAGCCTTTCCTCATAAGATCTTCCCTCCATACCAGGCAACATTCTGGTAAATCTCTTCTGCACCCTTTTCAATGCTTCCACATCCTTCCTATAATGCGGCGACCAGAATTGGACGCAATACTCCAAATGCGGCCGCACCAGAGTTTTGTACAGCTGCAACATGACCTCATGGCTCCGAAACTCAATCCCTCTACCAATAAAAGCTAACACACCGTACGCCTTCTTAACAGCCCTCTCAACCTGGGTGGCAACGTTTAGGGATCTATGTACATGGACACCGCTCTCTGCTCATCCACACTGCCAAGAATCTTACCATCAGCCCAGTACTCTGTCTTCCTGTTATTCCTTCCAAAATGAATCACCTTTCACTTTTCTGCATTAAACTCCATTTGCCACCTCTCAGCCCAACGCTGCAGCTTATCTATGTCCCTCTGTAACTTGTAACGTCCTTCCGCACTGTCCACAACTCCACCGACTTTAGTGTCATCTGCAAATTTACTCACCCATCCTTCTACGCCCTCCTCCAGGTCATTTATAAAAATGACAAACAACAGTGGCCCCAAAACAGATCCTTGTGGTACACCACTAGTAACTGGACTCCAGTCTGAACATTTCCCATCAACCACCACCCTATGTCTTCTTCCAGCTAACCAATTTCTGATCCAAACTGCTAAATCACCCTGAATCCTATGCCTCCATATTTTCTGCAGTAGCCTATCGTGGGGGAACCTTATCAAACGCTTTACTGAAATCCATATACACCACATCAACTGCTTTACCCTCATCCACCTGCTTGGTCACCTTCTCAAAGAACTCAATAAGGTTTGCGAGGCACGACCTACCCTTCACAAAACCGTGTTGACTATCTCTAATCAAATTATTCCTTTCCAGATGATTATACATCTCCTATAAACCTTTCCATGATTTTGCCCACAACAGAAGTAAGGCTTACTGGTCCATAGTTACCTGGGCTGTCTCTACTCCCCTTCTTGAACAGGGGGACAACATTTGCTATTCTCCAGTCTTCTGGTACTCTGCCTGTAGACAAAGATGACTTAAAGATCAAAGCCAAAGGCTCAGCAATCTCCTCCCTAGCTTCCCAGAGAATCCTAGGATAAATCCCATCCAGCCCAGGGGACCTATCTATTTTCACACTTTCCAGAATTGCTAACACCTCCTCCTTATGAACCTCAAGCCCTTCTAGTCTAGTAGCCTGAATCTCAGTATTCTCCTCGACAACATTGTCTTTTTCCTGCGTGAATACTGACGAAAAATATTCATTTAGCACTGTCATGATATTCACATTAGCATATCATGGTGCAATCACACACACACTGATGGACAGGTAGTTGGACCAACCAACACACACACAATATCGCAGCCAATCACCAGTGGGAGCACACGCACTATAAAACAGGGAACACCACAGTTCCCGCTCATTCTACCAGGAGATAGCTCAGAGCACAGAGCTCACAGCGTGCCACTCAGACATACACCATGTGCTGAGTGCCTCACCAAGATAGTGAAAGGGCTGGGTCCACAGGTTAGCTGGAGAAACATGAACCTCAGCCAGCAGTTATTAGTTGTTATTGTTCAAGACAATAAAACAGAGTTGTACCATCTACAACCATGTTGGTTTATTTGTGTATCGGAACACCCAACACGACATGATACCAGGACTGGAAACTAGCCAGCGACTGTGAGACCTACATGCACCTCTTCAGAAATCCGCCATCCTGCTACATGGAAAACATCAGCCCGCCGCAGCCACTCCGGATCGCTGGAAATCTTGACGGCAACTGGAAGCTGTTTAAACAGCGCTTCCAACTCTTCCTAGAAGCCACAGACAGGGAGACTGCATCGGACACCAGGAAGATCGCCCTCCTCCTCTCCACGGCGGAGCAAGACGCCATACACATCTACAACTCTCTGGCACTCGCGGAAAATACAAGATGGTGCTTCTAAAGTTCGAGGAACACTTCAGCGTGGACGTTAATGAGAGCTTCGAGAGGTACCTCTTCCAGCAGTGCCTGCAGGGTAAGGATGAGCCTTTTCAATCGTATTTGACACACCTCCGTATCCTCACGCAGTCCTGCGGCTATGAGGCCACCTCCGACTCCATGATTCGGGATCAGATAGTTTTTGGGGTCACCTCGGACACCCTACGCCAGCAGCTCCTCAAAATAAAGCGCCTCACCCTAGCCACCGTCATCGAGACCTGCGTCCTCCACGAAAACGCGACCAGCCGGTACTCCCAAATCCAGCGGCCGAATAAGCACGGCAGGGGTCCTACGAGGCCGAGCGGGTCCAGTCAATCGAGTTCCTCCCGGCCCGCGGCCTGGACGAGGGCGGCCATTTTGCGCAGTTTCCGAGGCCTCCCGCGCTTGTATGCGCCAAAAGAGGGGACGTCAACGCAGAGGGACGGGATGCGCAGGACCGCACCGCGCATGCGCGGTGGCGCAATGAACGCCATGACTTCACAACATGCGGCAACTGTGGCTCCGCCCACTTAAAGCGGCAATGTCTGGCCAAAGTGCGACAATGCCACCGCTGTGGCAGGATGGGCCACTACGCTGCCTGCTGTCGAGCAGCTCAACCTGCCAACTCTCAACTATTCCGCCAACCTCGCAGGGACGTGCGGGCCTTTCAGCCCCCATACACTGAGTTATATCCTGACAACATGCAGACTAGTGATACCGACGACAGGGAACCCTTCCGCGTTGCGGTAATAAACAAGAACCGGATGCCCCCAAGTCGGAACCACCAACCGATGCCAGTGCACAGCATTGATCCGGGCGATGAGTGGTGTGCCACCCTAACGGTCAACCCGAATTTGTCGCCCACCTGATAGACTTGACTTATGAGCCTGTTAGCACATTGGACTCACTGAATTGTTTTACAGTACTGTTAACGTGTTTCTTTCTTGTTGTTCCAGAAGTTCTCTTTCGATGTTTGATGATTGCACTTGTTTTGTTATTGATACAACCTCGTTGCTCTGTTGCACCTGACACCTTCCTCTGTATATAGTTTAGCCTCATGTACATGTTGTAAATATTGCACACACATACTCAGATGCACTCAGTACACATTTCTATTTATTAGCATGTAGGCACATATCCTTGTGAAAAGGGGGGATGTCATGATATCCACATTAGCATCTCATGGTGCAATCACACACACACTGATGGACAGGTAGTTGGACCAACCAACACACATACAACATCGCAGCCAATCACCAGTGGGAGCACACGCACTATAAAACAGGGAACACCACAGTTCCCACTCATTCTACCAGGAGATAGCTCAGAGCACAGAGCTCACAGCGTGACACTCAGACATACACCATGTGCTGAGTGCCTCACCAAGATAGTGAAAGGGCTGGGTCCACAGGTTAGCTGGAGAAGCTCGAACCTCAGCCAGCAGTTATTAGTTGTTATTGTTCAAGACAATAAAACAGAGTTGTACCATCTACAACCGTGTTGGTTCATTTGTGTATCGGAACACCCAACACGACATGCACCTCTCCTATCTCCTCGGACTCCAAGCACAACTTCCCACTACTGTCCTTGACTGGCCCTACTCTTACCCTAGTCATTCGTTTATTCCTGACATATCTGTAGAAAGTGCCAACGCCTCCCCTTAATACAGTGCCTCTTTATAAATTTGGACATCTCAAAGTGTTTCACAGATAATGAAGTACTTTGGAAGCATATTACTGTTGCCACTGGATTGTAACTAAGTTCTTTCCGGTTTGTTGCAGAGACCATTCGCAAATACTTTGAATTGTTAGTGTGTAAGACTCCCTCAGACGCGAGAAGCACAGCTCTGTATCAGGGATGAACGAAGCTATGAATAATTTGACAAAGGGAGTGCTTGCATTGGGACTTACTGTGAAAGCTCCAAAAAGTTCCAAGGGATCCAATTTAATTTGACAGCATTCGGAAGGAGCACTGACTAGTAGGGTCTAATTTATTCACTTTATAAAGCTGTGGAACAGCTGCCACCCAGTCCTGAAAATCAGCCACGGGGGGGCCAGCTTAATACTTTTGGAAAAGCTTAAAGATATAAAATACCGCTGCAGTGCTCGAAATACTAAACCAAATCCCAGGCTAAGAACACAAAGGAAGGGTAAATGGAATGTGCAGGGAAAGTGAAACAAAAAAGATTGAAGTGTAAAGATATGGGGGTGAATTTTATGCTTTTTGGTGGGGCCAGGAGTTCAATCTGGAAGAGCGTGCATTGTCACCTCCCGACTGCACCTTTTAAAGACACCTGATAGGTCAAGTCATCAAAGTCCTAGATGACCATCGGCTGCTTTCCCCTTTGAGAGGGAGAGGGGCAAGGTTGAGAAGAATGACCTTCAAGAATGCCCTCAGCCGGTACAGGAATTGAATCTGCGCTGCAGTCCTCACTCTGCATCATGAACTAACCGTCTAGATCAGGCATTTTCAAAGTGGGGGTAACGACCCGAGGGTGGGTAGCAGGCGTCTGGAGGGCCGCGGAGCCATTGCAGGAATTCACACGCAACAGCCGGCTTTTAACAATGCGGGCTGCGAGCAGCTTTAAAAATGACAGCCAGTTAAAATATGTGGGCGCACTGCACATGCGTGCTCGGTCATCAGTGCGCATGTGCGGAGCCCAGTGAGAAGCACCGCCTCCTCCTGATGTCAGCGCGCTGACCCAGGAGAAGATTTTTTTAAAACTTCAATGCAATCTTCCTGCCTGAAACAAGGCAGAGAGCAGGTCACATGCCCCAGACCCTGACGTCACGTGCTTTGGGCACGATTGCGAATCCTCCATTTTGTCAGCAGCAAACAAGTAAATGAGGACCAAGCAGGCTTGCCTCTTGCATAAAAGGTAAGGGGAAATGGTGGGTCGCCAATGTCGGCCATGTGGGTCATGAAAGTTGACCGGCGTGGGTCGCGAAGATCAGCCGGCGTCGGTCATGAAGGGAGGACGATTTGGGTCCCAAAGGTTGGCCGGTTGGTAAAAATGGGTCCCCGGAAAAATAGACTGAAAAACACTGGTCTAGCTGACTGAGCTAAACCGGCCCTCATTTACATTTACACCTGATAATGCATCTTATGGCCACTTAATGAGGGCCCAGCTGGAAGCCGACCACAGCAGAGAGCCAAATCGGGGATGAAAGGCAGGATGTCCAAGGGTGGAAGGTGCGGGCTATGATTGGAAGTTGATCACCAATCATCCATTTAATGGGACCCAGGCACAGGGTTGGGGCATCTGCAGTGGAATTGATGCTCTGGAAGCTGAAGATAGAAGACCTAAAAATGTAACTTTGAATATCCTTGACTTATTGGAGTAGCAGCAGCGCAGGTGAGAGCTTGTAGTGAATTATTCAGGATCCTAGGCGGGGAAGAAAAAACATTTGGATACACCTGTCTCACTCCCTTTATGAATAACAAGTGTTCAGGAAAAGATTCAAAATCTACCCTTTCAATCACTCTGTCTCTCCACAGATGACAAGAGAATGGAGCCAGCTGCTGAGATGCCCTGTGCAAGGGTGGCCCCATGGTTTGATGTTGACTCCCTGTGAGTTCTCCTCCAGGCCGTGAGGGATGAGTGAGAGGTCCTCATGCCTACAGACAGGAAGAGGAGACCTCTCAGACAGACCAAAACAGCCTGGAGGTCGCAGAGGAGGTCAATAGTCATGGGGTCATTGAAAGAATGTGGTCATGGTGTTATAAGGGGCTGAATGATCTCTTACGGTCACCAGCGGTGAGATGGACCTATATGGAAGGGTGTGATGTCTGTCAAGTGTGGAACAGCCTTGTGTCTTGGCCAAGTGTAGAAGGCATTGGAGATATTTATTTTTCTTTATTCTTTCATGAAATATTTGCACCGCTGGCAAGGCCAGCTTTTGTTGGCAACTCCTCGTTGCTGTTGAGCTGAATGTCTTGCTAGGCCATTCCATAGGACAGTTAAGAGTCAACCACACATTGTTGTCAATCTGGAGTGGCATGAGGCCAGACTGGTTAAGGTTGGCAGATTTCCTCCCCTAAAGAACATTAGTTAACCATGGGGGGGGCATGAATAATATGAGGAGGCATGGAGGGGTATGGGATATGAGGGGTCATTGAGGACCATGAGGGGGATGAGGACATGTGGGAGCAAGTGTGAGGCATGGGGGAATGAAGAGCATGGAGCGGCTATGGTGAGTGGATTGGGAGGTAGATAGGTGGTGAGGGAGTGTGAGGAGTGAGGGCTTCAGGGCCAGACAGTCATTACTACATCCGGGCCAATGTTCCAGTAAACGGAGGACAGCCTTCTAGCCTGCTGGCCTCACCATCCATCAATCTCTCTTGCCGCCTTGGGCTGTCTCTGGAGCAACTATTTTTGTTGCAGGTGTTTTAAAGAAATGGGTGTCTCCAAACATGATGTATCAGAAATTGAATAAACATAATTAATGTAGAGCTTGATATTTTTGTTATCAAGATCGCTAGTTGAAAGGCCAAGGCTCAATGTGTCACACGCCTTCAAGGTTGTAAAGAGAATGCATGTAAGCTGGAAAACATTAACAGCAGAAGATTACTTTGCAGAATGGTTTTAGTTTTCAATTGAATTCCAGGTTAAAATGAAGGCAAAAAAAAATGGGCAATTTCATATTGAAGCCAGGGAAGCTCTGGTTTGTAGGAGCCTCCAGTTCCCTTTTCTCTTTCATTTCTGGTTGTCAGTCCCAATTTTGAACCAATACAAAGAGGTCTGTGTTTTGTACACTCTGAACCTCTGGGTGTAATTCTCCCATTTTGAAATGAAGGGCGGTGGTGGGCCGCTCCAGTGACGCCTGCCACGACCACCGTCCCGAGTCAGATTCTGCACTTGGAAGCTCATTAATTATGCATAGGTGAATTCCAGTCGACCCTCCTGGCGGGCCAGCAACTGATTTGCCCATATACCCTCAACTGACGGGATCAAAGGTCCCGATGCCATATTTAACCAGCAGTCCAGCACATTCACATCACTCTCTCCAGCCCACCTGTCTTCGCCAGACCATGCAGGATGTCAGCAACCTGGAGGGGAAAGGCTAACAGCCTCAAGAAATCTGTGTCTTGATTCAACCCCCTTTACCTGGGCCCAACATCAGCGAGGTCCCCATGCCCCCACTTGGTCCTCTATCCACCACATCTGAAGCTTTCATCCATTCCCTTCCAGTAAACAATGTGGGATCTCTTCATTCAGCGTTGTCCCCCCCCACTCAGTCTTACCTCTGCCTTCCATTGTTCATGTTCTTCATCCATCTCCTTGCTCCTCTGCACCCCTCACCCCCTTCTTGTACAGCCTTCCTTCCACATTACCCTCCTTTTTCATTAGGCCACACTCTCCATCCCTGCCATCCAGCCTCACCTCGCACTCCATCCCTCGTCAAACTGTGGACCTACATTGTGGTGGCTGCATGAGTCCCACTCCACAGCCCTGTCAGATAGACACTGGTGTGCGGCACCAGGGGGGAAGGTGACCCCTGTACTCCACAACCCCAGGCTCAGTACTAAACTGAAGTAGTGACCAGGAGAGTACAGCAGCACGGTGCTGTCCATGAAGACCAGCTTGGCATAGAGAGGGAGGCAGGAAGCGGTCTTCCTGGGTAGAGTGAAGTACAGCATATCAAGAGCAGCACAGCACTATGGCAGAAAGTTGTTGCACTCATCCCGAAGTCCTAGGCAAAATGACGACCGCCTTGTGCATGCCACTCTTTAGGTTTGATGCCAACATAAATTCCCATTGACACAGGATTGGAAGGCCAGACAGGATGCCGGCGGGCAGCTGTTTTAATGGACATTCATGAGATGGAAATGAATGCAAGTGGTGTTTGTGCCACCTGCCAGCAGGAAGACCCACCCACCATTAACTGGCCATTTGGAGAACTGCAATGGGATTTTACTCCAGCAAGTTTCCGACATTTTGGCTCTCGCCAGATTCACTGCGCCCGCCACAGGCGGGATGTGAGAATTCCGCCCTCCATCTTTGGGAACAGCAAATTGTTGGATCCATGGAGCCTTACCAAGTGTATTGTTCACCTGGTTTATATTGCAATTTGCTATTGTTGTGGGAGTAGCATGTCTGCCGCTGATAACGCACTCTCGATATAAAATGTTCCCGAGATGAGTCTAAAATGCAGATTCAACTGAGAACTGTGTGTCGGCTATCCACAAGCATGACTGCAATCCAAACACTTCCGGCTCTGACAGTGAGCTACTGCTTAAAAATACATATTAAATACAACACTTACTTTTTTTTGTATGTGCGGGGGTGGGGGTGGGGGGGGGGGGGTTGTTAAATCAAATCAGTTTCCCCCTTGCTCCAGTGATAATGCAGCCATTGTGTCCGGAAGGGAACATTATAAAAGGTGCTGTGTTTAATTGTGAGGAGAGCTGCAAATCATTTCAGGAAGACACAGACAGGTTACAGAATGGCAGCTGAATGTTAGATGAAGTATAATGTGGAAAACGATCGGGGTGGTATATCCTGAGGGAAAGTGCAAAGAGCGGAAATATTTATAACATCTGGAAAAATTATGTCTATGCAAAGTTCCGGGCTTAAGCTAGTGTCAACTTTTCTTATTATAAATGTTCCTAATTTACAAGTGAAAACTGAAAAGTTGACACAAGGATGTAGAGTTCTGTAGACCGGAAATTTGCACAAACAATAATTTCCATTTATAATGGAAACAGCCCAGGAAAGCTGTAATTATAGCCTCCTACCAGTAGCAGCACTGTAGTTGCGCAGTTTTAAATCCCAGCTCCACTCTGTAGAGAAACACCAATGTTTCAACAGACTCTATTCCGCTTCACAGACTTCCCATACCAGCCTCCCCGAACAGGCGCCGGAATGTGGCGACTAGGGGCTTTTCACAGTAACTTCATTTGAAGCCTACTTGTGACAATAAGTGATTTTCATTTCACAAATTACCAAAATTTACACAATTTAAGTAAAAATTCTACAAAAATAATATTATTACACAAACTTGGAGAAAAATTATCACTTCAAAATGGAGACTGAATTAGGCATGCACGTCTGGTCTGCCTGGTCTAATTTATTCCTTACATCAAGATGACATCTAGAGATCTAGCTAACAAAATTACAGGCAATGTGCAGCACACTAAATCAACCATTCTAATATCCAGGTTTCACACCATATGAGCCTCTTCCCACTCCTCTTCATCTCTTAGCAGAACTCTCTATTCACCTCTCCCTCATGTGTTTCTCTAGCATATTCTTGGATGCACCTTTGCTACTTTCCACAATTTTCCACATGCATTTCTAAGAAAAAGGTTCTCTTTTTCTGACTTCTTTCAACTTTTAAATTGTCACATTGTCGCACTTTGAACAGATACTTATCCCTTTACCTATACACTGAAATAGGCTTACACACTTCTGCACAGCCACTCAAGTGTTTTTGAGATAGAAAAATGTTGGATGCGATTTAACGGAAATGAAACAGAGACCCATGATGAGCATGTTTACCCTGGTGTTTCCTGACGCTGGCAGCGCTGAGAATAATTCCGCTATCTAATGGGTTTGAGTCCCTCCATGATCTTTCTAAATCCCCCCCAATCTTATAATTGTCTGAGAACTCTTAGTTTCTCCAATTCTGGAATCTTGTGCATCTCGGATGTCCACCACTGGCAGCTGCATGTCTTCAACTACTTTGTTCCTAAATTCTGGAATTCTCTCCTTAACCCTCTCTATCTTTCCCTCCTCCTTTAAGACACACCCTAAAACTACCAGTCTAGGCTTTTGGTCACCTACCCCAATGTTACAGTTGAGAGTGCAAGGTGATTGAGCAGACTGATACCGGAGATGATGGGCCTCAGTTGTGTGAAGATACGAGGATTGTGCTCCTTAGAGCAGGGAGACTAGGAGGGGTGTTCAAAATTATTCAGCACCGGCAAGATGGACAAATGGCCTCATTATGTGCTTCAAAATTCTATTTAAGATTCTATTCTGCCCTCTACTCCCAGTATCACCTGAAGACTACATTTGATCTTGACTTTCAGTCTACCATATCAGTTCGACGAGTGACTGATACGATTAGTATATACTAACGTACAACAATGTGGAAATTCTCCCACGAAAAAAACCTGTGTGGTAAAAAAGTCGAATATTTCTCGATTTCCAAGAGTGGAATCCTGGGACGTGGGCCAGATCAGATTACGAGAAAAAGAGACAAAAATTCAGCACGACACAATTGAAACTTTAAGTAGGTCGCAGCTGTCCCATTTGCTTCCTAGTTTAAACTAGGTGAACAATACTGGATCCCTAAACTAAATATTATTATACAAAGCCACAACCAAATTCCTTCAGGAACTGTCAATGTGAGTCCAATTACATGATGCCCTCCAGCGTTTTTCACATCATTTTGTAGGTCACGCAGCAAACATCAATTTAAAGAACAGAAAACCTGCTTTATAAGGTTCTCCTAACTAATAGACTGATACAACATGTATGTCCATAATATAGGAACATAGGAGTAGGCCATTCAGCCTGCCGAGCCTGCTCCACCATTCAATATGATCATGGCTGATCATCCACTTCAATTCCTTTTTCCTCACACTATCCCCATATCCCTCTGTGTTACTGACATTTAGAAATATCTACATTAAACATACTTAATGGCTGAGCTTCCACAGCCCATGGGGTAGAGAATTCCAAAGATTCACCATCCTCGGAGTAAAAAGAAACTTCTCATCTCGGTCCTAAGTGACTTCCTTCTTATGTTGAAAATATGTTCCTTGGTTCTAGACTTTCCAGCCACGGGAAACATGTTCCTTCCACCCACCTTGCCTATCACTTCATGTATTTTGTCGATTTCGATGAGGTCACCTCTCAATCTTTGAAACTCTAAAGAACACAAGCCCAGTTTTCCCAATCTCTATTCACAGGAATATTCCTACCATCCCAGGAAAAAAATCTGGTGACCCTCTGTTGCACTCCCTCTATGACAATAATATCCGTCCTAAGTTATGGGGACCAAAACTGCACGCAGTACTCCAGGAGCGGTCTAACCAAGGTTCTATACAATTGAAGCAAGACCTCACTACTCCTGTAGTCAAGTCCTCTCGCGATAAAGATTAACATACCATTAGCCTTCCTAATAGCTTGCTGCAACTGTATGTTAGCCTTCAGTGAATTATTGACGAGGACACCCAGGTCCCTTTGTACATCTCCAGGACAACCTGTAGAAAACACTCATTTAGTTTAATTTACAAGATAATTTTTATATGACTCTGAATTAGGTTGCCAGGTTGGGGAGGGGAGCACTTAAAACAAGCAAGAGATTTACTTTAAAAATGGTACAAGATACTTTCGGGATGCTTTAAAAACGCTATTGAGTTTTAACCCAATCCCATAAGAACCAATATTCTAGTTATGCTGCTGGCTACGGGAAACAGAGAGCAGAATTTCTCGCCCCCTCCAGCCCTGGGAGCAGGCTGGTGGGGCTGGGGGAAGGGGGGGGGGGTGTAAAAGCAGGTGGGAGGGCAGGGTGTGCCATGCCCAATAATTTACCCACCTGGTATTTCCCCAGTGGCAGAGTGAGTGTCAGCAGGCCCGGAGGCCCTTGGGTTAATTAAAACCCCAAAGTGGCCACTTCTCGCAGCCACTGGCATTTTACCTCCATCACTGGCAGGGTCTCAGGATCGGGTGAAGTCCCAGCAATAGCCACTGATTGGAGTGGTACTGCTGGGATTGAAAAGAAGCCAGTCCCCCGGATGGCCAGCAGTTCTTGGAGTTGGAACTCCAATATTGGGGTGGAAATCATGACCTTTGGCAATTAATCCCATGAGCCACACAAGACTGATTTATGGGGCTAGATTCGCCGCATCCCGATGCCGAAATCGTGTTCGGCGACGGGGCAGAGAATCGTTTTGCCGCACGAAATCGGGAGCGGCGCTGGTTCTTCAATTCTCCGCTGCCCGAAAATCGGCGTACTCCACCGAGTATCCACCGCATCAGGCCATTGCCTGAGGCCAGCTCCTCGATGCTCCGTTCATGACTGGCCGAATTCTCGACGCCGTGGACCTCTCATGGTCCCATCGTCCGTGATCCTCGCGTGGCGGCTGCGGACTCAGACCGGGGCCGCCACAGTCGGGGGAGGGCCGATCGGCGGGCATGGGGGCTTCATTCGGGGCAGGGGGCAATGTGTGCGGGCGGTCCGCGGCACGCGAGCGGCCGATGCGGGGCACTATTTTGTCGGTCCAGGTCCGCAGGCTGAGTCCGCCATGGAGCACGGCGTGGCCGCAGCCGTTCGCATGCGCAGCCTCTGACCCGAAAGGCGGGGGGCCATATCGGCAGCTAGAGCTTTGAGCTCTACGACAGCTGCCTGCAACCCGCAGCAGAACGGGGAATCTGTGGCCTTTTGATGCGTTTTCCTGCTGTAAAAGACCACAGATTTCCCGACGGTGTGGGGACTTAGTACCAAAAACGGAGAATCCAGCCCAGGGTTTCCCGAGCTGGCAGTGTTGAGCTCCCTCCTCGCCCCGATTTTCCAGCCAGTGGGGAGGACCACCACCTCCGGCTAGAGATCTGTTCACCCGTGTTCGGGTGCCTGTGACCTAAATGTCCGTTAAATGTTAAAATCATTAAAGGGCTAACAAGACAGTCCACATCTTGTTAATAATAGAAAGATGGTCAATGAAATGACAGTAAGTTCCCAGTTGATTAGGACATTATTAAAACTTCATTACGTGCCAGCTGCTGGAGCTATATTGGACTCGTGCACACCTGAATGTGGTGAAATGCTGCCTCCTGGACCTGATCGCACACTGCTTGCTGAAATTCAATTTGGGCATATTTCACAGTATGGAACACAGTGATGTGCAGCAATAGCTGATGGTGTTTTGTATCAATGCAAACAGTGCCTCATTGGTCCATTTGTTTCACCCCAATTAAAGAAACAAAAGGCAAAGTGAAACCTAACAATCAAAACCTGGTATAAAAACAGAAAGTTCTGGGGGAAAAACGGTCAGGCAGCCACTGTGGAGAAAAAAGGAGTCAATGGGCGGAATTTACTGGTGGCGACTGGCTGGAGAGGCGGCGAGAACCCCGCATTGCCTACTTTGGGAAGGCCCATCAAATTAAATGCTGACTGGCACTTAACTGGGCAGCAGCAGGTCCTCCCCGCAATAAAGGACCAAGGGAAAATAAAGGTGGTGGTCCGGGTGGCTCCTTCTGATAATGCATCTACCTAAGGCCCAGGATCACTGAGGGCCCATGCTACAGGTGAATGATGGTGGGGGGCTCACAGGTAGGTGGGAAAGAGGGGCCAGCCGCAAGGGTAGGTGTGACTAGCACTGGGGCTCTCCGCTGCCCTCCTTCCAATGCCAAGTTCCTCTATCACGCACTGATCGCTTGGTAATAAGGGACCCTCCTGAAAGTCTGCAAGGAACCGCGACAGGGTTTCCTTTTCAGAATTCCCCGTATGGTGAGTCTCCCTCCCGTTACTGGGTGAATGCCAGAAGTGGCAGGATGAGGCCCTTTAAGTGGGCAATAATTACCCACTAAAGGGCTTCAGTTGGCAGTGGGGTGGGAAGGCTGTTCATGAATTTAATCAGGGCAGTGATGGGAAGATGGTGGAGCCCCCACTCCACACCCTCCCGCCGGATTAAATGCCCACGCCACCAAACTCACCTCAGGGGAGGGCATTATATTCTGCAAATTGTTCAGGTTGAGCTCCATTAGATGTTCCTGGACCTGTCATGTTAATTTTAGCATTTTCTGTGCATATATCTAGGGCCCAGATGTTCTGGTCGCCGGATTGTCAAGTCTGGATGTACCCCTCCAAGATGCACTTTGGGACCTGGCAGAGAGTCCTAACGCACTGACTCTGTGGGAATTGCTGGGAAGTTTGAAATCCTGAAGGGATATTCCCATGCTCCTCGGGGCCCTCTATAAAAGTCTCCGATTCTGAGTTAAAGTCACAGACTTTGGATGATCCTGACATACTGACCCCATCTAGTTACCCAGGAAATGTTCGTCGGAAAAATCTAAGTCTAACTCCCAGGCCTCTCCACTCAAACTCCTGATTGCCCCCTAACCCCCTGACTGACCCCCAACCTTCAAATTCCCCCCTCCGACCCAACTTGACTTGCCCCAGCACTCGACTACTCCCTGACCCGCTGACACGCTTCCCTGACCTCCCGACTCCACCCTGACCCGACTCCTGATAAGCCCCCAACCTGGCAACTCCCTCTGACCCGATCCGACTACCACTGATCCATCTACTCACTCACCCACCACACTCACCTGCCACCCTACCCACCTTCTACCCTATGTCTAGTATCCAGAAAATATCAATGCAAATCCACTGTAATTTATGCATTTACTGTTAATAATCTGTTTCAAAGTTTACATTCTAATTCATAGACTGATAGAGTATTTATTTTCCTACTTTGGGAAATCACATGTCAGCATTTGATTATCCAGCAATGCACAAAAACAAGGTGCCGGGCACTTGGGATTCACTGTTTGAATTGGTGGTCGAGGCTGAAACACTCAACGCATTTAAAAAGTACCTGGATCTGCGTCTGAGGCGCTGCAAACAGCGAGGCTACAGATCTGATGCTGGAAAATTAGATTAAAATGGGCGGCTGGTATCTTTTTCTCTGTCCTTTTTAGCCAGTGCAGACGTGATGGGCTGAAAGGCTTTTGTCTGTGTCGTAACCTTTCGATGGTTCTAAGAACCTCTGTTTGCCTCTGGGCTCATTACAACTATCCAAATATGGAGTTTATAAAGGTACATTTTGGTTTATAGATTCAGTTAGTAACAGGACTGGTCCATGGCACTGAACATGTGGAAAATATTTGAGGATAAGATCCTTAAATAATGGCGTCTGTGATATCCCAATTGCGGGATACCCAACTACAAAATTTGTGGTAGTGGGGGACTGGGTTTGCGCTCTCTTCTGCTGACATACCAAAAGATAACATTTAACCATCCATATGAGTCTTCTTCTGCAGCATTAATAGTGCATCATCTGTTAAGATCAATAATAGTAAATGGTGGAGAAATAATACAGCAACTTGTCTTTTACCTTCAGCAAGTTTATTCTTCATACAGCTCAGTAGAGCTGCAAATTCCAATGATCCCCCCCCCCCCCCCCACCCCCCTCCCCTCCGCCACCCCCAACTGTTCCAGCTTGCCCATTTATCCTCTTTTGGAGGTTGAGCCAATGATAATCACCTGTCTTTAATAATGCAATTAGCTGAACAATGTAATTGCACTTTCTGATAGATTGACATAATCTTTCCCAAATGTGCCTTTCTTTGCTTAACTGCACACTCTACAAACATTAACTGTAGCTGGAGAATGACCGATCCAGTGAAAGCTACTCTTTGCTCTGCCCGGCACAGGCTGGTCTTCCAGTGCAAAGAGTTGTCCGTGACCCAGTGCTGCAGCCTGGTACATTCCAAGGTCCAGGACAACATGCTGAGGGATGCACTAAAGCTCGAGATAGCCGCCAGAAAGGCACAAACTGCCCTTCTGCCATTGTTCCTCGAGGGGCTCCCACAGTCCAAAGATGTGCAGGTTAGGTGGATTGGCCATGATAAATTGCCCTTAGTGTCCAAAATTGCCCTTAGCGTTGGGTGGGGTTGCTGGGTTATGGGGATAGGGTGGAGGTGTGGACCTTGGGTAGGGTGCTCTTTCCAAGAGCCGGTGCAGACTCGATGGGCCGAATGGCCTCCTTCTGCACTGTAAATTCTATGATAATCTATGATCGTATTTACTCTTCCCCCAATTGTAAACCTTGCCCTGTTGCGGGCACCTATCCCTCTCCATTACTAAAGTGAAAGTCACAGAATTGTGGTCACTATCTCCAAAATGCTCCCCCACTAACAAATCTATCACTTGCCCTGGTTCATTACCAAGTACCAAATCCAATATGGCCTCCCCTCCGGTCGGACATCTACATACTGTGTTAGAAAAGCATCCTGGACACACTGCACAAACACCACCCCATCCAAACTATTTGATCTAAAGAGTTTCCACTCAATGTTTGGGAAGTTGAAGTCACCCATGACTACTACTATCCTGTGACTTCTGCACCTTTCCAAAATCTGTTTCCCAATCTGTTCCTCCACATCTCTGCTACTATTGGGGGGCCTATAGAAAACTCCCAACAAGGTGACTGCTCCTTTTCTATTTCTGACTTAAACCCATACAACCTCAGTAGGCAGATACTCCTCGAACTGCCTTTCTGCAGCTGTTATACTATCTCTAATTAACAATACCACCCCCCCCACCTCTTTTACCACCCTCCCTAATCTTATTGAAACATCGATAACCAGGGACCTCCAACAACCATTTCTGCCCCTCTTCTATCCAAGTTTCCGAGATGGCCACCACATCGTAGTCCCAAGTACCGATCCATGCCTTAAGTTCACCCACCTTATTCCTGATGCTTCTTGCGTTGAAGTATACACACTTCAACCCATCTCCGTGCCTGCAAGTACTCTCCTTTGTCAGTGTTCCCTTCCCCACTGCCTCACTACTCGCTTTG
Source organism: Scyliorhinus torazame (assembly GCF_047496885.1). Classification (NCBI taxonomy): domain Eukaryota; kingdom Metazoa; phylum Chordata; class Chondrichthyes; order Carcharhiniformes; family Scyliorhinidae; genus Scyliorhinus; species Scyliorhinus torazame. Next base: position 116,544,446 of record NC_092724.1, on the reverse strand, counting down.
GCGTCTTGAATATCGGCTACCTTAGTTGCTGGACTACAAATCCGGTTCCCATTCCCCTGCCAAATTAGTTTAAACCCTCCCGGAGAGTACTAGAAAACCTCCCTCCCAGTATATTGGTGCCCCTCTGTTTCAGATGCAACCTGTCCTGCTTGTACAGGTCCCACCTTCCCCAGAATGCGCTCCAATTATCCAAATACCTGAAGCCCTCGCTCCTACACCATTCCTGCAGCCACGTGTTCAACTGCACTCTCTCCCTATTCCTAGCCTCGCTATCACGTGGCACCGGCAACAAACTAGACATGACAATTCTGTCTGTCCTGGCTTTTAACTTCCAGCCTAACTCCCTAAACTCGTTTATTACCTCCACACCCCTTTTCCTACCTACGTCGTTGGTACCAATGTGCACCATGACTTCTGGCTGCTCACCCTCCTCCTTAAGGATCCTGAAGACACGATCTGGGACATCCCTAGCCCTGGCACCCGGGAGGCAACATACTTTCCAGGAGTCTCGCTCGCGACCACAGAATCTCCTATCTATTCCGCTAACCATTGAATCTCCTATTTCTATTGCTTTTCTATTCTCCCCCCTTCCCTTCTGAGCCCCAGAGCCAGACGATGCCAGAGACCTGGCCACTAGGGCCTTTTCCCGGGAGGTCATCCCCCCCAACAGCATCCAAAACGGTATACTTGATTTGAAGGGGAACGGCCACGAGGGATCCCTGCACTGTCTGCCTGTTTGTTTTCTTTTCCCTGACTGTAACCCAACTACTCTTGTCCTGTACCTTGGGTGTGGTTACCTCCCTGTAACTCTTCTCTATAACCCCCTCTGCCTCCCGGATGATCCGAAGTTCATCCAGCACCAGCTCCAGTTCCCTAACACGGTCTCTGAGGAGCTGGAGTTGGGTGCACTCCCCGCAGGTATAGTCAGCGGGGACACCGGAGGTATCCCTCACCACCCACATCCTGTAGGAGGAGCATGCAACTGGCCTAGCCTCCAACCCCTCTTACCTTACAGAATATAGCTGCCCTGTGGACCAACTGGACCTCCGCCCTCCGACTCTGCGCCTAGTCAGCTGCACTCTATGTAAACTCCTGGCTCCCTTCTCGCTCTTTGCGGAAATGTAGGAAATGAAATTAAAGGAGCACCTTACTCCCTCCTCACCTAACTCCCTCAGTCACCAAACTCTCACTACAGCACTCAAATGCACCCAAATTCAGCACTCAGTGCAAACAAAGTATGCATTGTAACTAGCTCAGATTTATACTGTGACTCTAGCCTCTGAAAACTGGCCTAATCAAATTAACTAATTAACAAGCTCCAGCTTCAAGTAGCTACAAGTGGAACCTGTGTTTAAAGCTGATTGAAAATTCACCTTCTTCTGAACCAAACAGCAACTTTTAAGTTAATTAACTAAATAAAAGAAAGATTAGACTTTAGATAAAAATTAAAAATAAACCCTTAATATCCCTCAGTCACCAAACTCTCACTATAGCACTCAAATGCACCCACATTCAGCACTCCGTGCAAACAAAGTCTGCACTGTAACTAGCTCAGATTTATACTGTGACTCTAGACTCTGAAAACTGGCCTAATCAAATTAACTAATTAACAAGCTCCTGCTGCAAGTAGCTACAAGTAGAACCTTTGTTTAAAGCTGATTGAAAATTCACCTTCTTCTCAACCAAACAGCAACTTTTAAGTTAATTAACTAAATAAAAGACTAGACTTTAGATAAAAATTAAAAATAAACCCTTAACATCCCTCAGTCACCAAACTCTCACTATAGCACTCAAATGCACCCAAATTCAGCACTCAGTGCAAACAAAGTCTGCAATGTAACTAGCTCAGATTTATACTGTGACTCTAGGCTCTGAAAACGGGCCTAATCAAATTAACTAATTAACAAGCTCCAGCTGCAAGTATCTACAAGTAGAACCTTTGTTTAAAGCTAATTGAAAATTCACCTTCTTCTGAACCAAACAGCAACTTTTAAGTTAATTAACTAAATAAAAGAAAGACTAGACTTTAGATAAAAATTAAAAATAAACCCTTAATATCCCTCAGTTACCAAACTCTCACTATAGCACTCAAATGCACCAAATTCAGCACTCAGTGCAAACGAAGTCTGCACTGTAGGTGGATCACTTTTATACTGTGAATCTTGCCTCTGAAAACTGGCCTAATCAAATTAACTAATTAACAAGCTCCAGCTGCAAGTATCTACAAGTAGAACCTTTGTTTAAAGCTGATTGAAAATTCACCTTCTTCTAAAGCAAACAACTTGAAGGTGAATGCTGCACAGTCTCCTTGCTAATCCCCACCCTTTACCTGCCCTACCTTCTGTCCTCCCAGCCCTGTGCCTGTAGTGGGAGTGGGGCTACCTGAGGCCTGGTGCTGTAGGCCCCCTTCTGGGGTGAAGGCCCTGCTGCCTGCCTCTGTCCTCCCACCCCTCTGCCTGAGGTGGGAGTGGGAACATACAGGGGCCTTTTGCTGCAGGCCCCCTCCTGGGGTGAAGGCCCTGCTGCCTGCCTCTGTCCTCCCACCCCTCTGCCTGAGGTGGGAGTGGGACCACCTGGGACTACAGGCCCAGCCTTCTGTCCTCCCACCCCTCTGCCTGAGGTGGGAGTGGGACCATCCAGGGCTGCAGGCCCAGCCTTCAGTCCTCCCACCCCTCTGCCTGAGGTGGGAGTGGACCACCTGGGGCCTGGAGCTGTGCCCCCCTCCTGGGGTGAAGACCTTGCTGCCAGCCTTCTGTCCTCCCACCCCTCTGCCTGAGGTGGGAATGGGACCACCTGGGGCTGCGGCAAAATACTTTATTTCGGGCCCCTGCAGGGCTGAAGAGCCCGCCTTTCTACCACCTGTGGCGAGAGTGGGGCAGCTTTGGACATTACCTTGGGCCCCTCCAGGGCTGCAGAACGCTGCCCCACTTTCTTCAGCGCCTTCCCTTGTGGCACCTGTGCCTACCTCCTTTCCCCTTTCATTGTTTTACACATGGCCGGGCCGTACCAGGGGTGGGCATGGCCAGCACCTCTGGGGCATCCTCCACTCTGCCAGGGGCAGGGCGGCCAAGCACTTATGCGGGGGCGGCAGCCTCTCGACCTTCCGCTGCCTCCGCGGCCCCCACGCCCTTCTACCTACTAACGCGGCAACTGGGGGTGAAGTGCTATGCCCACCCCACCATGACCATCGAGGCGTGCACCCGTGCGATGGCTGGGGTTGTCGGCCACTCGGCCATCGTAGCCGCCTCCCGGATGTACGGCAAAGCCGTGTTTTTCCTGCGGGCCGAGCAGGCGGTCCACCGGGCCCTGGAAAGGGGGCTCACGGTGGGCGGGACACACCTGGCGGTGGACCTGCTGAAGGCCACCGCTGAGCGTGTCGTTCTTTCAAACATCCCGCCCTACCTTCCAACTGAGCTCCTCCTCCCCATCTCAACCTACTGGGGGAGATCAGGTCCGGGGTGGCGCCGCTGACGCTCGGCCTTCGGGACCCCTCCCTCCGCCATGTATACTCCTTCCGCCGACAGGTTTTATTTGCCTGACCCGGGAGGTCACCGAGGGAGGTTTGTGGTTATCCACCAAGGGGAGGACCACAAGGTATTTTGGTCGGCGGACGGCATGCGATTCCATGCCTGCAGAGGGCTGGGGCATGTTCGCCGGAACTGCTCCACCCTAACGGCCGCCGCCAACACCACCTTCACAATGGCTGTGGCTGGCACTGCCCTCCTCTCCTCTACCACCTCATCATCTGCCCAGCAGCCGGCCCCCGATAACACCGCGGCTGATGGCGGGGGGGAGAGGGAGTCTCCGCTAGACCAGAGGCAGCCCAAAAAGGCAAAAAAGAAGACGGCACGGCGGTCAGAAAGGACCCATTCCCTCCTTGGCCCCATCACGGGTACTGACCCCTTGCCCGTTTCACTCAATTCCAAGGCCAGAGCCTCACCTCGGGTTACCGCCGCCTCACAACATCATGAGGGGCCCGGAGAGACCACCACACGGTCTCCGGGGAGCGATGGGGAGCCTGTGTTTGGCCCCGAGCTGGAGGCTGCACCGGCCTCGCCACAGCCCCAGGAACTGGGCGATGCGGGGGGCAATGCTGCGGGGGGGCCCTCCAGCGGTGGAGGTCCTGCAGCAAGATGGGACTGTCCCCCGCAAGCGTCACCTGTCTGAGCCGGAGGAGGTAGTGGGTCTCGCTGCCCCCTCCCCGGGCAAGCGGGGTTGGGTGTCTCCGGTGTTTATTCCCATCACCTTGATGCCCAGCTCCGTTAAAAAGAAAGCCAGGGCGGTCTCCAAAGCCGCCCAGGCGTCTGAGCTGCCGTCATCCCCCGAGCAGGGAGACCCGGGGTCGGGCGGAGACGTGACCCCCGAGGGCTCGTTCCGCCCAGTGGAGTTTTACTCCCCGGTCATCTCCTTTTGTTCATCGCCGGGGGCCGGCTGCAGCCACCAGAGCCCCTATATATTCGGGTCGTGGGCGGGCGACAGCGAGGAAGGCTCCCTGCTCACCACAACCATGCAAACGATGCTAGGGAGCCCAGGTTCCATCCCGGAGCTGTTCCCAGGGGTTTTCCCAGGTCTCACCAAGGGCCCGGCATCGACGGTGGTGGCGGGATCGGAGACGCCGTCACCCACGGACCCTGAATCGTGGGGGGAGCCTGCGAGGGACCCGCCTGAGGACGATCCTGGGGGTGGGATCGACTCGGGCCTAGGGCTAGCCGGTGGGCCCATGTTGCCCGCCACACTCCATGTGGCAGGGGACTCGGGCTTAGGTGGTGACCGCTCGGAGGAGGAAGGCTGCTCGGTGACGGGTGAGGAGGATGATTTAGACGCTCTCTGCAGCGAGGCAGAGGGCGCCCTCACACCCGGCACCGAGTCTCCACTCATCTCCTCAGGAGAACTCCGAGCATTTTTGAAAACACATCACGGTCACCAGGACTGTGTGCGGCTGGCCCTGGACAGCTGGGGAAATCTGGGGCTGCTCCTCGAGTCCGCCCGCGTCCATGCCAGAGAGGCGCGGGATTTCGATCAGGACCAGGGGGAGCAGCGCCAAGCTGTTCTCTTCCTCGCGGGGCTCCTGAGGGAACCTCCACTCCCTCTGTGCACTGAGGTGATTGGTGATGGATACACACTACTACTGACATGGAGGTAACCATAGCCAGCCTCAACATCAACGGCAGCAAGGACGCACATCGCCGTTTCCAGTTCTTCTCTATCCTTTGGGACGGAAAGTACGGGGTGTGCTTCCTGCAGGAAACCCACACCACTCCGGGTGACGAAGTTCAGTGGACCCTGGAGTGGCAAGGAGGAGTCTTCATGAGTCACCTGGCCCCACGTTCGGGCGGGGTGGCTATCTTGTTGGCTCCACATTTTCAGCCGGAGATCTTGGGGGTCAAGGAGCCAGTGCCAGGCCATCTGTTGCACTTAACAGTCCGCGTCGGGGATGTGGTGCTTCACTTTGTGAATGTCTACGCTCCCCTGGTCGGGCCGCAGCAGGCGACATTTTACGGATAAGTGTCCACTCTTCTAGGCACCATCCAGGTGGGCGAGTGCATCATGCTGGGAGGGGATTTTATCTGCACCCTCCAGGACAAGGACCGTGGTGGAGTCCAGCGCAGCTCAGCGGCTGTGGTGAAGTTGAGGGACCTGGTTAGGTCCTTCGACTTGGTGGACGTCTGGCGGACTCTCCATCCTGAATTGCGGGTGTGCACCTTTGTGCGCCCTCCGTTCAGAGCGTCCAGAATCGACCGTCTTTATATTTCCAAGACGTACTTGGCGAGCGTTCCGACGGCCTCCATGGTGCAGGTGCCGTGCTCGGACCACCACCTGGTGTGGGTGGGGCTCGCCCCGTCCCGCGCTCAGACACGGTCCGCGTACTGGCACTTTAACAACCTGCTGCTGGAGGACGAGCGGTTCCTGGACTCGTTTTGCCGTTTCTGGGCCGGCTGGAGAAGGAAGCGGGGTGGCTTCCCCTCCTTGAGGCTATGGTGGGACGTCGGCAAGACTCACGTCCACGCCTTCTGTCAGGGGTACACAAAGGGGTTTACGGCAGGGCGGAACTCCACGATCGCCAAATTGGCTGAGGAAGTCTTCGATCTGGAGTCACGTCTTGCTCAGCCCGACGAGGACCCGGCTCTGGGGCGGGTGTACAGAGGGAAGAAGGACGTGCTGCGGGGCCTGCAACTTGCCGGGTCCCGCAGCGCGTACATGTGGCCAAGGCGTAAAGACATCGCCTTGGCAAAGATTTTGTAGTCCGTGCTGAGGAGGGAGACCGGTCGTCAGTTTTTAAGCAGGCGGAGATCCCCCTTCTTTGGCAGCAGGGCAATGACGGCCCTGTGCCATGAAAGGGCATCCCCCCGGTCGCAATACATTCCCCCAGGAATGGCCTCCTCCTGTACTGTAGGGATTCTATGAAATGATCTCCATAATTTATATTATGACTTTACCTGTGATAATATTACAGTGTGAATTGGTTTTCACTGACTGCAGTACAGTATTCTCTGTGTGTAACACATGCAGAACGTGGGACACAGAAAGTCAATATTTGCACCTCACATCTTCATAAATTGTGGAACCTGCTTATTTTTCACAATTGTAATTTTTATACCAAATTTTACAAAGTATTACAATAAATCTAACAATCCAAAATATGGCTTATAAAAACAAAATGTTACGATGGTTGGAATATGAAACTACTGACAGACATCATTTCCATTTGTTTGAAGTCTTTATGACCATTTTCATTTAACTTCAACTTCTTACAGCTCAATGCTGGTGGCATGGTGCCCATTTGGCAGCGCGAAAGGAGGCTCCAGCGCCGTGCTGGCCCCCTATCGGGGCCAGAATCGGTCGTACCCGGGCCGCTCCGTCGTGAAACGCGACAGCGTTCACGACGGCGCAAACACTTGGGCTCCATATTGGAGAATCGCCCCCTTCATGTCCAAATGCAGCAAGACGTGAACAATGTCCAGGCTTGGGTTGACAAGTGGCAAGTTAAATTCATGCCACACAAGTGTCAGGCAATGACCATCCCCTACAAGAGAGGATCTAACCATCGCTCCTGGCATTCAATGGCATTACCATCGCTGAATCTCCCATAAACAACATCTGGGAGGTTACCATTGATCAAAAAATTGAACTGGACTAGCCATATTAATACTGTGGCTACCAGGACAGGTCAAAGGCTATCAATCCTACTGCAAGTCACTCTCCGCCTGACCCCCCCAAAAGCCTGTCCACCATCTACAAGCCAGGAGTGTAATAGAATATTCTCCACTTGCCTGAATGAGTACAGCTCCAACAACACTTAAGAAGCTCGACACGATCCAGGACAAAGGAGCCCGCTTCATTGCTACCCCTTCCACAAACTTTCAATCCCTCCATCACTGAAGAACAGTGCCAGCCGTGTGTACCATCAAGATGCACTGAAGTAACTCGCCATGGTTCCTTAGGCAGTACCTTCCAACCCACGGCGACCACCATCTAGAAGGACAAGAGCAGCAGGTACCTGAGAACCCCACCACCTGGAAGTTCCCCTCCAAGTCACTCACCACTCTGACTTGGAAATATATCGCCGTTCCATCACTGTTGCTGGGTCAAACTCCTGGAACTCACTCACTAACAGCATTGTAGGTGTACCTACACTTCAGGGACTGCAGCAGTTCAAGGCAGCTCACGACCACGTTCTGAAGGACAACTAGGATGGGCAATAAATACTGGCCTAGCCAGCAACATCCACATCCCGTAAAAAAAAATTTTTAAAGACAGCTAGGAGACCACGGGATTCTGAAAAATTCGGTGCTGTGGGTAGACTTTTCCTTTCTTGGTGAGTGTCTCGTGCACTGCCTATAAAGCGTTGAGACATTGTGCTGACTCTGAGATAGAAGGGCTGCCGTATCCTCTGCCCATCAGGCAGTTAAGTGGACATCGGCGGGCCTTCCTCCTGACTGACAACCCGGAAGATGACTTCCTGTTTACCATACAAGAGCTGCCAGCCAATCAGAGGCCAACCACTCGTGCACTCGGCAGCACCACGGAGGAGGCCATGGCTGCTGCCAGAACAATCACACCTGGCATCCCAAGATCGAGAAGCGACCCAGGAAAAGGGGGGATGGAGGCTCATGAGGTGGTTGTCATGGGGTCACAGAATCACAGAATTGTTATGGCGTAGGAGGACATTTGGCCTATTGTGTCTGCACTGGCTCTCCAAATGAGCATCATGAGTGCCCTTCCCTGCACTCCTGCACATTTCTTCTATTCAAGTAATAATCTCGCGTGCATTCTGGAATGCTTTGGTTGAACCTGTCGCCAACACACTTCCAGGCAGTGCATTCCAGACCCAAACCACTCATTGCATGAAAACGTTTTTCTCACACCACATGTGCTTCTGTTGCAAATCACTTTAATTCTGTGCCCACTCGTTATTGATCCTTTTACGAGCAGGAACCATTTCTCCTTATCTATTCCGTCCAGTCCCCTCATGATTTTGAACATCTCTGTCAAATATCCTTTTGGGCTTCTTCTCTCCAAAGAGAACAGTCCCATCCTCTCCAGTCAGTAGCAAAGGCAGGGGGGTAGCTGTCAGTGGTCGTATCACCCTGCCCATGTCCATGCCCTCGATCACGCACAGATTAGTGCAGATTGAAGAACCCATTCTTCCAGCTGACATGCAGTCGTACAGTTTTACTAGTCGTTCAGGACACATATCAGCAGGCCCATGTGTACCATCTACAAGACGCACTGCAGTAGCTTGCCAAGGTTCCTTAGACAGCTCCTTCCAAGTTGACAACCACTACCACCTAGAAGGTCAAGAGTAGAAATACCTGGGACCCCCACCACCTGGAGGTTCCCCTCCAAGTCACTCACCACCCTGACTTGGAAATATATTGCCGCTCCTTCGTTGTCACTGGGGCAAAATCCTGGAACAACCTCCCTAATAGCACAGTGGGTGTACCGGCATCTCAGGGATTGCATCATTTCAAGAAGGCAAATCACCACCACCTTCTGAAGGGTAACTAGGGATTGCCAATAAATGTTGGCATAAACAGCGATGCCCACAAAATGAGTACAAAAAAGGCCCCCTGGAGCTGGGAATGTTGCAATGGAGCAGAGACGAGGCCCTTAAGTAGTATTTAAGTGATCAGTTAAGGAACTCAAGTGGAGGCGAGGTAGCCAGGTCAATCCTGGGCATTCCTGCCCAGAACCAATTTCTGGTGGAGGTAGGAACGTGTTGGATATCGGTCATGATGCCAACCTCCAACCCAACAAATATTCAGTTCCACCGGTCTCCTTCCTCAACTCCTGTCGGGCAAAGGTTTCTGGCCTGTGAGGGCAGATGGGGAATCAAGAATTAATGTTGCATGAGGCCTGTTCAGAAAACACAGAGCTCTAATGCAATGTGGAAATTTCAAACTGGGTATAATGATTCCGCCTTCTTCAATAATGACTATTTGAGGCCTTCATGCAGGGTCATCTCCTTCACAGGATCTTATTAGAGACTGGCTGAGACTTCTTCTACTCTAGGAAATACTTATTATAGTTTATTAAAAAGGAACTACAAACTATAGAAAGATCACAAGCAACAATATGGATTCGGAAAGCCTCGATCTGAGCCAAACAACACAGGAGGTCAAAGCTTAGTGTAAAATACCTATAATTTACCAGCACATTTATAGAGACAGATCACAGTTTGTCGTAAAGCTTGATTCTCTCAGCTAATAAGAAATATGGCTTTCAAAGATAAAAGTAGACACCATCCCTTTTCAGACAGAAGAAGTAGATAACAAACATTATGTACTCTGACAAGCTCGTAAATTGATAACTGCTTTACAGAAATTCTCCAAAGAGGAATGAAAATGTGAACTTACATTCTTCTTCTGCCAGCTATACCAACGTGATAAAGTCTGGGCCTGGTAGAAAAGAAGTTATTGGTCACACCAATCTTCCCTGAATCTCTCTAAACACTCACAAAAGTTGTTGCAATAGATTTTAAAAATGAAGCCAGTTTAAAACCTTTTGTGACAATCAACTGGATTAAAATTCATAGAATCCCTACAGAGCAGAAGGAGGCATTCAGCCTTTCAGGCCCGCGCCAATCCTTAGAATGAACACTCTTTGCCCACTCCTCACTATCCCCGTAACCCAAACTGCACATCTCAAGACACTAAGGGCCAATTTAGCATGGCCAATCCACCTAACACCTAGCATCTTTGGACAAACTCCACACAGACAGTGGGGGGTGGCATTATTAATTAGAGATAGTATAACAGCTGCAGAAAGGAAGTTCGAGGAGTATCACCCTATTGAGGTAGTATGGGTTGAAGTCAGAAATAGGAAAGGCGCAGTCACCTTGTTAGGAGTTTTCTATAGGCCCCCCAGTAGTAGCAGAGATGTGGAGGAACAGATTGGGAAACAGATTTTGGAAAGGTGCAGAAGTCACAGGGTAGTAGTCATGGGTGACTTTAACTTCCCAAATATTGAGTGGAAACTCTTTAGATCAAATAGTTTGGATGGGGTGGTGTTTGTGCAGTGTGTCCAGGAAGCTTTTCTAACACAGTATGTAGATTGTCCGACCAGAGGAGGGGCAATATTGGATTTAGTACTTGGTAATGAACCAGGGCAAGTGATAGATTTGTTAGTGGGGGAGCATTTTGGAGATAGTGACCACAATTCTGTGACTTTCACTTTAGTAATGGAGAGGGATAGGTACGTGCAACAGGGCAAGGTTTACAATTGGGGGAAGGGTAAATACGATGTTGTCAGACAAGAATTGAAGTGCATAAGTTGGGAACATAGGCTGGCAGGGAAGGACACAAGTGAAATGTGGAACTTGTTCAAGGAACAGGTGCTACGTGTCCTTGATATGTATGTCCCTGTCAGGCAGGGAAGAGATGGTCGAGTGAGGGAACCATGGTTGACAAGAGAGGTTGAATGTCTTGTTAAGAGGAAAAAGGTGACTTATGTAAGGCTGAGGAAACAAGGTTCAGACAGGGCATTGGAGGGATACAAGATAGCCAGGAGGGAACTGAAGAAAGGGATTAGGAGAGCTAAGAGAGGGCATGAACAATCTTTGGCGGGTAGGATCAAGGAAAACCCCAAGGCCTTTTACACATATGTGAGAAATATGAGAATGACTAGAGCGAGGGTAGGTCCAATCAAGGACAGTAGCGGGAGATTGTGTATTGAGTCTGAAGAGATAGGAGAGGTCTTGAATGAGTACTTTTCTTCTGTATTTACAAATGAGAGGGGTGATATTGTTGGAGAGGACAGTGTGAAACAGATTGGTAAGCTCGAGGAAATACTTGTTAGGAAGGAAGATGTGTTGGGCATTTTGAAAAACTTGAGGATAGACAAGTCCCCCGGGCCTGACGGGATATATCCAAGGATTCTATGGGAAGCAAGAGATGAAATTGCAGAGCCGTTGGCAATTATCTTTTCATCCTCACTGTCAACAGGGGTGGTACCAGGGGATTGGAGAGTGGCGAATGTCGTGCCCCTGTTCAAAAAAGGAACTAGGGATAACCCTGGGAATTACAGGCCAGTTAGTCTTACTTCGGTGGTAGGCAAAGTAATGGAAAGGGTACTGAAGGATAGGATTTCTGAGCATCTGGAAAGACACTGCTTGATTAGGGATAGTCAGCACGGATTTGTGAGGGGTAGGTCTTGCCTAACAAATCTTATTGAATTCTTTGAGGAGGTGACCAAGCATGTGGATGAAGGTAAAGCAGTGGATGTAGTGTACATGGATTTTAGTAAGGCATTTGATAAAGTTCCCCATGGTAGGCTTATGCAGAAAGTAAGGAGGCATGGGATAGTGGGAAATTTGGCCAGTTGGATAACAAACTGGCTAACCGATAGAAGTCAGAGAGTGGTGGTGGATAGCAAATATTCAGCCTGGATCCCAGTTACCAGTGGCGTACCGCAGGGATCAGTTCTGGGTCCTCTGCTGTTTGTGATTTTCATTAATGACTTGGATGAGGGAGTTGAAGGGTGGGTCAGTAAATTTGCAGACGATACAAAGATTGGTGGAGTTGTGGATAGTAAGGAGGGCTGTTGTCGGCTGCAAAGAGACATAGATAGGATGCAGAGCTGGGCTGAGAAGTGGCAGATGGAGTTTAACCCTGAAAAGTGTGAGGTTGTCCATTTTGGAAGGACAAATATGAATGCGGAATACAGGGTTAACGGTAGAGTTCTTGGCAATGTGGAGGAGCAGAGAGATCTTGGGGTCTATGTTCATACATCTTTGAAAGTTGCCACTCAAGTGGATAGAGCTGTGAAGAAGGCCTATGGTGTGCTCGCGTTCATTAACAGAGGGATTGAATTTAAGAGCCGTGAGGTGATGATGCAGCTGTACAAAACTTTGGTAAGGCCACATTTGGAGTACTGTGTACAGTTCTGGTCGCCTCATTTTAGGAAGGATGTGGAAGCTCTGGAAAAGGTGCAAAGAAGATTTACCAGGATGTTGCCTGGAATGGAGAGTAGGTCTTACGAGGAAAGGTTGAGGGTGCTAGGCCTTTTCTCATTAGAGCGGAGAAGGATGAGGGGCGACTTGATAGAGGTTTATAAGATGATCAGGGGAATAGATAGAGTACACAGTCAGAGACTTTTTCCCCGGGTGGAACACACCATTACAAGGGGACATAAATTTAAGGTGAAAGGTGGAAGATATAGGAGGGATATCAGAGGTAGGTTCTTTACCCAGAGAGTAGTGGGGGCATGGAATGCACTGCCTGTGGAAGTAGTTGAGTCGGAAACATTAGGGACCTTCAAGCAGCTATTGGATAGGTACATGGATTACGGTAAAATGATATAGTGTAGATTTATTTGTTCTTAAGGGCAGCACGGTAGCATTGTGCATAGCACAATTGCTTCACAGCTCCATGGTCCCAGGTTCGATTCCGGATTGGGTCATTGTCTGTGCGGAGTCTGCACGTCCTCCCCGTGTCTGCGTGGGTTTCCTCCGGGTGCTCCGGTTTCCTCCCACAGTCCAAAGATGTGCGGGTTAGGTGAATTGGCCAATGATAAATTGCCCTTAATGTCCAAATTGCCCTTGGTGTTGGGTGGAGGTGTTGAGTTTGGGTAGGGTGCTCTTTCCAAGAGCCGGTGCAGACTCAAAGGGCCGAATGGCCTCCTTCTGCACTGTAAATTCAATGATAATCTATGATTAATCTAGGACAAAGGTTCGGCACAACATCGTGGGCCGAAGGGCCTGTTCTGTGCTGTATTTTCTATGTTCTATGTTCTATGTTCTATGTCCCAAGGCCGGAATTGAACACGGGTCTCTGGAGCTGTGAGGCAGCAGTGCTAACCACTGTGCCACCATGCCACCTAGTTTGAGGAAAGGAACAATTACCAAGAGGACTGTTGCCAGTTGTTCTCGAGGGGTCCAATGCCAATGCACTTGGGCTTCAGAATCAGTGGGCCGAATGTTTCCAATAGGCCTAAGGATGCTGTTGGACCAACTGGGCCTGTAGTTGCTGGGAGGGAGGCTGGCTGCTGAGCAATCTTCCAAGAGACAGCCTTCTGATTGGCTGCCTCAATGTTTGCCCATTGTACAGGGATGCTGCTGGGCCAATCACATGGCCGGAAGCTCGGAAGTCTCAGTAGTCCCACCGGGAGAAGTGGGCAGTGCTGAGTTAGACATTCACTTTTCACAACCGGATATGATGAAACGCTTTACAGGTGTAATAACCCCCACGAGAATTATCCAATTGATCTCCCCGTGAGGCTTGTGGAGTATGAGCTCCCCCACTGAGGGGCGGAGGCCTAACAGCGGGTCTCATTAAAACGGACCGATAAAAGCCGACAAGGATGGGAACTGACATCTTCGGATGGTCCCGGCTGTGACTGGATGTACTGCCCACCACTTTGTGGCCTTGCATTTATTCACTTAATAAACCTTGAGTTTAAATCCTTCTTGGGCTCCTGTGATTATAATACTGGCAACGAGGAAAATCGGGACTACAGGGTGCGATACTGGATGTCTTAACCACGGTTGGACGTCTACCAGATGCCATTCGCCACTTTGATAGCTACCATTGAGAAGTTGCATCTTTCATTTACTATCCACGGCATCCTGGAGATGCCCGTTATTGATAACAGCACCCCTTTTACGATCGAGGGATTCTTGCACTTCATGAATTCAAACAGCGTAAAACACATTTGGACCGCCCTGTACCACCCCTCATCAAATGGTCTGGCTGAGTGGAAGGTACTGACCTTTAAGAGAGGGATGAAGAAACAGGCCACGGGATCCATAGAGACAACATTGATGCAGTTCCTGTTTAGCTATCGGCCCTCATCGCATATAATGACCAGGGTGGTTTGGGCAGTATTGCTGATGGGCCGAAGACAGAGGACCCAAATTAGCCTGCCATTCCCTAATATTGGCAGGAAAGTGGGAGAGAAGCCAGGATCTCCAGAAACAATACCATAGCAAACAAATGCAGGACAGAGGTTTCCAGCCACGAGATGAGGTATATGTCCAAAATTTCAGGGATTGTCGTGGAGAGGACTGGACCAGTCTCTTATATGGTGAAAACCAAGGGGCGAAAGCACGTGGACCACCTTGAAGGCAGGGGGCTCGTACCAGGACCGGCTCCGCCAGACGAGTCAGCCCTCCACCCCTTATGTCCGTCATCCAGGAGCCAAGGGGCAATATTCCCCAAGGGCCAGGACGAAGAGATGCGCGAGGCGGAAGACTCAGGGTCAAACATGGAGACAGAAGCTTCCATAGTCTTTTAAAAACTATTTTAATGAGGGTATTTGCAAGTTTTTATAATAATAACAAGAACAATGCCATGAACATGGTACAATAAACATTCCCCCCCCCCCATACCAATCTTCACACACCCTAACCATAAAACAACAATCCGGCCCTCTCCCCTCCCACCCCCACTCCCCCTTTGGAATTCTGCTTCTGCTGACATTTTTATTTTCCCCAAGAAAGTCGACGAACGGCTGCCTCCTCCGGGTGAACCCTACCATTGACCTTCTTACGGCGAACTTTATTTTCTCGAGACTGAGAAACCCAGCCATGTCACTGACCCAAGTCTCCACACTCGGGGGCTTTGAGTCCCTCCACATTAATAAGATCCGTCTCCGGGAGGCAAAGGCCAAGACGTCGGCCTCTTTCGCCCGCTGAACTCCCGGATCTTCGACACTCCAAAGATGACCTCCTCCGGACTCGGCGCCAACCGTGTTTTAAGTACCGTGGATATTGCCTTAGCGAACCCCTGCCAGAACCCTCTAAGCTTCGGGCATGCCCAAAACATGTGGATATGGTTTGCTGGGCTTCCCGTGCACCTCACACACCTGTCCTCTATCCCGAAAAACATGCTCAGCCAGGCCACAATCATGTGTGCCCAGTGGACTGCCTTGAATTGTATCAGGCTAAGCCTGGCACATGATGAGCATGCATTAACCCTGCTTACAGCATCCGCCCATAGACCCGTCTCTATCTCTCCTCCTAGCTCATCCTCCCACTTGCCCTTGAGTTCCTCCACCGGGGTTTATTCTGCCTCCCCAAGCTCCTGGTAAATATCTGATATCTTCCCCTCTCCCACCCAGGTACTGTAGACAACTCTGTCCTGTATCCCCCGTGGCGGCAGCAGCGGGAAGGCTGGAACCGGCTTTCTCAAGAAGTCTCGCACCTGCAAATACCTATACCCGTTCCCCTGCTCGCAATTCAAATTTATCCTCCAAGGCTTTCAAGCTGGGGAAGCTCCCATCTATAAATAGATCCCCATCCTTCTAATTCCTGCCCTTTGCCCTCTTCGGAACCCACCATCCAGCCTACCCGGTACAAATCGATGATTATTATAAATCGGGGTCCAAACCGATGCTCCCTCCACTCTCTTATATCTCCTCCACGACCCCCAGATTCTCAGAGCCTCCACCACCACCGGACTTGTGGAGTATCGGGCCGGCGAGAATGGAAGAGGTGCCGTTATCAGTGCTCCCAAACTTGTGCCTTTGCATGCTGCCGCCTCCATCCGCTCCCATACCGACCACTCCCCCACTACCCACTTCCTAATCATGGCTATGTTAGCCGCCCAGTCGTAATTGCAGAAGTGTGGCAGCGCCAACCCACCCTCCCCTGACTGCGTTCCAGCAACACTTTCTACACACGCGAGGTTTTACCCGCCCACACAAAGCCCGCAATAACCTTATTCACCCGCTTGAAAAAGGCCTTTGGGATGAAGATGGGGAGGCACTGAAAGACAAACAGAAATCTGGGGAGGACCGTCATTTTCACGGTCTGTACCCTCCCCGCCGGCGATAGCGGGAGCATGTCCCATCTCTTAAAGTCCTCTTTCATTTGTTCTACCAGCCAGGACAGGTTTAACTTGTGCAGTGCCTCCCATTCCCTGGCCACCTGGATTCCCAGATACCAAAAGCTCTTTCCTACCATTCTAACCGGCAGCTCTTCCAGTCTCTTCTGCCCTCTTGCCTGAATCGCGAACATCTCGCTTTTCCCCATGTTCAATTTATACCCCGAAAAATTGCCAAATTCCCCCAGGATTCGCATAACTTCCCCCATCCCCTCCAACGGGTCTGAAATATACAAGAGCAGGTCATCTGCGTAAAGCGAGACCCGGTGCTCCACCCCCCCCCCCCCCCCCCCCCCCGGCCCCGAACCAGCCCTTTCCAGTTCCTAGGGGCTCTTAACACCATGGCCAATGGCTCTATGGCCAGAGCAAATAGAAATGGGGAGAGGGAGCACCCTTGCCTTGTCCCTCGGTGTAATTTAAAATACCCCGACCTCAGCCGGTTCGTACGCACACTCGCTGCTGGTGCCTGATAGAACAACCACACCCAGTCAATGAAGCCCTCACCAAACACAAACCTTCCCAGCGCCTCCCACAGGTAATTCCATTCCACCCGATCAAAAGCCTTCTCCGCATCCATTGCTACCACCACCTCCTCTCCTTCTGAGGGCATTATAATAAGATTTAAAAGCCTTCAAACATTGGCCTTGAGTTTCCTGCCCTTCACAAATCCCGTCTGGTCTTCCCCATCACCCCCGGGACACAGTCCTCTATCCTTGTGGCCAGTATCTTAGCCAGCAGTTTGGCGCCCACATTCAGTAGAGAAAATGGCCTGTCTGACCCGCATTGCTCTGGATCCTTCTCCCGTTTTAGGATCATTGAAATCGAGGCCTGCGACATTGTTGGGGGGAGGACTCCCTTCTCTCTTGCTTCATTAAATGTCCTCACCAGCAGCGGGCTCAATATCTCTGAAAACCTCTTATAGAATTCCACCGGGTAGCCGTCAGGCCCCGGGGCCTTGCCCGACTGCATGCCCTCCAGCCCCTCGATTATTTCCTCAATCTCAATCGGGGCTCCCAGCCCTTCCACCAGGTCCTCACCTACCCTCGGAAACCTCAACTGATCCAAACACTGCCTCATCCCCTCCACCCCAGCCGGGGGCTGCGACTCATATAATTTACTGTAAAAGTCCTTAAATACCTCATTTACCCCCACTGGGTCCAGGACAGTATTCCCACCTCTACTCTTTACTCTCCCTGTCTCCCTGGCCGCCTCCCTTTTTCTGAGCTGGTGCGCTAACATTCTGCTTGCCTTTTCCCCATACTCATAAATCGCCCCCTTTGCTTTCCTCAACTGTTCCACCACTTTCCTTATAGTCAACAGCCCAAACTCCGCCTGTAACCTTCGCCGTTCCCTCAGTAGCCCCGCGTCTGGTGCATCCGAGTATCTCCTGTCCACCAGAAGTTTCTCCTCCACTAACCTATCCCCCTCAGCCCGTTCCGCCTTGTATCTGTGCGCCCGTATCGAGATGAATTCCCCTCTGACCACTGCCTTCAAAGCTTCCCAAGCCGTCACTGCAGAGACTGTCATGATATGCGAACAGTGATATACAGACAAGCAGCTAATGGACACAGAGAACAGGACATGTCCAATATGCAGGCAGGACACTAAACCAGATTGAACTAACTTCAAGCTTTCTGATCCAAGCTGCATCCAATTGCAGCCAGTGTTAGACCAGTGTACCGAACACGACATGATACCAGGAGACTAATTTAAGGTGGCTTACCTCAGTCCGTTCCGTGACGACCAGCAAATGTATCCCGGCACCATCAGGCTCCTCACCAGCTCAGGACCTTAGGCAATCTCAGTGCCAACTGGCGTATATTCAAGCAAAGCTTTCTGCTGTACATCAAAGCCTTAGACCTTGAGGGTGCATCTGATGCAAGAAAGATTGCGCTTCTCCTCTCAACAGCGGGTGATCAAGCCATCGAGCTCTTCAACTCATTTAACTTCACCGAAGGCCAGGACAAGACAAAGTTTCAGATCATCCTGGACAAGTTCGATAGTCACTGTGAAGTGGACACCAATGCAATCTTCGAGCGCTACATATTCAAACAATGTCTTCAAGGTAAAGATGAATCTTTCAATGCCTTCTTAACTAGCTTCCGCCTGCTAGCGCTGTCCTGCAACTTTGGTGATATTGCTGACTCCATGATCAGAGATCAAATGGTGTTTGGAGTTCACTCTGATCCTCTGAGACAGCAGCTCTTAAAAATCAAGCATATAACCCTGCCAGTCGCGATTGAAACATGTACAGTGCATGAGCACGCAAAAAATCGGTATTCCCAATACAAATCGGCTGAAAATGAGAAACTTGCCTCCCACGAGGCAGTGAGTGTGCAGGCCATCTCTCGGATGCAGCGCCTCAGCATTGAAGACAGTGGCCATTTCACACGCTTTTCCCGGAGCCCCACACATGCGCGATGCAAACGGGATAACGAAGCGGCCGACACCCACACTGCGCAGGTGCAGACGTCTGCCGACCGCACTGCTCATGGGCGACGACGTACACCACATCACGGCGCCGACGTCATGACGTGCCCGAACTGTGACAACGCTCACTTAAAGGAACACTGCCCTGCAAGAGGCAGGCGATGTTTAAACTGCGGGAAGCCTGGACACTATGCAGCCTTGTTCAGGTCTGTGCCACCAGTCAGAGGCCAGCGCTCCCAATTCTGACGACGGCGTGTCCAGAATGTGCAATGACGATTGCAGGATTCTGATCCTGGCAGTACAACGGATCCAGAGGACGAGTGCCTGGAGCCCGCCTACCAAGTGGGCATCATTACTACACGTGAACATGCCACACCTAACTCATCTCGCATTCAGTGCTTCCTCACTGAAGATTCGGAGGACGAATGGCGTGCGGTGATGCAGGTCAACCGTTGCTCCATCCAGTTCAAGCTGGACAAAGGTGCTTCTGCCAACCTCCTCTCACAGGCAGACTTCAAACACATCATGAAGCCCTCCAAGGTCCTTCCAGCAGCCTGCCAGCTCCTGGACTGTAACGGTAATGCCATCACGGCACTGGGATCCTGCCATCTACCAATCTGCAACCGGAGTACCCATGCACAGCTAAGGTTTGAAATTGTCAAGGCGGACAGGGCATCCCTACTGGGCGCGCAGGCCTGCCAAAAGCTAAACCTGGTGCAGCGGGTTTATTCAATGACATCCTCCAAAGTGGATCTTCAAGCTGGCATTGACGACATCCTCGCTCAGTATCCAGATGTGTTTGATGGGATGGGCACTTTGCAATATCGGTACAAGATCCTACTGCGACCTGATGCCAAGTCAGTGGTCCACGCACCACGCTGGGTCCCGGCTCCGCTGCAGGAGCACCTGAAGGAACAGCTCAAGGAGCTGCAGCAGCAGGGGATCATTTCCAGGGTAACCGAACCGACTGACTGGGTCAGCTCGATGGTGGTGGTTAAAAAACCCTCTGCACATCTGCATTGATCCCAAGGATCTCAACCAGAATATAATCCGTGAACACTACTCCATCCTGAAGTGGGAGGAACTCACCAGTGAGATGGCACATACACAGTTTTTCACAAAGTTAGATGCGTCACATGGATTCTGGCAAGTCCAGCTGGATGAGTCCAGCAGAAGGCTCTGCGCTTTCAACACACCGTTTGGCAGGTACTGCTATAACCGTATGCCGTTCGGCATAGTCTCGGCATCGGAGATATTTCATCGCATCATATGAAGCAGATGATGTAGGGCATCAAAGGGGTTTGTGTGTTCGTGGACGACGTCATCATATGGTCCACGACCCCTGAGGAGCATGTTTCCCACCTCCAGCAGGTATTCCGCGCCAATGGCCTGAAGCTGAACAGGGTCAAATGTTGCTTGGCATGTTGACACTCAAGTTCCTAGGAGACCAGATCTCTCAGCAGGGCGTGCGCCCCGACACAGACAAGGTCAAGGCCATCGCAGCCATGAAGGTCCCGGAAGACAAGAAGGCGGTATTGCGCTTCCTGGGCATGGTCAATTTTCTGGGCAAGTTCATCCCAAACATGGCCTCACGCACTACGGCCCTACGAAACCTAGTGAAGAAGGCCACTGCCTTCGAGTGGAAGGCGGCCCATCAGGCAGAGTGGTTGGAGCTGAAAACCAAGCTCACCACTGCACCCATATTGGCATTTTCGACCCAGACAGGGAAACAAAAATCTCGACAGATGCGAGCCAGGGTGGCATCGGTGCGGTCCTGCTGCAACGCGATGACACCTCATCCTGGGCACCGGTTCCCTACTCATCAAGGCCAATGACGCCCACCAAACAAGGTATGCACAAATCGAGAAGGAATGCCTGGGCCTTCTCACTGTCTTTCTCAAGTTTCACGGCTATGTCTACGGCCTGCCGACATTCACAGTCGAGACGGATCACAGGCCCCTCCCTGGTCCACATTATCCACAAGGACCTTAACGACATGACGCCTCAGTTGCCGCGCATCCTCCTCAAACTCAGAAGGTACAACTTTGACCTGGTCTACACGCCTGGCAAGGAGCTCATCATTGCCGATACACTCTTCCGCTCCATCACCGTGCCTAGTGCACCACTGAACGTCATCCGGAAAATTGAGTCACAGGTTGAGTCACAGGTGCAGCTATGTGCTAGCACCCTCCCGGCATCTGATGAGAAGGTGATTCGCATCCGTGAGGAGACAGCCAAAGACCCCCCCTTGCAGCGTGTTATGCAACATCTAGCCAATGGCTGGCAAAATGGGCAGTGTCCTCAATTTTTCAATGTAAAGGACGACCTGACGGTGGTTGATGGTATCCTCCTCAAACTGGACTGGATTGTAATTCTGCACAGTCTCTAGAGCTTGGTGCTCCGTCAAATCCATGAGAGCCACCTGGGTGTGGAAACGTGCAGACGCAGAGCCAGGCAGGCTGTCTACAGGCCCGGGGTCAGCCAGGACATCGCGGACATGGTCCTTAACTGTGCGACCTCTCAACGCTTCCAGACAGCGCAAAGCAAGGAGACACTTCAGCAGCATGAAATCGAAGCCTCTCCGTGGTCCAAGGTTGGCATTGACCTCTTTCATGCAAATGGTCGTGATTACATGTTAATCATTGATTACTTTTTCAATTATCCTGAAGTCGTGAAGCTCTCAGACCTCACATCTCAGACCGTCATCAAGGCCTGTAAGGAGACGTTCTCCAGGCATGGTATCCCACTCACTGTCATGAATGACAGTGGCCCGTGCTTCAGCAGCCGTGAATGGTCTCTGTTTGCCCAGTCGTATCAGTTCACTTCCAGCCCACACTATCCGCAGTCAAACGGAAAAGTTGAGAAAGGGGTGCACATAGTGAAGCAGCTCATCTGCAAGGCCGCGGATTCTGCGTCTGACATTCACCTTGCACTGCTTGCTTACAGGGCGACCCCACTGTCCACTGGCATGTCGCTGGCTCAACTCCTGATGAACAGGGACCTGCTGACGACACTTCCAGTCATACACATGCCCAATCTGGATCACCTCCCGGTGCTGCAGAAGGTGCAGCAACTCCAAGACCGGCAAAAACAGGGCTATGATGCTCATGCCACCGATTTGCCCACGTTATCCCCGTCAGACATTGTTCGGGTCAAGATCCCTGATGGAGGCTGGTCAGCTCCAGCTGTCGTTGTTCGACAGGCTGTCCCCCGCTCGTATGTTGTTCGTCTGGCTGATGGTTCTGTCGTGTGACGAAACAGACGGCACTGCGCAAAGTTGCCTGCCCGCAATCACTTTCTTCTCCGTTTCCTTCTGTTGTTTTTCCACCTCCTGATACCTCGACTCACGAGGCCACCAGTCAGGCTTCCATCCCGCCCATCAAGGCGCTGTCATCCCCTCCACCACCTCTCCGGCGGTCGACCAGGATCAGACGCAAGCCACAGAGACTGGACTTATGAACATTTGTTCTGTTTGCTATGTTCTGTGTTCTCGCATTAGACAGCTGTTTTCACATGTACATATGTTCACATCCACTGCATGTATATATGTTAATATTGGCATATTCTTGTAAATACGTTCACATATGTCATCCAAACATAAAAAAAGGGGAGATGTCATATGTGGGGACACACATAATGAAATACAGACAAGCAGCTAATGAACACAGAGAACAGGACACGACCAATAAGCAGGCAGGATACCTAGGGGTGGGATCTGACTATAAAAGACTCGAGGCACTCACACTCCACCTCTTTCCACTGATGAACATCTAGAGAGTCAGTCAAGGGTGTTGTTATAATCTGACACCTCCACCACGTGGCTAAGAGCTAGTCTGGTTCAGTCAGAGTAACCACACTTAAGTTAGCAGAGAGTCGAACTCACAGAGAACTGCTAACTGTGCTATTAGTTCAATAAACCTGATTGAACAAACTTCAAGGTCTAGAGTATATTTCTGATCTAAGCTGCATCCAGTTGCAGCCAGTGTTAGACCAGTGTACCTAACACGACAGAGACCTCCCCCACATCATTTGTTTCCAGGTAGTTCTGGATGGACTTGTTAACCCGCCCACAGATCGCTTTGTCCGCTAGCAACACCACATCCAATCTCCACAGCAGGCGTTGCCCTCTCTCCACACTAACCCGTAGATCCACCCAATGTGGGACTGATCCGACACTGCGATTGCCGAGTACTCAGTGTCCACCACCCCCGGTATTAACGCCCTGCTCAAAACAAAAAAGTCAATGCGAGAATATACCTAGTGGGCATGGGAGAAAAAAGAAAATTCCTTCGCCCTTAGCCGTGCAAACCTCCATGGGTCTATTCCCCCCATCTGTTCCATAAACCCCTTCAATTCCTTTGCCGCGGCCGGCCTCCTCCCTGTCCTGGATTTTGACCAGTCCAATTCCGGATCAATGACTGTGTTAAAATCTCCTCCCATGATCAGGTTATGTGACTCTAAGTCTGGGACCTTACCTAACACCCACCTCATGAATTCCACATCGTCCCAATTCGGAGCATATATGTTCATAAGTACCAGCCGCACCCCCTCCAGCTTCCCACTCACCATTATGTACCTACCCCCCTTGTCTGACACGATTCTCCCTGTCTCAAATACGAAGCTTCCATAGTCTTGGCCGACAGTTTGACCAGGGACAGATCGCTGACAACAAACCCCAGATGATCGACATGGAAGTGATGCTCCTGACACATTACACGCCCCCCGACCCAGCCCCGCAACTGCCGGAAGCGCAACCGTAAGTGAAGCGACGAAGGAGGCCTCCGCCACCCGCTATGGCGGAGGGACCTGCGGACTTCGGTAGGGGGAGGAATGTGATAACCCTCAGGAGATCTGGGAGGACGGCCCAATTGATCTCCCCGTGGAGCTCATGGAATACAAGCACCCCCACCGAGGGGCGGAGGACTAATAGCAGGGCCCATTAAAAAGGACCAATGAAAAACGGACAGGGTGGGAACTTGCATCTTTGGATGGTCCCAGCTGGGACTGGATGTACTGCCCACCACTTTGCAGCCTTGCATTCATTGACTCAATAAACCTTCAGTTGAAATCCTTCTTGGGATCCCTGTGATTACAATAACAGGCAAGTGTAGTCAGTGTTGTATTGCAGAGAATGTGATGGCACCGCAAATGGCAGCAATCTCACAGGCTCAATCTAAAAGACATTTCAGAGAAATTTCATTATTTTACTACATCTTACTGATGCCAAAAGGAACGTTCTTGCAGAGGCATTTTCCCGAGTCTCCAGTGTATGGGTACTTAGCTCCACAGGACGGTTTGTTGGTTTACAAAGAAGCTTGTCGATTGATAAGCATATTACTGGCTGAAGCTATTCTGGCTGCACCTGTTCTGCTCCTTGCTAAGATGGCATGGTCATTAATCTAATCATTTAACCTGCTTTGGAGTTTATCTGTGGCTAGCCAGATGGCAGGAAATGTGGCAACTGCAGCAACTGAAGGCAGCCTCAGGGAGTGCTGCTTGTTGGCCAGGAGGACCATTGGTGCTTCCTCCCAACCCCTTCAATCTCCACCACCATCACAGCCCACCCATCCGGGGCATGGAATCGAGCCTGCCTTCCCCTATTCCCTCCAAGGCCGACAAGGTATTACGGCCACTTGTCCAGCACTCCCCGGCCAACTGGATGTTAAGTTTGTTACTCAGGCTGATTTCCAGCTGGGGAATCTGTCAGGGATGTGAGACACATGCTATAGAATATGGGAACACCAAGACTTCTGGATTTCTTGTGCGCTACCTTACTTAAAGGGGGAGGAAAGAGTTGTCTTACGATATACTTGCATTGGAGGCAGTTCAGAAAGTTTAACAAGGCTGATTCCTGGGATGAAGGGATTGTCTTATGAGGAAAGGTTGAGAGAGTTGGGCCTATACCCATTGGAGTTCAGAAGAATGAGAGCTGATCTTATTGAAACATATAACTTCCGAAGAGACTTGACAGAGTAGATGCTGAGAGCGCTGATGTCCTGGAGCTGAGCTTATATTGTGCAAGCTAACAGCAAACAAAATGATCTTTTCACGATTCAACACAAACATCAGGATTTCTTTAAGCAGGAGATCCGGAGTAACCACACCCTCAGCTATTTATCATCAGACTCAAACTCATTGATAGGAGATTGATGCTGTTAATGCAGATTGCCATGTGAACATGATTGACCTCACCTGTGCAAACACTGCTCTTTAAGAACAGAAGTAAGTGATGGTTTCTTTGACTACAGATTTTTTAATATCAGTTTCCATTTTAGCAACTGAGCTTCCTGCTCCATCGCACAAAATCAAAGAAGATAACATCATGGTGCCTGAGCAAGTTGAATGAATCATCAACAATGGGCTGAATGTCTGAGGATGTGGGATGTCAGACTTTCCAAATCTCTGTATCAACTCTAAGCCCATTTTGTTTACGTGTGAAATGGGAACCTCACTGTGGAATTTGTAAACAAAGCTTTTTCATGTTCTTACTGTTGGATAGGTGAAGAATTCTGAGCCTCTAAAAACCTTTCAACGAAGGTCGATTCTGTCATCAGCGTAGGAACTAGGAGCAGGAGTAGGCCCTTCGGTCCCTCGAGCCTGCTCCATTATTCAGTAAGATAATGGCTGGTCTGCTTGCCACCTTAACTCCACTTCCCTATCTGTCTCCTCGAACCCTCGACTCTCCTGTCAATGAAAAAACTGTCTCACCCATCCTTGAGAATATTCAATCACCGAGCTTCCATTGCTCCCCGGGGGGAGAGAATTCCAAAGACAACGATACTCTGAAATGCCTCCTCATCGCTTTCTTAAAGGGGAGACCTCTAGTCCTAGATTCCCCGATGAGGGGAAGCTTCAGCATCTACCTTGTCAAGTCACTTCAGGATCATCAATGTTTCAGTAAAATTACCTCTCATTCTTCTATTCTCCGTTGAGTATAGGCCCAACCTGTTCAACGTTTCCTCTTAAGACAACTCCTTCATCCCAGGAATCAGCCGAGTGAACCATCTCTGAAGTGCCTCCAAATTAACTTTCCCTGCGGTTAATAATGAGAGCTGGAGTTTCACAATACAAGGATAGTACAGTTAACATGATTATTCCACTATCCTGCATCTGTCCAAGTAAATGTTTCAGGAAGCTTGGTGTGGGTGCCGGGACCCACTTCAACATACTTTCAATTCAACACAGACCAAGAGTAACTCATCCATGTGCATGGTAATAATATTATTGTCCATTTCATTTAAACAAAATCTCAGTTGTCAATCAAAAGTCTGAGATTTACATTAATATGATTAGTAATTTGCCTGGGTAGAGAATCAGAATTTAGGGAAACTATATGCAGATGTTAGGATTTAGATTTTTTTGACCAGCTGGTAGTTATAGAGTTGTAGAGTTGTACAGCACAGAAAGAGGCGCTTTGGCTCATCATGCCCATGCCCGCCACCAAGCACCTATCTATTCTAATCCCATTATCCAGCACTCGACCTGTAGTCTTGTACGTTATGGCATTTCAAGTGCTCATGTAAATGCTTTTAAATGTTGTGAGGGCTCCTCACTCCCCCTCTGCTACCCTTTCAGGCAGTGAGTTGCAGATTCCCCCCATCCTTCGGGTGGTTAGTGCAATTACATCCTTCCTATAGTGTGGCGATCAGAACTACACACAGTACTCCACTGTGACTGAATAAGCATTTGACACAGCTCCATCATCACTTTCCTGCTCTTATATTACATGCCTCAGTGGTGTGTGGGCAACATGGATGTTGGGGTTTCTCTGCACACTGTGAAGTTTCTACTCAGCCACATTAATAGCCTTGGCTTCCAGTCAGCTGGGGAGAGCTGGAGAAATGAACGCAGAATCAACATGTCCTTGACCAGCAGCTGAGGGAGACTCTGACTTAGGGATTGGAGACTTTGGGTTCAAGTGGGACATTGGGAGAGTTTGGGGGGTCTGGAATGGGTAGAGGATCATACTCAGCCGGGCGATGTAGGCAGGGGTGTTGGCAAGGCGGATACATTGATGTCAGCAGCTATGTGAAAGGTACATGTTTATTGGGTCTAAGAAACTTCACCTCCTGAGAATAGGGGGCTGGGAATGGCCTCCAACGCCGGAGTGAAACACTCCGGTTTTCACTCCGGCGTCGACACTTAGTCTCCCGATGGGAGAATTGCACCCCGTGTTCTCCGATGGGACGGAGAATCGGGTGTCGGGCAAAATCAGGATTGACGCCAGGCGCTGACCCAAATGCAATGTTCTGACCCCTAGAATCAAGGTGGCCTTCGCCACGTGCCAGCAGGAGCATGTAAATGGATGCAAATGGGTCTTAATGACCCGTCTGCATCCATTTAGCGGGCCTGGTGCCCTATTCCCCAGCCCTCCCTGATTCTCTGGTCCCCATGGCTGGACATCACGTGGTGTGGACCACTTGTGGTCTCTACCAGCATGGTCCTGCTGTAGTGGACCTCGCGGGTTGCTGCACATCAGGGGCACGCTGCACATCTGAGGACCAGCCTCACCCCACAATGCGATGCCTACCCACCACCTCCTCTACCAGAACCCCCCCCCCCCGGGACCCATGTAATCGGGGGATCTGCCACCCCTCAAGGACCCCTGTAATAGAGGGACCTGCCCCAGGGACCTCCTGCCTAAAGGGACCTTGCCACAGACCCACCCCCCCTTCCCACACACACACAGGCTCTCTCCTCTCAGAAAAGAGATCCCTGTCTGGAAGCTAGAGAGCAGTCCAGACAGGGGCAGTGAGAGGAATTACAGCTGCACCACTTGCCTTGAAGTCCGACGTGTACATTCCTCAAAGGAGAACAACCGTGACCTGTGATTGACAGCTTCCTACAGATCCATTAGCTGCAAGCCATTCATAGCTTTCTAGTCATGGTCTGTGATTGACAGCTTCTACAAACCATCTGTAGCTTTGATTCATTCATCTACCTTGACGATTCAGTGGCCTAAGTGGTGAAATCCCAATGTTTACAAACACTGACTACATCAAAGAGAGGTACGTGCAGTGCAATCACACACTGAGTGATGGGCAGTACTTGGATTGCACTTACCCCGCTGGGGGAAGTCCTCCTTTTTGCTGGCTTCAAGGCGTCTGCACAAATCAATTACTCCCAGACATGCACTGGTGAGAATTTCCGTTGGAAATACAGCATGATTTGAAGAATGAACAGAGGCGACACAGAGCAGGAAAAGCTGCTGGGAGGGGGAAGATGGGATCTCAGGAAATAATTCACCTACCTGAATTAACAAAGTGTGCGACATCCATGCTTCAGCAAGGACACCCTCTGATAGAAATCTGCCACCTGCCACAACCACAGAAGCAGCCTCAGAGCAGCGTACGGGCCACATTACCAGTGACTGTGAAGTTGACCGTGACCATGAACCTTTATGTATCAAGCTTCTTTCAAGCTGAAAGTGAAAATATTTTCAACATCTGCCAGTTTACTATCCACTGTTGGGTAAGGAAGATACAAAAGTTCTCTACCCAAACAGGACAAACTACATTACAAGATGTGCAGGTTAGGTGGACTGGCCATGATAAATTGCCCTTAGTGTCCAAAATTGCCCTTAGTGTTGGGTGGGGTTACTGGGTTATGGGGATAGGGTGGCGGTGTTGACCTTGGGTGGGGTGCTCTTTCCAAGAGCCGGTGCAGACTCGATGGGCCAAATGGCCTCCTTCTGCACTGTAAATTCTATGAAATTACATTCCCTCTCGGTGGAGCAAACAAATCATTCTCAGTATTCTGCAGCAGTCATCTTGCCATCTGTATTTGAGTCATAGTGGGAAACCAAAGGGTGGCAACAGTGTGGCAAGGGCCATCCGCGGACAATGCTTGGTGACTCCGATGTGCTAACCAGGCACTCATGTGCAGCATGCATGCAATGCTGCAATCTAGCAGTTGGAGCGCAGAGCGCATCAGTTAGTCTTTACAAGTAAGGGCATTATGGCAAATATCTTTTCTAAGAATTGGGGCGCGATTCTCCGAAATGGAGACTAAGTGTTCGCGCTGTCGTGAACGACGTTGTGTTGCACGACGGCATGAAACGGCCTCGAGCAGTAGTGATTCTGACCCCCACAGTGCAATGATATTCAATTTTTCTACAGAGATCATGGATGGGCCAGGATTCTCCGATCACATGCCAGGTCGGAGAATCGCTGGGGGGCGTGCAAATCCCGTCACGCGCTCGACGCCGGGCCGCCGATTCTCCGGCAGCCAGAGAGTCGCTGGCAATTGCGCCGGCACCAGTCGGGGGCAGTTGAAAGCGGCCCGCCGGCAATTCTCCACGCTCGACGGGCCAAGTCCCGCCGCCGTCGGTTACGTATGGCCCTACCCGGCAGGACCTCGGCATTCTGTCCGCGGGCGCCGTCCTGGTGGGGGGGCCGACGGGGGCCGACTCCGGGGGGGGCCTCCACGCTGGCCAGGCCTGCAATCGGGGGCAACCCCTCGGTGGGTGGGCTCTTTTGTGGGGGGGGAGGGGCTATGTTCCTCCGTGCCGCGCCCCTGTAGGCTCCGCCATATTTCCCAGGGGCCGGCACAGAGATGGCTATGACGCGCATGCGTGGACCCGCGCTGGCCGTAGCATGCCGTCTTTCTAGCCCCCAAGGAAGGGATGAATGCCTGGGCCTGGAGACCCGTTGACGCCGGCGTCGCTCGCGTCGGTTTTGACGCCAGCGTCAACACTTGGCCGGGATTTCAGAGAATCCCGACCCACGTTGTATTCTGAATATAATTGTGATACATACAGGGTGCAATTTTACAGACATGCTGCACCCGAAAAGCAGCTCTCCGCGGTACTGCGAGGCCGATAGAAGCCAGGAGACTCCGCTGCCGGGATCTACCTGCCTCACAACGTCCCGCTGGATTTAACGCGATCTCGCGAGACGTTGCGATGTAAATCCCATTGTGGGCGGAATCACTTTTCCGCAAATCTGCATATTAAAGCGAAACAGCAAGTCTCACTTTAATGTGCAGATTCCCGAGGTACCTGAGGCGTGGGATCTATCGCTTTTGCCTAGAAGACCTTGGGTGAGCGCCATTCAGGAGTACTGGTGTCCACAAATGGGGACCAGATCTAATGGCACTCGTGAGGGTCACCAGGGGATTGGAGATACCCAGGTGCATGCCCTTTGAGTAGGGTGGCACTCTTGGTTCCACCTGGGCACCCTTGCACTGCAAGCTTGGCAACCTGGCGCTGGAAACATGTGGCTAAGTGCGCTTGCTATGGGACTTTGTTGTTCCCATTTAGTTAAATCCTGCCCACAATATTTGCTATATACATTCATGGCAGAATTTTTCCATATTTTTTCAAACTGTCAGGATCTGACAGAAAATCGGCATGTATCTCTCCAGCTGCATAGACCAGTTTTCTTCCAGATCGTGAGCTTCTCTGAAGAAAGAAAATGAGTGTGTGGGGTTTTGGGCATCATTCTGGCAGGGTGAGACCTGATAGAGCCAGCTCCACAGGGATCGGTGCGCCATCATTAAATGCTCCAGTCAGACTGAACATCAACCCTCCCACCCCCACTATCATCGAGATCTTCCCTCGCCCCCCCCCCCCCCCCACCACAATTATTGGGCTCTCTCGCTCCCCCTTCCCTGGCAAAAGAAATATAGTTGGCGTTCCCCCCCTCCCTCCGCACCGTACCTGCAAGTTCCCTCCTTAGTGGCCTCGGCGTTCTGCCCCCCCCCCCTCCTCTAACCACCACCACATAAATAGCCGATGTGGCACCTCAGAGAGCCTGTCCCTGGCACTGTCTCCTGGCACAGGTTGGCACTCTCAGGTTGGCACTATCAGGGTGACACAGTGCAAACCTGTCTGTACCAACCTGTGCCATGGGGCTGTGCTGGGTAAGTGCCAAGACATGCCCGGGCATGACCCTCTCTCTTGCGCCCCCAAGGGGGGAATCCCCTCGACTGAACCTCGCTTTTAGAAAGTTATTGTAAACCTGGCCAATGTAACATCACACCGGCAAGGTTCCAATATTCAGTGAGGAGGGATCACGTGGCAGGGCGCTGCCTAATCATTTTCAGGGTCATTTAAATCCAATAAAATGAGCCCCTCGCCCTTTGTGGGCGTGATCCTCCTGATGTCGCCAGTCAGGGCGTGGATTGTGGGGAAACGCAATCTCTCCAGAGAGAATCGCGTTTCTCTGACGGCGAACGCAGGCTGAAAATCACTCCCTCAATATTCAGCCTGAGGAATCCTACACAGTTTCCAGTCCCTCTGTGCACTCTGGTGAAAAGGTGACCTTTCCTCATTGCATCTTTGCAGCATCTGCCCCAAGATTTAGTTCCTCGGCACATAGTCTTGGACCTTGGAATGTGCCAGTCTGCAGAATTTGGTCATTGACAACTCCTTACTATGGAAGAGTGACTGGATACTGGGCGTGATTCTCCAGCACCCGTGCGATGGGTTTTCACGCAGCGGGATTCCTACCATCAGTAGGATGTCGATGCCGATTTACATTCCTCGGCTATGCCACTGCCAAGAAATCTATGGCGGAAGTCGACTTTGAGAAGGGATGGAGAATTCCGCCTAATGTGGCTGATGTCTTTCCAAATGGAGAACAAGCTGAATTAAAAAGTAAGGTAACGGTCACACACCTTACAGTCACTCGCCTTAATCTCAAAACAGCCAACATAGTACATACATGTTATCAATAAAATGGAGTATCGACTTCCGGTTGCGGCTATGCTGAGCTAAGTCGCACGCTCAGCAGCTCCAGCCAGAAACGGACTTTTGGGCTCTTTTTAGGGGCCCCAGCGGCATTTATTTGACGATTCCCAGTGTGGGAAGGTGACAGTACGATTTCCCCGGCACTGTATGGATTGGACCAGGAGTGGAGCGGTGAAAAAAGTAATTCTGGTGCAGCGAAAAGTGCGAGGGAGGAAAGCCAAGATGGCGGCGGGTGGAGACCAGGCAGCGTGGGCGCAGTGGTCGCAAGAGCAGCAGGAGTTTCTCAAGCACTGCTTCACGGAATTGAAAGCAGAGCTGCTGGAGCCGATGAAGGCTTCAATCCAGAAGCTGGTCGAGACCTAGAAGGCCCAAGGGGCAGCGATCCGGGAGGTGCGACAGAAGGCCTCGGAGAATGAGGACGAGATATTGGGCCTGGCGGTGAAGGTGGAGGCGCACGACGCGCTGCATAAGAAATGGCAGGAGAAGTTCGAGGACATGGAGAATCGGTCGAGGAGGAAGAACCTGCGGATTCTGGGTGTCCCGGAGGGAGTGGAGGGGTCGTATGCTGGAGCATACGTGGTCACGATGCTGAACACGTTGATAGGCGCGGGTGCCTTCCCGAGGCCCCTGGAGCTGGATGGGGCCCATCGAGTCCTGGCGAGGAGGCCCAAGTCTAACGAGCCACCGCGGGCGGTATTGGTGCGGTTCCACCGCTTGTTGGACAGGGAGTATGTCCTAAGATGGGCAAAAAAGGAGCGGAGCTGCAGGTGGGAGAATGCAGAGGTTCATATATACCAGGACTGGAGCGCGGAGGTGGCCAAGAAGAGGGCCGGGTACAATCGGGCGAAGACGGTTCTGCATCGGAAGGGGGTGAAATTCAGGATTCCTCAGCCGGCGCGACTGTGGGTCACGTTTAAGGACCGGCACCATTACTTTGAGACGCCAGAGGAGGCGTGGACCTTTATTCAGGCCAAAAAGTTGGACACGGACTGAGGGTTGGTTGTGAGGGGAGGTCGCGGGGGGCTACTGTGGTTACTGTGCTTTGGGGGATGTTCTGTTCTGTTCTATATTGTTTCCTTGGGTGCTGGGTGGGGTAGGGTGAAATGGTTCGAAGTGGGGGTTTTGTGAGAGTGTGGGCGTCGGTGGTTGGAAGGACGGGGCCCCGTTGGGGGGAGGGGAGATGGGAGGCCCGAGGTGGGGGAGCTGGGATTAGGCCGCAAAAGGGAGCTGCGCCAGAGAGGGCGGGGCTGGTTTGATGGAAAGTGTGGGCTTTTTCCCGTGCTAGGGAAGGAAGGGGGGGGGGGGGGCGGGGGGAAGGGTGGTGTTGGAGAGGAGCGTGCGCTGATGGACATGAGGGGGGAGACTACCACACTGGGGGGTCGATGGAGTGGCAGGAGTGGCCGGGGTCAGCAGGAGTCAGTTGACTTACGGGAGTGCTATGGGGGGAGCAACGCAGCTAGGGGGGGACCAAGCTGGGGTGGGGGTGGGAGTGGGGGGGAACTGGGTTGCTGCTGCATTGACCAAAGGGGAGCTGGAGCTCGGAGAGTCGGGGTGGGGGTCTGCCGCTGGGGGGAATGGAGACTGCGGGAGGCACGGGCACGTGGCTGGCCTAGAAAAGAGGGCTAATCGGCAGGGGAGGGGGAGGGGGAACGGGAAGCCCCCTGATCCGGCTGATAATTTGAAATGTGACAGGCCTGAACAGGCCGGTCAAGAGGGCCCGTGTGTTCGCACACCTGAAGGGACTGAAGGCAGATGTGGTTATGCTCCAGGAGACGCATTTGAGGGTGGCAGATCAGTTTAGGTTGAGAAAGGGGTGGGTAGGCCAGGTTTTCCACTCGCGGTTGTACGCAAAGAATCGAGGGGTGGCAATTTTGGTGGGGAAGCGGGTGTCGTTTGAGGCGCTGAACATCGTGGCAGACAATGGAGGTAGGTATGTGATGGTGAGTGGTAAGCTGCAGGGGGAGCGGGTGGTCTTGGTCAATATGTATGCCCCGAATTGGGACGCCGCCGGATTTATGCGGCGCATGTTGGGCCAGGTTCCGGACCTGGAGGCAGGTAGCTTGATAATGGGGGGGGGACTTCAACACGGTACTGGATCCAGCATTGGATGCTCCAGGTCCAGGACGGGTAAGAGGCCAGCGGCGGCCAAGGTGCTGAGGGGATTTATGGACCAGATGGGAGGAGTGGACCCTTGGAGATTTGTCAGGCCGGGGGCCAGGGAATTTTCTTTTTTTTTCCCACGTCCATAAAGCCTACTCCCGGATAGACTTCTTCGTTATGAGTAGGACACTAATCCCGAGGGTGGAGGACATGGAGTATTCGGCCATAGCCATCTCAGACCATGCCCCGCATTGAGTGGAGCTGGAGCTAGAGGAGGAGAGGGACCAGCGCCCGCTGTGGCGCCTGGATGTAGGTTTGCTGGCGGATGAGGAGGTGAGCGGGCGGATCCGGGGGTGCATTGAAAGCTATCTAGAGGATAACGATAATGGGGAGATGCAGGTGGGGGAGGTCTGAGAGGCGCTGAAGGCGGTGATTAGGGGAGAGCTAATCTCCACTAGGGCCCACAAGGAGGAGAGGAGAGAGAGGGAGAGATTGGTGGGGGCGATTTTAAGGGTGGATAGGAGGTATGCAGAGGTCCCCGAGGACATAGAACATAGAACATAGAAAAATACAGCACAGATCAGGCCCTTCGGCCCACTATGTTGTGCCGTACCTTTGTCCTAGATTAATCATAGATTATCATTGAATTTACAGTGCAGAAGGAGGCCATTCGAGGAGGGACTACTCAAGGAGCGACAAAGCCTCCAGGTCAAGTTCGACCTGTTGACCATCAAGAAGGCAGAGGTGCAGTGGAGGAAAGCGCAAGGGACGGTGTATGAGGACAGGGAGAAGGCTAGCCGGATGTTGGCACACTAGCTTCGGAAGCGGGAGGCAGCGAGGGAGATTGGGGGAGTTAGGGATAAAGGGGGGAACACGGTGCTGAGTGCGGTGGGAATAAATGGGGTACTTAGAGTCTTTTATGAGGGGCTGTATAGGCCTTAGCCCCCGACGGAGGAGGGGGGGATACGTCAATTTTTGGATCGGCTGAGGTTCCCAAGGGTGGAGGAGGAGCAGGTGGCTGGACTTGGGGCACCGGTAGGGCTGGAGGAGCTGACTAAGGGGCTGGGGAGTATGCAGGCGGGGAAGGCACCGGGGCCAGATGGGTACCCGGAGGAATTTTACTGGAAGTACATGGACCTGCTGGGCCCTCTATAGTGAGGACTTTCAATGAGGCGAGGGAAGGGCGCGCCCCCCCCCCACCCCACCCCCCCCCACCCCCCCCGAAGATGTCCAGGGCGCTGATCTCGCTGATCTTGAAGCGGGACAAGGACCCATTACAGTGTGGGTCGTATAGGCCAATCTCTCTCCTCAATGTGGACGCGAAGCTGTTAGCGAAGGTGTTGGCTACCAGAATTGAGGACTGTGTCCCGGGGGTGATTCACGAGGACCAGACGGGTTTTGTTATGGGAAGGCAGTTGAATACCAATGTGCGGAGGCTCCTTAACGTAATCATGATGCCTGCAGTGGAGGGGGAAGTGGAGATCGTGGCGGCGATGGACGCGGAGAAGGCCTTCGATAGGGTGGAGTAGGGGTACATTTGGGAAGTGTTGAGGAGGTTTGGGTTTGGGGAGGGATTCATTAGTTGGGTTAGGCTACTTTACGAAGCCCCGGTGGCGAGTGTGGCCACGAATCGGAGGAGGTCGGAATACTTTCGGCTGTACCGGGGACGAGGCAGGGGTGCCCCCTATCCCCCTTGCTATTTGCATTGGCAATTGAGCCTTTGGCTATGGCTCTAAGGGAGTCCAGGAACTGGAGGGGGCTGGTCCGGGGGGGGGGGACCGGGTATCGTTGTATGCCGATGACCTGTTACTGTATGTGGCGGACCCAGTGGGGGATATGCCGGAGGTGATGCGGATCCTCAGGGAGTTTGGGGACTTTTCCGGGTATAAGCTCAATGTGGGGATGAGTGAGCTCTTCGTGGTACACCCAGGGGACCAGGGAAGGGGATAGACGAGCTTCCACTGAAGAGAGCGGAAAGGAGTTTTCGGTACCTAGGGATCCAGGTGTCCAGGAGCTGGGGGGCCCTACACAAGCTCAACTTGACGAGGCTGGTGGAGCAGATGGAGGAGGAGTTTAAAAGGTGAATATGCTGCCACTCTCCCTGGCGGGTAGGGTACAGTCGGTGAAGATGACGGTGCTCCCGAGGTTCCTTTTTATATTCCAGTGACTCCCCATCCTGATCCCTAAGGCCTTTCTTAAGTGGGTCAGTAGGAGCATCATGGGATTTGTGTGGGCGAAAAAGACCCCGAGGGTGAGAAGGGTGTTTCTGGAGCGGAGTAGGGACAGAGGAGGGTTAGCGTTGCCTAATCTGTGTGGGTATTACTGGGCTGCCAATGTGTCGATGATATGCAAGTGGGTAATGGAGGGGGAGGGGTGGCGTGGAAGAGGCTGGAGATGGCGTCCTGTGTGGGCACGAGTCTGAGAGCACTGGTGACAGCACCGCTGCCGCTCCCGCCGACGAGGTACACCACGAGTCCGGTGGTGGCGGCGACTTTGAAAATTTGGGGGCAGTGGAGATACCACAGCCATGTGGTAGAGGCTTCGGTTTGGTCCCCAATCCGGGAGAACCATCGGTTCGTCCCGGGGAGAATGGATGGAGGGTTCCTGAGGTGACACAGGACAGGAATTAGAAGGATGGGGGAACCTGTTTTTAGACGGGACGTTTGCGAGCCTTGGGGCACTGGAGGAAAAATTTGGGCTTCCCCCCGGAAATATCTTCAGGTACATGCAGGTAAGGGCGTTTGTAAGACGGCAGGTGAGGGAGTTCCCGCTGCTTCCAGCACTCAGGATCCAGGATAGGGTGCTCTCGGGGGGGTGGGTTGGAGAGGGCTGGGTCTCGGCGATTTACCAGGAGATGCAGGAGGAGGAGGAGACCTCGGTGGAGGAGCTAAAGGGTAAATGGGAGGAAGAGCTTGGGGAGGAGATAGACGAGGGTGCATGGGAGGACGCCCTGTGTAGGGTTAATTCTTCCTCCTCTTGCACCAGGCTTAGCCTGATACAATTTAAGGTTCTTCACAGAGCGCATATGACAGGGGCGAGGCTGAGCAGGTTCTTTGGGGTGGAAGACAGGTGTGGGAGGTGCTCGAGGAGCCCAGCAAATCACACCCACATGTTCTGGGCGTGCCCGGCGCTGGATGGGTTCTGGGGGGGGGGGGTATTGCGAGGACGGTGTCTAAGGTGGTGAACACCCAGGTTAAGCTGAGCTGGGGGTTAGCACTATTTGGGGTTCGGACGAGCCGGGAGTCCAGGAGGCGAAAGAGACCGGTATTCTGGCCTTTGCGTCCCTGGTAGTCCGGTGGAGGATTCTGCTACAGTGGAAGGATGCGAGGCCCCCAAGCGTGGAAGCCTGGATCAGCGACATGGCAGGGTTCATTAAATTGGAGAGGGTAAAATTTGCCTTGAGTGGGTCTGTGCAAGGGTTCTTCAGGCGGTGGCAACCGTTCCTAGACTTTCTAGCAGAGCGTTAGGAGGTGGTCAGCAGCAGCAGCAACCCGGAGTGGGGGGTGTACTTTGTGTTTTTTACTGTGTTTATTATTGCTTAATGGGGGCTTTGTATATTGGGGGAATTCGTGATGTAGTTGTAAGATGTTTATTTATGTGTTCTTTGTTTTTCTTTTTTCTGTAAGGGGAGGGGTTTGTTGAAAATATGTAAAAAATTTTAATAAAAATATTTCCAATAAAAATAAATAAAATGGGGTCTCCCACTTTCCCTGATGGCCTAAGGCCTTCCAAATTTGGCCTATATTTATTTTTAAAATATATTTTTTAAGTAGCAGGGACTCACAAGACATTTGCAGTCAAATTAGTACATTTATTGTAACAGCACCTATTTTAATAGAAGATTTCTACTTCATGCACACTTAAGACTTCATCAGAACCAAAATCTCTCACTCTGGGAAAGAGCAGAAAGCTGTCTATGTGTAAAAACAGGCCTAGGGATATAAATACAACATTAGTCAAAAGTCTGACCTTGTGACTTGTTTATAGTCAGAGTGTATAAAAGTCTAATTGGAAATTGTTTACCCCCCAATTGAAGTGGCAGGTTTACATCTGATGGACTCAATATTATTCAAGGAATAAACACTCAATTTCCTTGAAATCTGCTTGTTAGAATTTCAGCATCTATCATCGAGGAAAACAACTTCCTAACGTCCAATCCTGTTTCGCGACAAAGTTCTTTTGTTTAGGATTCAAGTTTCGTACCAACATGACTGTTCTTCCCTTCAGTCTAGGTTTGAGCAGAGACAAGCCCATTGGAGTTAGGCTATGGAGGGTATAAAATTATAGAATTTACAGTGCAGAAGGAGGCCATTTGGCCCATCGAGTCTGCACTGGCCCTTGGAAAGAGCACCCTACTGAAGCCCACACATCCATCCTATCCCCATAATCCAATAACCCCACATAACCTTTTTTTTGGACACTAAGGGCAATTTAGCATGGCCAATCCACCTAACCTGCAAGTCTTTGGACTGTGGGAGGAAACCGGAGCACCCGGAGGAATCCCATGCAGACATGGGGAGAATGTACAGACTCCGCACAGTGACCGAAGCCAGGAATCGAACCTGGGACCCTGGAGCTGTGAAGCAACAGTACTAACAACTGCACTACCGTGTGTCCCCTTATAGAGTGTTATCATCTTATTCATCTATAGAATCAATGCAGATGTATTTTTTAAATTAATCTGGCAGCTTTTCTAAACCATTTTCACTCAAATCTAGTGAATTTTCATTTTGAGCACAATAGATAGCTTTTTAATAACTGTCTGTGCTATTTTGCCACATTTAACCAATTCCACTAAATCTCATCTAGCTTTCTCACACTACCTATAATAATAATAATCTTTTATTGTCACAAGTATGAAGTTACTGTGAAAAGCCCCTGGTCCCCACATTCCGGCACCTCTTCGGGTAAGCTGGTACGGGAATTGAACCCACGCTGCTGGCCTTGTTCTGCATCACAAACCAGCTGTCTAGCCCACTGAGCTAAACCAGCCCTTCTTCCAGGTCTCCCAGGTCCGATATCCTTCCCATTCCATCCTCATCCCACTCTTGGCATACCCATCAATCCCATCCCACCCCTTACAGAAACAACCTCTCCAGCCAGGGCTCCTCTTACCTTCGCCAGATTTTGTTCAGCAAAACCCCCCCACCAGCACACTTCCTCCAACCAACCGTTGGCAGCCACATGTGATCAATCTACTGCACACTCCATACACCTCCCCATGCACCAGGCACCATGTCCACCAAATAAATCCCTCATCAGACACAGAAATTGCAGGGGCCGGCCAGTCCGCATTCAAGCCTGTATTGCATTTTAATATGATCATGGTTGGTCCTCTACCTCAATGCCATCCTCCCGCTCTCCCCCCATACCCCTTGACGCTTTTAGAGTCTAGAAATCTATCTATTTCTTTCTTAAATATATTCAGTGCCTTGGCCACAGTCTTCCACATGTTCACCGCCTTCTGAATGAAGAGGTCTGTCCTCAGCACAGTCTTAAATAGCCAACCCTGTATCCTGAGACTGTTACCCCTTTGTTCTAGATGCTCCCCACCAACCCCCAGCCAGAGGAAACATCATCCCTGCATCCAGTCTGTTCAACCCTTTTTCAATGAGATCCCTTCTCACTCTTGCAAATTCCAGTGAATACTGGTCCAACCGCCCAATTAAAACATTCCAAACAACAAACAACTTTGGAGTGTATTTTCCTTAAATAAATAATGTTCACCATTTGGTTTATTTACTGTTTTTAGACTGTTCATAGCTAGCTAAAGTCAGCTTATCCTCATCCAAGCGGATATTCATGCCAAATCGGCTTTTGGGATCGCTTTGCAAAATTAGAAAACTGCAAAACCAGAAACGCTAATGGAATTCCTTTACTTATTTTTTTCCTCATCTGCAAATAATTCAATGTTTTTTAAAATGCCCACAGGCGTCCTGATGCACCACCTTCCCTCAAACAGCTGATTAAATAGTCAGGTAGATTAGGTGGATTGGCCACGCTAAAATGTCCCTTAAGTGTCCAGGGATGTGCAGATTTGGTTAAGGGGTTATTGTTACAGGGCAGGGAAGTGAGCTTGGGTGCAGTGCTCTGTCAGAGAGTAGGTGCAGACACGATGGGCCGAATGGCCTCCTTCTGCACTGTGATTCTGTAATTCTATGAACTCCGACAGCATTTATCCTTCTATTAAAAAATGACAAAATAAAATATAAGTTAGCGTGTATGTATATAGGTGTACACAACTTCCCCCATCACCGCCCGCTCTCCCTTGATTCCCTGCCAGACCAAAAATATGTCCATCCCAGACTTACATGTATTCAATGATGGAGCATCCAGTCCTCTGGAGTTTCAATTGCATTGAATAAATTCAATAGTGATCTTGATCAACAAACTAATCTTTCAGACAACTAGATTTTAAAAATCTAACAACTGTCAGATAATTGAGGTGCGATCCTGTCTCTCCCTCCATCATTGGAGAATTCCTACCAAACGTGGACCATCCCCCAAACCTGGGGAGCCATCTCCTCTAAGGCTGACATCGATGCGGAGATCCAACATTGTATCTAATCCGCGAGCACCTCCTTTGGATCCTAAAGATGGGAATCTTTGAAGACTGCAATGTACGTGCTGACACCAAGATCCCCGTGTGCAGGGCAGTCGTCCTCCCAACTTATCTCTCTGGCTCAGAAATTTGGACTACGCAGATGCCACCTCAAGACCCTGGAGAGGTACTATCAATGCTCTCTGAGATGGATTCTCCACATCAGCTGGGAGGACAGTCGTACTAACATCAATGTCCATGAAGGTGAGAGCATCAGCACTGAGGCTATGATCATCTGAAACCAACTCCGCTTGGCCAGCCATGTGCTTAGGATGGAAGAGTCCCGATTGCCAATGCAAATCTTCTTCGGCCAGCTCAAGGAAGGCTCCCAAACTAGAGGAAGACAAAGGAAGCACTTCAAAGACACCCTGAAGGCTTACCTCAAGAAATGCAACATAAGACGTCGATGCCTGGGAGATCCTTGCTCAGAAGAGACCTACTTGGAAGAACCTCTTGATTGAAGGGACACAATTCTTCGAGGATAGCCGACGGCAAGCGGAGGCCCAGAAAAGGAGCCTGAAAAAGGAATACACGCGACCTAGAGTCCAAGGACCAATCCCATTCCCTGGGACACTTGCCAAGCGAGCAGTCAAATATGTGCTACCACAATCGGGATCCTCAGCCATGCAAGACCTGCAGAACCCATGACCAGTAACACGGAGTTTCTTAGATGGACAATCATACTCATTCACAAGTGCTCACTGAAGAAGAATTGCGGTAATCATATCCTTCTCAGCTACCCTCCTCGACTAAATAAAACCACATAATTTTCCTAATTAAAACTAGATTAAACTCTCTGTGGCTACTTTATTAGAGATTCAAGTATCAATGGGAAATAAAAAGAAAGCAATTTGTATCAATCTGCAGTTTAAATTATTAAAGCAAGCACAGCTCATGGTCAGATATGTAAACTGAGCACAGCCCGTAAGCTTACAGCCTCTAACTTCCAACTGATTTGTGAACTGACTCTGCAAGCTGTTCAAGGAAAACAATCAATCAAGTGTCAAAAAAAAAATCAGGATAATTGTGTGTCCCTAGTGCGTATAATAAAAGAACAAATAACATAATCTACAACATTTTCTTAAGCAGCAACCTGCTGTCATAATCTGTTAACTAATTCCTTTCTTTTCCCAATCATGAATTGTTACTGGATTTACAACATACTCCGAGGTGAGTTATTCTGTACAATCTGCAGCAAGTTAACAATTCCAGTGGATGGGATAGACAGTTGTTGGCAGAGAGTGGTACACATGCAGTGATAAATGGAAGGACCTGGTGAACTGTGATATCAGGATTTATTTTGTACATTGATAAAACAGAAAACCACCTATTCCAACATAATAGCTTGCTGCATCAGACAGCAGCCTTGATGTATGGGTTCTATGTTTGCTTTGAGAGAACGTTTACTACCCACAAGTCCTGAAAGACGTGCTCGTTAGGTGAATTGGACATTCTGAGTAGCTTCATTGCAGTGTTAATGTAAGCCTACTTGTGACAATAAAGATCATTATTATTATTACGATTTCTTCTGTTAATAGTTACGATCTTACCTCTGTTTTTGCACTCATCAGGGCATTTACAAGATTGCAATGTAAGGGAAACCAACAAATTTATACTGTATAAATATGGCATGTGGGCACAGATTGGCAGAGGCATTGCCATGGAGAATACACCAGTTGATGGTGACTGACAGTTAACTGCCAAACATTGTTTGAAATTTAAACCAGGCAGCTTGACTCTGATCAATCATGGAATTGCCCCAAGGAACAAACCAACGAATGGCTGTCATTTATTTTGTTTCGCTGGAACAGGCACAATATCTGTCTTCAAAGAGCAAGACCCTGTGTATTAAAATATTTAGATGTGCCACACTTCAAGCCCAACTGACAATCTTAAATTGGTTGTCAGCATAATTCTTAGCAAATTGAGAATTATTTTTAAAATGTTGTCCAATTGCGGAACTACATCTAATGTTGGACACTGTGTTTTGAGTTCTGCAATCACGGGTTGGCTGGTACATACATAATGTAATATCCATGTGGATGAGAACAGCTTAAGATGAATAACCATTCAGTTTCACACAGGGAGAAGTGCAAGGCCTCCACTTAGTAACTTCCTTCAGAAATACAGTTCATATCTGCAATTCACCATGTAAGGAAATCATAGCCTAAGCTTAGATGCCCTACCACCGCATGGCTCAACCAGTGAGTGTTCAGTATACTTGGCCACTGTAGCGCCAGAGTGACAGTACCATATTGAATAACAGTGTGCAGGGATTACTGATGGCTATTTTAATTATGGAAATGATTTGGTATTTAGAGACAGACGATCGAAAATGAGATGGAAAAGTGCCACATTTGTTTTATTCGTTCATGGCGCATGGGCATCACAGGTTGCACCAGCAGCATTTATTGCCCATCCCAATTGCCCTTGAGGGGGCACAGTTAAAAATCAACCACATTGCTGTGGGTCTGGAGTCACATGTAGGCCAGACCGAGTAAGAACAGCAGATTTCTTTCCCTAAAGGACATGAGTGAACCTGATGGGTTTTTACAATAATGAACAGTGGTTTCATGGTCATCATTAGGCTTTTAATTCCAGATTTTTATTGCATGCAAATTTCACCATCTACTGTGGCGGGATTTGAACCTGGGACCCCAGAGCATTACCCTGGGTCTCTGCTTTACTCGTCCAATGACAAAACCACTATGCCAGCGCCTCCCTGCAAACATGTTTTTGTTTGAAGAGTGACAAATACAAATTATCAGTACACTAGAGCTAATTGTGCTGGAAAACTAATAACAAGTCTTCATGGTATGATTCCGGAATGTTCACCCTGTATTCTGTATTGTTTACAGCTGCAATATTATACAGGAAATACCAATAGGCTTTTTTAAGCAGAAAAAATTGGCTCTAAAAAGCAAACTTACTTCCTGTAATTCTTACCCAATAAGCCAGAGTGCACATCACGTTGGTTAAAGCAAATGCACTTTACCAGAGTTTTCTGAATGCCAGGGTGCTGTGGTGTTCAGCTTAAATATCATTCATAACTTTCAATTTCTTAGCATCAAAATTTTTAATCCGTTCAAGATCACGCAGTCCAGACAAAATTAATATCTCTCTTATCTAGACCAAAATCTATTATATTTCCAAAAATGTGCTTTTATAAGACACTGCATCTTTTTGTGCATTGTTTGGCACACTTATTTCCCAAGTGATGATTTGCTTTTACAACAACAACTTGCATTTATATAGCAGCCTCAATGTCATTAGCCCTCTTAAGGAAATCAACAGGAGGATTATAAAGCAAAGATTTGACACTGAGCCACATAAGGAGACATTAGGGCAGATGGCAAAAATCTTGGTCAATAGGGTTCAAGGAGGAAAGGAGGCACAGAGGTGGTGAGGTTGAGAGAGGGAATTCCAGATCTAAGGGCCTTAGCAGCCGAAGGCGACACAGACCAGAGGAGTACAGGTGTCTCAGAGCTTTCGCCATCTTTATTATTCTGCCCCGATGTCCAGTTTCCTAATCCCACTTCCAACCACAACCCCATTCGTGACACGATTGCTTTGGAAATGTGCCACTCACTCTCTCCACAAATTGTTCAGTCTCAGCTTGACCCCCATGCCACAGCCTGTAGGTCAGTCCCTACCAATAATCCTGGAGGGTGGGTGGGGGGGGGGAATGGGGGCAGGGGAGATGCTGGCTCCAATGTTTGATGCCACTTTGTCCACCCTCTCCCACATAAAGTGAAAAAGAGAAGCGAAAGAAAATAAAAATGACTGCATGACAGATAAAGGGAAAGAAAAGCAAACAAGTGAAGCAAAACAGCAG
Source organism: Scyliorhinus torazame (assembly GCF_047496885.1). Lineage (NCBI taxonomy): Eukaryota > Metazoa > Chordata > Chondrichthyes > Carcharhiniformes > Scyliorhinidae > Scyliorhinus > Scyliorhinus torazame. The sequence goes on along the minus strand of NC_092724.1, from coordinate 116,500,467 downwards.
AAATACCGAGAGAAACAGTATTGTGTTTCAGAACTTGTTGAGCCGAAACGTTTCGAATGTGAAACTGTTACACTTCTGTTTGAAAACATGATGTATTCACACACAAGTACAAAAAAGCACATAAATGATATGTGGTTAATTACTCCAAAACCAGCTTGATATTAATTCCCCATTGACTGAAACAATTTGTTAACCCATCTCTAACAACTGGTAATCATCTCCCACTCATTACGTTGGGAATGGGAAGCGTCAAATAAATCAGTTTAATGATTCACAAATAGCTTTGTCTCACTAATGGTGTCTTGGTTTCCCCGCAGAAAGAGTAAAGCACGCATGGAAATGGCATGAACAACCAGTTTGGTTACAATGGAACACTGTTATGTTAAGCCCCAAGGCTCTGCTATCACATATTAGGTACCGATACAAGGCAAAATACTCAGATTACTAATGGGAGAGACTTGCTCGTACCCAAGTGATTATCTAAATCAAGTTCCCAAATTTGTAACAACTGGAAATGAATTCACAAAGGTTAGTGCAAAACCATTTTGCACAGATTTAATATAAGCAATGCCGAGAATATCGGCTATATTTAACTGTTAAATCATCTGACACTCTACATCGCTTAAAACAGAGACAGAGAAATAGAATAGGAAACTACTGTGGTATATTTACTGTTCAGCATATGTTTGCTATTGTAATTAACACTTTCTTGGGGGGCACGGTGGCAGCATTGCTGCCTCACAGTGCCAGGGACCAAGTTCAATTCCGATCTTGGGTGACTGTTTGGAGTTTGCACGTTCTCCCGTGTTTGCGTGGGTTTTCTCCGGGTGCTCACGTTTCCTCCCACAGTCCAACGATGTGCAGGTTAGGTGGATTAGCCATGCTATATTGCCCCTTAATGTCCAGCGGGTGGGGGTAGCAGGATAGGGCGTGGGCTTGAATGGGGTGCTCTTTCATAGGGTCGGTGCAGACTTCTTGGGCCAAATGGCCTCCTTCTGCACTTTGGGATTCTATGATTGGGATTCTATGACATCCATAACAAGGAGAAGAGGCATATTGTGTACTGTATCACACAACAGCTATTATCATTTAGCAATCTAGGTTGACTGAATAAGTAGGTATATCAGCATTAACATTTACTTTAAACAATGCAACTCGTACAGAGTCCTTACTGGACTTTGTCTGAACTGCTAAACACCTAATGCACAGGAAACATGAATCTAACACTTGAGTACTTGCCAGTTTTGGGTACTGCATTGCCTGTTACAAACACATACAAGGAGTCATCCTTAACACATCTTTAATAAAAAGCCGGAGAACCCAATATGCTTATACAAGTGTAGAAGTAATTTTCTTCTCCAGCAGATTGTCACTGTTTCCACATTAATGCCTAACATACGCTGGCTTTCCTTAATGTTTGTTGTGCCATAGATTAATCAGACAAGCAAAAACTGTAATCTGAGCTCTTTTCTCCCGATCTTAGGGGGAAAAATTAAGCGCCATATAGCTCCAAGTTCCCCTCCAAGCCACTCACCAACCTGACTTGGAAATATATTGGCGTACCTTCACTTTTGTTGGGTCAAAACCCTGGAAACCTTCTTAACAGCATTGTCAATGTACTTCCAACACACGGAGAGAAATGGTTCAAGTAAGCGACTCACCATCACCTACTCATGGGCAATTAGAGGTGGGTAATAAATGTCAGCCTTGCCAGTGACACCCATGAACACTGAATACCTATCTCGATTCATATAACAGCGTTCTGTGTTGTTTTATTTTTGGCATTAGGGTGGATATCTTTTATCCCCACGTCTGATTCTGGTCTGTTGTGCACCCCCAATTTGAATTGCTCTACCATTGATGGCCTTCTGCTGACTAGGCCTCAAGCTCTGCAATTTCCTTCCTACACCTCTGCCTCTACCTCACTTTCCCCCTTTCAGAGGCTTACTCTTTAAAACCTGCCTCTTTGACTAGTTGTGGGTCATCTGACCCAATATCTCCAAATGTGTCTCGATGTGACACTTTGGTTTATAATGGGCGGGATTCTCCGGTATCTGGCAGGTGCGCCGTACCGGCGCCAAAGAGTGGCGTGACCAACTCCAGTGTCGGGCCGCCCGGAAGGTGCGGATTCGGGGGCTAGGCTGGTGCTGGAGTGATTGGAGCCGTGCCAACCGGCACCAAAGGACCTCTGCCAGCTGGCGCGAGATGACGCATGCGCAGGAGCGCCAGTGTGTTCCTAGAACCGCTGGCATGATTCCTGGGCATGTGCAGGGGGTTTCTTCTCCACGCCGGCCATGGCGGAGCTTTACAGCGGCCGGCGCGGAGGGAAAGAGTGCCCCCATGGCACAGGCCCACCCGCAGATCGGTGGGCCCCGATCGCGGGCCAGGCCACGGTGGGGGCACCCCCTGGGGCCAGATCCTCCCGTACCCCCCCGAGGAATCCGCAGGCCGCCCGCAGAGCTAGGTCCCACCGGTACAAACCTTGTGTAATTTACGCTGGCGGGACTGGCCGAATTCGGCAGCCGGCATCCGGGCGGCGGGGCAGGATTCACGCCGCCGGCGATTTTCCAGCCCGGCAGGGGGTCGGAGAATCCCGCCCAATGTTCTTGTGAAGCACACTGGGACATTTCATTAAATTAACGGAGGTATATAAACATATGGGGCTGGCATCTCCGACCCCCCCACCAAGTCGGTGAATCCTGGGGGGCGGTGCGAATCCCGCCCTGCCGTTCCGACGCCGGCTGCCGTATTCTCCGGCTTCGTTTTTTGGGCGGGGGCGGGGATCACGACACGCCGGTCAGGGCTGTTGGCAGCGGACCCCCAGCAATTCTCCGCGCCCCGATGGGCCGAGCGCCCTTCGGTTTCTGACCAGTCCCGCTGGTGGGACCTGGCTGGTAGGCCGGCTGGTGCGATCCTTGGGGGGATCCAGCACTGGGGGAGGCCCCCACGGTGGCCTTGCCCACGATCGGGGCCCACCGATCTGCGGGCGGGCCTGTGCCATGGGGGCACTCCTTCCTTCCGCGCTGGCCCCTGTAGGGCTCCGCCATGGCCGGCGCGGAGAAGAAACCCCCCTGCGCATGCACCAGAATACGCCGGCCGGTCTGCGCATGCGCTAAACCACGCCGACGTTTCTGCGCATGAGCTAACCCACACAGTCCCTTCGCCGCTGGCTGGCGCGGCGCCAACCCCTCCAGCATCGGCCTAGCCCCCGGAAGTGCGAAGAATTCCGCAACTTCCGGTTGGCCCGTCACTGGAATGGTTTCTTGGCGCCAGCGTCGGGCCAATTTGCTGATTGCGGTTAATCCCGCCCATGCTGTTGTTGTTCATGTTACTTTGTCCCTTCTCTTTATCAGATGTCCTTACCTATGAGGTGGGTAATCTGTTCCTATGTGTTGCTTCAAATACAACTGAGAGAATGGCCATGTTTCACCCTCCAAAACTCATTCCTTCATAGGACCAGAATCACAGAGTGATGGTATCTACTCAGCAGCTCACCACAGTACAGCAATTAATGACCCTAATTTTGCCCAGAATAAGCTTTCACAGATGATTGAAGATTAAGGTTCTATCTTTTGATCCTGATAGAGCAGAGACAAAAATGTGGTATGTGCTCAACTGTATGTTCAGTTATATAATCTCCTATTCATGCAAGGAAATAAGGCTCAGTAATCAAAATTAGGTTGATTTATTCCTAAATCCTTAAAGATAGATATTTGGATCAGTACAAATAGAGCTAACCAAATGCAATCTTTCATCCTGAACCCATCTATCAGGTCTTCTGTACCTAAATCAGTGAAAGCTTCTGATAATTATTAGACCTTCCTTTTCAGTTGTGCAACTCACCACCAATCATTTTCCTGTTGTTGATTTATTCTTTTTAACAGAAATGGGCTCCCACCAGGTTACTAATACAGGGCTGGATTCACCAGTCCCCCAGCCGCATGCTTCTCAGCGGTCTGCCGTTCACTGCCGGCAGGATTCTTTACTCCACCCGCTGTCAATGGGATTGCCCATTGAAGCCACCCCACTCTGCCGGGAAACTCTCGGGACGGGGTGTGCTGCCGGCGGGAAAAGAGAATCCCAGCGGCCACAGAATTCCGACCATAATCTCTCCAGTCTGAATGCACTGACGTGAAAAAATTCCTTACAGGGTCAAGGAATGCATGCATATTTCTTCAGAGGTTCCTGGTGCCTTTATAGAAATAAAAACATTTCATCATTCATTCCAGCAGAACTGAGATACTCAATTTTCCCAAAATTAGCAAACATCTCTCACCATTTCAGAAGGCAGCTGAACCGAGGAGAAGCAGAATATCCACTTCCTCAGCTGCAAATTTGAAACAAAATGATATCAAGTTTCTGAAGGTAACTAACTGCCTGTGAGGATTTATTGGTTCTTTATACCTGGAAACAGAAATGAGCAAGGGTGCGAGCTATCACAAGTCAATGGCAGGAGGCCTCAATTACACGTTCATGTTTGCAATCGTTTACAAAGTTATCTTAACCTGTAAATGAGATTGAACTAAATTAAACATGCTGCTCTTCTTACAGGCCAGTAATTAACTGGAGATGACTATTTCTTGATAAACTCCCAATGATTCTGTCGTGAATAACGTCTTCACCAGTGGCATGAAAGGACAGACTGAATACATAGAATCATAGAATCCCTACAGTGCAGAAAGAAGCCATTCAGCCCATCGAGTCTGCACTGACCCACCCAAAGAGCACCCTACCTAGGTCCAATTCCTCGCCCGATCAGTATAACTCCACCTAACCTTTGACACTAAGGGCAATTTAACATGGTCAATCCACCTAACCTGCACATCTTTGGCACCCGGAGGTAACCCACGCAGACCCAGGGAGAAAGTGCAAACTCCACACAGGCAGTCATCCGAGGTCAGAATCGAACCCGGGTCTTGGCGCTGTGAGGCAGCAATGCTAACCACTGTGCCACCGTGCCGCCCATAGGCCAACAATAAAAAGCTTTAATAAATCCACAAAAATTGCAAAATATAAAAACATAAAAGATAAATTTATAGCTTATGAAATTGCCCAAATACATCAGCAAGACAATAACGTTTTCATCACTTTAAGATCCTTCATATGACTCACTTCCAAACATCCATTATTAACTTCCTACACAGGGCCGGTTGTCATCTGGCATTTAAGCAAGACAGAATCATAAACAGGGTAACTACTGCTGATTGAAGAGGTTTTTGAGACCAAATGTATTCCCACGGGTCGACAGCTATGGCTTTGGCAAGATTGCTGCAAGCCAGGGGCAGTTGAACATTGGCAAAGGCAAAATGAATGGATGCAAAAGAATGCATCAGAGGAGACTACAGTCCAATCTGATTAGTATCATTTTTTATTCTAGCTACATACTCCACTTTACTGTAGGCTACTACAGTGAAAATATTATATACCGAGTTAGGGAATTTAAGACAGCGGTAATTGAAAAGCTCCCAGTTTCATGATCATGCAGGAGAGATTTTCATTGCCTGTGACATACGTGCCATTATTTTGGAGTGCTGTATTGTGAAATGAAGCGAGCAATTTTAAATAACCCATAAACAATTCTGTTTTTCCATTGTGCAAACATAAATAAAGTTACTTTACATCAGCAAATTTGAAACTGTTCCCATTTGTTGGATTGATGTCCTTCAGAGAAGGAAATCTGCCACTCTTACCTGGTCTGGCCTACATGTGACTCCAGATCCACAGCACTGTGGTTAACTCTTAAATGCCCTCTGAAATGGCCCAGCAAACCACTCAGTTCAAAGGCAATTAGGGATGGTCAACAAATGCTGGTCCAGCCAGCAACACCCACATCCCATGGGCAAATTTAAAAAAACAAGGCTTGTGGGTAGCTGGGGAGCAATATAAGTCTAGTTAGTTTCAATTTGCACAGGGCACAGACTGGGAAGTGAGATGCTGAGGGAGATCCTCATGAGGGTGGGTCACCCTTGCTACCCACACTGTTCAAGCAGCCTGTTGTGGAATGTTAATCCTGCCTCAGCTGGAGTATTGCGTCCAGTTCTGGGCACCACATTTTAGGAAAGATGTGAAGGCATTGGAAAGAGTGCAGAACAGATTCACCACAATGGTGTCATAACCCACCGCATGGGACGTACGGGGTGGGGATGATTGTCTTCCCTGTGTCCCCTGCGGTGTACGAGCTCCGTCGTTAAGGGGGCGGGGGAAACTCAATCTATGTTGTATATAAGGTTGGCCAACTTGGCACCGACTGTTCAGACCCGATTGGGAACTACTGGGAGCTGTGTATTATAGCCTTGTAAATAAATCTAGGTTTCTTTGATACAATTCAGCGTGGACTCTCCGTGACTTCATAGAAATTGTTCCAAGGCATGTGGACAGATCTCACGCCAATTGTACAGGATTGTGGTGGGACTACCCCTATGTTGTGCAGTTTTGGTTTCCACGCTTAAGAAAGGATATACAAACGTGGAGAAAGTGCGGAGCTGGGTCAGAGGGGTTGATTCTCAGTGGGTCAGAATGGAGGAGAGTTTGTGCAGGGGGTCGGGGCTGAAGGCACTTGCAACAGCGCCGCTCCCGATAGCTCCGGGGAAATATTCAGGGAGCCAGTAATAATAGCTTAATTGAAAACCTGGAGGCAGTTTCGCCAACACTTTGGGTTGGGTTTAGGGTCAAGGGAAATGCCGATTCGGGGGAACCACAGATTTGAGCCAGGGAGGTGGGATGGAAGTTTTCGGAAATGGGAAGAGAAGGGGATTAAGACGCTAAAAGATTTGTTTCTTCGGGGTCGGTTTGCAGGATTGAGGGAGCTGGAAGCGAAGTATGGGCTAGAGCAGGTTCGGGATTTTGCCAGGAAGGAGATACAGAGCTTCCCAGAGGAATCGGCCTCCACATTGCTGGAGGAGGTGTTGACGACAAGGGGACTGGAGAAGGGGGCAGAGTCAGTGGTGTATGGAGCTATTCTGGAAGAGGATAAGGCACCACTGGAAGGGATCAAAGCAAAGTGGGAGGAAGAGCTGGGAGAGGTTATAGAGGAGGGGGTCTGGTGAGAGGTGCTCCAGAGAGTGAATGCCTCCACCTCATGTGCGAGGTTGGGGATGATACAGCTGAAGGTGGTATATAGAGCGCACCTCACGAGGGCGAGGATGAGCAGATTTTTTGAAGGAGTAGAGGATGTGTGTGAGCGTTGCGGGGGGGGGGGGGGGGGGGGGGGGAGGGGAGGGGGGGGGGGGCGCGAATCACGTTCATATGTTTTGGTCCTGTCCAAAGCTAGGGGAGTACTGGAAGGAGGTGTTTAGGGTAATTTCCAAGGTGGTGCGTGTGAAACTGGACCCAGGTCCCCAGGAGGCCATATTTGGGGTGTCGGACCAGCCAGGGTTGGAAACGGGAGCGGAGGCAGATATCATATTATGGTCTTCGCCTCGTTGATCGCCCGGAGGCGGATCCTGTTGGGATGGAGAGCAGCCTCTCCACCCAGTGCCCTGGCGTGGCGGGGGGACCTGTTGGAATACTTGACCCTTGAGAAGGTTAAGTTCGAACTGAGGGGAAGCTCGGAGGGGTTCTACAAGTCATGGGCACTATTTATTATGCACTTTCAAGGACTGGATAACATCGAACATTAGTTGGGGGGGTGGGTGGGGGGGAGGGAGGCTGTGTAGATTAAGGGTGACTACGGGTAATCCCTGATTCCTTTTTGTCCTTTGTTTATGTAAACATGCGGGCTGATGTTTGGGGGTTGGTGGGCGGATGAGATCATTGTTATTGTTATGGGGATTGACATATCTTGCTGATTATTGTTTATTGTTGATGGGTGTAAATGTGGGAGAAAATGTGAAAAAGGAGAATAAAAATATATATTTTTTTTAAAAGAAAGGATATACTTGCACTGGAGGTGGTACAGTGAAGCTTCACTAAATTGGTCCCTGGATTGAGGGGGGTTGTCCTAATCAGAGAGGCTCAGTATACTGGGTTTATATTCTCTAGAAGATAGAAGAATATAGGGGTGATCTCATTGAAACCTAAAAGATTTCTGAAGAGGCTTAATAGAGGAGATGCTGAGAATTTGCGTGTAATTTTCCCGCTGGCAGGATCTTCTGGTTCCATAGAATCATAGAATTTACAGTGCAGAAGGAGGCCATTCGGCCCATCGAGTCTGCACCGTTTCTTGGAAAGAGCACCCTGCTTAAGCCCACACCTCCACTCTATCCCTGTAACCCAGTAACCCCACCTAACCTAAGGGCAATTTAGCATGGCCAATCCACCTAACCTGGGGGGGGAGGGGGGAAGCAGAATATCCTAGCCATTGTTTCTGCTGGTCCTGGATTAAAAAGCCTCAGGTTAACGAGTCAATCATGTTGGACTGAGTCAAAGAGAAATTACTTAATTCAAGGGGTTATAAATCTTTGGAATCTTCTACCCCTGAGGGTTCAAGTCATAGAATAGAGTCATAGAGTCACACAGCACAGAAAAGGCTCTTCGGCCCATCACGTCTGTGCCGGTCAAAAACCACCTAACCATTCTAATCCCATTTTCCAGCACTTGGCCCATTGCTTTGTGTGCCTTGGGATCGCAAGTGTACATCTAAAATAGAGTCCAAAATAGGTTGTGGATGTTTCATCATTGAATACATCTGAGGCTGGGATAGACAGATTTTGGTCTCTCAAGGAATTAAGGGGAGCAGGTGGGAAAATGGAGTTGAAGCCTAAAATCATACTGAATAACTGAGCAGGTTCAACAGGTGGTCTATTTCTATTCCCAGTATTGTGTTCTGGTGGAGAAGCTGGGACTGTCTTCCTTGGAGAAGAAAAGGCGGAAAGGAGATTTGATAGAGATGATCAAAATCACGAGGTATCTGTACAGAGTAGGTAGCGAGAAACGGTTGCCACCTCAATGCAAGGACACAGATTTAAAGTAATTGGCACAGGAAGCAATAGTGACAGGAGGAAACATTTTTTCACACAGCAAGTGGTTAAGGTCTGGAATGTGCTGCATGAGAGTGTGATTCAATTGAATCACACTCATGATGCAAAGCAAAATTGGACTATATCTGAAAAGGAAGAAAGTGCAAGGTTACGGGGAAAAGGTGGGAGAGTGGTACTGGGTGAATTGCTAATTCGGAGAGCCGGTGCAAACACGATGGGCTGAATGGGCTCCTTTTGCGCCTTAACGGAGTGATTCTGGGCAGAAATCTGGGGATTGTTACCTGAACACCCTTATGGGGAGGACAATGAGAGTAAAACAGATAAATACATTTAAATGGAATTCAAATAATAAATGGGAGGGGGAAGAAGATTAAATATTTATTCACTGTTAAAATTGGTAGAGATTTTAAAATGTCTCAAATTGGCTGCCTTAAATGAACGGGATTTATAATTTTTCTGCTAGTGCACCAAAATTTGTAATACACTTAATTTCTAAACTATATGAGCTTCTGGTAGCTGTACCTGCAGTCTAGAATTGCTGTCTGCTAGGATATTACTGTTCATGCCCAGTATGTTGCATTGCAAAGCCATGGAACTACATTTCACAACAACAAAGTTCACAGTTTAAGAAGAATAAATTATAGTCAGGAGATGATGAGTCAACATTAATCTAAACTCTGGCCGCACTTCAGAACCATAAACTCAAAGCCTGAACTGGAGTCAGAAAGTAGATTTGGAGGGGGAGGGATATAAAAGTTATTTGGTTGGGAGGGGGGGGGGGGGGGGTAATTTTTTAAATTCTGTCTTTCTTTGTTTTTTGGTAATCTTTTTACCCTTTGTCTCTGGGTCTTTCAATTTAAAGTTTTTCCACATATCATATTGGTGAGATTTCTGGCTTGATAACAGGGTTCAAGAAAATCATGAGCCATCAATTATCCGCCCATTCAAAGCAATTGATGGGAGATCAGCAACTATTTGACAATGACTTGCCACACTCACAGCAGACTAATTAGGCACATGAACCGAGTAAAGAACTGTCTTTCCTTATCAAAATAACGATGAAGCTAATAGCTCTTGCCTAAAGTGTAAATGGTATTGCAGCTTCAGCCAGGTGCAGAGGCAGTAAACTCAAGTATCAAAAGCTATCTGAGATGTGCCACACAACTGTCAGCTTTATAAAAACAGGATCTCACTGTCTGCCTTCTCCATTAAAATGGAGCGAATGGTACGAAATTGCACTCCTTGAGCTGCTGAGATACGAACTAAACTCTCCACAGAAAGTTAATTCCTGCCCACACCTTTAACAATATCAATGAATGTCTTAACACATTCACTAAACTCCTCTTTTGGGGGGGGGCGATTCTCCAATATTGGGCCCAAGTGTTCGCGCCGTCGTGAATGCCGTCGCATTTCACGACGGCGCGAACCGTGCCCGGGTACGACAGATTCTGGCCCCCACAGGGGGGGGCTTTTCTCCGAAATGGGATAGATGAGGTCTCGGATTGACAACATACCGGAAAAATGGCATCTCCAGAAATGCGGCACTCCCTGGATGCTGCACTTGAGAGTCAACCTTTATTTTGCGCTCGGGTCCTGGAGTGGGTCTTGAACCGAAACCTTGTGACTCAGAGGCGAGATTGCTGCCAACTGAAGCATGGCATTACGCAATAAGGGGGAAATGCTGTCAATCTCCACAACCAGATAGGAACCATGCCACCGAAAATTGAATCATTAGTACATTTATACTGAGGGCGATTCCCGGGGAAGCCAGCCCCCAGGTGGGATTCCCGAAGGCCCATTGAATCAGGTGTGAGGGCCAAATCGGGATTCTCGCTGGGTGTCATTCCCAATGTGTGATGAACGGTTACTGCCTTATCATCATGTAAGGTGATGTCCCCTTTAAGACAGGGCTTGGAACCTGGGGACTCCGCCTCTGGCTCCGCCCATCTAGGAGCCATACATAAGGGGCTGCCTCATGGCCTGTGTAACAGTCAGCTCTCGTCTCTAGCTCTAGCATAGTTATTAGTCTAATAAAGCCTTCTTTACAGTTTAATCTCTAAGTGTCATTATTGAGGGTACCTCAATTTATTAGACTAAACTAGATTCAGGATGGACGCAGGCCTAAAACCAGAGAAGCTCAATCTGGAAGCACGAACGCCGGAGGCGAAGGAAATTTTTAAATACTGGCTGCGATGCTTCGAGGCCTACCTGGACTCCGCAGAGACTCCCATCCTGGGGCCACGCAAGCTGCGTCTACTCCACGCCCGGGTGAGTCACAGAATCTCCGCTACGCTCGAAAAGGCGACGACTTATGAGGAAGCGATCGAGTTGCTCCGCAAGAGGTTTGTCAAACCCATCAATGAGGTGCACGCCCGGCATCTGCTCTCTACCTGCCGGCAGCGCTCGGGGGAATCACTCGACAAGTTTGTTGAAAAACTCCCCGCGCTTGCCAGGGACTGTGACCATCAGGATGTGACAGGGGAAGTCCATATGAACCTGCACATCAGGGACGCTTTTGTGTCCGACATCCGCTTGACCTACATCCGGCAGCGGCTGCTCGAAAACGGGGCAAACGACCTCCAGGAGACGCTAACGCTCCCCTCCTCGCTGGAGGTGGCCCGACATAACTTGGGTACGTACCCCGCGGACTCTGCCAGCACCCCCCGGACTTCCTCAGACGCAACCGGATTACAGGCCTGCGCCACGCGGCGACCCGCTCACCATGGGGGCACACCATGCTACTTCTGCGGGCAGGGCCAGCACCCACGCCCACGCTGCCCAGCCCGCTCCGCGATCTGCAGCGAATGCGGGAAGAAAGGGCATTTTGCGAGGGACTGCCTGGCCAGACCCAGGGGCCAGAAAAACAAAGAACAGCCGGCCCGAAAATCAGGCTCTCGGGCCCGCAGGCCTCGCAATGCTGCTGCGCACCGACCCGACACGCCCTCTTCTGACACGTCATCAGCCTCGTGCGAATCATGGGAGTGGCCATCTTGTCGGCGGCCATCTTCTCGACTCGACACGCGCAGCCGGCGGCGGCGGCCATTTTACGAGTCCGACTCGGCTGACGACTCCGACTACCCGCGACTGGGTGCGATCACCCTCGATCAAGCTCGGCCAAAACACCTGCAGAACCCCACGATGCAGGTCCAGGTCAACGGGCATGACACTGCATGCCTCTTCGACTCCGGGAGCACGGAGAGCTTTATCCACCCTGAAACGGTAAGGCGCTGCTCCCTACGCACCCATCCCGCATCCCAAACCATAGCCCTCGCACCTGGGTCCCACTCGGTACAAATCACGGGGTACTGTATTGTGGATCTCTCGATCCAGGGTGCCAAATACACCCGTTTCAAATTTTATATCCTCCCTCACCTCTGTGTCCCCCTGCTGCTCGGACTGGATTTCCAGTGCAGCCACCGAAACCTGACACTGGAGTTCGGCGGACCCTTGCCCCCCCCCTCACGGTGTGCTGCCTTGCGACACTGAAAGTCGCACCCCCCTCACCATTCGCTAACCTCACTCCTGACTGTAAACCCGTCGTCACCAGGAGCCGGCGCTACAGTGCCCAAGATATGGCTTTTATCAAGTCAGAGGTCCAGCGTTTACTGGGAGAGGCGGTCATCGAGGCTAGCAACAGACCTTGGAGAGGGCAAGTGGTGGTAGTCCGGTCCGGGGAGAAGAAACGGATGGTCGTGGATTATAGCCAGACCATAAACCGATTCAAGCAGCTTTATGCGTACCCCCTTCCTCGCATCGCGGAAATGGTAAATCCGATCGCCCAATACCGAGTCTTTTCCACGGTCGATCTCATATCTGCCTACCACCAGCTCCCCATCCGTCCAAAAGACCGCCCCTATAGTGCCTTCGAAGCAGCCAGCCAGCTCTTCCACTTCCTTAGGGTCCCCTTTGGTGTCACAAATGGGGTCTCCGCCTTTCAAAGGGTGATGGACCAAATGGTGGACCAGTACGGTTTGCGGGCTACATACCCGTACTTGGACAATGTCACCATCTGCGGCCATGATCAGCAGGACCATGACGCTAACCTCAAAAAGTTCCTCCAGACCGCCCGAGCCCTTAACCTGACCTATAACGAGGGCAAATGCGTTTTCCACACCACCCGGCTGGCCATCCTCGGCGATGTCTTTTTTTTTTGTTAAAATAACTTTTTTTTTATTAAATATTTTATTGAAAATTTTTGGTCAACCAACACAGTACATTGTGCATCCTTTACACAATATTATAACAACACAAATAACAATGACCTATTTTATAAACAAAAAATGAATAAATAATAAATAACAAAAATGAAAACTAGCCCTAATTGGCAACTGCCTTGTCACAAGTAACACTCTCCAAAAATATAATTTAACAGTCCAATATATAATTATCTGTAGCAACGACCTATACATATTATACAGTATATATTAACAACCCTGAGAGTCCTTCTGGTTCCTCCTCTCCCCCCCCCCCCCCCCCCCCTCCCCACCCCCCCTCCCCCGATCCTGGGCTGCTGCTGCTGCCTTCTTTTTCCCATTCCGTCTATCTTTCTGCGAGGTATTCGACGAACGGTTGCCACCGCCTGGTGAACCTTTGAGCCGACCCCCTTAGGACGAACTTAATCCGCTCTAGCTTTATAAACCCCGCCATGTCATTTATCCAGGTCTCCACCCCCGGGGGCTTGGCTTCTTTCCACATTAGCAATATCCTGCGCCGGGCTACTAGGGACGCAAAGGCCAAAACATCGGCCTCTCTCGCCTCCTGCACTCCCGGCTCTTGTGCAACCCCAAATATAGCCAACCCCCAGCTTGGTTCGACCCGGACTCCTACTACTTTTGAAAGCACCTTTGTCACCCCCATCCAAAACCCCTGTAGTGCCGGGCATGACCAAAACATATGGGTATGATTCGCTGGGCTTCTCGAGCACCTCGCACACCTATCCTCCACCCCAAAAAATTTACTGAGCCGTGCTCCAGTCATATGTGCCCTGTGTAATACCTTAAACTGAATCAGGCTTAGCCTGGCACACGAGGACGACGAGTTTACCCTGCTTAGGGCATCTGCCCACAGCCCCTCCTCGATCTCCTCCCCCAGCTCTTCTTCCCATTTCCCTTTTAGTTCATCTACCATAGTCTCCCCTTCGTCCCTCATTTCCCTATATATATCTGACACCTTACCATCCCCCACCCATGTCTTTGAGATCACTCTGTCCTGCACCTCTTGTGTCGGGAGCTGCGGGAATTCCCTCACCTGTTGCCTCGCAAAAGCCCTCAGTTGCATATACCTGAATGCATTCCCTTGGGGCAACCCATATTTCTCGGTCAGCGCTCCCAGACTCGCGAACTTCCCATCCACAAACAGATCTTTCAGTTGCGTTATGCCTGCTCTTTGCCACATTCCATATCCCCCATCCATTCCCCCCGGGGCAAACCTATGATTGTTTCTTATCGGGGACCCCCCCAAGGCTCCAGTCTTTCCCCTATGCCGTCTCCACTGTCCCCAAATCTTCAGTGTAGCCACCACCACCGGGCTTGTGGTGTAGTTCCTCGGTGAGAACGGCAATGGGGCTGTCACCATAGCCTGTAGGCTAGTCCCCCTACATGACGCCCTCTCTAATCTCTTCCACGCCGCTCCCTCCTCCTCTCCCATCCACTTACTCACCATTGAAATATTGGCGGCCCAATAATACTCACTTAGGCTCGGTAGTGCCAGCACCCCCCTATCCCTGCTACGCTGTAAGAATCCCTTCCTCACTCTCGGCCCACACAAAACCCATGATGCTCTTTTCAATCCTTTTAAAAAAAGCCTTCGTGATCACCACTGGGAGGCACTGAAACAGGAATCTCGGGAGGACCACCATCTTAACCGCCTGCACCCTCCCTGCCAGTGACAGGGATACCATATCCCATCTCTTGAAATCCTCCTCCATCTGTTCCACCAACCGCGTTAAATTTAACCTATGCAATGTGCCCCAATACTTAGCTATCTGGATCCCCAGGGAACGAAAGTCCCTTGTTACCTTCCTCAACGGTAGGTCCTCTATTTCTCTACTCTGCTCCCCTGGATGCACCACAAACAACTCACTTTTCCCCATGTTCAATTTATACCCTGAAAAATCCCCAAGCTCCCCAAGTATCCGCATTATTTCTGGCATCCCCTCCGCCGGGTCCGCCACGTATAGTAGCAAATCGTCCGCATACAAAGATACCCGGTGTTCTTCTCCTCCCCTAAGTACTCCCCTCCACTTCTTGGAACCCCTCAACGCTATCGCCAGGGGCTCAATCGCCAGTGCAAACAATAATGGGGACAAAGGGCATCCCTGCCTTGTCCCTCTATGGAGCCGAAAATATGCAGATCCCCGTCCATTCGTGACCACGCTCGCCACTGGGGCCCTATACAACAGCTGCACCCATCTAACATACCCCTCTCCAAAACCAAATCTCCTCAACACCTCCCACAAATAATCCCACTCCACTCTATCAAATGCTTTCTCGGCATCCATCACCACTACTATCTCCGTTTCTCCCTCTGGTGGGGCCATCATCATTACCCCTAACAACCTCCGTATATTCGTGTTCAGCTGTCTCCCCTTCACAAACCCAGTTTGGTCCTCGTGGACCACCCCCGGGACACATTCCTCTATTCTCATTGCCATTACCTTGGCCAGGACCTTGGCATCTACATTTAGGAGGGAAATAGGTCTATAGGACCCGCATTGTAGCGGGTCCTTTTCTTTCTTTAAGAGAAGCGATATCGTTGCTTCAGACATAGTCGGGGGCAGTTGTCCCCTTTCCTTTGCCTCATTAAAGGTCCTCGTCAGTACCGGGGCGAGCAAGTCCACATATTTTCTATAGAATTCGACTGGGAATCCATCCGGTCCCGGGGCCTTTCCCGCCTGAATGCTCCTAATTCCTTTCACCAGTTCTTCTACCTCGATCTGTGCTCCCAGTCCCACCCTTTCCTGCTCTTCCACCTTGGGAAATTCCAGCCAATCCAAGAAGCCCATCATTCTCTCCCTCCCATCCGGGGGTTGTGCTTCATATAATTTTTTATAAAATGTCTTGAACACTCCATTCACTCTCTCCGCTCCCCGCTCCATCTCTCCTTCCTCATCCCTCACTCCCCCTATTTCCCTCGCTGCTCCCCTTTTCCTCAATTGGTGTGCCAGCAACCTGCTCGCCTTCTCCCCATATTCGTACTGTACACCCTGTGCCTTCCTCCATTGTGCCTCTGCAGTGCCTGTAGTCAGCAAGTCAAATTCTACATGTAGCCTTTGCCTTTCCCTGTACAGTCCCTCCTCCGGTGCTTCCGCATATTGTCTGTCCACCCTCAAAAGTTCTTGCAGCAACCGCTCCCGTTCCTTGCTCTCCTGCTTCCCTTTATGTGCCCTTATTGATATCAGCTCCCCTCTAACCACCGCCTTCAACGCCTCCCAGACCACTCCCACCTGGACCTCCCCATTATCATTGAGTTCCAAGTACTTTTCAATGCACCCCCTCACCCTTAGACACACCCCCTCATCTGCCATTAGTCACATGTCCATTCTCCAGGGTGGGCGCCCTCCTGTTTCCTCCCCTATCTCCAAGTCTACCCAGTGTGGAGCGTGATCCGAAATGGCTATAGCCGTATACTCCGTTCCCCTCACCTTCGGGATCAATGCCCTACCCAGCACAAAAAAGTCTATTCGCGAGTAGACTTTATGGACATAGGAGAAAAACGAGAACTCCTTACTCCTAGGTCTGCTAAATCTCCACGGGTCTACACCTCCCATCTGCTCCATAAAATCTTTAAGTACCTTGGCTGCTGCCGGCCTCCTTCCAGTCCTGGACTTCGACCTATCCAGCCCTGGTTCCAATACCGTATTAAAATCTCCCCCCATTATCAGCTTTCCCATCTCTAGGTCCGGAATGCGTCCTAGCATCCGCCTCATAAAATTGGCATCATCCCAGTTCGGGGCATATACGTTTACCAAAACCACCGTCTCCCCTGTAGTTTGCCACTCACCATCACGTATCTGCCCCCGTTATCCGCCACTATAGTCTTTGCCTCGAACATTACCCGCTTCCCCACTAATATAGCCACCCCCCTGTTTTTCGCATCTAGCCCCGAATGGAACACCTGCCCCACCCATCCTTTGCGTAGCCTAACCTGGTCTATCAGTTTCAGGTGCGTTTCCTGTAACATAACCACATCTGCCTTAAGTTTCTTAAGGTGTGCGAGTACCCGTGCCCTCTTTATCGGCCCGTTCAGCCCTCTCACGTTCCACGTGATCAGCCGAGTTGGGGGGCTTCCTACCCCCCCCCCCCCTTGTCGATTAGCCATCCCCTTTTTCCAGCTCCTCACTCGGTTCCCACGCAGGCGGTGCCCCCCCGCCCATCCTCTCCCATACCAGCTCCCCCCTCTCCCCAGCAGCAGCAACCCAGTAATTCCCCCCTCCCACCCCCCCCGCTAGATCCCCCGCTAGCGTAATTACTCCCCCCATGTTGCTCCCAGAAGTCAGCAAACTCTGGCTGACCTCGGCTTCCCCCCGTGACCTCGGCTCGCACCGTGCGACGCCCCCTCCTTCCTGCTTCTCTATTCCCGCCATGATTATCATAGCGCGGGAACCAAGCCCGCGCTTCTCCCTTGGCCCCGCCCCCAATGGCCAACGCCCCATCTCCTCCACCTCCCCTCCTCCCCCCATCACCACCTGTGGGAGAGAGAAAAGTTACCACATCGCAGGATTAGTACATAAAACCCCTCTTTGCCCCCCACATTCGCCCCACCACTTTGTTCAAACGTTCTTTTTAATAACCCGCTCATTCCAGTTTTTCTTCCACAATAAAAGTCCACACTTCATCCGCCGTCTCAAAGTAGTGGTGCCTCCCTCGATATGTGACCCACAGTCTTGCCGGTTGCAGCATTCCAAATGTTATCTTCTTTTTATGAAGCACCGCCTTGGCCCAATTAAAGCTCGCCCTCCTTCTCGCCACCTCCGCACTCCAGTCTTGATAAACGCGGATCACCGCGTTCTCCCATTTACTGCTCCGAGTTTTCTTCGCCCATCTAAGGACCATTTCTCTATCCTTAAAATGGAGGAATCTCACCACTATGGCTCTGGGAATTTCTCCTGCTCTCGGTCCTCGCGCCATCACTCGGTATGCTCCCTCCACCTCCAACGGACCCGCCGGGGCCTCCGTTCCCATTAACGAGTGCAGCATCGTGCTCACATATGCCCCGACGTCCGCTCCCTCCACACCTTCAGGAAGACCAAGAATCCTCAGGTTGTTCCTCCTTGCGTTGTTTTCCAGTGCGTCCAACTTTTCCACACATCGTTTCTGATGTGCCTCCTGCGTCTCCGTCCTCACCACCAGGCCCTGTATGTCGTCCTCATTCTCGGCTGCCTTTGCCTTCACGACCCGAAGCTCCCGCTCCTGGGTCTTTTGTTCCTCCTTTAGCCCTTCGATCGCCTGTAGTATCGGGGCCAACAGCTCTTTCTTCATTTCCTTTTTGATCTCTTCCACACAGCATTTCAAGAACTCGTGTTGTTCAGGGCCCCATGTTAAACTGCCACCTTCCGACGCCATCTTGGTTTTTGCTTGCCTTCCTTGCCGCTGTTCTAAAGGATCCACTGCAATCTGGCCACTTTCTCCTCCTTTTTCCATCCGTATCCAGGGGGGATTCCCTTCTGGTTTACCGCACAGTGTTTTTAGCCGTCAAAATTGCCGTTGGGGCTCCTATCAAGAGCCCAAAAGTCCGTTTCACAGGGAGCTGCCGAAACGTGCGACTCAGCTGGTCATCGCCGCACCCGGAACATCCTCGGCTATGTCGTGGAAGACGGGGTCCTAGGTCCCGACCCCGACTGCATGCGCCCCCTTAAGGAACTCCCTCTCCCCCGCAGCCTCAAGGCCCTCAAACGGTGCTTGGGGTTTTTCTCCTATTACGCCCAGTGGGTCTCCAAGTATGCGGACAAAGCCCACCCACTCCTAAAGACCACCACTTTTCCCCTCTCGGCTGAGGCTCAATTGGCCTTCAACCGCATCAAGGCCGACATCATCAAGGCCGCTATGCACGCGGTGGACGAAACCATCCCTTTCCAGGTAGAGAGCGATGCATCAGACAGGAACCCTCAATCAGGAAGGCAGACCAGTAGCATTCTTCTCCCGAACCCTCACCACCTCCGAGGTTCGACACTCTGCAGTCGAAAAGGAGGCACAAGCCATTGTGGAGGCTGTACGGCGCTGGAGACACGACCTAGCCGGTAGTAGGTTTACCCTCATCACCGACCAACGTTCGATAACATGCAACGGGGCAAAATAAAAAACGATAAAATTTTGAGGTGGAGGATCGAACTCTCCACCTACTCGTACGATATCAAGTATCGTCCAGGGGAGCTCAACGAGCCCCCAGATACCCTGTCCCACGGCACATGCGCCAATACGCAGGAGGACCGCCTGCAAGCCATCCACAATTACCTCTGCCACCCGGGGGTTACCCGGCTCGTCCATTTCATCAAGTCCCGCAACCTACCTTACTCAATCAAGGAGGTCAAGGCCATGGTCAGGGCCTGCCAAGTCTGTGCGGAGTGCAAACCGCACTTCTATCTGCCAGACAAGGTTCGACCCGTGAAGGCCTCGGGTCCCTTTGAGCGACTGAGCGTGGACTTCAAGGGGCCCCTCCCGTCCACCAACCGTTATGCCTATTTCCTCACCGTGATCGATGAGTTCTCCCATTTCCCATTCGCCATTCCCTGCCCCGACATGACCTCAGCCACGGTGATTAAGGCACTGCACAGCATCTTTACCCTGTTCGGTTTCCCCACTTATATCCACAGCGACCGGGGTACATCGTTCATGAGCGATGAACTGTGTCAGTATCTGCTCAGCAAAGGCATCGCCTCGAGCAGAACGACCAGTTATAACCCACAGGGAAACGGGCAGGTGGAGAGGGAGAACGCGACAGTGTTGAAGGCTGTCCTTCTGGCCCTGCGGTCGGGAAATCTCCCAACCACCCGCTGGCAGGAGGTCCTACCCGATGCCCTACACTCCATTAGGTCACTCCTCTGCACGGCCACGAATGAGACCCCTCATGAGACCCCGATTGTTTCTCTTCCCCAGGAAGTCTACCTCCGGGGTCTCGCTTCCACCTTGGCTGATGGCTCCCGGACCTGTTCTTCTCCAGAGGCACGCGAGGAGCCATAAAATGGACCCCCTAGTTGAAAAGGTCCGACTGCTTCACGCCAACCCCAGTTACGCCTACGTGGAGTACTCCGACGGCAGGCAGGATACGGTTTCCCTCCGGGATCTGGCACCCGCTGGATCCTCCACCACAGACGCCCCTTCCCGCGCCGCTCCCCTGCAGGACCCGTCGCCCCCTACAACACACCCCCTTCCGGCCCTACCACCCGTTGGTGAGCCCCTACCGTGCGCCCCCCCTTTACACACCCCGCCGGCGCCGGCTCCGCTACCCCCGGCCCTGCCTAGTTCCCCTGCCCCGACCCGGACCGAAGCTCCGACCGCTGTGCTCCCGGATATGCCCTCAACCGGGACGTCCGTGCCCGCCGCACCACTGCCCGAATTGAGGAGGTCGAGGAGGACGATCCGGCCACCGAGACGGATGGACCTATGATGGCACTTCACCCCCGCCGGACTCCTTTTTAAACAGGGGGTGAATGTGATGAACGGTTACTGCCTTATCATCATGTAAGGTGATGTCCCCTTTAAGACCGGGCTTGGAACCCTGGGGACTCCGCCTCTGGCTCCGCCCATCTGTGAGCCATACATAAAGGGCAGCCTCATGGCCTGTGTAACAGTCAGCTCTCGTCTCTAGCTCTAGCATAGTTATTAGTCCAATAAAGCCTTCTTTACAGTTTAATCTCTAAGTGTCATTATTGAGGGTACCTCAATGCGAGTCTCCAGACCTGCCACCCCTGGTGAGATCGGTTTCCTTCCATCAGGGTGAGAACCTGATCTAAACTAATTATCATTCATTTCAATGTTATTAGTTGTTTTTTTTTAAATTTAGAGTACCCAATTATTTTTTCCAATTAAGGGGCAATTTAGCATGGCCAATCCACCTAGCCTGCACACCTTTGGGTTGTGGGGGTGAAACCCATGCAGACACGGCGAAAATGTGCAAACTCCACACGGACAGTGACCCAGGGCCGGGATTCGAACATGGGTCCTCAGCGTCTCGGCAGCAATGCTAACCGCTGTGCCACCGCGTAATTAGTTGGTTTGAAGAATGCTCCGGACTCCCGGGATGCTGCTGCCTCCCCACCGAACCCCCCCCCCCCCCCCCCCCCTCCGTCAATCCCTTCCCAGCTGGAAGTCTTGTGGGCACAAATCACTAATGGTCCCTAAAAGCGGGAACCTGAATTTGTGGACGTTGAGGGGGAGCAAGGCAGTGAGTGCCCTCTCTACACTTCTCTCCACGTTGCCAAAGGCATTCTTTCAGGGGTGGTGAGGATCAGACAGGCTCGGGCTGGGCTGGGGTGGCTCAGGTCGGGGGTCTTTCCCAGGACGGGGATCATGTGGCAAGTCTTCTCTCTGTAGCTTTGAAAATCATTAAAATCAGCATCCTGGAGGTAATTGTAGAAAGGGCACTCACCCCTTTGTTCCCCTCAGACTCCACAATGCTGGGTTGGCACTGCCTGGGGTGGAGCCTGAAGAGAGGAGGGGCCTGAGGAGGAACCCTGAAGGGGCCCTGAAGGGAGATGGGCATTTGGTGAGCCCACAACATGTCGGTCACTTGGGGTGTGGCTTTGCCAGTGATTCAGGGTGGGGAGCTTTGACAGCGATTTGTGAGGGGGTGGGGGGGGGGGGGGGGCTTGCCAGCGATTTGTGGGAGGGAAGGGGGCTTTGCCAGCGATTCAGGGGGAGGGGCCTTGACAGCAATTGGCGGGGGGGTTGGAGTATTATTCTGACATCGGGGCTCTCTTTTTAAAGGGCGGGTTTTGGCGCCACCCGTCTCGAGGCTAGTGCAAAACTTGCCCCTCTCAAAAAAAGATTCCAAGTGCCATCGAATAGCACCTGATTAGTGCTGAATCAGAGTACCCAATTATTTTTTCCAATTAAAGGGCAATTTAGCATGGCCAATCCATCTAGCCTGCACACCTTTGGGTTGTGGGGGTGAAACCCATGCAGTCACGGGGAGAATGTGCAAACTCCACACGGACAGTGACCCAGGGCCGGGATTCGAACATGGGTCCTCAGCGTCTAGCGGGAAACGCACCGGTTTTCCAGTTGCCATCACACTTAGGTTTTTTGGGAAAATCGCACCCCTAATACATGAATCAACTTCATCCAAAATTGTACAAGACCAGTAGAACGTTAAACTATCTATAATTTCATCATCACTGGTGGCATTGTTCTTTTCAAAAATGTATTTACTGAATTATACAAAGGTTATCAAATTTTCTCAGGGCATTATATAATGCCATCGATTAATATCTGGCATGGAATGCAGTTCCACCCAAGAATAGATTATTCCACAGTCACTCTTGTCCCAGCCTAAGCAATGCATGTTATGGAAATTATCTAACCAGTTAATCAAGCTCAGAATCGACAATAAATTCATGTGTTAAGTGTGCCCCACCCAACATGTTTGGAACATAACAATGTAGTTAATTCCCTATTCCATGGGACAAGAAATTTTCTTTGAACTCAGCCACGCAGTCAAAGAATCCACCAGTGAGAGTGAGAACTAATTTCTCATTAAAATCTTTGCACTTTGATCTAGAATGGAAGGATGATAGAACCTTTGTTTCCTCAGACTGAAATTGCTAACTGACAAGTTATTTTAGAGCGATTTTTCACAAGAATTAGCACATACTTTGAAAGTGTCTTCACTCCCTTCGCCTGAACTTCAATGGACTATTTAAACAAAACCAATTTATTAGGTCACAGGCTTGCCAAGTGTAAAGACCCTTCATCCATCCCTGAGAATAAAGGGTTGCGACCCCACCATTCAGCCTATAGCAAGACAACCTTCTCCCCTTGTCCAACGTGGACAACACAAAAAACTGACACACAATCAAACAGTCCAGAAAATTGAACTCCTACCCCTGAAAAGGAAAAAGAAAATCCATGTAGCTCCAGTGACTACGATCAGGACAAATAATTACGTTCAACGAACACTGCGCTGTTAAGTGCAAAAAGACCATTTCAGATTAATTCAGATTTACACTTGCGATTAACTGCTCACTGCGAGTGTTTCCCTTTAATTCTCAGGTCACAATTTAGATTGAGGCCATTAATTCTTGGTATAATTTAAGTAAAACAGCATGGTACATATTGAATAATGAAAATGAAAAGAATCAAAATTAAGTGTTACACTTCCTGCACAACATTGCTCGAGGTAAGGGATTAAAAACTGGTGCAATACAAATAATGAAATAAATATTGTTCACCTTTCAAAACCTCATGTCAAATGATCAGAAGATGGACAATTGGAACACAGATAAATGGGACCCAAAGACAAAAATAAGTTTACGGCGTTTGATCTTTTTGACATGTATTATGGGAATTCAACATTTCTGGAAAAAGAACTGATAAATTAACGAAGCTGTATAAATGACAATATTTACAATCTGGTGACCGACAGAAGATTGCCCATCCCTAATTACCCTTGAGAGGGTGGTTTTGAGCTGCCGGCTTGGGTCGCTGCAGTCTATGTAGATGTTGACCCAGTGACACTGAATGAACAGCGATATATTTCCAAGTCAGAGTGCTGAGTGACTTGGAGGGGAATGTGCAGATGATAGTGTCCCCATGCATCTGTTGACCTTGTCCTCCTAGGTAGCAGAGGTCACGGGTTTGGAAAGTTCTGTCGAAGGAGGCTTGATGAGTTCCTGCAGTGCATCGTGTAGATGATAACTGCTGTCAGTGTACGCCTGTTGTGGATGAAGTGAATGCTTAAGGTGGGGGATGGGGTGCAATCAAGTGGACTGTTTTGTACCAAACTGTATCGCGCTTCTTGAGGGCTGTTGGAGCTGCATTCATCCAGGCAAGTGGAGAGTAGGTGCCTTGTAGATTGGGCGAAAGTTTTAGGGAGTGACGGGTTGAATTACTCTCTGCAGATTTCCCAATCTCTGACCTGCTCTTGCAGTTGCAGTGTTTACATGGCTGGTCTTGTTCAGTTCCTAGTCAATGGTGATCCCCAGGATGTTGAGAGTGGGGATTCGGCGATGCCATTGAACATCATAGGGAGATGGTTAGATTCTCTCTTATTGGAGATGGTCTTTGCCTGACACTTGTGTGGCATGAATATTACTTGCCACTTATCAGCCCAAGCCAAAATGTTTTCCAGATCATGCTGCATTTGGGCACGGACTGATTCAGTATCTGAGGAGTCACAAATGATGCTGAGCATTGTGCAATCACCAGCGAACATCCCCATTTCTGACCTTGTGGTGGAAGGGAGGTCATTGATGAATTAGCTGAAGTTGGTAGGGCCTAGGACACTATCCTAAAGAACTCCTGCAGCAATGCCCCAGGACTGAGGATGATTGACCTCTGACAAACACAACTGTATTCTTCTTTTGTTAGATATGCAGAAGAAAACAAAATTAATCTGACTATTCAGGCAAAATATAAAGAAAAGAACCACTAATCTCCTAACCTCTGGAACTCTCTCCTCAAACCTCTTTCCTTCCTTATCTTCATTGCAGAAAGCCAGACTAAAGACAGAAAGTACAGAGGAGATCTGAAAAGATATTAAGAAGGGCAAAGAAACTCAAGAATTAACAGCTATCATAAAGGAACTCCTAAAGTCTTTTCTAAACTGATAAATATATTTTTTAAGTACTCAAAGGATGGGTTGAGACAATGAGGGACTAAAAAGTAGATCTTGTGGCACCAAAAGGCATGCAGGAGAGCACTGCATCTGTCTTCAATTGAAAAGAGCAAAGGATGCTCTCAGTGTAACAGTAAAGGAAGAGTCATTGCAATATTGCTGAGGATTAAAGTAGATAAAAAGGAGATACTTAAAAGTACACAAGTCCTCCAAGTAGAGATGTCCTTCAATCAGGATGGGATGCATCCGATTACTGAGAGAAATAAATGTTGAACTAACCGAAGCTGTGACCACAAACCTAGTTGGGTGGTGGCGGTGCCCAAGGTTTGTAAACACTGCACTCCTCTTACAAAAGGACAAGAGGGATAAAACCAGCAGCTGCAGGCCAATCAGCTTAAACCCAGCGGCGGGGAAACCTTTTGAGATAATATCGTAGGACAAAATTAACTGGCATTTGGGAAAAAGAGGGCTTCCAAAAAGGAATAGGATAAATACTTTAAGGGAAATGAATTGCAGGGTTTTAGGGAAAAGGGGAGGTGGGGTAGTGGGTCTAGTTCGTGAGCTCTATCAGGCAGCTAGCACAGGCCTGATGGCTTGAATGCCCTCCTTCTGTGCTCTATCATTCTGTGCTCCTATTAACATAGAATGCACAGTACAGAAGCAAACCATTTGGCCCAGCAGGTCTATGCAGATATTTATGCTCCATACAAACCTCCTCCAACCCTCTTTTATCTAACCCTATCAGCAAAGGCAGAAAAAGAGGGGTCCAGAGTCTGTACGTTGAAACATTCATTAGGCCCATTGCAAAAGCAAATAGGGAACTAAATACATGTTTGAGATCCCTTTCTGTAAAATCAGACTGGCCTGAATGGAATCCTCTCTCTTACCTGATCACTGTCCCCCTTTCTCTGTTAATCACTTTGACTAGCCTCCTTATCCACCCCACCCCCCCCCCCCCCCCCACCGGCCCACCCGCCACCATCCCTAGCAACCGCTTCCAGACCTACAACCAACACTAAGGCCCCATATTGAAATCCTTGTTGGTGGCGAGTTGCCTGGGAATGACCAGCAGGTGTCTGCAGCACACCGGGCCTATCTAAGTGAGGCCTGAGGCCCAGAATTGGGTGGGCCTTGGGCACAGGGATTGATCTCTGTGGCCAGTTTCCACTGACAGGTCAGCACAAAGTAATTGCCAGGTCACTGTTTCTCAATTATGTTTTACAGTAGACATCATTCTGTGTTGCATTGTTTTTTAATGAGCAAGCAAGCCCCATCAGCCATATTGGGTGCTGGGCGCGGTGCCATCAAAGTTCTGATTCAAAATAACATGACCTTTCAAATCAATTCTCCTTAGGCCATGTGCACTGAAGTGATTAGAGATAATAAACAACAGCTGTCCACAGTCTAGTGTCTTCCAATGAAAACTTAATTTTAAATGTTTTCTTTTCTCTCTCCTTTTAGACCACTGCTTCACTGCCAGGCCAAAAGTGCAAACAAGTAAATTAGTTTGAATCCCAACGTGTCCCAAAATACCTGAAGGGACTCTCCTTTCTTTCCTCCTCGCCCTCTTTTCCATGAAGAACACAGGGGAGGCCAGGGAAGAGGATAAACCGTTTGCCCCCATTAAAGCTCACCTGCCCCTCTTATATTATTAGCCTCTTATAATTGAATAATTCTGCTGCCTCTATTGCCTTTCTTCGTAAATAATTCCAACCATGTATTGCTTTGAATGGAGAAATTGAGAACCAACATCATGAAACTTTGTTTCACAAACTTCCATTTATGCCATCTGGTGCTAATTTATTGGCAGTGAAGCACACCGTCTAAAGCATGTAAGCGCTTAGGTCAAGTTCTCCACCGTCTCAGCACTGTCCTTTCAGCAAGTACAAAGACCTGTTCAGCCTGCACCATCTAGAGCAAAGCCAGAGTCAGAAAACTCGCTGCCCAAGGAAGTGTTGAAAAAAAAAATCAGACCAACCACTGCCATCTTACTTACCTAACATTTAGACAACTTACAGTTTTGGTATTTAGTGTTTAGGAAGCGACATAACTAAAATAATCAGAAAAAAACTAAAAACTCTCTGACAGAAAAATAAATGCACATTGAACCAGCCAATTATTTAATGTTGAATTGGTGATTTTAAAAAATGTATCAGTGGGGGGAGACTTTAACACGGTGTTGCATCCGGCACTGGATCGCTCCAGGTCTAGGACGCGTAGGAAGCCGGCGGCGGCTAGAGTGTTGAGGGGATTTCTGGACCAAATGGGAGGGGTGGGTTCTTGGAGATTTGCAAGGCCGGGGGCTAGGAAATTTTCATTCTTCTCACATGTCCATAAGGCTTATTCTCGAATCGACTTTTTCATTTTGAGTAGGGTGTTGATAGCGAGAGTAGAGGATACCGAGTATTCGGCAATAGCCATTTCGGACCACGCCCCGCATTGGGTGGACTTGGAGATGGGGGAGGAGAGGGACCAGCGCACGCTGTGGCGCTTGGAAGTGGGGCTGTTGGCGGACGAGGAGGTGAGCGAGCGGGTCCGAGGAAGTTTCGAGAGGTACTTGGAGACCAACGACAACGGGGAGGTCCGAGTGGAGATGGTATGGGAGGCACTGAAGGCGGTGGTGAGGGGAGAGCTGATCTCCTTTAGGGCCCACAAGAAGCGGAAGGAGCGGGGGGAGAGGGAGTGGCTGGTGAGGGAGATGGTGAGGGTAGACAGGAGGTATGCGGAAGAGCCTGAGGAAGGATTGTTGAGGAAGAGGCGCAGCCTCCAGACCGAATTCGACCTGGTGACCACCAGGAAGGCGGAGGTGCAGTGGAGGAAGGCCCAGGGGGCGGTCTACGAGTATGGAGAAAAGGCAAGCCGGATGCTGGCGCATCAGCTTCGGAAGTGGGATGCAGCTAGGGAGATCGGGGAAGTTAAGGACAGGGGAGGGAGCGTGGTGCGGAGTGGGCTTGGCATCAATGGGGTCTTCAGGGACTTCTACGAGGAATTGTACCGATCCAAGCCCCCACGGGAGGAGGGAGGGATGGGCCGTTTCCTGGACTAATTGAGGTTTCCAAAGGTGGAAGAGGGACTGGTGGCGGGACTGGGGGCCCTGATTGGGCTGGAGGAGCTGATTAAAGGGATAGGAAGTGTGCAGGCGGGGAACGCACCGGGGCCGGACGGTTTCCCGGTCGAGTTCTATAAAAAATATATGGACCTGTTGGGCCCGCTGTTAGTTAGGACTTTTAATGAGGCAAGGGAGGGAGGGGCTTTACCCCTGACGATGTCCCGGGCACTGATCTCTTTGATCCTGAAGCGGGACAAGGATACCCTGCAATGTGGGTCTTACAGACCGATTTCCTTGCTAAATGTAGATGCCAAGATGCTGGCGACGGTCTTAGCCACGAGGATTGAGGATTGTGTGCCTCAGATCATCCATGAAGACCAGACGGGGTTTGTGAAGGGGAGACAGTTGAACGCGAATGTGCGGAGGCTTTTGAACGTTATCATGATGCCGGCGAGGGAGGGGGAGGCGGAAATAGTGGTGGCGATGGACGCTGAGAAAGCCTTCGATAGGGTAGAGTGGGGGTTCCTGTTGTTCGGGTTTGGGGAGGGGTTTGTCAGGTGGGTTAGGCTGTTGTACGAGGTCCCGATGGCGAGTGTGGCCACAAATAGGAGGAGGTCCGAGTACTTTCGGTTGCACCGAGGAACGAGACAGGGGTGTCCCCTGTCCCCCCTGCTCTTCGCACTGGCGATTGAACCCCTGGCTATGGCACCGAGAGAGTCGAAGAACTGGAGGAGGTTGGTGCGGGGTGGGGAGGAGCATAGGGTGTCGCTTTCTGCGGACGACCTGCTGCTGTATGTGGCGGACCCAGTGGGCGGAATGCCAGAGGTAATGACGATCCTTAGGGAATTTGGGGACTTTTCGGGGTACAAGCTCAATATGGGGAAGAGCGAGCTGTTCGTAGTTCAGCTAGGGAACCAGGAGAGGGGGATTGGCGAGCTCCCACTAAAAAGGGCGGAGAGGAGCTTCAGATATTTGGGGGTCCAGGTGGCCAGGAGCTGGGGGGCCCTGCATAGGCTTAACTTTACAAGGCTGGTGGAGCAAATGGAGGAGGAGTTCAAGAGGTGGGACGCGTTGCTGCTGTCCTTGGCGGGTAGGGTGCAGTCAATCAAACTGACGGTGCTCCCAAGGATTTTGTTCCTGTTCCAGTGCCTCCCCGTGTTTATCCCGAAGGCTTTTTTCAGGCGGGTTAACAGGAGTATAATGGGGTTTGTGGGCGCGAGGGACTCCAAGGGTGAGAAGGGTGTTCCTGGAGCGGAGTAGAGATAGGGAGGGCTGGCGCTGCCCAACCTCTGAGGGTACTACTGGGCCGCCAATGCGACAATGGTGCGCAAGTGGGTGATGGAGGAGGAGGGGGCTGCATGGAAGAGGCTGGAGACGGCGTCCTGTGTGGGTCCGAGTCTGGGGGCGCTGGCAACGGCGTGGACCCCATTAAGAACCACCGGTTCACCCCAGGAAGAACAGGTGGAGGGTTTTCAGGGTGGCACAGGGCAGGGATACGAAAGTTGGGGGACCTGTTTGTGGACGGGAAGTTCGCGAGCTTGGGTGAGCTGGAGGAGAAGTACGGGCTCCCCCCTGGGAACACCTTCAGGTACTTACAGGTAAGGGCGTTTGCCAGACGGCAGGTGGTGGAATTCCCGCGGCTACTGCCACACACAGTACAGGACAGGGTGCTCTCGGGGGGGTGGGTGCGAGTGGGGGAGATCTCGGAAACTTACCAGGTGATGCAGGAGGAGGAGGAGGCCTCGGTGGTGGAGTTGAAAGGTAAGTGGGAGGAGGAGTTGGGAGAGGAGATCGAAGAGGGGACGTGGGCAGATGCCCTAGGGAGGGTGAATTCTTCCTCTTATCATAGAATTTACAGTGCAGAAGGAGGCCATTCGGCCCATCGAGTCTGCACCGGCTCTTGGAAAGAGCACCCTACCCAAGGTCAACATCTCCACCCTATCCACATAACCCAGTAACCCCACCCAACATTAAGGGCAATTTTGGACACTAAGGGCAATTTATCATGGCCAATCCACCTAACCTGCACATCTTTGGACTGTGGGAGGAAACCGGAGCACCCGGAGGAAACCCACGCACACACGGGGAGGATGTGCAGACTCCGCACAGACAGTGACCCAAGCCGGAATCAAACCTGGGACCCTGGAGCTGTGAAGCAATTGTGCTATCCGTAATGCTACCGTGCTGCTCTTCGTGCGCGAGGCTCAGCCTCATACATTTTAAGGTGCTGCACAGGGCACACATGACCGGGACAAGGATGAGCCGGTTCTTTGGGGGTGAGGACAGGTGTGTTAGGTGCTCAGGGAGCCCAGCAAATCACACCCATGTGTTCTGGGCATGCCCAGCGCTGGAGGAATTTTGGAAGGGCGTAGCGAGGACGGTGTCGAGGGTGGTATAATCCAGGGTCAGACCGGGCAGGGGCTCACAATATTTGGGGTGGCAGAGGAGCCGGGAGTGCAGGAGGCGAAAGAGGCTGGAATTCTGGCCTTTGCGTCCCTGGTAGCCTGGCGAAGGATTCTCCTTCAGTGGAAAGATGCGAGGCCCCCAAGCGTGGAATCCTGGATCAGCGATATGGCAGGGTTCATTAAATTGGAGAGGGTGAAATTCGCCTTGAGAGGGTCAGTACAAGGGTTCTTTAGTCGGTGGCAACCGTTCTTAGACTTTCTGGCAGAACGATAGACATTGGTCAATGGCAGCAACAGATTGGGGGGGGGGGGTTACTTTATTTTTGTTTATGTTATTTACACTGGAGGGTCTGAGGGGCTGTATACACCTGTTGTGTTAAGTCGGGGTGTTAATGTTAATTTATTATTTATGTACAGGGGGGGAGGGGTTTGGGAGGTTGCTTTTTTAGATTGTGTTTTGTACTTAACCCTGTTGGGTTCTTTTTTCTTTCTCATTTTGTTATTGATATTTTATGAAAACCTTTAATAAAAATTATTTTTCTTAAAAACAATTGCAGTAAAACATACCTATTCCTGTACTCAAATCCTCTCGCTATGAAAGCCAACGTACCATTTGCGTTCTTTACTGTCTGATGTGCCGGTTCGCTTACTTTCAGTGGCTGATGCACAATGACACCAAGGTCTCGCTGAGTATCCACCTCTCTCAATTTACACCCATTCAAATAATAATGTACATTCCTATTTTCTGCTACCAAAGTGGATAACCTCACATTTATCCACATCATAACGCATCTGCCATGCATTTGCCCACTCACACAGCCTGTCCAAATCCCGCTGAAGCATCTCTGTATCCTCCTCACAGCTTACCCTCCCACCCAACCGTGGGCGGGATTCTCTGGTCTCCAACGCCGAAATCGTGTTCGGTGACCGGCCGGAGAATCCCCATTGGCGTCGAAATAGAGGGTGGCACCGCTTTTGCGAAGCTCCGCCCCCTCCAAAACGGCATACTCTAGAAGTAGGCCACACACTGTTGGGACGGGCTCAGGACATTACCTGAGTGGGCAGCACGGTGGCATGGTGGTTAGCACTGCTACCTGACGGCGCTGAGGTCCCAGGTTCGATCCAGGCTTTTTAAAAAATGTATCAGTTATCCAATGCAGAGTTCTGGAAATTATGCCATATGCTGGAATTCTATGGAAAATACATCTGGATTGTATTTTATTATAGTGTAACACGTCGCTACTGAACGAAACAGTTACTTGGAAGTACAGGACTTGAATATCATAGTAAGAGAGACATGTTGCCAAGTTTGCCATCTTGCAATGCTCAGGACAAATGCAGAATGCCAAATTTTAAACAAATTTTGACGATTTATACTGCATGAGAAAAGGGAGCGGATTGGTTGGCAAGTTGACTGACTGTCTGAGATGTTACCATGGAAAAAGTGAGGGGGTACTTTAGACTCCCCAAACTCCTGGGTAATTCAAAGAAGGTTTGGACATATGCCTTTTATTTTGCAGAGAACGGGCCCCGGTGTGTGAAAGTTTGTTGTGCAAGCATAAAGGCAAAGCATAGTCAACTTACCAATCAATCAGCATCCCTTTCCCCTGTAGTATACATTGTTGTGATCATTTGAAATTTGTCATTCTTGCATTTGTCCTGATGAGTGCCTGATGAAAAGCTTCAACAGGATATCTTTCTTTTCAGCAATATTCAAGCATTCTACAAAAAGTTTAATAATGAATCTCCAAATGGCAGTGCTGACATGCAGTGCCACAAGGCAATAAAATGCAACCTCCGCAGTGAGGGAACAATATCATCAGGCGATTTTCGTGCACAGGCTTGTGGTGAGTTAGAAGGATGGCCCAAGGAAACTAGAGGAGAGAGAGTGTGACGGAGGGGACAAAGGAATAATGCACTCATGACTAGACACATTTTATTTGAACTAAATGGATTGAGTGGAATAACCAGTTTTTAAATTTAAATCTTTATTGTCACAGGTAGGCTTACAATAACACTGCAATGAAGTTACTGTGAAAATCCCCGAGTCGCCACATTCCGGCACCTGTTCGGATACATTGAGAGAGAATTCAGAATGTCCAATTCACCTAACAGCACCACTTTCGGGGCTTGTGGGAGGAAACCGGAGCACCTGAAGGAAACCCACGCAGACACGGGGAGAACGTGCAGACTCCGCACAATGACCCAAGCCGGGAATCGAATCAGGGACCCTGGCGCTGTGAAGCAATGGTGCTAACCACTGTGCTACCGTGCCACCATTTACAGTGTCTGAATACTTTCCAGATCTACGTGTTCTCAAACAACACGCCAGATAATGCTTATTGTTCCGTCTCATATATAAAAACTGATCACTTAGGTGAGGTACAAGAGGGCATCTGCACATATCCATCAGCAATACCTTCTGGACCAACAAAGAAAATTGAGAGCATAAAGAAGGAAAAATTTACAAAAGTGCAAAAAATGAATACATTAAACAGTTACCATTGACCAAACGTGAGGAAATTTTGTAATAAGTCAAAGAGTATTTCTGTCCTACACAGAGGCTAGTGTGAAAGAAACAGCACACTTGTATAATGATCTTCTCATGTTATTGAAACATCTTAAAGAATTGATTAATTATTTTGGAATAGCATTTTTGTGAATTTAACAGAAGCCAACAATGGTAAAATTAAACCAATTACAGCTCCTGTAACATATCCCATAACAACTTTTATTTTCAGTAATAAGAACTAAACTTTCAATCCATTAGCAATGAAAAATAGGATGTGTGGCAATTTACATCATAACTTAATTTCTATTCATATCCAACAAATCCTGGTTGCTCTATCATCTTTCTCAAAGTATTCCCATTGAGGTTGTAGATATCCATAGAATTCATGGAATCCCCATGGTGCAAAGGAGAACATTCGGCCCATCAAGTCTGCACCGACCCACTGAAAGAGCAGCCTACCTTGGCCTACTCAACCACCCTATCACCTTAACTCCACTCAACCTGAGCATCTTTGGACACTAAGGGGCATGGAGCATACCAATTCACCTAACCTGTACATCTTTGGACTGGGAGGAAACCGGAGCACCCAGAGGAAACCCACGCAGACACGGGGAGAACGTACAAACTCCAGGCAGACAAGACCGGAATTGGACCTGGGTCCTTGGTGCTGTGAGGCACAGTGCTGACCACTGTGTCACCCTCCTATCACCTGACCATTCAGTGCCTGTACAAGCAGAACTACTTTTCTAACACACCGATTTTAAAGATTGCGGCACGGTGACACAGGATTTGCACCCTTGCCTCACAGCACCAAGGATCCGGGTTTAATTCCAGCCTTGGGTGACAGTCTGTGTGGAGTTTGCATTTTCTCTCCTTGTCCGCTCTATTCCAGCTTGGATTTCCTTATTGCAGTAACTATCTTCTGACAGGATACTTCCCAAGTAAAGTAAAATCGCCATAGTCCTTTTGAGGGGGTAAGCTGACTGGTGGAGGTTTTTTTTAAATTTAGAGTACCCAATTATTTTTTTTCCAATTAGGGGGCAATTTAGCTTGGCCAATCCACCTAACCTGCACATCTTTGGGTTGTGAGGGTGAAATCCACGCAGACACAGGGAGAATGTGCAAACTCTACACGGACAGTGACCCAGGACCGGGATTCAAACCCGGGTCCTCAGCGCCGCAGTCCCTGTGCTAACCACTGCACTACGTGCCGCCCTTGACGGTGGGGTTTTAGCCTGAGGATCACCACACCTCAAATAAGGGGTAAGGTTGAGAAGGCGGGGCCTTCATGAATAACCTTAGCCGGTACGGGAATTGAACCTGCGCAATTGGCCTTGCTCTGCATCACAAACCAGCTGTCCAGCCAACTGAGCTACTATTCCAGCCAGTGACCATCTTAACCTTTGCTTTCCGACTATTATTTCTTCCAATCTTCATAACTTTTGTCTTTTTTACATTAATGTTCATTCTGTAAGCTTTCACCATTTCAGTCCTTCTATCCATTAGTGTCTGTAGGTCTTCTGCTGTGCTAGTCACTCGGGCCTGGTCATCTGCAAATCTCACTCCCTTCTCCAATTGACCTCTTACTCTGACACCTTTCTGCACTTCATCTGATGCTTCTTTAATCACAGCTACCACAGATATTAACGAGCAATGGTGATAGTACACAGCCTTGTCTTACCCAACACCTAATTTACACCAAGCTCGGTTTCACCAAATATTGTTCTGACAGACATTTTGAGGAGTGCAATGGTCCCATAGGAAAAGAAGGCAAATGAAATATGTACAGCATTGCACCATAACGTTGAATACACATGTAGCCATGGCGATTTTAAAGATCAGTGCCTGGAAGCCTAGGAACACATCACATTGTTGTGGTTATTGCAGCAATGGTATTTCTATTCGGAGGAGTTGTAAAAACCTTCAGGAACAATTTTAACTTGACTCTAACAAGCTAGGATATTTGATGCTGTCAGAAAAACACTGAAAGTTTGAATTCCATTTGAAAGTTTGATCCTTTTCTTGTTTTACGAAAGGGGAGGATACCACAAATGACATCATTAACATAAGCACTTCTTCACAATAATGCACTTTAGTTCAATTTGATGTTGGACAGCTGGCATTCCTTTTAAGAACGGACATTTTGCCATATATCTGGCGAATGCATATCATAATTGGAGGACGGAGGAGAAAGAGCATGTAAAAAGTTCAAGTTGAAGTATTTGTATATTAAAAGCTACCCATAAAATAACCACATAGATCTTGAAATTCCTTGAGCGTTCTACCAATCTCCTGGTGTAACGTCATTGCTGCCCAGTGGAACAGTCGGAGAAATGCTGGAAAGCCAGTTACATCAGATCTGCACATTTCTGGAAAGTTCCACACTGACTACAAGGCAAATTACAGGTGGGTGTGGGGAAAGAGATGTGAGGGCGTGAGAGATGTTCAGAGACTTTTTAAGGTGGATCATCGAAGAATAACAATAGCTGGTGATGCCAAACAAATTAGGCCTGCGAGCCTTCACAATGTCATATGTGCACCACTCCAACATGGTTCAGGCTTGAAGTATGGTCTGGACCGCTGGGGAATGTTATGGGTCAGGGTTTAGAGAATCCCAAAGTGTATCATGGAGTTCACCTGACCCACAACTTTTAATAGATTGTGGTATGGGGAGCACACGGCTCATTCTACAGGTATGGTAGAGCAGAAATGGACCAGTATTTTTTTTAACAAAACAATGTTTATTCTATGAACTCAAGTTAACCTTTTTAAAACAAACAGTGAATATCTTAGCAACCATTAATTCAAAGATAACCCCCAAAGAATACAACACTAAGCAATCCTTTAAGCTGTCCTTTTAACATCCAAAAGACTTAACAAAACCTTAAACAAGAGCACATTAGGTTCACATTCACCATTGAGAACATTTATAATTCTGAATTCACCAAATGATCCAGAGATAGACTTTGGATGGCAGAGATCAACAGGACAGCTCTTTGTTTAACTTCTGCTGCAGCTCACTGGAAAACCCAGACACACCCAAGCTTTTTCTCAAAGTGAAACTAAAAAGCAGAACCAGAGCTCAGCTGCACCCACACTCTAACATCACTGCAGTAACATGAGCAGCCAAACATTTCTTAAAGCGACATTCTCATGACACCTCCCCCCAAGAAAAAAAAAATAAACCATCAACTTCAAGATGGTTTCATTTTTCACCTTTTCACCATCCTTTAAGAAATGCACACAGTAAATATACTTTATTGTTTCAAAAAACAACACACGCAAACAGGTATCATAATATAGTCAATTTTTTTTTTCGTTCTTCTTCCCTTTCAAAGTACCTTTTAAGCATATTCACATGACACACTCGGTGAGTCTTCCTTCTATCTGGTGTTTTTACCACATAACTCACCTCACTTAATTTTCTTTCAATCTCATAAGGTCCACAAAACCTAGCTTTTAAAGGCTCACCTACCACTGGTAACAAGACTAAAACGTTATCTCCACTGGCAAAACTACGAACTTTGGATTTCTTGTCCGCGACCCGTTTCATCACATTCTGTGCAACTTTCAAATGTTGTCCAGCCAATTCACCTGCTCTATTTAATCGTTCCCTAAAATTTGACACGTAATCTAATAGTGTAATTTCCGATTTCTCACTCACCAATTTTTCCTTAATCAATTTAAGTGGTCCTCTTACCTCATGACCAAAAATTAGTTCAAAAGGACTAAATTGGGTTGACTCATTAGGTGCATCCCTAATTGCAAACAGTACGAATGGAATTCCTTTATCCCAATCCTCTGGATAATCTTGACAATAAACCCTCAACATTATCTTTAATGCCTGATTCCACCTTTCTAACGCTCCCTGCGATTCTGGATGGTACGCAGTTGATTTAAATTGTTTTATTCCTAAAATATCCATAATTTCTTTGAATAACTTTGAGGTAAAATTTGATCCTTGATCCGATTGTATTTCTGTGGGTAGTCCATATCTAGTAAAGAATTTAAGTAACTCCTCCACAATCTTTTT
Organism: Scyliorhinus torazame; assembly: GCF_047496885.1. Lineage (NCBI taxonomy): Eukaryota > Metazoa > Chordata > Chondrichthyes > Carcharhiniformes > Scyliorhinidae > Scyliorhinus > Scyliorhinus torazame. The sequence continues at coordinate 116,463,779 of NC_092724.1, read as the reverse complement.
AGCTGTAATATTACATACTGGAGTGGCCTCTGGAAACCTAGTAGACACATCCATTATAGTCAAAAGATATTGATTCCCACTTTTTGTTTTAGGAAGCGGTCCTACGCAATCAACCTTGTAAAAGGTTCCTCAAATGCTGGAATGGGTATTAAGGGCGCTGGTTTTATCACTGCTTGAGGTTTCCCTATCACTTCACATGTGTGACATGATTGACAAATTATAACTACATCTTTATGTAGTCCCGGCCAATAAAAATATTTTTGGATTTTAGCTTGAGTTTTCCTTATTCGAAAATGACCTCCCACTGGTACCTCATGTGGAACTCGCGACACCTCCTTTCTATATCCTACTGGCAATACTACTTGATGAACTTCTGCCCACTTTACATCCGCCTGCATATGTAAACGTCTCCATTTTCTCATCAAGTCATTACTTTTACGGTAATAACACTCTGGTATACACTCAGATTCCTCTTCCGTATATGTTTTCTGTTACATCCGTTTTATTTTTATATCTTTCTGTTGTGACTCTGCCAATTTTCCTGAACTAAAAATATCCACCTCATCCTCCACCTGTTCTTGTTCTTTTTCAACCATTTGGTCAAAAATTGTTTCTGATAATTGCACTTCATCTTCACTCTTTGATTTCTCCTCTTGTCTTAACCTGTGACTTTGCGACCTTGTTACTACACAATCCGGAAAAATCCCAGGATATTCGTCCTTCAACACTTCAGTTGTCTGATTTTCCACTGGCTTATCAACCACAGTAGGCATCACTCCCACCTGCGATCCAGCTATATCATTACCCAAGATAAACTGTATTTCTGGACAAGATAGTTTCTCTATTACTCCTACTACCACTTCACCACTCTTCACTGGACTTTCCAACCTTACCTTATATAATTGAACGCTACTCCTCTCACCCTGAATTCCACATATTACCACCTTTTCTTGCAACATTCTTCCCAATCTACATAACTCCTCATCTCTTACCATTAAAGATTGACTAGCTCCCGTAACTCTTAAAATTGTGACTTCTTTACCTGCTCCTCCTGATACACATGAGTAAACTTTATCCACACAAGTAAATTCTTTAAAGACATCTGGCACCTTCTGATCAATCACCTCTTGAACAGTCTGTACAATCTTTTGCACCTCCTTCTCTTCCCTTGGGCTTTCCTTTACTACTCTAACAAACCCCACTGTCTTATCCTGTTTTACCACATCAGCCTTCCCAGTGTTTTTCTTCAACCACCAACACTGTGACTTTACATGGCCTAGTTTATTACAGTGAAAACATTTGAAACTTTTCATTTCTTTTCCACCCTCCTGGATTTAAAAAAAAATCTGACGTACACTCTCCTTATTATCAGATCACCTTTACCTTTACCACTTGAGTATTTCTCATATCCCCAGTTTCTATCCCTCACAAGCTGAAACTGATGTTGGAAACCAAGCTTTGATTTATGAACTAATTCATAATCATCTGCCATTTCTGCTGCTAATCTCGCAGTTTTAACCCTCTGTTCTTCCACATGAGTTCTCACTACATCAGGAATTGAATTTTTAAACTCCTCCAAAAGTATAATTTCTCTGAGAGCTTCATACGTTTGGTCTATTTTCAAAGCCCTTATACACCTATCAAAATTACTCTGTTTGAGCCTTTCAAACTCCATATATGTTTGACCAAATTCTTTCCTTAAAATTCTAAACCTTTGTCTGTAAGCTTCAGGCACTAGTTCATATGCATCTAAGATGGATTTTTTCACCTCCTTATACGTCCCAGATACCTCCTTTGGTAGTGATGCAAACACTTCACTAGCCCTACCTACCAGCTTTGTTTGAATCAGTAATACCCACATGCCCTGTGGCCATTTCATTTGTTTAGCTACCTTCTCAAATGAAATGAAAAAGGCTTCTATCTCCTTCTCGTCAAACCTTGGCAATGCTTGGACATGTTTAAATAGATCCCCACCACGCCTTCGACTATGACGGTCTTTCTCACTATCCTCATCACTATCATCCAACGGTACGTTTCCCTTTATGTCTGCCAATTTTAACTGACTGTCATGTTTCATGGCCATTTTCTGAACTTCAAACTCTCTCTCTTTATCTTTTTCCCTGATCTGTATCTCCCTTTCTTTTTCTTTTTCTTCTGCTAGGGCTATTCTTTCTTTCCTCCTTTCTTCTCTCTCCGTTTCTTTGTCCTCTCTATCTCTCTCTCTTTCTTTTTCTTTTTCCTCTCTTTCGTACTCAAGCTGCTTTAATTCTTTCTCATGTTCCATTTGTTTAATTTGTAACTGAATTTTTGCCATTTCCAATGAGTCAAACTGTATCTCAGGAACTTTAAATGCTTGACCACCACCATAACTACCTCACCTTTTCGCATTTTGTCAGGTAATGTTAACTGCAATGTTTTTGCCAAATCTAACAGTCTGCTTTTAGTCTCCGTCCGTAAGGTACTGCGTGTGACCGTCTCCACCCCCACAAACTTCTGGGCCTCTGAAAGAGCCATTGTCCACAACACACGCCCCACTTAAACTAAAATACCACACATGAAAAGCAACCACAAAATGCTCACCCCTCACTATCTTTAAGTTCACTAAGCCAATCCAATAGATAGACTTTTATCCCAGACGAGCCCCCAATTGTTATGGGTCAGGGTTTAAAGAATCCCAAAGTGTATCATGGAGTTCACCTGACCCACAACTTTTAATAGATTGTGGTATGGGGAGCACACGGCCCACTCAACAGGTGTGGTACAGCAGAAATGGAAAAGTATTTTTTAAAGCAAAACAATCTTTGTTCTGTGTACTCAAGTTAACCTTTTTAAAACAAACAGTGAATATCTGAGCAACCATTAATTCAAAGATAACCCCCAAAGAATACAACACTAAATAATCCTTTAAGCTGGCCTTTTAACATCCAAAAGACTTCACAAACCTTTAAACAGGAGCACATTAGGTTCACATTCACTATTGAGAACATTTATAATTCTGAATTGACCAAATGATCCAGAGATAGTCTTTGGATGGCAGAGATCAACAGGACAGCTCTTTGTTTAACTTCAGCTACAGCTCACTCACTGGAAAACCCAGACACACCCAAGCTTTTTCTCAACGTGAAACTAAAAAGCAGAACCAGAGCTCAGCTCCACCCACACTCTGACATCACTGCCGTAACATGAGCAGCCAAACATTTCTTAAAGCGACATTCTCATGACAGGATGAAATTTAATAAGAAATCTTAGGTGATTCTACTTATTTCTGTCCGATGAAATGGTGGCAGTGTCAGGGAGGTGGAATGTCAGCATTCTTAGGGTCAGGGGCAGACTGGCACCAGAGTTTCTCCCTTAATGGCATTTTCATGATCGTTGTGATTACTAACCATGGCCACAATCTTTTATTAATGTTTCAATAATTATTTTAAGGAGCTAGTGATAGCACTTTCAGTTTACAGTCAGAAGATTGTGGTTTCAAGCCCTTCTACTTTAGTACTAAATCAGGGTCTAGTCCTTTTGGACAAGATGTTAAATCAAGGCTCTGACTACTTACTCTGGTGGCTTATGCAATTAATTTTGTGTGACGAGCTTCTGCATGTCTGTAAAGGCTTAAAACTTGACGGCAAACATTTATTCAAAGGGTAGGGTGCTCTCTGATTGGCCTGGCCAATACTTGTCACTTAACCAAAAGCACCAGAAGCAGGTTAACAGGTCGTCATCGCACTGCGGGGCGGCACGGCAGTGGTTTGCACTGCTGCTTCACAGCTGCAGGGACCCAGGTTCAATTTCGGCCTTGGGTGACTGTGTGGAGTTTGCATTTTCTCTCCGTGTCTGCGTGCGTTTCCTCCAAGTGCTCCAGTTTCCTCCCAGAATTCCAAAGATGTGCAGGTTAGGTGGATTGGCCATGCTAAATTGTCCCTTCATGTCCAAAAGGTTAGGTGGGGTTACTGGGTTGCAGGGATAGGGTGGAGGTGTGGTAGGGTGCTCTTTTTGAGGGGGTAGAAGAACGTTGCTGGGGTAGGGGCCTGCAAATCACGTTCATATGTTTTGGTCCTGTCCAAAGCTGGAGGATTACTGGAAGGAGGTTTTTAGGGTAATCTCTAAAGTGGTGCACGTGAAACTGGACCCGGGCCCTCAGGAGGCCATATTTGGGGTGTCGGCCCAGCCGGGGTTGGAAATGGGTGCGGAGGCAGATGTTGTAGTCTTTGCCTCGTTGATCGCCCTAAGGCGGATCCTGTTGGGATGGAGAGAAACCTCTCCACCCTGTGCACTGGCGTGGCAGGGGGATCTGTTTGAATTCTTGACTCTTGAGAAGGTTAAGTTTGAACTGTGTGGAAGAATGGAGGGGTTCTACGATTCATGGGCGTTATTCATTATGCACTTTCAAGAATTGGATTACATCGAACATTGGGGGTGAGGTCTGTATGTGTTAATGGTGACTATGGGTGATTCCTGATTCCTTTTTGTTATTTGTTTATGTTCACATGCGTTCAATTGTTTGGAGGTTGGTGGGAGGATGGGATTGTTGTTGTTGATATGGGGATTGACATTGTATGCGTTACTGCTTATTGTTTATTGTTGGTGGGTGTAAATTTGGGAGAAAATGTGAAAATGGTGGAGAATAAAAATATTTTTTATAAAAGTAGGGTGCTCTTTCCAAGGGCCAATGCAGACTCGATGGGCTGAATGGCCTCCTTCTGCACTGTAAATTTTATGATTCTATGCTGTCTGTGGGACACTGTTGTGTTGACAATGCCTGCTATGCGCACCCACAATAATTCTTACTGCACCATGCAATTAATTTAATCAGAAATTCCCGATGAAGAGGAGTCGACAAGTCCTCCACTGCTTACAGCTATCAGGAATAATCACAGGAAACGTTGCTGCAACATTTTTAACAAGGTAACTTTCTGCATCAGTTCAATACACCTCTTTTCTCTCTATCATTATTTTAGGAGCAAGCGAAAAGCAGGTGCGAAACAACCATTCAACAGATTATTATGACCTCTACCCCAGTTGTCCAGCAAATGTGTTCAGTGAGCAGCTGAGCCATGTCATTCAGGGAAGTCTGAGGATTTAGGCACGCTTCCCAACCTGTTCTACGTCAATCTGGGGAAGTGATCAGGATGCCACAATCGTGAAAGTCTGCTGCTACATTTGGCTGCGCTCTACTTGGATTAGGGACAGGAATCCCAGCCAGGGTTCGGAATCCCAGTTTCAACCCAGCAACTTCTGCTGCTGTCGTACATGATGGCACCCGCTCAGAATAGGAAACAAGTGGGGGGGGGATAAAATGCATTTCTCAATATGACAAAATTATTCAAAGCGTACCCAGAAACGCAACAAATATTTCCTGCTGAACGACATGATGGTGGAATTGCATTGGAAATGCAGTTCCCACTGCTTTTAACAGCCATGTTTGTGAGACTGTGATTTTCCTGCCAAATGGACCTTGTAATCTCATGGTATTCATAAAAAGTAAAAATAAAGAAGCAAGGATTCAAAACAAGCCTTCAGGTATCACACTTCTGGTTGGGCAGCAGGAGGTGAGCAGCAGTGGCCTAATGTGTGGATTCAGGTATAGTTGCTATCTTATAACTCACTTCCACTAAGCTGCCAGCTCCTGTGGAGTGGGCAGAACTCTGGAATATTTTTCTGTGATACTAAATCTACATTATAAAGTGGCGTGGAATGGAAACCTCGGCGAAGTGAAGTGTGAGAAACTGGATGTAAGCACAACTGTTTCTGCCTAGAAATAAATGGAGTTCTTAAGACATTACAACTGGCAATTCGGAAATAGTTTTAATCTTTGATTACCATGACTCTCTGGACAGGAAAAAAAAGTGACAATATGAATGGTAAGATAATTAAAAATGAAATTGTTATCTTTTTATGATCTTCCGTAATCGGCAACACACACAGCAATTGTCTTTATCAACACTTAACAAAAGGAAGTCTGGTCAAACCACATTACAGCACAGGAAGTAGAAGGTGTAACAATCCATTTTATGATAATAATTGGAATAAGCTTGTGCTGAATGAACAATAGTAAAAGCCCTGAAAATGTTCTTTTGTTTCAGGGAAGGCACCTCAAATTAAACTGGGTCCCAGGTAGGCTGTGACCAGCTTCCGGCTTTGAGTGACTGTGGGGAGCCTTCACGTTCCCTCCCGTGTCTGCGTGGGTTTCCTCCGGGTGCTCTGGTTTCCTGCCACAGTCCAAAGACGTGCAGGTTAGGTGGATTGGTCACGATCAATGCAGGGTTACGGGGATAGGCCGAGGGATTAGGCTCTTCCCGAGGATCGGTGCAGGTTTGATAAGCTGAATGGCCTCCTTCTGCAGGGATTCGATGTTCTAACATATGAGTTTCCAATTGGCCCAGGAAGGGTACAACCTCCATCTCCACGACACAAAATCATTGGTGTAACAGAAGGCAGGGAGCACTGACACCACAATTCGTTATTTCCCAGGGCTTATGAGGGATGCAATACAAGGTTGGAATACCCGATGAGACAACCTGAGCCACCCGAAGTGACAAGGAAAGGATTCTGATCTGGACCCAGAAGAAACACATTATTGTTTTAAATATATTTTTATTCTAAACGTTACAAAAATTTCTAATACACGTAAAAAAAACACTCAAATATCATACCAACAGTCTGTCATTTTTGATTAAGCAAAGTAACAGTAATAACCACAATATCCCAAGACCCCCCCATAGCTGAACCGCCCCACTACCCCCCCCCCGCCCCCCCCCCCCCCCCCACCTCTTTCCCTCCACCTCTTCCCCCTCCACCCTTTCAGCCACCTCCCCCAGCTACTGGTAACAAATAGGTCCTTGAAGAAGACAATTAACGGCTTCCATTTGGAGTAAAACCCTTCCTCCGACCTTCTGATGGCATACTTAATCTTTTCCAATCTCAGAAATTCTGCCAAATCCCCCAACCATGCCGAGATCCTGGGTGGTACCACCAACCTCCATCCAAGCAGGACTTACCGTCGGGCTATAAAGAAAGACGAAGGCCAAGACATTGGCCTACTCATGCGCACTCTAGTCAGGTGCGCCCTATGGACTACATTAAATTGTATCAAACTCAGCCTGGCGCAAGAGGAGGTGGAGTTTACCCTATACAAAATCTCACTCCAGACCCCACCTTCCAGCCCCAATTCCTCTTCCCATTTCCCCTTTATTTCCTCTAACGGAGCTTTCCCTGTTTTAAGTAACCAACCATGTATATCAGATAGCTTCTCTTCTCCCAACTCAACATGAGATAGCATCCTGTCCATCAGTGCCAGTCTCGGTAACTAAGAGAACGAAGGGAGTTCTTTGTGAACAAAGTCCCGCACCTGCAGGTACCTAAACCCGCTCTCCCTTGGGAGTTGAAATTTTTCCATCATCTCCTCCAGTCCCGTGAACCTCCCACAAGCAGATCCCCGAACCTCTTGATCCCCTCGCTCTTCCAAATCATGCAGATTGCATCCATTCCGGCTGGTGCAAACCTATGGTTCCCCCAAATTGGCAACATTAATGACATGTCCCTCCCCAATCGAAGATGATGCCTGAAATGGTTCCAGATTCTTAGTGACACCACCACTACCGTGCTCGTGAATCTGGCCGGGGAGAACGGGAGAGGGGCAGTAACAAGTACCAGGAGACATGACCCTACACAGGACTCCTCCATCTGTCTCCACCCTTCTACCCTCGCACCTTCTCATTTTCGCTGCCCAGTAATAGATCATTAGATTTAGTAACACTAGCCCTCCCGAACTCTGCAGGAAGGTTCTTCGAATCCTGGGAGTCTTACCCACTCACACAAAGACCAAGATTAACTTGTCCACCCTAACGAAAAAAGATTTGGGGAGGAAGATCAGGAGAGACTGGAACACCAATAAGAATCTCAGCAGAATGTTTATTTTAAACGCCTGCACTCTACCCGCCAAGAAGAACAGGAGGGCATCCCACCACTTCAAATCCCCTCTCCCAGACTGGTTGAGTTCAACTTATGCAACAGGACCCAGTCATGAGACACCTGACTCTCTAGGTGTCTAAACATCATCTTAGCCAGCTGACATGGCAGCCTTCCCAAATCTGCCCCCATTCCCAGGGGGATTACCGGAAAATTCTGCTCTTGCTCACATTCAGTTTGTACCCTGAGAAGGATCCAAACTTCCTCAGCAGCGCCATTATCTTTCCCACACTGGATAGTGGGTCAGATGCCTACAACAACAATAATCTGCATACTGGGATGCTCCTTGCCCCCTCTCTCAATACCTCACCACCAATTCAACAAACTAATCGTGATGGCCAAAGGTTCGATTGCCAGCACGAACAACAACGGGCATCCCTGCCTTGTGCTCCTGTACAGCCGAAAATACCCTGAGCTCACTGCGTTATTCCAGACACTCACTGTGGGAGCATTATACAGTCTCACCCAGGAGGAAAATGTTGGCCCAAACCCAAATCGTCCCAGAACCTCGAAGAGGTACCTCCAATCCGCCCGATCAAAAGACTTCTCTGCATCCATGAAGATGATTACTTCAGGTACTTTCCCCCTAGATGGGGACATGACCACATTCCAAGGTCACCTGGTTATGGCTGACAACTGTCAGTTCTTGACAAATCCAGTTTGGTCCTCTGGCGAACAACCCTCCATCTGCTTCACCAGAACCTTAGCTGGTACCTTTGCACGGTATTGAATAAATAGATAGGTCTGTAAGACGCACACTCCTCAGGATCTCTGTCCTTCTTTGGGATCAAGGAGATTGACGTCTTCGCCAATGTGACCAGCAGCTCTCCCCCCCCCCCCCCCCCCCCCCGTGACAGAGAATCATTGAACAGCCCCAATAAATGTGGCACCAGTAATGCTGCAAACTGCTTATAAAATTCCACCAGGAAACCATCCAGCCCCGGAGCCTTCCCCGATTGCATGGAACTGATGCACTCCATAACCTTCTCCAGCCCCAACGGTGCCTTCCACCCCTGCCCCTTCACTCCTCTTCACCACCAGGAGGCCCAACCCGTCCAAAACTGTTCCATCCCTGAGCCCTCCTCCGGGGACCAGACCTATACAGCCCCCAGATCAAAGGCATCATTAATCTTGTCCGGAGCAGTAACTAGCCCTCGCCCCTCATTCTTAACCTGGGCCATCTCCCGTGTGGCTGCCTGCTGCCTCAGCTGGAGAGCCAATAGATGGCTGCCCTTATCACCATGCTCATAAAATGCTCCTCGTGAATGCCGAAGTTGGTTCACCGCCTTCCCAGTCAATACCGATTCAAATTCTATTTGTAACCTCTTTCTCTCCGCTTACAGCTCCGTTGTCGAGGCCATGGAGTACTGCCAGTCCACCTCCAGAATTGAATCAACCAACTTCTGCCTATCCACCCTCCCAACCTTGTCCCTGTGGACCTTGTATGAGATTACCTCCCGTCTGATCACCACCTTAAACACTTCCCAGATGGTAGAGGGTGAAACTCTCTCGTTCTGACTGAAACCGACATAGTTCCCTATGGCCTTGTTAGCAATGAGCGCCAGATCTAACCTCCACGCGGGGCACTGGGCTTGGCCCAGCATCCAGCCTCATGTCCACATAATGTGGTGTATGGTCCGATATTGCAATCGCCGAGTATTCAGCCGTACCACCCTTGGGTGCACCGATTTCCCCCACCACTAAAAAATTTATTCGTGTGTATGTTCATATGGGAGAAGAAGAACTCCGTCTCCCTCGGGTGACCAAACCTCCACGAGTCCAGCACCCCATCCGTTCCATGAACACTGCCAGCTCTTCTGCCATCCCCGAAGTTACAAAAGATTGGAGACTCGACCTCTCCATCCTCGGATCCAATTCACAGTTAACATCTTCCCCCATGATCAACTGATGAGAGTCAAGGTCGGGATGGCCACCAATCCCTTCTCAATAAAATCTATGTAATCCCTATTTGGAAAGTATAAGTTTACGAAAAATACCGGTGCACTCATCAAATCACCACTCACCATCACAGGATCCGTTGAAATACTGGCTGCTGTAAAAGCCACTCTCCTATTAAACAAATCACCACCCCTCTCAACCTTGCATCACGATTTGATCTCGTCTTGCATCTTGTCTGATCCCTAGCCCTCAAATGTGTCTGTTACAAGAAGATTACATCAGCTTCCAAGCTCTTGAAGTGAGAAAACTCCTGGGATCTTTTGACCGGACCATTTAACACACTCACGTTCCACGTGACCATCCTGATAGGGGGTCTCTGAACCCTCCCTCTATTAGGATCCGCCATATCCACCTTGTGAGGAGATGCAGCCGCACCTAGGCCTGCCTCGGTGCCAGGCCCACTCAAAATGGCCACCGTCGCCGCTCTCACCCAAATCTATCAACAAAGAAACCAGCGTCACCATCTTTCTACCCGCCCCATCCCCTCCCTTCTCAGCTTTCTATTCAGCTCACTTCCCCCTCTCCCCTTTATCAGTCAGCCAACCAACAAAACTCCAAAAAACACCCTCGCCCCCCCAAACAAAGAAAACCTAGCCAACCTAGGCATGCTACCATGTCCCACAAACCCCACCCCCCCAGACAACCAGCTGCAGCCCCCTCACTCACATTCCTTCAGTAAACTAGCATAACTGCTCACATGGCAACCCCCACTTGGAAACCAAAGAAAAGAACCTAACCAGAAAAAGCCCAAACAACCCCTTACCCACCCCCCACCCCCAATCCAAAATGGTAAGTACCAGGAAGAAAGAACCCGTAACACCCCCTCGACAAGACAAACTAACCCAAACTCCCACAGGAAAGGGACTTGGAACCCAAAACAACAAAAACATTGAAAATGGCAACAGACACCTGAATCTGTAACAGTTCAAAAACTCCATAACTTCTCATAACCACAATCAGTTCTCCCCCAGACCATTCTTCCTCACAAAGTCATTTGCCTCCTCCGGCGTTTTGGAATAATGATATCTGTCCTTAAACGTGGCCCACGGTTTTGCCGGGTACAACATTCCAGACCATACATTGCTCTTGAAGAGCGCCTTCTTGACCTTGTTATACCCAGCTCGGCATTTAGCCAGATTAGTCCCTATATCCTGATAAATTTGAATGAAGTGTCCCTCCCACCTACACACTCGCGTGGCCTTCGCCCACTTCAAAATTTGCTCCTTGTCCAGATATCTGTGTAGCCAGACAATTACTGCACGTAGTGGATTCCTGGATCTTGGCCTCTGGGCTCAGTCCACCTCAGGGAGTTTCGTGAAGGCTCCTCCCTGAACATCTTCACCGTGTATTTGGCTGCGCTCGTACCTTCAATTCCCTCTGGTAGTCCAACTATCCTCAGGTTCTGATACCTGGATCGGTTCTCCCGGATGTCCACCCTGGCCTTCAAGGCTTTGTGGACCTCTGCCAATATTGATACTTCTGCCTCTAAAGAGACAATCCAGTCGCAGTGGACCGAAACCGCTCTCTCCACCTCCCGAATCGTCGCGCCCTGCGACTCCAGTCGTTGCTCCACCCTTTCCATTGCCATGTGAAGGGGAGCTACTGCCACCCCAATCGCCTGAGACAGGTTTCCTCCATTGCCTGCCTATGCCTCTGGAATTCTCCCATGGTGAATTCCATTAGCACCTCCGTCAGCAGTTGGGAGGGCTTTGGCATTACGGCGACGTTCGCCAGATTTCCTTTAAATCCATCACAAAGGTCTTCATAATCTGGAGCGGGGGCTTTATTCGATTTTTGCCTTGTGTATATCCCGCAGACATGCCACACCGGAGGACAAACCCACGAGATTCGGTTATTTCAGCCTTCTTCTCTCCACGATGCCCATTTGCCGAGTAAAGAGGGACAAAAACCAAGTCTCCAAGCGAAAGCCACCCTGTACACGACCGCTCACCTCATGGCCGCCACTGGAAGTCGGGACACACTATTTTTAAAAGGTCAGTTCAATGTGCGAGTGACCTTGTGCTTCTGGGGACCTCCACGTTCAGACGTGAAGCTGATCAGGTGCAATTTGCTGCTTCTTTGACAACTCACTGCTCATACTATAGAATAGAATTTACAGTGCAGAAGGGTTCCATTCAGATCATCAAGTCTACACTGGCCCCTGAAAGAGCACCCTACCTAAGCCCACACCTCCACCCTATAGCCATCTAAGATGGCCACCTGCAAAGAATGATGGGAATTATGGCCAGGTTTGGGATACAGACAAGCTGCAGCTTGAATCTTTGCAAACGGCAGCCCAGAAGTATGCAGGAATTCACACCTGCAAATGGGCCATTCAAGGCGATTAAATTAACAATGCAACCATCAGGTCCATCGCATCATCTTCCAGACTAGGCGGCACCGAGGTCCTGCTCGGAGCCCTCCCAGGATTGGCTACTGATGTCCACCCCAAAAGTGATTATCATAGATTATCATAGAATTTACAGTGCAGAAGGAGGTCATTCGGCCCATCGAGTCTGCACCGGCTCTTGGAAAGAGCACCCTACCCAAGGTCAACACCGCCACCCTATCCCCATAACCCAGTAACCCCACCCAACACTAAGGGCAATTTTGGACACTAAGGGCAATTTATCATGGCCAATCCATCTAACCTGCACATCTTTGGACTGTGGGAGGAAACCGGAGCACCCGGAGGAAACCCACGCACACACGGGGAGGATGTGCAGACTCCGCACAGACAGTGACCCAAGCTGGAATCGAACCTGGGACCCTGGAGCTGTGAAGCAATTGTGCTATCCACAAGGCTACCATGCTGCCCCGTGATGTGGCAGCCCCTGATTGGATGTGACCAATCAGAGGGTGGAGCCCTGAGGAATTGATTGACAGTTACCCAGAAACTGCCCACAAAAGGTGCGGGGAAATCTCAAGCCAGTTAAAAGACAATGCAGCCATGATTTCAGTCTCTTTTGGGCCCGGCCTGTGCCAGCCTCCTTTGAATCCAGCCTGTGCCTGCCCAACTGCAGCATAACGACCAGACAGCCAAGTTCAACACCAACGATCGCTACCTGGCGGATGAGCCCAGCAGAGACAGAGCCACTTCTTCAAACCAGCCACGTGATCAAGATAAAGGCCTTATCCACTTGCAGAGAGCCGGTTGCCCTGAAGTTTAGTGTAGGTTATTGTAGTTGTTAGGTGTAGTTTAACTTGTAGTGTTTTGCGTTGCATGTCGAAGTAATCCTTGTGTGTAAATCAACCATCTTTGAACTTGAACTGACTAACTGGTTGTGTGGTCCTTTGATCAATATCCGGTAAAGCCTACTGGTGGTATCATTTAATACCTAGGGACTCTAAAGAGCATCATTATTAATTGGCAACATTATTGGTGATGCTCGTCGGATAGTATTCCCTTAAATTGGCAACATTATTGGCGTCTCCGGTGCCAATTGGCAACAACCCTATCCTCATAACCCAGCAATCCCAACTAACGTTTGGACACTACGGGGCAATTTTAGCGTGATCAATCCACCTAACACTTAGGTACATACAAATGAACTGCAAAGGTCTATAGATAGGTTAAGTGAGTGGATAAAAATCTGGCAAATGGGAGTGTAATGTGGGAAATTGTTCATTTTGGTAAGAAAAATGTAAAAGAATCATAACTAAATGGTGAGAGATTGCTGGGCTCTGAGATGCAGTGGATCAAAGGGTCCTAGTGCACGAATTGCAAAAGGTTAGCATACAGGTAAAACCAGTAATTAGGAAAGCTCATAGAATGTTATCATTTATTGCAAGGGAATGCAAAAGTCCGTAATGGTTATCATGTTCGCTTTGGACTTTGGAGGAAACCGGAGCACCCGGAGGAAACCCATGCAGACAAGGGAAAGAAGTGAAAACACATACAGACAGTGATCCAGCCAGGAATCGAACCCAGGTTGCTGATGCTGTGAAGCAACAGTGCTAACCACTGTGCTACCGTGCCGCCCCAATTTAATTCAAATTCCACCATCTGCCCTGGTGGGATTTGAACCCATGCCCCCAGAGCATTACCCTGGGTCTCTGGATTACTAGTCCAGTGACAAAAACAACAACACCACCGCCTTCCCACTGCTCAGAATGCACGAGGGACAGGGGTACCCACCACACCCATGTCAATGTGAATATCCTGATCCTACAAGTTTTGACAGGATCTTGGACACTTACATTGAATGGCTTCCTTCCACCCCCAACACATAGAACAAATTCTATGATAATCAATTGTTTATCCAAGAGGGAGACTTGCTTGCTATGTATTTTTCTAAAATTATCACGGGTCCCAGTTACATCAAATCTATACAACATAAGCAGCCTATTCAGCCCAACTGGTCTGCACTGGTGTTTATACTCCACAGAGCTCCTGCAACTCACATCCTGCCCCCTCTTCCTCATGTATACGTCAGGCTTACCCTTAAAAGTATCAATGCTAGTGCATAAATCTGAAGATCATTTAACTAACGATAGACAACATTTTCTGATACCAAAAAATGCTTTAAAGGTTAAAAGGCCACTTGGATTTCTTTAATAAAAGATGATTAGTTCAGAGGACACTCATTTTAAATTAGCAATTATCCGTGCATTTGAACAAATCTTTAAAGGTCAGTAAGATATTGGACATGATTTCCCGGACAACAAAATGGTTAGCATTCACTGTCATTGCAGCTGTGAAACTGACAGTAACTTCTGGCATCCACACATGAATAGCTATATGTGGAAATCCAGAAGTTGCTGTTGGTGATTTTCTTTTTTTACTCCTCCACAGTGATAGTCCTTGCAGATGGTAATCTTTAGAAATCACCTGAACCAACATGCACTTTCTCTTTTACCCTGTAATAGTTCTGCCTTGTTGAATGAGGCATAACTGGTTTTTTAGCACTTGACTAAGTCATAACTATCTCTGAATAACATCTCTGGCCATGAAACACCAATTTTATATTTGTGGAACACCAAACTTCTACATTATTATTTTTTAAAATCCACACGTTCTCCACATAATAAAAATTAATATATTTAAAAGTTTGTTTGTGGTATTTCAGCTTCCATTTTATCATTTGTATGCCCCAGTCTTTATTTTGCTCTCTGTAGAATTTATATGAAGTGAAAGGTGATTAGTGTATTTTACTTGCTGTCTGTGAGAAGTTTTCAATGTGATTTAACTTGTACCCAAGTTAATGAAGTCTGCTTGATGACATCACAGTTGTTCGACATAGGAATTCCCCTCGACTTGGTGCCAGATTTAAATTAATGTCCGGAATGAGGAAATACAGGGATTGCTGAATCTTTGCAGGCAGTTTTGAGGTCAGTTGTGAACACGGTCACTTTGATGCCAGTTGCACAATCCAAGCCATCAGTTTGCATTCACATTTAATACTCCCCGGGGACATTTTCATGATGCTGAGCTATCACTGAATGTCAGCAGGTGGTAGGACAGACATCCAGTCCCCCAACCAGCTTCATTTACAACCGAAGGCTTCATTTCAAGCTGAGGCTTACAACACATCCCAAAAATAATGTTTTATGTTATCCTGAGACCCCCTGAGCGAGGAAGCGGAGAGAGCTAGGATGGCCTAGGCAAGATGACAGAAGAAATTCAGGAAAATCTTTACAGAACATAATATATTAGCTATTTATTGTAAATTGTAAGCGAATGTAAGAATTCTTTGTTTGCATTTTAGGTAACAATTACAATTGGCAGTTCAACTTCTAACTTTGCATTGCTAGGTCCTCAGACCCTAAACGAAGCCTTTGCAAAACGTGAACACGTGGCAACTCAAGCCAAACCCTACAAAAACAGTATCCAGCTGATTCCATCTTTACAAAGCAATAAACAATAAAAAGCTGAACATCCAAATGAATGGGTACAAGTTAAAGCACCACCCGACTCCGACATACCTTGGAATGACCTTAGATAGAATCATAGAATCTCTGCAGTGCAGAAGGGGGCCATTCAGCCCATTGAGTTTTCACCAACCCTCCGAAAGGGCACTACCTAGGTCCACTCCCCCCCCCCCCCCCCCATCCCTGTAACCTAACCTGCAAATTCCTGGACACCATGGTGCAATTTAGCATGGCCAATCAACTTAACCTGCACATCTTTGGACTTTTGGAGGAAACCGGAGCACCCGGAAAAAACCTACGCAGACACTGGAGAACTTGAAAACTTCACACAGAGTCACCCAAGCTGGAATTAAACCCAGGTCCCCAGTGCTGTGAGGCAACAGTGCTAACCACTGTGCCACCATGCCCTTCCGTGTGACCTTCCAGAAACAACTGCAGCCAATGTCAAGTCCAGAAACAACTTGATTCGCAAACTAGCCGATTCAACATGGGGTGCTGTTAGCACCACTCTCCGAACCTTAGCATCGCACTCTCCGACTCAGTAGCAGATTACTGCGCCCCTGTTTGGTCAAGATCATCACACACACACACAAACACAGAATTAACACCCAGCTGAATGCTACCATGCATATCATTACTGGAACATAATGCTCAAACAGCACCCCCTTGGCTCCCTGTCCTGGCAAACATCACTCCTCCACATATCTGTCGACTTGCAACAACCCACAAAATGATAGAAAAAGTTCACAATGGCCCCCTCCCCTACCTGCCACTTTATGCTGATCTATTCAGCCCACCCAAGGTACAACTCCCACCCAGAAGGCCAATCTCGAAAAACCTTCCCACACAGAACGTCAACGCAAATTCCACCTGGATCATTGGACATGCCAAACAAGTACCTGGTTTCAATCCTAACCCAACAGCTGCCTGGTTTCAACATTCCAAGAAAACAATGGTCCATCCTCAACAGGCCATGACCCCGGCATGGCCAACCTCCACAGATGGGGCATTAGTACCAGCCCCCTATGTGCCTGTGGAAAGAGAGCAAACAAGGTACATCATCATAGAATGTCCAATTCACAGACTCGGCGAAGGCCTATCCCCACTCAACACAGCAGCACTGGAAGAAGCTGCATGGCTTTAGGGACTTTGCATTTGCTAAGTAAAATAAATAAATTGCTCAAGTATGTCAATACTGTATTATTTATCTCCATCGGTCTGGTGTCCAGGAAATAACGGGATCCTATTTGAACAGTTTTACCATCTTTCTTGGATGCCAAATTTCTCCATTTGGAAAGTCCAGATCAGATTATTGGAGACGCATCTTTATCATCAACAGGTTATTTGCCACCCCCCACTCCGTTCACACGATGAGACACGGGACATCGATGGAGCAGATTTATCTTGAGTCTGACATTGGTCCCCCGCCGCCCCTCTCCCCGCCACAGCCGCTCGTTTGGTCTGCCCAAGGTTTCCAAGGTGCTGGGGGTATTTATGAGCGAAACCAGGAACGTTTACACCTCTGCAAATGGACGAGCAGACGCTACAAATCAGATCACGCATGCATTACAGAAAATGCAGCAAAATATCCCCCAAAACACGTTCAATTATTGTTTTTACAAGAGCATTTCTTCAGCGCAGGTAAACGTAAACATGCATGTTTTATTTTTAATGCCACCTTGTGGTATTTATTGTGGAGGGGGTTGAGGTCGAAGCCACAATCTTTTTTTTTGGGGGGGGGGGGGGAGGGGGGGGGCAGAATTGTTAAGTGAATGTCAGCAATTCTGGCAGATCTCGATATTGTAAAAAGGAAACCTCACCGAATGGTGCTATCTATCGCCTGTCCCTTTTTTCACTGCTTGCAATGCGCAAGGTGTATTAAGATATTTACATCAACCACGCCTCCCACTTCAGCCCGGAGGGGGGGGGGGGGGGATGTTGGCAAGTCTCAAATACCGCAATCCTATAGCGAGACACGTCAGGTTCCCTTTCTAAACCCTGCACTACCTCAAATATTTAAGATCTCATTCATTTTCAGCTGGAATAGGCAGCGCACGAGCGATCAAAAATAGACCGACGCAGAATTGTCCATGTCTGTGTGGGATGGGGATAGAATGTTTTTTCTACCTCCCACCCCAGAAAAAAAGCTCCCTCTCAAATTGGGGCTGGTGACTGAGACAATTTCAGAGCGAAACGCAGGAACGCTGTCACTTTCCTTTTCAGCCAAGCCTCTTTTGCTCTGAGTCAGACTCCTCGGTTTCTATATATATATATATAGAGAGAGAGAGAGAGACTGAAACCAAGCGACTCAGCGACAACACAGGAACGGACAGGGGCACACACACCAAAAACAACAGCAAACACTGCATTCCTGAGCCAAGGCTCTCTGCAGTCTCTCACCATCGGGGGCCACACTGCCACAGGGTGACTGGCATTGTTCAGGGCACTATTGCTGTTCACATTAAACAAGAAGGTAAATACGGGTTAGGAATTTGCAATCCTGCTTCCTACCTGCCCACCGTCTGGTTGGCGAGCTGTCGCATCCGATTGAATTGTTTCTTCATCGTTGACTGGGGGACGTGCTGCTGCAATAAAATAACATTTCATTGATAAAGCCCCATTGCAATCTGATGGCCAGCTCAATCAATCTTCTCCCTCAAAATGAACAAAATTCTTCTTCTGGGTCACACTAGGTGCTGACTGCCATTTGATTCTCTCTCTCTCCGAGCCACTATAGCAGCAGCAGCGCTGACAGCTCTGTCCTCCCCCCAGTGGGAAGCGCTTGGACCATATTCTCTCCTCCGAGGCTGGAGCAGCCTCCCCGGCTGCCACTGCGCACGCGTCCCATCGCCCACTGCACTCTGGGGGCTGTAGTCTCACCTCCGCCTTCGGCTCCCCGATTAGCCGAGGCGGGGAAGGGCGCGGCACTACAGTTCCCGGGTGGCCCCGCGCACACCGTATTTCCCCGCCTACAAGGCGCGCAGTCCCGTACAACCCAGCCGGAGAGCCGCAGCCGCAGCCTCGCCACCACCAGCTGGAGGCCGGCCGTGGACAGCAATGCAACATTCGCCGGGACGCTGTCCACCAGGGTTGCCGACCCCTTCCCGGAATCGGCCCGGAATCATCAGGAATCTAAGATAAATCTGCAGGATCTTCTACAACCCTGGAGAAAAATCATAAGGACATTTAAAAATATTGTTTTTTTAAAAAAAATAATTCTTTGAACATTTCTCTTTACCAGATATTAAAATATTGAAAATGAGGGGGGGGGGGGGGGGTGCGGGGAGCTGTTTGGCTAACAGTCAAGCATCATTCGATTGGGTAACAAGCTTTTGTTTTGTTTTTCAATTGGCCTGTGAAGCGCTGGATGGATTTGGCTCACTAATGGATGGAACGTGTGGGGGCAAGACATGTGATGAAATCTCCAGGGATAAGACCATAAGACATAGGAGCGGAAGTAAAGCCATTCGGCCCATCGAGTCCACTCCACCATTCAATCATGGCTGATTTCAACTCCATTTATCCGCTCTCTCTCCATAGCCCTTAATTCCTCGAGAAATCAAGAATTTATCAACTTCTGTCTGAAAGACACTCAACGTCCCCAGTCTCCACTGCCCTCTGTGGCAATGAATTCCACAGACCCACCACTCTCTGGCTGAAGAAATTTGTCCTCACAGTTGGCAACCCGATTGTCCACACAGGCAGCCTGGTTACACCCGGCTCCCATGTGAAAAATTCAATTGTCACACGCTGGGTGACATTCTGCAAATTTTCAATTTTTTTCATTTTCAATCTGCAACATTTGGGGTTAGTTGTCCCTGTTACAAAAAAAATTGTAAGTGCCGGAACTACTCCACAGTTCAGGCAGCTATAAGTTTGAGATGTAATAGGTTTCACAGAGACTGGGAAATAGGACAGAGGAGGCAGGAACAAAAACTCTGTGGAAAGCAGGAGAGATTACACAAAGGAATGATAGTGCAAGGCAAACAGAGTGGCAGTAGGAGAAGAGAAGAAACAAAAGTTTTCAATGGTATCTAATTGGTTTGCTTAATTCCGAAATGAAGACTGAACATGCTGTTCAACTGAGGCAGAATGATGAAATGGTGTGACACATGGAAGATGTAATTTAATATGGATAAGCAATGCACATTGGGAGAAACAAAAGAGACAGACAGAATAATCTAACTGGTACCAAATTAAAATACTATAGATGCGGGAAATCTGAAATAAAAACCTAAGTGGCATTTATTGAGGGAGTTGCAAGAGACCAAGATTCACAGACCTTTGAAGATGGCAGGGTGGGTTGATAAGGCAGTTAAGAAAGTGCAGGGAGTTCTTGGTGTTGCAAATAGGGACATTGAAATCAAAAACAAGAAAGTCATGCAAATGATTTTTATAAATCTTGGGCCAGACCTCAGCTGGAGTATCTCCTACATTTTCTGGATCCCATACTTTAGTTAGGATATCAAGGCCTTGGAGAGCGCACAAGAGGAGTTTTGCCAGGTGTGATCAAAACTGAGGGACTTCAGTTATCTGAGAAGATTGAAGCGAGAGTGGGACTTTTCTCATGAGAGTTGAGAGGTTTAAGACAAGAGCTAATAGAGGTTTTTAATAAGATCACGACTGACCTCAACTCCACTTTTATGCCATTTATATATCCCTTGATTTCCTTAGTATCCAAAAATCTATTGATCTCCATCCTGAAATTCCTGAATATACTCAGGAATACATTCATATCTCTTTGAGGAAGAGAATTCCAAAAATTCACCACCCTTCGAGTGAAGAAATTTCTGCTGAGCTCAGTCAAAAGCAGTCACCAATTATGAGGTTCTGTGGCAAAGCGAGCACGGATAAATTGTTTCTGTGAACTTCGATTTGGTAATCAAAGGTCATCTATGTAAAGTACTTGGCAAAGGAACTGAAGGCAAAATGAGGTGAAATCCCACGTAAGACTTAAAAAACAATGTAACTGTTTGACCTATTAGCTGCATGTTACTGATTTTATAATCATTCACAGAATCAGATTTTCCTTTTTAAAATGATTTAGAAATGATGCTGAAAATAATTTGAGATCCTGAAGGAATTTTTTTTCCAGAGCACACACAATGATTCCCGAGCCAAAGACACAACAACAAAACATTTTCAGCAAAATTCCTGAGGTTTAAGCAACAAAATTGTGTTTTGCCAAGGAAAAATAAATACCCAGAAAGGAACCAGAGTTAGCTTCACCACTGGTGTGTATTTCTCTAGCTTTTGAGTTCAATCTAAAACTAGCTTTAGATAGCATCAGACTTGATTTTACTGTCAGAGTAACCATGAGGAAATACAGAGAATACAGGGCCAACATGTTCTCATAAAGGTAAAAGGTGGGACCAACAAGTCCAGAGAACCCTGGAGGCCAAGGGAAATACAGGTTTGGATAAGGAATAAAAGAGAGGCTTATAGCAGATACAGGGGGCTCAAAAAAGTGAATGCCCGAACGGACTATAGAAGGTGCAGGGGCAGACTTAAAAAATAAATTAGGAGAGCAAAGAGAGGCAATAGAAAACACTAGCGGGCAAAATAAAGGAAAATCTCATGTGTTTTATAAGTATATTAAGGGCAAGAGGGTAAGCAGGGAAAGGGTGGGGCCCATTTGGGACCAAAGGAGCAATCTGTGTGTGGAGCCAGAAGACATAAGTGAGGTTTTGAATGTGCTTTTTGCATCTGCGTTCACTATGAAGAATGACAATGTAGGTATAGAAAGCAGGGAGGGGGACTGTGTTATAATTGAACAAATTAGCATTGGGAGGGAGTAGGTATTAGAGCTTTTAGCAGGTTTAAAAGTGGATAAATCACCAATCCCAGACGAGATGTATTCCAGCCTGCTGTAGCAAGCAATGGAGGAAATTGCAGGGGTTCTGACGCTAAATTTCAAATCCTCTCTGGCCACAGGAAAGGTGCCAGAGGATTGGAGGAAGCTAATGTGGTACCATTATTCAAGAAGGGAAGTAGAGATAAACCAGGGAATTACAGGACAATGAGTCGAACATGGAGTCCCTCAAAATTATTGGAAAAATTCTGAGGGACAGAATTAATCTCCACTTGAAGCAAGAATTAATCATTGACAATCAGCATAGCTTTGTGGGGGCGACATCATGTCTAACAAATTTGATTGAATTTTTCAAGGAGATAATTAGCCATGTAGGTGAAGGCAGTGCACTTGATGTGGTTTATATGGACTTAAGTAAGACTTTTGACAAGGTCCCACAGGGAGACTGATCATGAAGGTAAGAAGAGTCTATGGCAGCCAGGTCAATTTGGCAAATTGGATCTAAAATAGTCTTAGTGGTAGGAGGCAAAGGGTGATATTTGAAGGTTGTATTTATGACTGGAAGCCTGTGTTCAGAAGCGTTCCACAGGGATCAGTGCTGGGTCCCTTGTTGTTTGTAGTGTACATTAATGATCCACACACGAAAATAAGAGTTATGGTCAGTAAATTCGCAGATTACATGGAAATTGGTGGTGAGGTAAAAATGAGGAGGAAAACCTTAGATTGCAGGACGATATTGACGGGCTGATCAGATGTGCAGAACAGTGGCAAATGGAATTTAACCCTGAAAAGTATGAAGTGATACATTTTGGGAGGACTAACAAGGCAAGGGAATGCACAATGACCAGTAGGACACTCAGAAGGCCAGAGGGATCTTGGGGTGCATCCATAAATCCCTGAAGGCATCAGGATAGGTAGATAAGGTGGTAAGAAAGCTGATGGGATTCTTGCCTTTATTGCCGAGGCATAGAATATAAGAGAAGGGAGGTTATGCTGGAGCTGGATAAAATGCTTGTTAGGCCACAGTTAGAGTATTGTAGGCAGTTCTGGTCGTGAAACTACAGGATGAGTTGAATTTGATTGAAGTAGAAAGGGTGCAGAGGAGATTCACCAGGATGTTCCGGAGCTGGAGCTATGAAGAGAGACTAGTTAGGATGAGGTCATTTTCCTTAGAGCAGAGAAGACTGAGGGGTCCCTGATTGAGGTATACAAAATTATGAGGGACATAGATGGGGTAGATAGGAATTAACTTTTCCCCTTTATGGAAGGGTCAATAACCAGGGGGCATAGATTTAAGGTAGGGGGCAGGGGATTTGAGGGAAAGCTTTCTCACCCAGAGGGTGGTGGAAATCTGGAACTTACTGCCTGAAAAGGTGGTCTAGGCAGGAACCTTCACAACACTTAAGAAGCATTTAGATTAGCACTTGAAATGTGTTAGCACACAAGGCTACGGACCAAGTGCTGAAAAATGGGATTACAATTGATAGGTGCTTGATGGCGAGCACAGATATGCTGGGTCGAATGGTCTCTTTTTGTGTTGTAAAATTATGACCCTATAAGGTTAATGGTGCCATTATTTTGGTGTAAATGATAAAATGGTTGCTGTGCGTATTGAGCTCTTCCACTGTGAATACCAAGGAAACAGCATCTTGCTGTCTTCCTTACCATTGACAGGTATCGAATGTTTTGAAGGTACCAATAGATACAAACTAAACCTGCAACCGGTATTTTGGACTTGTAATTACAACAAGTTAGTAACTATTAATTACTGCCTATAAACCTCTCTGGCACTGAAAATAAACTCTCATTCCTTCTGGTTGTGATTTTTATTAGGAAGTTACAACAAAGTCAAATTTTATTTCTTTCCTGCTTTTTGGCTAGGGGTTTTTGTAACCTCAGCATGAGAGACAGAGGATCTGAAAAATCGTGGGAGGGGGAGGAGGGGCCAGTGCTGAGTGGCATGCCTCTTGCCTTTCTGCCACTGCTGACATTTTACCATTGGCAGGAAAGCTGACAGATGCCTTCCCCACAAAATGACCAATTGAGGCCCTTAGGTGACCAATCCTACTACCACTGATATTTTACCAGCAGAGGAGGGTTAGTCCTCTGTCAACCAGTGAGCATGCCCAGGTTTCCCTCACTAACCATCTCCTCCTCCCCTCTATAGGACCTGCTTGAATGTCCCTAGCAATCCTAACCCCACTTACCTGGGTTACAGAACAGTGTCCATGTTGCTGTTCTGGGACAGTTGCAGTCCCAAAAATGGCCACAATTCCCAGTAGCACTGCTAAGACCACAGAGCTGTTGACCTTCCAATTGGCTGCCAGCTCTTGCAGGTGAAACCAAGTCCCTTAAAGAGACAGGAGCCCATGCTCGGCAGGTAATTGCCTGATGCACGTAAAACCGGATGGCCAAGGCGGGTTTACCCCCAACTCTACAGCCTGTGGACAGGGACACTGTCACCCAATAAAATTATAATGTTCCTTTCTGTCTCATTTCATTCCATCGTTATTGAATCCTTGTCTTTCTCTCTCTGTCTTTTTCTCCCTGTATCTGTATCTGATGCGAAATTGAATTCACCACTTTAATTTGCATTCCTTCTCAGTTCATTTAATTTCCCAATCATTAAATGTCATTGGTTAAGGAAATTACTGTTTATTTCCCTACTCAGTCAAGTCCCAGATAACAAAGAACAAAGAAATGTACAGCACAGGAACAGGCCCTTCGGCCCTCCAAGCCCTTGCCGACCATGCCAACCAGATGTCCTGTTTCCCTCAATGCACTATGATGGGCTAACACTTTCAGCATCTCAATTGTAAGAAAAGCTCGTATTAACACAGTAGTTATATCACCATGTACAAAATCTAGACTGGTTGAACTTCCTGTGGCTCAAACCTAGTACGATTCCTTTGAGACACCTATTTGGCATCTGCAATTTCCCAGCCATTTACCGATGAGGCCTGAACCTCAGAATTGCAAGTTTTTTCCCACCAGAATAGATATGGGCCTACTAACCTCAACTGGTCATTGGTGTCTCACAACCAATTTCATCTTCTCCTTCTGCCATTGTCTTGGGTTAGATCAGACTGTTTGAAACCTTTGAGCCTGTCAACCCTGAACCTCTGGCCCATATACTCCCCATCACAAAGACTAGCTTCTCTCACCTCTGTAGCATTGTTCACCTTCACCCCCAGCTTTGAACGCCCTGATGCTGAAAATCTCACCTATTCCTTACTCATCTCCTTACTCAATTACTTCAGTGCTCCCCCTGGATGGCCTCTCATTTCTCCATTCACTTCAGCTCACACGAAACTCTGGTAATGCTATCCTATCCTGCACCAAGTCCCACTTAACTACCATCCATATCGTAGCCAACCTGCATCTGGCTTCAGGTCCCTCAGAAAATGTCAAATTCTTGTGTTAAAGTCCACCTGCGAGGGCGGCACGGTGGCGCAGTGGTTAGCACTGCTGCCTCGTGGCGCCGAGGACCCAGGTTCAATCCCGGTCCCGATTCACTGTCCATGTGGAGTTTGCACATTCTCCCCTGTCTGCGTGGGTTTCACCCCCACAACATAAAAATCTGTGCAGGGTAGGTGAATTGGCCACGCTAAAATTGCCCCTTAATTGGAAAAAAAGAATTTTGCGCTCCAAATTTTTTTTTAAAGTCCACCTGTGGCCTCATCACTCCGACCTCTATATACTCCTGATTAGCATTACCTGATCTCCCACAAAATTATTTTTCTCTGAATCTGACCTTTGCTGCAATCTCCTAAAAGCCCCACTTTTAGCAGCGGTAGGTAGGAATCAGGGGCGTCATTCTCCGCCGGCGGGAGTCTACGTTTTGCCGGCGCCCGGGGGTTTCCCGACGGCGTGGGGCTGCCCCACAATGGGAAACCCCATTGACCGGCCGGTATTACGGAGACTCCCGCTGGCCGGTCGGGGCAGAAATGTGGCGGGGCGGGTAGGAGAATTTTGCCCCATGTCCCTGAAGCTCGCCATCTCTCCACCCATAAATCCATTTCTTTGTGTGAATCTGTGGTCACCTTCCTTTTTTTTTACAAATTTACAGTACCCAATTATTATTTTTTTCCAATTAAGGGGCAATTTAGCGTAGCCAATCCACCTAACCTGCACATCTTTTGGGTTGTGCAGGTGAAACCCACGCAGACACAGGGAGTATGTGCAAACTCCACAAGGACAGTGACCCAGGGCCGGGATTCAAACTTGGGTCCTCAGCGCCGTAGTCCCAGTGCTATCCACTGCGCCACCGGTGTGATCACCTTTCTAATACCTTTTTCTCTGTGCCCTGGTCATCTGATTACGCATCGGTGAATCGTGTTGGAATGTTTGCTGATGCTTAAGGCATTGACACCAATGCAAGCTCTTGTCTGATAGTCCAGAGTGCTAGGAGAGATTTTGAATTGTAGTAAACCTTCACCATGTTTATGAGCTGCTGGACCATACACATTAATTTTGAAATGAACCAAGCTATCAAGTTAAATTTAACATGAGGCACAAAAGGGTTTGAGCTGAACGAGAATACTGTTAGAGCAAGTGAGTATGCAATGGGTGCAATGTTTATTAAAGCAGAAAACGACTTCCAGGTGCGGCTATGCAGAGCTAGGTCGCATGTTCGGTAGCTCCCGCTTGGAACGGACTTTTGGGCTCTTTACAGGGCACCCACGGCATTTGTTTGACATTTCCCGGTGTGGGAAGAAGACTGCAACATTCCCCCAACTGTGTCCCCCAGGAATGGTATGTCTCTTGGTTACCAGACCTGGCAGAAACACTAAAGGATTTGGCTTAAACTGCAGGATAAACAAAGCCTCTTCCAGCATGCAGGCGGGGGATGGGCAAGCTTAAAGCTGCAAGCTGACTTGAGGGCCTTTATTAAAGGTGAATTCTAGCAGCAGAGGGAACAACTGTGAGAAGATCTACCAAGGCCATTGAAGAAGCGGGGACGAGGCTTCCGATGGCGGCCATGGAGGAGTAGGTCGCGCATCCGGCAGCTCCCGTCTGGAACGGACTCTCAGACCTTTTTCAGGAGTTTCCACAGACCTTTTGGGGCAGATTGGTGAAGCGAACACTGCCAAAAGGATTCCCTCTCGAGACTTCCTGTTGCGGTTATGCAGAGCTAAGTGGCACATTCGGCGGCTCCCGCAAAAACAGACGTTTGGGCTCTTTTCAGGGCCCCCAAGGGCACTTTTTCGACGTTTCCCGGTGTGGGAAGGAGTTAATAATAGCTCCCCATCAGTATATGGCTTTAACTAGGAGCGGGGCGACAAAAAAGGTGGTGTGGTGGTGGACCAGAAGAAGGGAGGGAAGAAGGATAAAATGGTGGCGGGCGGAGACCAGGCAGCGTGGAGGCAGTGGGCGGAGGAGCAACAGGAGGGTATCCAGCGCTGCCTCAGAGAGATTAAAACGGACCTGCTAGAGCCGATGAAGGCTTCTATTGATAAGCTGCTGGATTTACTACAATTCTTTGTGTTCTCTTTATTTTCTCCGGTCCTGGAGCTTCTGGAGTTCTGTAGAAACAAGCATAGTGTCAGTAACTATCTTTGTTTCATATCTGGTATGCTAGTGTGTCTGTCCTTTGGTGCCAATTATTCCCTTTATAATTGGTCACTATGTGTGACTCCCTCATTTTGTTTTCTCCAAAAACAGATTTTAGGACACGGCACACTTCCCAATGACAAACCAGTGCTGATTTACCATCCAAATGTTCCAGGATGTAAATAGCAGATGGCGGGCAACCTAAAGGTTCCCTAAACAAACAAAACATTTTTAAATGAAAAATACCAAATGAGGTGCGTATTGGCCGCGACGGGTAAGATTTGGATGGAGTCCCCGGGTAGGACGGCTACCAATGCCGTATCTCCCCTACCTGAGCATAGTTGACCAGCGGGGGGAGGGGGGGGGGTCCCCAGGCAGGGCAGGTCTCAAGCCATTTCTCCACTGCCTGAGCAACCGACAAGAACGGGCAAAAATGTAGTCATCGTGGTGGGGCTGCCGTTGTGGTTCTATCCTTCGAACCAGAAGGGCAGTTATGATCGGGCATCTGATACCTGCACAAGTATCAGCTGAAAAGCTAGTTCCTGTGAACAAGCGTGTGGTCTCTTGACCAGAATCTGCAGATAAGCTTGTTCTGCTGAACAAGCGTCTGGCAACGGTGGGTCTCTGAGGGCAAGTCCTCAGAGGTTTCTGCTGAATGGGCGTGTGGCAGTGAGAAAAATTCTCCTGTCGGACATACAACATTGAACAAACTTACAAACAACATAAAACATTCTGCAGGTTCCATCAGGAAGGACAACACTTTTCCCAAGCGGTTCCTTTAAAACATCATCTGGACACCTCAGTTCTCGGTTGCGAACAGGGTCGCAAAGGGGTTGGCGGTTTGGGAGTCAGACCCGAGATCATCACCTTCTCCTGGGTGCCAAACTCTGGAGTGGATTAGGGCTGAAAGGACTGCATGGTGTGAGTTGGGGTTGCTCTTGTCGTTGCGGACGAGTCTGTAGGAGTTGTTGCGGTGCCAATAATTGGTGTCTAGTTGTGTGGGGACAAAATCGGGGTCGTCAGTGTGGTTCAGTGGTCGGTGGTGGGGTTTATTCAGAAAAGTGATCAGGAAGGGATCACTGGGATCGTAGTCGGAGTCGCTGGGTGTGGGTCCGGTTGCATGGGGATAGTAGGGAGGCATGCTGTGGCTATCGTCCGAGTCACAGTCGCTGTCTCTGCTGCTGCAGTCTGTGGGCGTTCCGGGGCGGAGTGTATATTTTGGGGGTGGAGTCGAGGTCGAGTCCGTGGCTGGGCTGGACATGGTGGGGGTTGGTCGGGTTACATTGGCTGTGGGCGGGGTGTAGTCTGCTGCGTCAAGCATGACATGGTGTGCGTGGTTCGACTGTGTTCCATAAACCTTCAGCTTGTTTATATGAAACCACGCAGTCTTACCATTGGGGTACTTTATTTTGTAAATGGATGGGCTTACTTTGTCCGCAATGGAATACGGACCCGAGTATTTAGGTGACAGGAATGTGCTGGGGTTATATACAGACAGCATCACTTGCTGGCCGATATCGTACTCCGTTGCATGCACTGTTTTGTCGAAACAAGCCTTGCTCTGTTTCTTTTTGGTGCCCAATTTTACTGCGGCTGCTAACTGAGCCGTTTTAACATGAGCAACTAATTGCTCCACGGCTTTCTCGCGTATGAGGGCCGTTACTTCGGGGCTGGTCAGGTCTAAACTTAACAAGTATTCTGTCCCTTTCATGGGGCTTCCGGTCATGAGAGTGTGTGGGGTGTAACCTGTGGATGTAGAAATAGTGTTATGCAAAAACATCAGCGCAAAAGGGAGGACTGAGTCCCAAGTGGTGTTGTTCTGCTGGACCATTTTTCTGAGGGTGGTTTTTAGGGTCTGATTCATGCGCTCCACGATACCACTCGACTGTGGGTGGTATGCAATGTGGAATTTTTGGGTGATGCCAAATATCGTGAGGACGTTCTGCATGACGCGTCCCGTAAAATGAGAACCTTGGTTCGATTCAATGCTGCGGGGGAGTCCCCATCTTGTAAAGATGTGGTGGGTTAGAATCTTGGCTGTGGTTTTTGCAGTGTTTGTGCGGGCTGGAAATGCTTTCACCCATTTTGTAAAAGTGTCTATGACCACAAGTACATATTTATAGCCATTCCTGCAAGGGGGCAATGGACCTATAAAATCAATCTGGAGGTTAGTCCAGGGGCCATTAATTGGTCGGGTGTGGCTGAGTTGGGCCTTTTTGGCATATCTGTCGGGGTTATTCTGCGCACAGATAAGACAATTTTCTATGTAATGGCTTACATCTTCCTTTAAATTTGGCCACCAACAAAGCTGTTTGAGATGGGCTGTAGTGGGATCGATTCCCTGATGTCCATGACCGTCATGGAACAAACAAATCAATTGGTTCCTGTCCTGTTCAGGAACCACATAAAGGGTGTCCTTTAACACCACATCGTCATGTGTGGTCAGTGTGTTTCTGAACCTCTCGTAGGAGGCGGGATACTTTCCCTTTACAATCTCCTTGAGAATACTGTCCTGCTTCTGGGCCTCTACTAGATCCTCGATGCTAGTCTGTGTGACCTGAACTACACTCACAGGTGCGCTTTCGGGGGGTTTCCAAAAATACCCATGTCTGGAACCTGCCTTAGCCTGTGCGTCGGCTTTTACATTTCCAGGGGGGAAGGAACGATGGTGGCTGCAGACTTTTATGATCCCAAAAGTCCTGTTCTGGGCTTTTTCTAAAATATGGCGGAGTAATGGGGCTGAGGGGAGGGGTTTCCCATCTGCGGAAACAAATCCTCTTGGTTCCCACAGGGGCAGAAATTCCGTGAGGCTGTTACAGACATAGAGGCTGTCCGAGTATATGTCTGCTGGGGTGGGGAAGGAATCTGGGTGCTCAACTATATATGCAATGGCCGCAAGCTCTGCTGCCTGCGCGCCTAAGTGTCCGGGTAGTTTTAACGCTATTTCCTCGAGGACGCGTCCCTGCGCGTCCTCGACATAAATCCCGCAACCTGTTATGCGCTTCCCATCTAAGACTGTGGAAGATCCATCCACATAAATCTTAATGGGCTCACACGTGTGCGGGGGGCTCTGAGATGAATTATCTATCTTTCTGGGGGGTGTTTTAGCGATAAAGAGGCCTGTATTGTGGCGTGGAGAGATAATCTCACATTCATGGGGGGTTCCGGGGTACTGTAAATTGTCGGCTAAGTAGGTGTGCGTCTTTGTCCTTTTTACTGTGATGTCCCGTCCCTGCAAGAGAAGGGTCCATCTGGCTGCTCTTATTTGGCTTACTGTACCGTCCTTGAGTCGTCCGTCCAGTAAAAGTTGGGTGGGGTTGTGTTCGGTCAGGATTGTGATGGGGTTCAGTCCGGTAATATATGAAAAGTACTGGACTGCCCAGAAAACTGCGAGCAGGTGCCTCTCACAGGCTGAAAATCCCTGCTCCACAGCATATAAAAGTCAGGAGGCGTAAGCTACGGGTCTTAACTGGTCATGCCGTTCCTGGAGGAGCACAGCTGAAAGGGTGCGGTCTGTGGTCGCTACCTCTATGGCGTAAGGGGAAAGCGGGTCTGGAACTTGTAGTGCGGGGGCTGCTATGAGTGCCTGTTTTAAAGAGTCCACAGCATCCGTATGCTGCGGAAGTCATTCCCAGGGTGCTCCCTTCTTTAGGAGGTCTGAGAGGGGCGCTGCCTTGCTGGCGAAACCGTCAATGTGGTTTCGGCAGTAGCCAACCAGTCCTAAAAATGACCGGAGGGCTGAAACATTCTGGGGAAGGGGCAATTTAGCGATCGAGTCTATTCTTTTATGCTCGATCTCGCGTTTACCGTGCGTGATAATTGTTCCCAAATATACCACTTTTTCTTCCAAAATCTGGGCCTTTTTGGGGTTGACTTTACAACCAATTGAATGTATTAGTTCCAGGAGTTCGGACAGAAGCTCAATGTGCTCTTCCTTGGTGTCTGTCTGCAGTAGTAGGTCGTCTACATACTGTACCAGACATTCGGGGCGAGAAAATTTTGCTAATCCATTTGCCAGCTGTCGGTGGAAAATGGAAGGGGAGTTGTGGAAGCCTTGTGGCAGGCATGTCCACGTGTACTGCTGTGTTTTAAAGGTGAAGGCAAATTTGTACTGGCACGCCTTTGCCAATGGAATGGACCAGAATCCATTACTGATGTCCAAAACCGTGAAGTAGCGGGAATTGAGTGCCTGCTTGAGCATGGTCTCGGGACTTGTTGCTATGTGGGGGCTGCTGCGGGGGTGACTTTGTTGAGTTCCCGATAATCAATGGTCAGTCGCCATGATCCATCGGGCTTTCTCACTGGCCAAATCGGGGCATTATTAGTGGAGGCTACTGATCTAAGTACGCCCTGCTCTAATATGATCTCTATTACTTTTAAGATTTCTCCCTCTGCCTCTAGGGGAAATCCGTACTGTTTTTGGGGTCTAGGGTCAGGTCCTGTTACTTGTACGGAGCCAGTCATCCGTCCACAGTCATGCTTGTGGGTCGCGAATGCTGCCCTGTTCTTTTGCAGGACTGCCCTAACCTGCTTGTCCGTGCTAAGCGTGGTCGGGTTGAACCAAAATTCGCCTACGGCGCTAATTTTGTTCATATATTCGCCTATGTTGAGCGTTGCAGGGGCTCTAGCGGATTTTGCCATCTTCCAGACACACTGGTTGACTGGATCGAATGAAAGGTGGTGGGAATTCATGAAGTTAATTCCCAGAATGTGTTCTGCTGTGTGGGGCAGGTCTACTAAAACTACGGAGTGTTTGGTGGTGATGGTTCCGATTTGAATGGGTACAGGGGCTGTGATCTGTCCCTGCTGTGAGTGGCCTGTAAAGCCACTGAGGGTGATAGTGGCTGTAGTGGGCCACGTGTCCTTTTGAAATAGGGTGGAGGAATTTATGGTGGTGCGGGACCCTCCTGTGTCCCAGAGAAATTCGATAGGCTGTCCCTGAATTTTCGCTGCAACTATGGGTCATCCTGACCTATCCCAAAGGGTGTCGCAGACCGAACTGGGGGAGCCCGTACACCGTCAGTCCGTTCCGGTCAAGTCCGTCTGATCCGAATGGGCGCTAACGCTATGGATGGGCTCTGTCTTTTTCTTACTCAGAGTGCCTGTCTGTTGGGCTCTCTGTGGCTTTTTAGGGGCATGGCACTCTTTGGCGAAGTGTCCCAACTGTCCGCAGTTGTAACACTCTAGTGACTTGGGTGGGGGGCTGTTCTTTCTCTCATTCACCCATTCGGGGTTGTGATGTGTTGCTTTTACTGTCTGCATGTCTACGGCGGCTTGCTTTTCTTCGGTGTTTTTAACTGTGGGTTTACTCTGAACAGATTGCTCCCAAACGCAGGACAATCTTTTAACTACCCACTTCTCGTTATGGGCCTCCTCTGAGGGATCATAACTCGTACAGGCTTTCTGTCCTGCATCTGTGGCTTGGGAGATAAGGGTGCGGGTCCATTTGGCCATGTTGTCTGGGGACAAATGGGCACGGTCTACGTCTCCGAAGACTGCTGCGAAGTGAATCCACAGGCGTCCAGCGAACGCTGTGGGGTGCTCAGATTTCTTCTGCCTACATTTATTGAGGCCATCTACGGGGTCACCCCGGTTATACCTGATCGCATCCAGGATCGCGGTATGCATTTCTGCACGGGTGCCTCCTCCTACATTCTGTGGGTCGGGAAGGGCTGCTGCTACCGACGGGTCTAAACTTAAAACCATGAGCTTTACATGCTCTCTCTCGCCCAGGACGTACAATGGCGTCTGACGTCTAACTGTGGCAAAGAAATGGTGGGGGTCTGAACTGGGGAGGAACGGTGTGATCTTCTCGCACGCGTCCCGTAATTGGGTCACAGTTAAGGGGGTGGAATATAGATATTCCGCATCGTCCGATGTGGCTGTGCGGTGGGTGGTTACAGGGTTCATTGGAGCCTGAACTACTGGCTCTGTGGGGGGTTGGGGTGCTTTTCTCTTTTGGGTCTTTCCCTGCACACATGTTCCCTGAACATATCTCTGCGCTGTTTCTTGTAACTCTTCCCAATCAGGGCCGTCTTCCTGGTCTAACTTTTCCCCAAAGGTTTCCTGAAAACCTTTCTGAACAGAAAGCAGTGATTGCAGCTCTGCAATCTGCTTCCGGCACTTTGCATGATCTATGGTGCTCTGTCTTTGTTCTGTGGTGGCAGTGTGGAGTGCTCTTAATGCTGCTTTTAGATCACTACACTGTTTCTGTAGCGTCTCTACCTGTTTTTCTGTCTCTTTTCTTCCCAGGACGGCACGTTGCGTGTCCTGATAGGCCTTTTCATACTGCGACTGGAAACTGCTTCAATGCGGCAGACAAGACTGGTGGCCCCGTTTGGCATCAGCAACCTCTTCATCCTTTGCTGCCAATTTCCTCCTCAATTCTAAATTCTCTTTCTCAACTTCACTTACATCAACTTTACTCGTCCGATGTAGGCTCTCAACTTCTTTGCGGAGCGTCGTGACGACCTCCTCTGTGCCTCGCAATCGTGCCAAACAGGACACGATTGCCATCGGCTTGCGAGCTTTTCCCAAGCTCTTTTTGTGTATCTCGCTCAGGTTCTCCCCAGTATGCCCTATACTTCCGGGACCTGATTCCTCATTATTACAGAAATCATTCCACAGGGGCCATCCTTTGCCCTTGAGATATTTCCGGATTTCCTCCTCCCAAATGGGACACTGTCCCACTCTACTGCTGCTGGTCGCTGTGGCCACAAATTCCTCAGGGTTCATGAGGCGCTGCATTGCCTGCATGGCCATCTCTCCTATCCGACTGCTTCTTTTAAATTTGGAACAGGTGGCTAAGGCGGTGTTGTAGATGCGGGTACGGCTTTCGCTATTTTCCGAAAATACAGACTTCCGACAGTTTTGACGCAACAAAAATCTATCAGTTTTACCTTACAGCCCTATTAGTTATGTATGCATACACACACTTCCGAATTATGACTATTGATCAGAACTGCTTGAACACTTGTGGTTTTCTGTTTCCAATTGGGTTTCTAATTCAAATTTCTTGGGTTCTCCCGGAGTGGTTTTCCACTTCTAGATCGGGTCCCGTCAGGATGTCGCCAAAATGTTGCTCGTTTTAGCCTTAGTTTAATTGCTCTTATTTTGTCACCTTTGCTCTTGAGTCGCCAGGTATCTTTCTGATACCGCCACGTGGTTCAAGTCCGAGTAATGATTAATAATCCAACACACCGCTTAGTATGAGTTAAATCAACGCTCATTTATTATATACAGCAATTAATACTTATACATTAATTCTACTTCTAAGCTACTTCCTACAACTAACAGGCCAATACTTAACTTTGGAAATGGCCCACCAGGTCAGGGAAACGAATGGCCTTTCGTATGGGTTCTGAGCCTGCGGGATTCAAAGCTGCTACAGGTCGATAGTCAGGAGTGCCTATCTCGTAGCGAGTTGGAGTAAGACATCCGTTTCTCGCGGCTGTTGCAGAGGGTCTCGAAGGGTGCGGAGAGGAGAAGAAGGGAAGCAGGGAGGAGAAAAAGGTTGATTTGAACTTGGCCCCTATTCTTATAGTCCCCAGGGGCTTCCCGCCTCTCAGGGCGGACCTTGTACCTGGTTCCAAGTGATTGGACTTGGTCTCAATCACTTGGTTCGATATTCTCCAATGCTGGAGCGATTCCTTGATCGAGGGGTGGTCGTTTACCTCTCTTTGTGTCATACTTTAATGCAGGTGGCTGGGGTGTTGTTATGTTGATGGCTGCAGGTATCGATTCGGTCTGGCTTCCCCAGAGGCGAATATACTGTTTTACCTGCAGCTGTCTGTTTGAGTCCTGTTGGCTGATTTTCCCATCAGCCTCTTCTGTTCGCCATTTTAAATCGGGGTTTGGCCATTCTAATCGGGAGTTAGCCATTTTACATGGCTATAGGAGTGGCCGGGGTCAGCAGGAGTCAGCTGACTTGCGGAAGTGCAATGGGGGGAGTAAACCAGCTAGGATGGGTCCTAGCCCGGGGTGGGGGAGGGGGGGAATCGAGTTGCTGCTGCTAAGGTCAAGGAGCGAGTGTGGGGGGGTGGGGGGGGGGGTCGAGACGGGGGTATGCCGCTGTGGGGAACGGGCCGGGTGTGGGGTGCGGGCACGTGGATGGCCGAGAAGGGGGTCATGGCTAGTCGGCGGACGGATAGCCCCCTGATCCGGTTGATAACCTGGAATGTAAGGGGACTGAATGGGCCGGTTAAGCGGGCCCGCGTGTTCGTGCACCTGAAGGGGCTCAAGGCGGATGTGGTTATGCTCCAGGAGACATACCTGAAGGTGGCAGACTAGGTAAGACTGAGGAAAGGGTGGGTAGGTCAGGTGTTTCACTCGGGGCTAGATGCCAAAAATCGAAGGGTGGCGATCTTGGTGGGAAAGAAGGTGTCATTCGAGGCGTCGAGCATTGTGGCAGACAATGGCGGTAGGTACATAATGGTAAGTGATAAGTTGCAGGGAGAGAGGGTGGTACTGGTCAATGTGTATGCTCCGAACTGGGACGATGCGGGTTTTATGCGGCGTATGTTGGGTCGGATCCCAGACTTGGAAGTGGGGGGCCTGATAATGGGGAGACTTTAACACGGTGTTGGATCCGGCACTGGATCGCTCCAGGTCTTGGACGGGTAGGAAGCCGGTGGCGGCTAGAGTGTTGAGGGGATTTATGGACCAAATGGGAGGGGTGGGCCCTTTGAGATTTGCAAGGCCGGGGGCGAGGGAATTTTCATTCTTCTCACATGTCCATAAGGCTTATTCTCGAATCGACTTTTTCATTTTGAGTAGGACGCTGATAGCGAGAGTAGAGGATACCGAGTATTCAGCAATAGCCATTTCAGACCACGCCCCGCATTGGGTGGACTTGGAGATGGGGGAGGAGAGGGACCAGCGCCCGCTGTGGCGCTTGGAGGTGGGGCTGTTGGCGGACGAGGAGGTGAGCGAGCGGGTCCGAGGAAGTATAGAGAGGTACTTGGAGACCAACGACAACGGGGAGGTCCGAGTGGGGATGGTAAGGGAGGCACTGAAGGCGGTGGTGAGGGGAGAGCTGATCTCCATTCGGGCTCACAAGGAGCGGAGGGAGCAGGGGGAGTGGAAGAGGCTGGTGGGGGAGATGGTGAGGGTAGACAGGAGGTATGCGGAAGAACCTGAGGAAGGATTGTTGAGGAAGAGGCGCAGCCTCCAGGCCGAATTCGACCTGGTGACCACCAGGAAGGCAGAGGTGCAGTGGAGGAAGGCCCTGGGGGCGGTCTACGAGTATGGGGAAAAGGCTAGTTGGATGTTGGCGCATCAGCTTCGGAAGCGGGACGCAGCTAGGGAGATCAGGGGAGTTAAGGACAGGGGAGGGAGCGTGGTGCGGAGTGGGGTTGGCATCAATGGGGTTTTCAGGGACTTCTACGAGGAATTGTACCGATCCAAGCCCCCACGTGAGGAGGGAGGGATGGGCCGTTTCCTGGACCAATTGAGGTTTCCAAATGTGGAAGAGGGACTGGTGGCCAGACTGGGGGCCCCGTTTGGGCTGGAGGAGCTGATCAAAGGGATAGGAAGCAAGCAGGCGGGGAAGGCACCGGGACCGGACGGTTTCCCGGTCGAGTTCTATAAAAAATCTGTTGGGCCCGCTGTTAGTTAGGACCTTTAATGAGACAACAGAGGGGGAACTTTACCCCCGATGATGTCTTGGGCACTGATCTTTTTGATCCTGAAGCGGGACAAGGATCCCCTGCAATGTGGGTCTTACAGACCAATTTCCTTGCTAAATGTAGATGCCAAGGTGCTGGCGAAGGTCTTAGCCACGAGGATTGAGGATTGTGTGCCGCAGATCATCCATGAAGACCAGACGGGGTTTGTGAAGAGGAGACAGTGAACGCGAATGTGCGGAGGCTTTTGAACGTTATCATGATGCCTGCGAGGGAGGGGGAGGCGGAGATAGTGGTGGCGATGGACGCTGAGAAAGCCTTCGATAGGGTAGAGTGGGGGTACCTGAGGGAGGTGCTGAAGAGGTTCGGGTTTGCGGACGGGTTTGTCAGGTGGGTTAGGCTGTTGTATGAGGTCCCGATGGCGAGTGTGGCCACAAATAGGAGGAGGTCTGAGTACTTTTGGTTGCACCGAGGGACGAGACAGGGGTGTCCCCTGTCCCCTCTGCTCTTCGCACTGGTGATTGAACCCCTGGCTATGGCACTGAGAGAGTCGAGGAACTGGAGGGGGTTGGTGCGGGGTGGGGAGGAGCATAGGGTGTCGCTTTATGCTGACGAACTGCTGCAGTATGTGGCGGACCCGGTGGGAGGAATGCCAGTGGGAATTTGGGTACTTTTCAGGGTACAAGCTCAATATGGGGAAGAGCGAGCTGTTCGTAGTTCAGCTAGGGGACCAGGAGAGGGAGATTGGTGAGCTCCCACTAAAAAGGGCGGAGAGGAGCTTCAGATATTTGGGGGTCCAAGTGGCCAGGAGCTGGGGGCCCTGCATAGGCTTAACTTTACAAGGCTGGTGGAGCAAATGGAGGAGTTCAAGAGGTGGGATGCGTTGCCACTGTCCTTGGAGGGTAGGGTGCAGTCAATCAAAATGACGGTGCTCCCAAGGTTTTTGTTCCTGTTCCAGTGCCTCCCCGTGTTGATCCCGAAGGCTTTTTTCAGGCGGGTTAACAGGAGTATAATGGGGTTTGTGTGGGCGCGAGGGACTCTGAGGGTGAGAAGGGTGTTCCTGGAGCAGAGTAGAGATAGGGGGGGCTGGCGCTGCCCAACCTCTGTGGGTACTACTGGGCTGCCAATGCGACAATGGTGCGCAAGTGGGTGATGGAGGGGGAGGGGGCTGCATGGAAGAGGCTGGAGACGGCGTCCTATGTGGGTACGAGTCTGGGGGCGCTGGCAACGGCGCCGCTCCCTCCAAGGAGGTATACCACGAGCCCGGTGGTGGTGGCAGCCCTCAAAATTTGGGGGCATTGGAGGCAGCAAAGGGGGGGAAGTTGGGGCCTCGGCATGGACCCCATTACGGGGGAACCACCGGTTCGCCCCAGGAAGAACTGGTGGAGGGTTTTCGGGGTGGCACAGGGCAGGGATACGAAAGTTGGGGGACCTGTTTGTGGACGGGAAGTTCGCGAGCCTGGGTGAGCTGGAGGAGAAGTACGGGCTCCCCCCCGGGGAACACCTTCAGGTACTTACAGGTAAGGGCGTTTGCCAGAAGGCAGGTGGTGGAATTCCCGCAGCTACTGCCACACACAGTACAGGGCAGGGTGCTCTCGGGGGGGTGGGTGGGAGTGGGGACGATCTCGGAAACTTACCAGGTGATGCAGGAGGAGGAGGTGGCCTCGGTGGTGGAGTTGAAAGGTAAGTGGGAGGCGGAGTTGGGAGAGGAGATCGAAGAGGGGATGTGGACAGATGCCCTAGGGAGGGTGAATTCTTCCTCTTCGTGCGCGAGGCTCAGCCACATACAGTTTAAGGTGCTGCACAGGGCACACATGACCGGGACAAGGATGAGCCGGTTCTTTGGGGGTGAGGACAGGTGTGTTAGGTGCTCAGGGAGCCCAGCAAATCACACCCATATGTTCTGGGCATGCCCAGCGCTGGAGGAATTTTGGAAGGGCGTAGCGAGGACGGTGTCGAGGGTGGTAGGATCCAGGGTCAGATCGGGCTGGGGGCTCGCAATATTCGGGGTGGCAGAGGAGCCGGGAGTGCAGGAGGCAAAAGAGGCCGGAATTCTGGCCTTTGCGTCCCTGGTAGCCCGGCGAAGGATTCTCCTTCAGTGGAAAGGTGCGAGGCCCCCAAGCATGGAATCCTGGATCAGCGATATGGCAGGGTTCATTAAATTGGAGAGAGTGAAATTCGCCTTGAGAGGGTCGGTACAAGGGTTCTTTCGGCGGTGGCAACCGTTCTTAGACTTTCTGGCAGAACGATAGACATTGGTCAATGGCAGCAGCAGCTCCGGGGGGCGGGGGGTGGGGGGGGGGGGGGTTACTTTATTTTTGTTTATGTTATTTACACTGGAGGGTCTGAGGGGCTGTATACACTTGTTGTGTTAAGTCGGGGTGTTAATGTTAATTTATTATTTATGTACAGGGGGGAGGGGTTTGGGGGGTTGCTTTTTAAGATTGTGTTTTGTACTTAACCCTGTTGGGTTCTTTTTTCTTTCTCATTTTGTTATTGATATTTTATGAAAACCTTTAATAACAATTATTTTTTTAAAAAAATAAAGCAGAAAACGCATACAGCCATGGAAATATTTTGAAGTGTCACGCATCTCATATAGAATGAATTAAACATGATACACTCGTTGGTCAGCCGCTAAACTGATATTTCAAAACGAGCCTTCATTTTACTGAAGGACGATTGATATATGCTGTACTTGTGATGCAAAAGGTTTTTTTGTAACTTACAAGTTCTGTAGTGGTCTGTCTTTCAGCTGTTTTGAGCAGATGAACTGTTTGTATTTTGATAGATTTTTGACTGTAGAACGCAGAAGAGTTAAAATTGCCTGCATCGTCAGCAGAGTTTGTGTTCCAGGATTATGCATCAAGGTGGGATGTGTTATCCAATTATGCATTCTATCTCAACAAGCCCACAATACCTTCACAAGTGAAGAATATCACATTTTATGAGAGGCAATCGTGGGAGTAATCATTTAAATAGAACAGTTCTTATATTAACCAATATTCCTATGTGACAACAATGTTCTCACTTCATGAAGAAAGGAATGGACAACATAGATCACAGATCATAGAATTTACAGTGCAGAAGGAGGCCATTCGGCCCATTGAGTCTGCACTGGCCCTTGGAAAGAGCACCCTACTTAAGCCCACACCTCCACCCTATCCCCGTAACCCAGTCTAGCTTTTTTGGACATTAAGGGCAATTTAGCATGGCCAATCCACCGAACCTGCACATCTTTGCACTGTGGGAGGAAACCGGAGCACCCAGAGGAAACCCACGCACGCACAGGGAGAACACATGGGGAACATGCGCAGACTGCACAGACAGTGACCCAAGCCGGGAATCGAACTTGGGACCCTGGAGCTGTGAAGCAGTTGTGCTATCCACAATGCTACCGTGCTGCCGTACTGCTCATTATTGAATGAGCGTGATCAGAGAGTGCAATGTTTTAATGCAATGTTTAGGAGGCCATTCAACCCATCGAGTCTGCACCAACCTTTCAAAAGACAATCCTACCGAGGCCCACTCCCCCACTCTATTCCTGAAACTCCACCCTAAGGGGCAATTTAGCATGGCCAATCCTTCTAACCTGCACATCTTTGGACTGTAGGAGGAAACTGGAGCACCCGGAGGAAGCCCACGCAGACACATGGAGAAAGTGCAAACCCGGGGTCAGAATTGAACCCAGGTCCCTGGGGCTATGAGGTAGCAGTGCCACTGTGCCACCGTGCTGCCCTTGTGCCTAACAGGACAATTGCTCTCAGTAGAATTCTAATTAAGTATTTTAAACATTTCTGTGTAACAAATGGGTAACAGGTTAAAAAAATGTATAATTTTTTCCAGTGGGAATCATATTCACATACCCTGATGGGAACATGACTTCTAATCTTAAATCTCGCTTGTGACTTCCGCGCTCTGAATTCCGTCATTCTATTCAATGTAACTTACTGCATTACCCAGCAATCCCATTTTAAATTGCACGGTGCCAGTGTGTCATCGCACTTGGGGAAGAAAAGATCTGTGCACTTTGGCCCGATTGTTTGCTGCTCAACAGGAGCATAATGGTTAATATGTTAAGTTCAGAGGTCGAGCAAAAGAAAGATTAATCAAAAGTAACCACCATAAATCTCTTAACTTCAATTATTGACTTGCTTCTGCTGGCGATATGGCTGCATATAACTTCCCAGATTCAAATATCTAAAGTAAAGATCATCGTTCAAAATATCTCTTTATACGAACATACAAAATATGAAGCAGGCCATTCGGCCCTTCAAGCCTGCTCCGCCATTCAATAAGATTATGGCTGATCTGTTTGTGTTTTTAAGTCCAGGTTCCCATCTACCACCCCTCTCCCCCAATAACCTTTGATTCCCTTGCCGAACAAGAATCTCCCTAGCTCTGCTTTAGAAATATTCAATGACCCGCCTTCACCAGCTTCTGAGGCAGAGAGTTCCAGACGAATTTTAGAGTGGTCAATTCTCATCAGTTTTATGGATTGCAATACGCCAGTTTTTACAAGCAATGAGAAAAGATCTTTATCACATCCAAAGCAATGCCACCAGTAGTGGACCGTGCTGCTAGAATCTTTAAGTTTGCAATAGCTTGTTTAAGCCATTCCGATTCAGGCAAATTCTGCTTCAGATGGTGTTCGAGTGCAATTCCTGATGATAGCCTTTGCAGTGTGGCGCCTTTAAGATGATAGTTTGAGTTGATCTCATTTATGGTACCACACATTGTGATTTGCTTCTGATAAAAACATCAGATTTATGGGCAAATAAAAATGAAAAACGAGAGTTGCATGTATCCTTCTGATAGTTCTTCACATGCTCAGAGGCTAGGAATAGAGGGCAAATCATATGCAGTCAGAAATCAAATGTTGCACTGCAAAATGTAAGGAAGTGAGAAAAAAAAGAATAATTTTCCAGTTGCAATAATATGTTGGAAGGATCTGAATCCCTAGATTGGCAAATACCAGAATTTAAAGTCTGGCCACGTTAGGATTTCACCAGTCTCTTGATGCTTAATTTAAGGATCGGAAGTTATATTTCACTGATAATCTGCCAAACAGTTAAAATCACCACTCTCAATATTGATCCGATTACAGATATTTACACATGGGAAAGGGAGATTGGAGGTTTTTGCCCTTATTCAAGATGTGACATCTTATACAATGTATTTTCACAATCGAATTACCATAATTTTATTTGTACAAAGTAAAAGGACATTTAAATGGAAGCTTCTGTTTCACCCCTCCCTTTGTGGAATGTGAACATGACCTAATAGCAGCGAACAAATTATTTCCCTGTACCCATGGCAGAATTGCCTGTTGATATTCAGGAATGAAATATCAGTATAATCCCAATTCAGCCATGTTAACACAAGAATTGACCTATTTGGATCTGGGCATCCTAGTGCATGGATTTGAAAAGGTCAGTATTCAAGTGCAGCAAGTAATTAGCAAGGCTAAAATAATGCTATTGGTCATTGCAAGGAGAATTGAATAGAAGAGCAGGGAGGTTATGTTTTAGTTACACAGGACATTGGAGAGACCATGGCCGTGATTCTCCGATCCCGCGCCGGGTCGGAGAATCGCGGGGGGTGCGCGAATCCCGCCACGCCGCTCCGACGCCGGGCCGCCGATTCTCCGG
Organism: Scyliorhinus torazame; assembly: GCF_047496885.1. Lineage (NCBI taxonomy): Eukaryota > Metazoa > Chordata > Chondrichthyes > Carcharhiniformes > Scyliorhinidae > Scyliorhinus > Scyliorhinus torazame. The sequence continues at coordinate 116,421,345 of NC_092724.1, read as the reverse complement.
AGACTGGAGAATCGGTGGCAATCATGCGGGTGCGAACGCCACGCGCCGGACGGGAGCCGTTGAAAGCGGCCCCTGCGGTGATTCTGCGCGCTCGACTGGCCGAGTGCCCGCCAAGTTCCGCCGAATCCCGCCGGCGTCATTTGTGTATGGTCCTACCCAGCGGGACCTCGGCATTCTGGCTGCGGGGGCCGTCCTGGTGGTGGCGCGGAGGGAGCCGACTCTGGGGTGGGCCTTCACGGTGCCAGGCCCGCGATCGGGAGCAACCGATCGGCGGGCACGCTAATTCCGGGGGGGGGGGGGCCTATGTTCCTTCGCACCGGGCTCCTGCAGGGCTCTGCCATGTTGCCCGCGGGCCGGCGCGAAGACGGCCGTGGCGCGCATGCGCGGATCCGTGCCGGCCATGGCGGGCTGGATTTCGCCACCGGAGCAGAGCTCCGGCGCCATTCTAACCCCCGAGGGCGGGGAGAATAACTGGGCCTGGAGGCCCGTTGACACTGGCGTCACTTGCGCCGGTATTGACACCGGCGTCAACGCTTGGCAAGGATTTCGGAGAATCCCGGCCCATATCTGGAGTACTGTGTACAGTATTGGTCTCCCTATTTAAGGAAAAATGTGAATGCATTGGAAGCAGTAGGAGAGGATTTACATAGATCATACAGTGCAGAAGGAGGCTCAGAACAGGCCTAGGCTCCAGCTTCCCTCTGAGTGGCGGTTCACTGGGATGTTCCTTCTTCTGACAGCTGTGGATCTTCGATTGTGAGGTTCTATCCAGTGAGTGACCCAGAGCCTGCCTATTAGTTAATCCCACCAAGGTGTGAGTATTTACACTGGTGGCGGGTCCGGGTGACAGATGTGACGCCTCTTCAATGGTGGTGTCCGAGAATTTTCCTTTGGAGCTGCTTGTGTCCATGTTTTCCAAGGGGCACGAGGATGGGCTGGGCTGGTCAACTGATTGCCCTGCGAGTGAAGGGAGATCGCATTAATGTATCACAGAGAATAAATGATGGGATAATGTTTACTCACGGGAGGCTTGAAAAATGACTGTGTGTCCTGAGGGTTCTCACTTTTCTCTGCACAGGCTCCTCCCCGGCCATTTAAGGGCTCTTTCCTCAAAGGGGGTGAGGCATCTGGGATTGCGCATGACCCCGGCTGGCTGTATCGCTCATGCCTGTATTGCTTGAGTTTGTCCTGCAATGAGACAGATGGAGAGAGTGTAGGCGGGCGTCCTGCCAGGTCTGAAGGTGTTGAGGTGTAGTATATGTGGGACTTGAGTGGGATCTGGAATGTGAGGAGCAGAGTAGATATTGGGGAGACTATGAAGACTGTGGGGGTGGGAGAAAAGGGCCTCATGACAAGTGTTGGAAACCCACGAGGTGGTTGGCTAAGAGATCACCTTGGAGGTGTGAAGGGATTCAGTGAGAGACTGAAGGTGGTAGACCTAACTTTGGCCAGGTAAAGAAGGTCATACTTTTTTCTTGTGGCACTGCTACCCTGTCTTCTTCTGCAGGGAGCTGGCACTGACTAGCGATGCCACTGCCTCCCGGGCAGGGGGTGGACACCTTGCTGGATGGAAATCTGCAAGACCATGGATAGAGGGCATCTCACCATTGCTGCACACCATCTAGGTGTCTGGTCAGGGCTCCCTCTGAGAAACACAGTGCTGGCTTCCTGGCAGCTATTCCCTCAAATGGATCTGGAACAAGTGCTGGGGAGGCATTTATATGGAGCTCCCCAATGATTACAAAAGTTGAGTTGACCCCGGTCGAGTGAATTAGTGGGAGGCTGTCACAAGCACGCCGTGAGTCATGTGGTTAAAATAAAATTGTCAAAGAGGCCCAATATTCCGGGAGGTTTCCTGTCAACAGAACCGTGGGATTCACACTAGTTTTCTCACCAAAACCGACACTTTGCCAAATCTTGGTAAGACTCTGCCCATATCTTGTACTAACTTGGTACCTAATCAAATCATTAATGGGCCCAATTTTAACTCATTCAAAATTCATTCCCTTATACAGAGCTAAATTATGGCCCTAATCCTCTGATGTTCAGAGCACCAAAATTTGAACTTAGTCTGTGTTGCTCGTTGGAACATGCAGAAGTCCTGATGCACACAAATGTACTGAAATTTCCCCAGGAAGGTTAAACGTTCGATGGGCTGAATTTCACTCTCCAGGGCTCTTTGCAAATGTCTCTGACATTGAGCTCAGTGTCAGGGACTTGGGAGAGATACATGTGACTTACTTGAATGTTATGCTGATTAATACTTGGTCTAACTCAATGATTATCCCATATAATTGAACTGAGCAGTACAATTGACCTTACAAATCACCTAGCCCGGCCCAACATCATTATCTCCTGACCTGACTATCCCCCAACCTGACCACCTCCCTGATACAGCTGCCCCCATGACCTGACCACCTCTCCAACCTGACCCAACCACCCTGCAAACTGACCATACACATGACCCGACCTGACTACCCAGCCCTGACCTGTGCACCCACCCCGACCTTCTCCAAATACTCCTCTGACCCAACCAACATCCCCAAGCTGACCTAACCACCTCACCAACCCGACTACCTGATGGCCCAACCCAGCTACTCCCTCCCCACCCGACCTGATTTGAATGCCCACCCACACAACCCTCTCCTCTGCCCAGACTACCCACTCGCCCACCCACTCATTCACCCACTCTCTTACTGAAAAGACTTAAGACCTTTAAAAACCTACCTGAATACCACAGCCAGTGACATCTAAAGGGGTGTCCTTTCTACCATTGTCTCTCCTGCACTCACTGAACTTGCCCTGGAGAATTCGTGCTGGCCAATTTCAGCTGCAGCCAGAATGGGAAGCCCCATCGGAAAATGGGTAGTACCATTGGGGCAGAAAACATCATGGACAGCGCAATGTGCCCGGCCACTCACTGGGGCTTTGGGGACATTGCTTCAGGGGATTGTTTAATCTTAGAATAGATTTTGGTTAAATCATAGCTTTTTATTCTTTCTTATATGATTAATAGGGGAAAGGGATGGTTAGGAAGAGTCACCTTTAAAACCTAATCACTTATTTATGCTGTTGAATAATGATCAGAAAATATGCAGCCCAGGGCATCATTTGGAATGTTTTGCTTCCAAATATAGCCATTCAGAATTCAATTTACAAAAGTGCATCCTACTGTGCTTGTTGTAAAATATGCCAGTTGTGTCCCATATGCCAGCTGTGCTATTTGCACGGTTGCTGGGATACGATTGCAGCAATGAAGGCCTGCCTGAGTGACAACTATAACAACAGTAAATCTGCCAGCTGCTAACTATCTAATCGTGCACTTTACTAACAACGCTAAACAATAAAGCTGTGGCACCAAAGAGAAGAAAACAATGCAAGAGAAAAGGAAGCCATACATTACAACTTGTGCACAACAAAAGATCTCTTCATCTATGCAATTTAATCGCTAAAAGAACTGGATGCATGAAACAACCCGAGTAAACATGCCCCCGCAACAGATTCTTCAACTCAGCATCTCTTTGTAACAGGTGATCTGATAATTAAAGCAAAGCCAGACTTACTCTGTGATTGGTTAATACATTCATGGGGACTCACCTTCAGTTCAAAGTTCATACACAAACAGACAGACTCAAGGTTCCCCGATCTTAGAGGAAACATTCTCCCATTTCACAACTGAAAAAGCAACCTGCTGGAGACCAGCCATGATGGGCCAACGGGGTCAAGAACAAATGACTACTATTGTGCTAAACAGGAATGAATACTAGATTTTCTTTCTGTGGAAAAAAACCCAAATCTGTCAACATACCATATTTACAACAGCTCATTATTTAAAACTATAGCAAACCCATATGACCCCATGCGTTTTTATTTTGTATCTGCGCTTAGTCATGTATTTTACTTGTCATACTTTTGCTGCTCGCTTAAGGTTAATGAAGAGGGTTTGCAAGAACTTTCTCTTTATGATATGTAACTGAGAAATTCAGTATTCTGTTAGGATCTGGATGACTTTGTAATACAGCAGGTAATGAAAGTTTGGGGCCACATACGTCAGACGTCTGACAGAAAACAGACAGGTCTGCAGTGTCATGATGTTCAGGTAAACATCATAGCACAAACATACATACATACTGATGGACAGATCAATGGACCAATCAAACACACAACACCACAGCCAATCACAGGCAAGAACATACACAGTACAAAACAGGGAACACGACACTTCCTGGGCATTCCAGCAGGAGACAGCTCAGGGCACAGAGCTCATAGCAAGCCACTCAGACATCCACCATGTGCTGAGTGCAACTACAAGATAGTATTAGGAATAGGTCCACAGATTCTAGGGTTATGATCGAACCTCAGTAACCAGTTTACCACTGTAAATAAATGTTAGTAATAAAACTGAGTTGTACCATTCGCAACCGTGTTGGGTCGTCTGTGTAGCAGAGTACCCAACACATCATAGTACCAGGAGTAACTGTGGGACCTACCTACGAATCCTCCGGAATCTGCCATCCTGCACCATGGACGCCGTCAGCACACCGCAGCCGCTACAAGTCGCTGGAAACCTCGGCGTTAATTGGAAGCTGTTCAAACAGCGCTTCCAGCTCTTCCTGGAAGCCAACGAAAAGGAGAGCGCCAGAAAGATCGCCATCCTCCTCTCCACGGCAGGTCAACACGCCATCCATGTCTACAACTCCCTGGTGTTCGCGGAAGGTGAGGACAAGACCAAGTACAAGACGGTCCTTCTCAAACTCGACCAACACTTCAACGTCGAGGTCAACGAGTGTTTCGAGAGGTATCTCTTCCAACAGCGCCTGCAGGGTAAGGATGAGCCCTTTCAATCCTTCCTTACGCATCTCCATATACTCGCGCAGTCCTGCGGTTACGACACCACCTCTGATTCCATGATTCGGGACCAGATCGTTTTTGGGGTCACCTCGGGCACCCTACACCAGCAGCTCGTAAAAATTAAAGGCTTCACCCTAACCTCCGCAATCGAAGCCTGTGTCCTGCATGAAAACGCGACTAGACGCCACTCCCAATTTCAGGCGGTCGAATCGGCGCGGCAGGGGTCCTACGCGGCCGGATCGGCGAGGCAGGCGTCCTACGAGGCCGAACGGGTGCAGGCGATCGAGTTCCTCCCGGCCCGGGCGAGGGCGGCCATTTTGCGCGCTTTTCGAGGCCTCCCGCGTTTGTGCACGCCAAAAACGACGTTGACACAGAGGAACGTGATGCGCAGGCGAGCTCGACGCAAGACTGAACTGCGCATGCACGGTGGCGCAACAAATGCCATGACGTCACGATGTGCGGCAACTGTGGAGCCGCACATTTAAAGCGGCAATGTCCCGCAAGAAACCGACAATGCCTCCGCTGTGGCAAGATGGGCCACTACGCTGCCTACTGTCGAGCAGCTCAACCTGCCAATGTTCCCCAATTCCGACAACCTCACATGGAAGTGCGGACCATTCAGCCGCCTTACTATGAATCGTGCCCAGACGATATCCAGACCAGTGACACAGATGACCGGGACGCCTTCCGTGTTGTGGTCATTGATGGGAACCGGATGTCTCCAGCCAGGACCCACCAGCCGTTGCAAGTGAACACTGTCAATCCGGGTGATGAATGGTGTGCCACCCTAACGGTCAACCCAAATTCGTCGCCCACCTACTAGACTGGACTTATGAGCCTGTTTGTATATTGAACTCATAATACCACTGTGTTAATATGTTTCTGTTCTTCCTTGGCGTTACAGGAGTTCGTTTTGTCGTTCAACATTTCCCCGTTCTTTGTTTATGGTACAACCTCGTTGTTATGTCGCACCCGACATCTGTTGAGCTGCTCGCAGAAAAATACTTTTCACTGTACCTCAGTACACGTGACCATAAACAAATCCAATCCAATCCCTTGTATATAGTTTAGCCCCATGTACATGCTGTAGATATTGCACACACACACATTCAGCTGCACTCAGTACACATCTCTATTTATAACCACATAGGCACATGTTCTTGTAAAAAAGGGGGAATGTCATAATATTCAGGTAAACATCATAGTACAAATATACATACATACTGATGGACAGATCAACTGACTAATCAACACACACACACAACACCACAGCCAATCACAGGCAAGAGCATACACAGTACAAAACAGGGAACACAACACTTACTGGGCATTCCAGCAGGAGACAGCTCAGGGCACAGAGCTCAAAGCAAGCCACTCAGACATCCACCATGTGCTGAGTGCCACTACAAGCTAGTATGAGGAATAGGTCCACAGATTCTAGGGTTATGATCGAACCTTAGTAACCAGTTTACCACTGTAAATAAATGTTAGTAATAAAACTGAGTTGTACCATTCGCAACCGTGTTGGTTCATCTGTGTAGCAGAGTACCCAACACATCATGCAGCATGGTTGACGATTGGCTAACTCACCAATGGAAATTCCAGGGAAAGGACGATTAGGATTTTTCCCACAGAGCTCCAGATAATCCTGTAATCCAATGCTTCAACAGATAGGGATAATACCAGTTGAAGCAGGCACCTTCACAATACTGGATATAAATAGTAAATGTGGAATTGGTGAGTTAGCTTGGGAAAGTAAGGAGATGCAAAAACAAGAGAGAAAATAAATAAGAACATTATTTTTAACAAACAAAGGAAAGGAGACCAAGACAAGGGGGAAAAAAGCAACAGGAAAAGCTAAGCTTGTAAAACTGGAATCAAGTTTGTTTGTGCCATGTTTGATGCTAGTTTCACTTTTATTATTTAAAGTAATTAAAGTAAAGACTTGTTGGGACTTGCAATTTTGAAAAAAAAATCATATGTGTAAAGCATTTGGCAATTTATGATGTCACCCTTCTTCCAGCAGAAGGTTAATAAATATCTCCTGGAAGAATTAAATTCTGAGCACAGGCGAGAGCCATTACATTGGAGCAGAACTATGTATGAGCAGTGTACCTTCAAGGTTCAAAACCGTACAAATGTTCTGGTGCTGAAGTATTTCAGGGCTACTGTTATGAATATTTATTCCTTTAGAGTAAAAGACACCTGGGAATATAGGTCCAAACATTCTACGAAGAGAAGTTAAAGTAAGAGGCTACTTATTGTTATGTCATGCTGTTTGATTAACATAAGTTGCTACTGACCATAGACGACATTGAAAGACACTCCAGTCCTTGAAGTAAGTTGAAAGGATTTATTCAGTAACAACAACTAGATAAATGAGTTTGACCCTCTGCTGATCTAACTCTAGCAACTCAGTGATAATGGCTAACTGTACAACTGGGATCTAGGCTACTGTAGTGACCCAGCCTGAGATCTAAACTATTCTGGTGCTAATCCTACAGTCCCTGCCAGGAGTGACCGGGAGGGTCTATTGTATGCCTGGTTTTATAATGAGATGTGTAGTGCCTTCTAGTGGTCGTGCCACAGCCGGGTGTTCTGATTAACCCCTTAGTTTCATGTCAGTCTACATATCATTACACTTATTACCCAATATAAGTAGTAAACCTGAGGATGACCACAAAGTTAATATAGAGAAGGTGGAAGATAAGGGATTTTTTTTTTTTACTTCTACATTCATTGGATATGGGTATCATTGGCCAGGCCAGAACTTATTGCTCATCCCTAAGTGCCCACGAGAAAATGGGGTGAGCAGCCTTCTAGAATTGTTGCAGTGTGTGTGGTGTAGGTACACCCACTGTGCTGTTAGGTAGGGAGTCCGATGTCAGTGAAAGAGCTGTTACCGAATAAGAATGTTGTGGGACTTGCAGGTCTCACTGCCCTTGCCTGCCAGATGACAGAAATTGAGGATTTGGAAGGTGCTACTGAAAGAACCTTGGTGAGTTGCTGCTGTGCATTTTGTAGCTGGCACATACTACTGCCACTGTGTGGTGGTGGTGTAGGGAGTGTTTAATGTGAAGAATGAGGAGCCGATTAAGCCGACTGTTTTTCCCAGGATGATGTAGAGCTTCTTCAGTGTTGTTGGAGCTGCACTCATTCAGGCAAGCAGAGAGCATTGCATCCTGACTTGAGCCTCATAGATGGTGGACAGGCTTTGGGAATCGGGAGGTGTGTTGCTCCCTGCAGAATATCCATCTTCTGACCTGCTCCTGTAGCCACTGTATTTATCTGTCTGATCAGTTAACGATAACCCCCAGGATGTTAATGGTGGGGGATTTGACATTGGTAATATCATTGAATTTCAAAGAGAGGTGGTTCGACCTTCTCTTGTTGGAGATGGTCTTTGTCTAGCACTTTGTGTGGCATACAAATTGCCACTTCACAGACCAAGCATGACTGTTGGATTTGGGGTAATAGTGTGGTTGGAGGATTGTTTAACATGCAGAAAACTGAGAGTAGGAAGAAATGGACCATTGTCACATTGTCAAGCTGTAATTGGTCAGGTGCCATAGGGATCAGTAGTGGAGCTATTTGCAATCGATGAGTGCAATGTAACCACGCATTGCGCCCAGGGCAGTTCTAGGTGTGCCGGTTAAATCGTGGGAAAGGCCAAAATCGAGATTCGCACCTTTGTTATCTAACCGCTTGCTGCCGATGGCGAGTTTCGGATCATATCCAACTATGGAGAGCATATCATTAACCCTGATTTGCATTAATTTCCAACTCATTAGCGAGATTGAAGCCGAATGCAACAGTCTCGCCGGAAATTAACTGGCTCCCCAACAAGAAATCACACGGGCGCCGTTTAGTACTCCTTTTTAAAAACCTGAAGCTGGCACAATGGCTGCTGAGGGCAACTGAGGAGGTGATGAACCATTTCCGTTTTCCAACATGCAGCTCAAGGATACTGGAGCTCCCAGGGGGGTTGGGCTTGGTCGGGGGTGTGAATCGTTCCAAGTCAATGGTCGTCCATGGGCCAGGGGGAAGAGGGGCGGAGGGATGAGGGGCTTTTCATCTGTGAGGCCTTCAAGCCATCATTAAATATTGTGAATACCCATAACCAAGGCAATTACAGCTGCTGCCTGTCTGTCCTACCAAACACTTCCATGACAGAGCTCGGCTCTTGGTTCTATGCTGAAGATCACTTTAACTCCCTTTGACTGTGAGCAGCCTCTAGCTTTGCAGCTGAAGGCTATTGTTAATGAGGAATTTGCCTTTGCTAGATGTGATAGCACTTCACAGCTCTCAAGTGGCTTCTCGTGGGTTCATGTACTATGTCTCAGACGATCATTATTGCACCCCATTTCAATCAAACTTTGAAGCCCGAAGAATTTGCCAGAACTCCAGAAGCATCAGCACCGTAAGAGGCAACAGCCAACAATCAAACACTCCAGAGCTGGGCCACAGCACTGGGGATTTCCTCACGACCATAGGGTAAATGCATGGTTCAGGGGAGTGCACCTGAGCACGGTCTCCCTAATGTTCCCGGCAGGGGTCTGGGGTATAGGGGCTCCTGCTGTGGCCGGGTGTGAACGAGGTTCTCCAGCACAACTGGCTCACTGGTGGCACTCTGAGAGAAGGCGGGACACGTCAGGTGAGGAGGCTTAGGGGATTTGAGAGTCCTGGCGTGGAAGCCCTAACTGATTGTCAGTCTCTCCCCTTCTCCAATTCCTTACGATATACAAAATATGGATGGTTATGTCAGTCCCGCAGAGGTTCCCCTCGTGATGCTGGTGGCAGGTCACGACAGCAGCATCGACGCAGGATGGAGGTGCCACGCCAAGTGCAGGGGGCTGCCACACACCCTGAAGACCCAGCCGCACATCAGGTCAAGGAAGGGCCCAAAGGGGGACACCAGCGACGGCCCAAGGTGTACAGGCGGCGTTGGTCTTTCGAGGAGATGATGGACAGCATGTGCTGCAGGAATCTCCATCTCAACAAACAGATAGTGCAGGACCTTGCAGACGTCGCCCCTCGGGGAGGAGGAGGACATCTGTTTCCAGTAGCCATGATGGTCACGCAGCCCTAGATTTCTGTGCAACTGGTTCATTCCAGGGTTTGAGCGGGGACTTGTGCACCATTTCCCAAGCTACAGCCCACAAGTGCATCTGCGAGGTATGCCTGGGCATCAGACTATATCAAGTTTGAGCTAGACCAGGCCCACCAAGATACCTGGGCTGCAGGATTCTCCGGCATCACCCGGATGCCCCAGGATGACGGGTTAGCTCTTGGGGGATAATGTCCTGGCTGATGAGGCCAGTGCGGAGGTAGGAGACCAAAGCGGAAACCCGATATAATGAGGGATGATGAAAAGCTGGACCAGGAAGGGCTGGAAGATGAGCCCGGGGAGGAACTTCAGGCGATGTCGGAGGATGGAGGACATGCAGCGTCATGCCTGGAGGACCAGAGAGGCCCTCATCCTCACCTGATTCTCATAGTATGAGGCTTTGTCAGTCAGCTCACCTTCTCACCCCCCAATCCTGCCTTCTCCCCAATCCCCCTTCCCCTGCAATTCCCATTCCCCCCCAATCCCCCTCCCAACATTCCTTTCCTTCACACCCATTTCCCTCCTCCCCCCATTCCCCGACCCTCCCACACCCCCTGTTCTATCCCTCTAAGAGTCTGTATAACATCACCCCATGATGATGGGCTTGTGTTGGCACTGTCAGCAGGTCAATACACAAGGCAGGAGAGTGATGATAACTTGCTGTGAGGTTAGTTTGAGTGCTCTTCAGTTTATGCCAAAGTCTTTCTGCTGACGTGTAATCACACCCAGCCCCTGAACAGGATCTGCATAGGGGGTTTGATCCAAGTTTGATCTTGGACCACTGTGCCCAGGGGGTGATGGGTGGCGGGAGCCGAGGGCAACAGGGGGTGGGGGTGCAGACAGGCCCACTGTGAAGATTAATGTGACAGAGACTTCACATGTATCAGATGTGATAGGTTTTAATTGTGAACATTTGACATTTCCAATCCCCCTAACTACAGATTGTGAAATCCCCACCCCCCACCCTTTCTTGATCCTTCGTGGTTTAGTGCTATGTCTAGGTGTGTCTCCAGGATGCACATCAGAGGTGGATGCAGCCTGCTGCTTTCCGTGCTCTGTGACCTTTGATGCCCTTGGTGGAGGTCTTCTGGAGCCAGCTGACATTGGTGTCACTGGCGTCACCCTGCCACCCGGTTCTACCCTTGAGATGCACTGATGTCAGGAGGGGGGTATTTGAAAGAACTGGAGACCTCCATTGTCTCCTTGGTGTCAGGCCCGGGTTGGCCTCAAGCACTTCCTCCTACCTGATGTTGCCATTAGGGCCCTGGGGATCTCCATGGGGTGGAGCTGCAGGTGGAGTGAACTCCAGGGGCCTCTGCGTCATCTAGCTCTGCCAGTCCTGGTGGCTCCCATTGTCTGCAGCATGGTGTCAACAGACACAACGATACTCCTCAGTGACTGGGACATGCTCTACAGTGCCTCGGCGATGTCCACTTGCAACTGGAACACATCCCTCATCGACTGGGACATGATGTTGAGGCACTCAGCTACGGTCATCACAGATTGAACCATGCCTTGGGCACCACCACTCAAGACGCTGACGTGCTGCAAGCTTTCATTGCGATTGCCACCCTAGCAGTGTTGACCTCGGTGCCATGTATTGTCAGCATCATTTCCTGCACCCGTAGCCTTTGGGACACCTCCAGTCGGCTATGCACTCGCTGTGATCTCGCTGGCATCCCCTCCAGAATCTCATGGCTGTGTCCTATCATCTGCATCAGAACAAAGAACAAAGAAAAGTACAGCACAGGAACAGGCCCTTCGGCCCTCCAAGCTCATGCCGACCATGCTGCCCGACTAAACTACAATATTCTACACTTCCTGGGTCCGTATCCCTGTATTCCCATCCTATTCATGTATTTGTCAAGATGCCCCTTAAACGTCACTATCGTCCCTGCTTCCACCACGTCCTCCGGCAGCGGGTTCCAGGCACCCACTACCCTCTGCGTAAAAACCTTGCCTCGTACATCTCCTCTAAACCCTGCATGTTGTATCTTAAACCTATGCCCCCTAGTAATTGACCCCTCTACCCTGGGGAAAAGCCTCTGACTATCCACTCTGTCTATGCCCCTCATAATTTGTAGACCTCTATCAGGTCGCCCCTCAACCTCTGTCGTTCCAGTGAAAACAAACCGAGTTTATTCAACTGCACCTCATAGCTAATGCCCTCCATACCAGGCAACATCCTTGTAAATCTCTTCTGCACCCTCTCTGAAGCCTCCACATCCTTCTGGTACTGTGGCGACCAGAATTGAACACTATACTCCAAGTGTGGCCTAACTAAGGTTCTATACAGCTGCAACATGACTTGCCAATTCTTATACTCAATGCCCCGGCCAATGAAGGCAAGCATGCCGTATGCCTTCTTGACTACCTTCTCCACCTGTGTTGCCCCTTTCAGTGACCTGTGGACCTGTACTCCTAGATCTCTCTGACTTTCAATACTCTTGAGGGTTCTACCATTCACTGTATATTCCCTACCTGCATTAGATCTTCCAAAACGCATTACCTCACATTTGTCCGGATTAAACTCCATCTGCCATCTCTCCGCCCGTCTCCAAGCGATCTAAATCCTGCTGTATCCTTTGACAGTCCTCATCGCTATCCGCAATTCCACCAACCTTTGTGTCGTCTGCAAACTTACTAATCAGACCAGTTACATTTTCCTCCAAATCATTTATATATACTACAAACAGCAAAGGTCCCAGCACTGATCCCTGTGGAACACCACTAGTCACAGCCCTCCAATCAGAAAAGCACCCTTCCATTGCTACTCTCTGCCTTCTATGACCTAGCCAGTTCTGTATCCACCTTGCCAGCTCACCCCTGATCCCGTGTGACTTCACCTTTTGTACCAGTCTACAATAAGGGACCTTGTCAAAGGCCTTACTGAAGTCCATATAGACAACATCCACTGCCCTACCTGCATCAATCATCTTTGTGACCTCTTCAAAAAACTTATCAAGTTAGTGAGACATGACCTCCCCTTCATAAAACCATGCTGCCTCTCACTAATACGTCTACTTGCTTCCAAATGGGAGTAGATCCTGTCTCGAAGAATTCTCTCCAGTAATTTCCCTACCATTGACGGAAGGCTCACCGTCCTCTAGTTCCCTGGATTATCCTTGCTACCCTTCTCAAACAAAGGAACAACATTGGCTATTCTCCAGTCCTCCGGGACATCACCTGAAGACAGTGAGGATCCAAAGATTTCTGTCAAGGCCTCAGCAATTTCCTCTCTAGCCTCCCTCAGTATTCTGGGGTAGATCTCATCAGGCCCTGGGGACTTATCTACCTTAATATTTTTCAAGACACCCAACACCTTGTCTTTTTGGATCTCAATGTAACCCAGGCTATCTACACACCCTTCTCCAGACGCAACATCCACCAATTCCTTATCTTTGGTGAATACTGATGCAAAGTATTCATTTAGTACCTCACCCATTTCCTCTGGCTCCACACATAGATTCCCTTGCCTATCCTTCAGTGGGCCAACCCTTTCCCTGGCTACCCTCTTGCTCTTTATGTATGTGTAAAAAGCCTTGGGATTTTCAGGAACAGGTCGGTCCTGAATTCCTTTCAACTGACACTTAAAAGCCTCCCACATGTCAGATGTTGATTTACCCTCAAACATCCGCCCCCAATCTAGGTTCTTCAGTTCCCGCCTAATATTGTTATAATGAGCCTTCCCCCAATTTAGCACATTCACCCTAGGACCACTCTTATCCTTGTCCACCAGCACTTTAAAACTTACTGAATTGTGTTCCCGAAATGCTCCCCTACTGAAACTTCTACCACCTGGTCGGCCTCATTCCCCAATACCAGGTCCAGTACAGCCCCTTCCCTAGTTGGACTGTCTACATATTGTTTTAAGAAGCCCTCCTGGATGCTCCTTACAAACTCTGCCCCGTCTAAGCCCCTGGCACTAAGTGAGTCCCAGTCAATATTGGGGAAATTGAAGTCGCCCATCACAACAATCCTGTTGTTTTTACTCTTTTCCAAAATCTGTCTACCTATCTGCTCCTCTATCTCCTGCTGGCTGTTGGGAGGGCTGTAGTAAACCCCCAACATTGTGACTGCACCCTTCTTATTCCTGATCTCTACCCATATAGCCTCACTGCCCTCTGAGGTGTCCTCCCATAGTACAGCATTGATATTCTCCCTAACCAGTAGCGCAACTCCGCCACCATTTTTTCATCCCCCTCGATCCTGCCTGAAACATCTAAATCCTGGGACGTTTAGCTGCCAATCCTGTCCTTCCCTCAACCAGGTCTCTAATGGCAACAACATCATAGTTCCAAGTACTAATCCAAACTCTAAGTTCATCTGCCTTACCCGTAATACTTCTTGCATTAAAACTTATGCACTTCAGGCCACCAGACCCGCTGTTTTCAGCAACTTCTCCCTGTCTGCTCTGCCTCAGAGCCATACGGGCCCTATTCCCTAGTTCTCCCTCAATGCTCTCACCTTCTGACCTATTGCTCCGGTGCCCACCCCTCTGCTATACTAGTTTAAACCCTCCCGTGTGACACACTAGCAAATCTTGCAGCCAGGATATCTATGCCTCTCCAGTTTCGATGCAATCCGCCCTTCTTATACAGGTGACACCTGCCCCGGAAGAGCTCCCAGTGGTCCAGATAACGGAAACCCTCCCTCCTACACCAGCTGTTTAGCCACGTGTTTAGCTGTTCTATCTTCCTATTTCTAGCCTCAATGGCACGTGGCACAGGGAGTAATCCCGAGATTACAACCCTAGAGGTCCTGGGCGCGATTCTCCACTCCCGCGCCGGTTGGGAGAATCGCCTGGGCTGCCAAAATTTCCCGCGACGCCGGTCCGACGCCCTCCCGCGATTCTCCCAAGCGGCGGGAACGGCCCCGTCGAGTTCCGCGGGCCGCAGGCCGGAGAATCGCCCGAGACACCCAAAATGGCGATTCTCCGGCACCCCCGCTATTCTCAGGCCCGGATAGGCCGAGCGGCCAGCCCAAAACGGCGGGTTCCCCCCGGCGCCGTCCACACCTGGTCGCTGCCATCGGGAATAGCGCGGGAATGCTGGGGGGGGGGCGGCCTGCAAGGGGGGGAGGGGGGATCCTGCACCGGGGGGGCCTGAAATGTGGGGTGGCCCGCGATCGGTGCCCACCGATCGTCGGTCCATCGTCTCTGAAGGAGGACCTCCTTTCTTCCGCAGCCCCGCAAGATCCGTCTGCCATCTTCTTGCGGGGCGGACTCGGAGAGGACGGCAACCACGCATGCGTGGGTGATGCCAGTTATGCGGTGCCGGCCGCGTCATGTATACGGCGCCACCTTTACGCGGCGACAAGGCCTGGCACGTGTAAATGACGCGGTCCCGCTCCTAGCCCATTATCGGGCCCTGAATCGGTCAGGATAGGGGCCGTTTTGCGCCGTCGTGAACCTCGACGGCATTCACGACGGCATGGGCACTTCGGCGCGGGAGTGGAGAATCCTGCCCCCTGTCTTTTAACTTTCTGCCTAGCTCCGTGAACTCCTGCTGCAGGGCCTCATGCCCCTTCCTGCCTATGTCGTTAGTACCAATATGTACAACGACCTCTGCCTGTTTGCCCTCCCCCTTCAGGATGCCCACTACCCGTTCAGAGACATCCTGGACCCTGGCACCAGGGAGCCAACATACCATCCTGGAGTCTCTTTCATGTCCACAGAAGCGCCTATCTGTGCCCCTGACTATAGAGTCCCCTATGACTATTG
The DNA here is from genome assembly GCF_047496885.1 of Scyliorhinus torazame. Lineage (NCBI taxonomy): Eukaryota > Metazoa > Chordata > Chondrichthyes > Carcharhiniformes > Scyliorhinidae > Scyliorhinus > Scyliorhinus torazame. The sequence continues at coordinate 116,405,665 of NC_092724.1, read as the reverse complement.
CTCTTCTGCGCTTTGACCCTCCCTTCTGAACATCAGAGCCAGCCGTGGTGCCACTGCTCTGGCTGCTGCTGTTTTCCCCTGATAGGCTATCCCCCCCCCCGACAGTATCCAAAGGGGTATACCTGTTCGAGAGGGGGATTCCTGCACTGACTGCCTGCCCTTTCTGGTGGTCACCCATTTCTCTGCCTGCACCTTGGGTGTGACCACATTTATATAACTACTATCTATGACGCTTTCCGCCACCTTCATGCTCCTAAGTGTATCCAACTGCTGCTCCAGCCGAACTATACGGTCTGTGAGGAGCTCCAGTTGGGTGCACTTTCTGCAGATGAAGCCATCCGGGATGCTGGAAGCCTCCCGGACCTGCCACATCTCACAGTCAGAGCACTGCACCCCTCTAATTGACATTGCGTCAATTAATTAGTAAATTAAATTTAAACGTTTTTTAAAAAGTTACTGTTAACTATATGTTTCCTAGCACTAGATTTCTACTATAAATGTGAAAGCTAAATACAGTACTCTCTGATCTCTGGCTTAGATACTCTTTTAAATTATAATTAAGTAATAAGTAATTATGTTTAATTAGTTTAACAATGCTTAATTTTTTTAATTTAGTGTAGATTCCCAACCAGCCAATCAGGTCACAGCTTTTCTGTGATGTCACTTCAGTTCTTCCCCCCCCCCACACAATTTGATAAGGTAATAAAGTAAAAATGAATAAAAATCGCTTACTTACCTTCCGAGGGTCTCAGATGCTCTCTGGTTCTCTCCCTGCAGATTAAAAGTTACAGGCCAGAAGAAAGAGAGCAAACAAAACAGTAGGGAAAAAGCACCTTCTCCCACTCTGCACCGAATTACCTCACTGCACCAAATTGCAAAGTTCCAAATTCCCACTCTGGATATGTCTCACTCCGGCTGTGTCTCCTTGACTTGCGCATCAGCTCTGGGATAACCTTGTCGAGAGGCTCGGGATCTGACTGGGACTCCGCTGAGTCCTGGAATCCAGCAGACCTCCGACTGCTGACTCCCTTGGAAGTACCTGCCTCCCCCTGATGCGCATCAGCAACTATGTGGTGTTCACCAGATTGTCCCCCAGAAGCCTGATCACTAACTTTGCCCACCGAGGTATGTGTCTCTGCGCTGTTGGAAGGTGGGGTGACACCAGTGACGCCTCGATGGTGATCTCCTCGGAGCTCTCCTCGGAGCTCTCCTCTGAGGTGGTTTCTTGGGAGGTGGGGGGAGTGACTTGGGAGATCCTGCGAGACAATGGACATGTGGTCAGTGAGAGGGAAGGAACATTTTGTCTGATATGAACAACTCACTTGAGACAGATCATCTCGGTGAAGGATCAATGGGTCCTCACCCCTGTGGCGCAGGCTAACCTCACTGATAATGACTGCTCTCGTCTCGGTCAACCCCGCGATTTCCAGGGCCCGTTCTTCACAAGGGGTGACGATAACCTCATATTTATCCAAATTACACTTCATCTGCCATTCGTATGCCCATTCACTCAACTTGTCAAAATCACGCTGAAGGATCTCTGCGTCCTCCTCACAGTTCACTCTCCCCCCCAGATTTGTGCAGTCTGCAAATTTAGAGATATTACATTTTGTTCCCTCATCCAAACCATTAATATATATTGTGAATAGCTGGGGTCCCAGCTCCGATCGCTGCGGTACCCCACTAGTCACTGCCTGCCATTAGGAAAAATACCCGTTTATTCCAATATATTCCTCGAGCATGGTATATATTCCAATATATTTCAAGCAGCACGATAGCATTGTGGATAGCACAATTGCTTCACAGCTCCAGGGTCCCAGGTTTGATTCCGGCGTGGGTCACTGTCTGTGCGGAGTCTGCACATCCTCCCCGTGTGTGCGTGGGTTTCCTCCTGGTGCTCCAGTTTCCTCCCACAGTCCAAAGATGTGCAGGTTAGGTGGATTGGCAATGATAAATTGCCCTTAGTGTCCAAAAATTGCTCTTAGTGTTGGGTGGGGTTACTGGGTTATGGGGATAGGGTGGAGGTGTTGACCTTGAGTAGGGTGCTCTTTCCAAGAGCTGGTGCAGACTCGATGGGCTGAATGGCCTCCTTCTGCACTGTAAATTCTACGATTATCTATGATATTCAAGGCAGAGGTGAATAGATTTTTGGACATTAGGGGAATGAAGAAATGTGGAGATAGTGTGGGAAGGTGGAATTGAGGTGGAAGAGCAGCCATGATCTTATTGAATGTGAACCAAGCTTGAAGGGCTGAATGGCCTTCTCCTGCTCAAATGTCTTAGGTTTTTATGTAATCCTACAGGACATCTTCAATATAACCAACCTCTTAATTTAACAGAAAATATCGTAAACATATCTGCATCTATCAATTGAGCCGTAATGATAATTCTAAAGTTTGCTAACTTTGATACAGTGGCAATGTTGTCACCTAAATGACATTAGTTGCAGGGAATCCAGCAATGAGATAACTGAAGTTCTGAGCAAGTACGCCAGGTGCTTGTTTGTATTGACAGCTTTGTGTTGGAAATTCATTTTCAACCAAAAGCAAAACAAGCTCGTCCTGGAAATCTGTGATGCAGTCAAACCAGTGGGACAGGATTTCCCAGTGTCCCAGTCAGATATTTTGTTTATTCCATTGGCAGTTGTGGAGGAAATTCATTTCAATATTGAAAAACCGGTCAGGATAACAATTCCTACACAGCAGAGGAGAAATGATCAGGAAAAGGGAGGGAAATTGTTGCTGAAAAATTTATAAAGCTGTAGCAATTTAAAGTGCAGGTTCCTGCAAGCAGTACAGCAGGCCAGTAGTGTTTTCTCTGTGTGCTTTTGACAGCAATGATTACCTGCAAATGTATTCCTTAATGATGCAAAACTCCTTCATGGCTTCAGCGTCACTCACTAATGCTTCACAAGGAAGGCCTCAGGCAAACGCTGACAGAAGAGGATAAGTCCAGGATTTGGCAGCTGTTGTATGAGATTCTCCAGGAAAATCTATTCGGATTGAGGAGCAGGAGACCTGCAAAGTCTGTCACTAGACTCATGTGGAAGGACGGAGAGATGCATTGAGTACAGCAGAACAGTGTTTAATGGGCCTACAAGGCACCAAGATAAAATAATGTGACCTCTCCATTTTCACTTTGTCACCACAGAACATCTCATTGACCTCCGTCACTACTGAAATGCAATGACAAGTTTTTATTCACAGTGCACCCTGAGTGACTGGCTTCCTAACGCTTCAACAAGGAATCTGTGTCTGCAACCCCTTTCACAAACCCTTCTTGCATGTTGCACCATACATGTCAAAACTCCCACAAAGCGCTTGTCCTTCCAGTTATACTAGTTACCACTTGGTAAATTCATTTTTCATATTTACTGTCTCTAATTGTAATTATACTGCTCGTGGAGAAGCAGCATTGCGGAGGAGAGAGAGATCGCTGGATGGGTGGAGAAAAAGGGTGGTGAGGAGATTAGGTCGGAGGACACTGACCATAAGGATTTACAGGACTAAGCTTTTGAGCTGTATTAGCGGTGGCTCTGATAGCCGTGATGGTGAGGTTGGTTACCTGTCAAAAGAACTATTGTTAAGCAGTATCAGTTCCTGCAATAGAACTTTAAAAAGACCAAGAATTCAGGTGACCTGCATCACTTCATCTTCAATGAGTGCTGCACACTCCTAGGCCCACTCATCTTCAGCTGCTTCATCCTTCCATCATTAGTTCAGAAATGGGGAGGTTTGCACAATGTTCAGCACCATCCGTGACTTGAAGCTACTGAAGCAGATCTATGTCCAAATGCAGCAAGACCAGAACAATACGCAGGTTTGGGCTAATATGTGGCAGGTAATATTTGTGCCACAGAAGTGCCAGGCAATGATTATCGCCAACAAGAGAGAATCTAACCATTGCCCCTTGACATTAAATGGCATTACCATCACTGAATCCCCCGCTAACAATATTCTCATCAATATCCATTGACCAGAAACTAAACTAGACTAGCCATATAAATACTGTGGCTGCAAGAGGAGGTCAGAGGCTAGGAATCCTGTGGCGAGTAGCTCACCTCCTGAGTGTGATGGGATACTCTCCACTGGACTGGATGAGCGCAGCTCCAACACACACCAGAATTGTCAGAAGGGAGGTCATGCCTAACAAATCTGATTGAATTTTTTGAGCATGTGACCAGCTGTGTAGATGAGGATAGTGTAGTTGATGTAGTTTACATGGATTTCACAAAGCCTTTGACAAGGTCCCACATGGGAGACTTATAAATAAGGCAAATGCACATGATATACTGGGTAACTTGATAAGTTGGATTCAAAATTGGCTTAGCTATAGGTGACAGAGGGTGACGACAGATGGCTGCTTTAGTGACTGGACCACAGGGATCTCTGCTGGGTCCTCTATTGTTTGTCATTCATATAAATGACACAAATGACTACATGAGGGGTTGGATCAGTAAGTTTGCGGATGACACAAAGATTGGCCAGGTGGTTAACAGTGAGGTTGACTGTCTTGGGTTACAGGAAGATATAGATGGGATGGTCAAATGGGCAGAAAGTGGTAGATAGAATTTAACTCTGAAAAGAAGTGTGAGGTGATACATTGTGGACGGAATAATTTGACAAGGAAGTATTCAATGAATGGCCTGACACTGGGAAGTTCCGAGGAACAAAGGAATCTCGGCATGTTTGTCCATAGATCTCTGAAGGCAGAAGGGAAGGTTAATAGGATGGTGAAAATGCATGTGTAGCGCTTGCTTCATCAATCGAGGCAGAGATTACAAAAGCAGGGCGATCATGGTGGAGTTGTATAGAACTTTGGTGAGGCCATAGCTGGAGTAGCATGTACAATTCTGGTTGCCACGTTATAGGAAGGGTGTGATTGCACTGGAGGGGGTGCAGAGGCGATTTACCAGGATGTTGCCTGGGATGGAACATTTAAGTTATGAAGAGAGGTTGGATAGGCTTGGGTTGTTTTTGTTGGAGCAGAGCAAGATTATGGGTGTACAAGATTATGAGGGACATGGACAGGGTAGATAGGGAGCAGCTGCTCCTCTTAGTTGAAGGGTCAGTTACGATGGGACACACATTCAAGGTGAGTGGCAGGAGGTTTAGGGGGAATTTGAGGAAAAACCTTTTTACCCAAAGGCTGATGATGGTCTGGAATGCACTGCCTGGGAGTGTGGTAGAGGCAGGTTGCCTCTTTAAAAAGTACCTGGATAAACGCACTTGGCACATCATAACATTCAAGGTTATGGGCCAAGTGCTGGCAAATGGGATTAGGTAGACAGGTCAGGTGTCTTTATGCATTGGTGCAGACTCAATGGGCTGTGTTGCGTTTGGTCTTCTATACCTTGCAAAGGAATCCACCAAACATCTAGACTTGTCTAAACCAGGATCTTTATTGTATCACATGTGGTAAGGTAGCAATCTGTTACAGAGCAAGCTATCATGGAGTTTCTTTGTACTCTGCTGGAACTACACCTAGAACGACTGCTCACCTGTATGTCTTACTACAATCTCCTTCCACCACCTGATTATGGCTAGATGTGTCTCCACTTATATGGGAGTCCCTGGTCACATGACCACAGTCTTGAGCCTTGCATATAGTGTCTGCACTGCCACCTGTTGGTTGGAGGTCACACACCATCTATCTATGATATTGCCTAGAGGTATATCACCACAGGCTGGAGGGTCTCTTGTTTTTTTAATGTTATTTTTGTTATTTACAGCACAGAAGGAGGCCATTCGGCACATTGTGTCTGCACCAGCTCACAAAAGAGCTACCTTGCTAGTCCCATTCCCCAGACCTATCTCCGTAGCCCTCTAAATTAATCACTTTCAAATATATATCCAGCTCTCTTTTGAAACTCCTGAATCCACCTCCACCACTCTCCCAGGCAGCACATTCCAAACCCCAACAACTCTGAGTAAAATAGTTTCTCCTTATCTCACTCCTAGCGCTCTTGCTAACCATCTTGAAAATTTTGACCCCTAGTAACTAACATACCAACTAGTGGAAACAGAATATCCTTCTTTACCCTGTCAAAATTGTCCATAATTTTGAACACCTCAATCAGGTCATCTCTTAATCTTCTCTGCTCCAAGGAGAATAAGCCCAAGTTGCCCAATCTTTCCTTGTATCTGAAATTCCTCATTCCTGTTATCATTCTAGTAAATCTTCTCTGCACTCTCTCCAGAGCTTTAATATCCTTCCTTAAGTAAGGTGCCTAGAACTGAACACAGTACCCCAAATGTGGTCTGACCAATGATTTGTAGAGGTGTAGCATCACTTCCTTGCTTTCATACTCTGCTTCTATTTATAAACCTAAGGATACTATAAGCCTTCTTAACAACTATTTCAACTTGCCTGGCCACCTCCAGAGAATTATGCACTTGAACCCCAAGGTCCCTCTGCTCCTGTACTCCCCTCAAGGTTGTACTATTAAACCTATATTGTCTCCCCATGTTTTCTACCAAAATACATTACCTCACATTTTGCTGTTTTGAAGTTCATCTGTCAGGTGTCTGCCCATTTGTTCAACTTGTCAATGTCCCTCTGAAGTCACTCAGCATCATCCTCACAATTCACTAAAATCCCTAGGTTAATATCATCTGCAAATTTAGAGATTTTGCCCTCAACATCCACTTCTAAATGATTAATATCATAGAATCATAGAATTTACAGTGCAGAAGGAGACAATTCGGCCCATTGAGTCTGCACCGGCCTTTGGAAAGAGCACACAACTTAAGCCCACACCTCCATCCGATCCTCGTAACCCAGTAACCCCACACAACCTTTTTGGACACTAAGGGCAATTTAGCATGGCCAATCCACCTGGCCTGCACATCTTTGGACTGTGGAAAAAAACCAGAGCATCCGGAGGAAACCCACGCAGACACGGGGAGAACGTACAGGCTCCGCACAGACAGTGACACCAGCCAGGAATCAAACCTGGGACCCTGGAGCTGTGAAGCAACAGCACTAACCTCCCACGGTAGCACATTAACATAAATTAGAAAAAGCAAGCGCCCCAACACTGAAACCTGGGGAATGCCACTTTCAACTCATCTCCAGTCTGAGAAATGCCCATCTATACCTAACCTCTGTTTCCTATCTTTTAGCTAACTTCTAATCCATGCTGCCATGGACTCATGAACCCCAAACATGTTTAATTTGCTAACCAACCTGTTATGTGGCTTTCTGAAAGTCCAAATATACAACATCCATGGCACTACCTTCATGCAATTCCTATGTTAGCTTGTCAAAGAACTCAATTAAATTTGCCAGATATGACCTGCCCTTGACAAAGCCATGTTGACTGTCGAGTATTTATTTATTTTTCTCTAAATGTATATTTATCCCATCTGCATTTTGGCCTCCATTAGTTTCCCCACTATTGATGTCAAGCTGACAGGTCTGTAGTTCCCTGGGTTATCCTTTGCCCCTTTCTTAAACAAGGGCATCACATTTGCAAACCTCCAGTCCCCCGGGACTAATCCTGTGTTCAGAGAGGCCTAGAAGATTTTTGTCAACAGCTCCGCAATATGCTTTCTTATGTCTCTCAGCAATCTAGGATGCATCCCATCCGGGCGGGCGACTTCTCTATCTGGAGTGCTGCCAGCCTTTCTAGCACGTTTTCTTTATCTATTGCTATACTGCTCAATTGTTCCAACCCCCACATTTTCAGCTGGGCCATTATTACCATCTTCTATTTTGGTCATGACAGAAGCAAAGTACTCATTTAGTGCCACTGCCATACCCCCTGCTTCAGTGAGCAGCTTACCCTGCTTGTCCCTTATGGGCTCCATTCTATTCTTCACGTGTGTGTCTGCATTAATGTGCTTGAAGAACATTTTGCTATTTGTTTTAGAACAGCCTGCCATCCTTTCCTCATGCTTCCTCTTGGCCTTCCTTATGCCAGCCTGAGCCTCTCTCCTGTATTTGAGATACTCGTCATGATTTATTTTGCTATTATTATTCTGGCATGCATCATATGCCTTTTTTTTCTTCCTTATTTTATCATCAATATCCTTAGTCAACCAGGGTACTTTAGCTTTGGATACCCCGTATTTATTTCTCAAGGGTACATACCTAGCTTGTACAATATTCATAACTCCTTTGAAAGTCTTCCATTTTTAATCCACTGTTTTAACCACAAAAATGTATTTCCAATCAACTTGCTCCAGTTCAACTTTTAGACCCCTACAATTTGTCCTATTCCAGTCTGGGATCTTAATCCGTGACTGGCTTTTATCCTTTTCCAACTTAATATTGAATCGTATTATATTATAATCGCTATTTCCCAACAGCTCCCCTGCTCTGACGTTCTCCACCTGCCCTACCTCAGTTCCTAGGACCAGATCCAGCACAGCTTGCTCCCTGGTAGGACTGGAAATGTACTTTTTCAGAAAGTTCTCCTACACACACTGCAGGAATTCTCCCCTTCCATGCCCCACATTCTACCTTTTTTCCAGTCCATCCTCAACTATCACAACCCTACTTGCCTTGCAGGCTTCCATAATCTGCCGACAAATGCTCTCTTCCACTTCCTCCCACTATTTGGAGGTCTATAATAAATACCAAACAAAGTCACTGTTCCCTTTCTGTTTCTCACCTCCAACCATGTAGATTCTAATTCAGGAACTGCATGTCGTTCAAGGGCTATGATACTCTTTTGACCAAAACTGCTACACCGCCTCCCTTTTTACCCTCCCTGTTCCTACTGAAAACATTATAACCCAGGATGTTAAGTATCCAGTCCTGTTCTAGCTTGAGCCTCATTTCTGTCAATGCAACTATGTATATGCCCCTAGAGCAATTTCTGCTTCCAGTTCCCCAATTTTGTTCACTATGCTCCGTGCATTTACATACATACAATTTAACCCTGCCCTTTCTCTTTCTTGCCCTTTGGGAGCGACCATTTCTTTGTTCACTGTCAACACTCAAGCCTTCTCTCACTTCCTTTTCCCTTTTCTCAACTTCTCTCTGTTCCCCTCACTGGTACTTCCAAAACTAGGCCCATTAGTCAACCCAACCCCCTGCCTTACAAAATTAAATCCACTCCCACTACACTATTTACTCTCTCAGCCACAAGATTGGTTCCATTTTGGCTTAGATGAAGTCCATCTCTTCTAAACAGCTTTCTCCTTTCCCAAAACTGATCCCAATGACCCAAAAGTCTAAACCCCTCCCTACTACACCATCCCTCAAGCCATGCATTTGCCTCCCTGATCTGCCTTTGCCTAAATGGTGAAGCTCGTGGCACAGGTAGTATATCTGAGATTACTACCCTGGAGGTCCTACATTTCAACCTATTCCCTAACTCCTGAAACTGGTCCTGCAAGACCTCGAAACTCCCTATGTTGTTGGTTCCCACATAAACGACACCCCCTGTTTTTTTACCCTCCCTTTCCAGAGGTTTGTCCAGCCGATCCATTATGTCCCAAACCCTTGTACCCGGGAGGCAACAGACCACCATTCGGAACTCAAGATCTCGGCTGCAAACTAGACTGTCTATCCCTCAAACTATTGACTCACTCACTACTACCACCTTTCTAATCTGCCTACCAGCCTCCCTCTCTTTTCCCAGAGTAGCTTCAGGCACCATGGTACTATGGTTTTCCCTCAGTCATATCTCATTACTGCCCTCTGTTGGAGCTCTGAAAAATGGAAATCTTCTGCACTATATTTTCTGTGATTCTGTGATCATCCAGGACAAAGCATTCGCTTAAATGGCAACCAACCCATCCACAAACATTCACCCTCCACCATCTTGCCTAGTGGCAGCCGTGTGTGCCATCTACAAGATGCACTGCAGAAAATCACCAAGGCTCCTTAGGCAGCTCCTACCAAACCCACAATCACTACCTTCCAGAAGGAGATGTTCATGGCAGACACAGACAACATGGCAGACACATGTTAACATCACCACCTGCAAGTTCCCCTCCAAGGCACTCACCATGCTGACCTTGAACTATATCGCCGTTCCTTCACTGGGTCAAAATCCTGGAACTCTCTCTCCAACCGCACTGTGGGTGTCCCTGCACCACAGGGATGAGAGCAGTTCAAGAAGACAGTTCACCAGCACCATCTCAGGGGCAATTAGAGATGGGCAATAAACGTTCACCTAGCCAGTTTCACCCACATTGCGTAAATAACAAAAAAAGGCCCTTATATTTACTATACTTCCTCTTCGTCAACCAGTGGAGTTCTATTGTCCTTTAAAGTGCTAAAGCAAGATCAGCACACAGCACAAGGGACTTGTAAAAGAAAGATAATGATAAGGAGAGAGCGGAACAAAGTCCTTACATGATTGCTAGTTGATGATGACGACAATGGGCGGCACAGCAGCACAGTGGTTAGCACGGTTGCTTCACAGCGCCATGGTCCCAGGTTTGATTTCCGGCTTGGTTCACTGTCTGCATGTTCTCCCCGTGACTTTGTGGGTTTCCTCCAGGTGCTCCGGTTTCTTCCCACTAGTCCCGAAAGACGTGCTTGTTAGGTGAATTGGACATTCTGAATTCTCCCTCTGTGTACCCGAACAGGTGCTGGAATGTGGCGACTAGGAGCTTTCACAGTAACTTCATTGCAGTATGACAAGGATGATGACGGTGAATATTCCACTCTGCCCATTCTCTTACTATTCCCTCACCTTTGTCACCAATTTTATTTGTCCTCTGAGGCAATGTTCACTGGGAGTGTGGGTCCAGGTAGTAGGAATATGGAGATCGTACTGCAGACTCACTGAGCATGGGAGAGCTGGAAGAAGGGAGGGTGGATATGGATTTAACTATTCTCTAAAAGAGACTGCAGAGCTGTCTTACCGTGTCCGAGGAAGTAATGGACTGAGACCTCAATGGCCATATGAGAAAAAGGATGTTTGAAGAGCGTCACAACTACGTACTGCATATGATGGGTGTCTCAATTTACTGATCTAATAAACAGCAGGAACAGGCAAGGGATTTCCATTTTGCAGAGATCAATGAAGTATGTGTGGCAACTTCAGACTGACAGCCTCCAGCACCTCCCACTCCACCCACAGTGGCCCGGGGCAAGTCAGTACCTTCTCTTTATTTGAAGCTCGCACTAAAGAAGACCAAGCGGCCCTGCTGACAGGCTTGAGGCGGCCCTGCATTCCTGACTTCTGACTCTTGGGGTTAACTTGTCGGAGTCCCTTGATTGACATCCTTCCTGCAAGAGATGATGGGAATGCAGCTGCGAAATTTGGTGAGGCCAGATGAGATCATCTACTGCACTTCTTTTGATGGTGGAACAAGGCGACCTGTAATGCAAATTCTGCTACAAGTGCTACCCATGAAGGTGTGCCTTGCTGGTGGTGCAGGATGACCTCTGATTATGTCTTGTTTGCAGGGCTGGCGTGCCTGCTTTGTAGCTTCTGAAACCACGTGTTGTCATAGTGGTGAACTGCTGACCGCAGCTGGTGTTGCCATTCAGATCGATTGTCAGCTAGAGTTTCCCACTTGTTGCCTTTCATGTTGAGGGCTTTCATTTCTCTGACAGCATCCTTTCATTAGAGGTTTGGCACAGGTTACCTCTCCATGTAGCACATCCTTAGGGATCGTAGAATCATAGAATCCCAACAGTACAGAAGGAGGCCAATTGGCCCATTGAGTCTGCACCGACCTTCCGAAAAAACAACCTGCTTGTGCCCACACCCTCCCCTATCCCTGTAACCCAGGAACCCCACCTAACCTTTGAACACAAAGCGACAATTTTGAATGGTTGATCCACCAAACCTGCACATCTGTAGCCATCTTCCATCCTGTGCACCTTCCCAAGCTGGAAAAGCCTTCTTTGCTTCTTTAGTGCTAGCAAGCTTGGCATGTTTGCCCTGGAAAGAGTTGCTTCATTGCTACCTCCATGTGGTGCCACGGATGTGGTGTAGATACCGGAGTGAAAGTTATTGAGCCTGTTTTCTTGGTGGGTGTTGGTGTCTTCCGTTGCTGCCATACATCAATATGCTGAGGATATTGTAGATAAGCTTCCTGGTCCTGTTTTTTAAGTTATGTGCAGAATCGCTGACATGGTTAGATGCCCTATGTACCACCTTTAGCAGTATAAGCCCAAGTCTCGCACAGAAAGATGTGGCGAGCCACCTTTGCAACCCTTCTCACCACGCCCCTTCCTCTAATTCTGCCCCCAACTACTCCTCCCACTTAGCCTTAATCCCCTCCAGTGACACAGTATCCTCCTCCAGGATCCTCCCGTAATTTCCCAAGGTTTTCCCCTCTCCCATCCCCGCAAGTGACAGAACCTCTCCAGCAATGCCGATGCCGGCATTACCAAAAACATCGGAAAAATCTTCCTCGCAAAGTCATGAACCCTAACCCTAACCTGCCTTGATCCCCTGTGCTACTAAAAGTGTCTTGAAATCAAATCATTTGTGTGGACACTGGTCTTGGGTTCCTCATATAGCAACTTGGTCCATGACACAAACTTGTGCCCTATCCCGAATCGGTCCAGCACCGTAAAAAAATAACGCCACTTTACCCGATCAAAAACGTTCTCAGCATCCAATAACCTGTTCCCCCCACCTAACCATGGAGATAGCACCACATTCAACAGGCATCGCATGTTAGAAGACAAATGCCTATCCTTTACAAACCGATCTTCACCGGACTCAGGAGAGCCGCAGAGCGATCGGTTGTGGCATTCCCGCAGTGGTTCCGATCATAGGAGAAGAGTCCAACAGCCACTACTGGCATTTACATTGAGATTGGCGGCCGGCTACCGCCTTTGAAATGAGAATGAAGTGAGGCTCTACGCAGCCTTTCCACCCTAAGCAGCAGAAGTGAGCAAGTCACATGCCCTGCATATACACTTGACATCAAGCGCCCTGTACGTAAGTGCTTTTGCCGCCAAATCACAGAAGAGAGCTTCTTCCATTTTCTAGCTGTTAACATGCATGGCAGGAGGACAGCGAAGATGGATTGTTTTGTTTCAAGGAAGATATGGCCAGAGACACAAATAGGCAGTGTACCTACTGATCAGAATCCCACCTCTGAATCATCTGGAGAGAGCTGCACAGGAGAATCCACAGTAGGACAGAGCAGTGCTAATCTTAGCTCTGTTCAGAGCTCAAAGGCCGCTGGTTAACAGCCCATAACGAAGCAACCTAACTTGTGAACAAAACAGATGATTTCTTGAGATATGGTTTTGTCAATTGTGCCAATGCAAATAAGGATGCAAAACCCATGAGTGTTATATGCCGGGAAGTATTGGCAAATGAGAGGAGAAACTTTAGATTTTAAAAGAGTGAAAAATGTCTTTTGAGTTTGAGACCCCAAAGTCAATTATTAACTGACAGCTGACTCCAAATGAAAAGACTACGCTGCTTTACCTGTCCTATGACCGCAGATTTAAAACATTGCAAAAGTCCATGAGACTGTCATAATTCTGGAGTAGCTTCTCCCAGAAGCATGTAGTGCTGAATAAAGCAAGCATTTTGTTGCTATTGCCCTTCATAACAACCTACATGTGCGAGGTTAGATTTTCCGTTCTCACAAAGATGAAGATGAACTCTGCACCTGATATATGCATTTCTCTCTCCTCCTGTGGACCTGATTGGAGTGAGATTGTGAGAGGACCAAGCATGCTCCCTTACTTATTAAGGGTAAGCGAACGTGGCGTGTGTCATGAAGGTCGGCCGGCATTGGCTCAACGGTTGACCAGTTGGCAAAAATATATCCTGGGAACAAAAAGTTTGAAAAATACTGCTTTATGATACACTGTTAAATTAGGGATTATATGCAATCTGAAAGGGGAAACGTGAACCAACATGACCAAGATGTGGAGATGCTGGCGTTGGACTGAGGTGAGCACAGTAAGAAGTCTTACAACACCAGGTTAAAGTCCAACAGGTTTGTTTTGAATCACTAGCTTTCAGAGCACTGCTCCTTCCTCAGGTGAATGAAGAGGTAGGTTCCAGAAACATATATATAGACGATGCTTTGAATGCGAGCATTTGCAGGTAATTAAGTCTTTACACGTCCAGAGAGAGGGATAATCCCATTTTAAAGAGGTGTGAATTGCCTCAAGGCAGGACAGTTGGTAGGATTTTGCAAACCCAGGCCAGATGGGGGGGGGGGGGGGGGGGGTGAATGTAATTCGACATGAATCCAAGGTCCCGGGTGAGGCCGTACTCATGTGGGCAGAACTTGGCGATAAGTTTCTGTTCGGCGATTCTGCGTTGTCACGCATCCTGAAGGCTGCCTTGGAGATCGCTTACCCGGAGATCAGAGGCTGAATGCTATTGACTGCTGAAGTGTTCCCCAATTGGATGGGAACATTCCTGCCTGGCAATGACCAAGGCAGAGAGAAAGAGGGATGAAAGGAGTGACTGATCAAAACATTTGAATCAAATCAATGAGTATTTTTACAATTACACGTTTACAACAGGTTCTATCTCCTCTGGAACCTCTTCCCTTTGACCCGGGCCTGTCACAGGAAGAAGCCCCGGAGCGGCAATGTGGCAGAATTGTGGACGTCGGGGCTGTGAGCTTTGGTGATGGCCTCTTCAAGGAAATACTCGGGTAAGGGTGGCACAGTGGTTAGCACTGCTGCCTCACGGTACCAAGGATCCGGGTTCAATCCCGGCCCCTCGTCACAGTCCCTGCGGAGTTTGCACGTTCTCCCAGTGTCTGCGTGGGCCTGTGTGAATCAGAAGCCTCCCCTCAATCTACATCCCCATTTTGTGTTGGCAGCAGACACTGTGGGCAGGATTCTCCGTTGGCTAACTCGAAAATCGAGAAATGCGATTGGACGGAGAAAAGGTCCGACGCCAAAATCGCAGTAGGCGCCAACTTAACGGCAAATCGCAATTCTCTATCACCTCGGCAGTGGCATCAATGCAGTTCGTAATGTACGTACAGTAAACACCACCTGCATATCATTTGCGGGACTGACCCAGTATTCTTCGGGGCCTTTGCGATTCTCCGCCTCCGATGGGCCGAGTTCCCAACGGCGCAGTTCACTTGTGCTTTTAGAAATCGTGAAACCGGCTGAGGGAGAGAGAGGGGGTACGGAAAGTGTCCAATATCGCCACAGTTTGCTGACGGTTGTGCCGCTTACAGGGGTGCTTCTGCCAGGGCCGGGGGGAGTAGCTGGGGGGTGGCCAGGAAGTGGGCAGTGGAATCAGGGTGGACGGGTATGGAACACCATTGTCACGGCTAGAAAGACAGCCATGCAGCTGCACACGCCATTGACAGCCCACTGTTAACTTAGGGCCACGGGTCATATAGGTGTCCCCCAGGGTACACCCCTAGGTGCCCTCCGGACCAGACGACCCATTAGCGGAATGGGCATGCTCCAGCGCAACCAGTGCCGCCATGTTGGCTGGGCGAGTGTGTGTGGGGATTGTAATGTGTGTATGCAGCTGCAGCTTGTCAATTTCCTGAGTGTTAATCACGGACCCGGCGAATCCCGTCCCATTTTTCATTGGAATCGATTGTGTTCCACATGGTACACGTGCTAGCCCCTCCACAGTCACTGAATCGGTCCAGGCTTGATGCCAGTTTTGCTGTCGTGAAAATTCACGAATTTCTGCCCCGGCGTCAACATTCAGGCCAGGATTCTCCGATCCCGCGCCGGGTCGGAGAATCGCTGGGGGTGGGGCGCGCGAGAATTGCGCCACGCCGCTCCGACGCCGGGCCGCCGATTCTCTGGGGACAGGAGAATCAGCGGCAATCGCGTCCACGTGGTCACCGCTGCGCCGGTTGGGGGCAGTTGAAAGCGGCACTCACAACGATTCTCCGCGCTTGAGGGGCCGAGTGCCCGCCGGCGTGGTGTACGTATGATCCCACCTGGCGGGACCTCGGAGTTCTGGCTGCGTGGGCCATCCTGGTGGGGGGGGCGGGGGATTCGACTCCGGGGGGGAGCCTCCACGGTGGCCCGCGATTGGGGGCTACCGATCGGCGGGCGGGCTCATTCCGGGGGGGGGCTATGTTCCTCCGCGCCGGGCTTCTGTAGGGCTCTGCCATGTTGCCCGGGGACGGCGTGGAGACGGCAGCCACGCGCATGCGCTGGTGCAGAGATGGCCGTGGCACGCATGGGCGGGCCTGTGCCGGCCATGTCAGGCCGGCTTTCGGTGCCGGAGCAGCGCACAGCACGCCAGCGCCGTTCTAGCCCCCGAGGAAGGGGTGAATGACTGGGCCTGGAGGCCCGCTGACGCCGGAGTCACTCGCGCCGGTTTTGACGCTGGCGTCAACACTTGGCCGGGATTTCTCAGGAATGGAGAATCCAGCCCAGTGTATATCTTTAGCAGTGAGCCAAGGTGGCTGCTGTAACAAGTGATTCGGACAAAACGCCAAATCACTTCCAAATAAGGCAGGTGGCAATCCCATTTCGCAATCCAAAGTCTCCTTATTACCTGCAACGTTCAAAAGGGGAAACATTTTTCAAACATCCAGGGAATGCTATTGCCTGTTTGAGTTTCAAAACTGAATTTCAAAAGTCTTTTCATGTCTGGGTCTTCTTATATTCCACTGGGAGCCTTCTGGAAGCATGACAACATTGAAGTATAACCTAGCTGTGGCAGGCGTCTTATAAATCAGTAGTGTGAAGAGGACATGCAGGTTGTTAAATATTTGTAATGAAAGCAAATATACTGCAGTTGCTGAAATCCGAAATAAAAAGAGAAATTGCTGGAAAAACTCAGCAGTTTAGGCAGCACCTGTGGAAGTTGAAACAGAGTTAATGTTTTGATTTCAATATGGCTCTTTATCAGAACTTAAAACATTTGTAATGTTCTCATTTTTTTGGGCATGACAAATGTTAACGTATTAAAGGATACTTCAGTGCAACATCCAACTTAAACACAGGTCGGGGTGAAACTGGGCTTGCAGCACACGCTTTCTGCGAGCTATGAGAACTGTTATGTGTCGAAATTGTACACACGTATTTCCAATAATAATAATCTTTATTAGTGTCACAAGTAGACTTGCAACACTGCAATGAAGTTACTGTGAAAATCCCCTAGTCACCACTATGGCACCTGTTTGGGTACACTGAGGGAGAATTCAGAATGTCCAATGCATGTCTTTCGGGACTTGTGGGGGGAAACTGCAGCACCCGGAGTAAACCCACAGACACGGGGCGAACGTGCAGACTCCGCACAGACAGCGACCCAAGCCAGGAATCAAATGCGGGTCCCTGCCGCTGTGAAGAAACAGTGCCTACCACTGTGTTACCATGCCACCCAACAGGTAGAGCATCAGCTGCCATCTTCCCAAGGGGAATTGTGCATCTGCACATTGCGACCTTGAACAATATGCTACACAGTTGTGATGCCAATCACTCCAGCTGACATCCCTGGACCTCCTTTTGGCATTGCGCATGATTGGGAGAATAAATAAGGATCACACAAAGCAGGACAAGTTGCTAGAAGAGGGAGGAGGTGACCAAATGCACAGAGGGTGTTAGAGGAGGAATTCTCCCTCCTGAACTCCAGTAAGGAACAATGCCTGAGAAGTCTGCACTTCCCTCCACCATTATGCAGTCATGATATTGGGCACTCTGCTGATGTTTGTAGCTTATGAGCAGTATGTGGCAGCCTGGATTCACACTAAAATCATAGAAATAAGCAAGCAGCACATAACTGGCAACTTATCTATACTGCAATGCATGTGCTAGGTCCTGCATCACAACCCCTGCACCCATTTTTGATGGTTACCTATTTTAACCCCTGTAATATTTCATGTAATTGTAACTATGAATTAGCAAATAACATTGTGGGAGTTAGATTGAAGCCCAACCTTTTCATTCTTGTTTTGCAATTATATGGCTTGCTGTTGTTCAGATCCATGTGGACGAAGATGTGAAAGAATGATCTTTTGAATAACTAGGGCTGGGGTCCTGTGGTCCAGGTTCGCCCCACCACCACTGCCAGCGAGGACAGAGAATTTGGCGCTCAACCAAAACTTCATTCACTGCAACGGGATTGGAGAATCCCGCTGGCATGAACGGATGGAGAATTCCAGACTAAAGGTTGTACTCAACTCACTTTGACTGCACATAAACTGTTGGATTATATGTGGTCAAAGTGGTCACTTAGCTCTTGAACTCACATCAGCCTTGATCCTAATTTGGACAAAGGAGTTGAATTCTAGAGGTGAGGTGAGAGTGAATGCCCTTAAAAGCATTTGGTCAAGTGTGGTATCAAGGGCCCTAGCAAATTGGAAGTCAATGAGGAAGTCAGAGGAAAACTCCCCACTGGTGGAGCCATACCTGCACAAAGGAAGATATTTGTGGGTTGTTGGAAAACAACCTGGACATCGCTCTAGGAGTTCCTCAGGTTGGTATCCTAGGCCAAACTATATTCAACTGCTTCCTCAATGGTCTTGCCCCTCCACCGTGCCCTCGCGTCCATCCCCACCCCCATCATAAGGTCAGAGATGATGATTGCACAATGTTCAATTCCACTTGCAATTCCTCAGAAAATGAAGCAATATTCTTACATGCAGCAAGACCTGCACAATTTTGAGGCTTGGTCTGATAAGTGACAGGCAACAAGAGAAAACCTAACCATCGTCCTTTGACATTCAATAGCATTGCCAATGGTACAAAGCAGCTCTTTTAATTGGCACCCTATTCACCACTTTAAATATTTACTTCCTCCAGCACTGATGCACAAGGGCAGCAGGGTGTACCATCTACAGGATGCACAACAGCAAGTAGCTCAGACTCCTTCAACAACACCTTCCAAATCCTTGACCTCTACCACCTAGAAGGAGAAGGGCAGCAGATACACAGGAAAATTACCTCCTGCAAGTTCCCCTCCAAGCCCTCCTGACTTGGAAATTCTATCACTGTCAATGGGTCAAAATCCTGAACTGCCTCCCTAACAGCACTGTTGGTGTACCTATACCGCATGCAGAGCAGTGGCTCAGCAGAAAGTGGCTGACCACCATTTTCTCAGGAGCAATTAGGGATGGGCAATAAATGCTGACCTAGCCAGCAACGCACATCAACAGTGCAAATAAAATGGAACAAGAAGGCAGTGAAGTTATTCCACTTGTATTATTGCCTATGCAACAATGCGGCTGAGCCCTTGAAATAAGCACTAATGGAAAAGGTTTCATAAAATTATCAAAAACTCATGACATCCTTTAAATATACCTGAGCCTGAAACAGTTAAAACCTGTTGTTATACTTCCTGAAATTTTAATTGTTCTGGAACATTTAGTACTTTTTTAACTGCACTACACCAATTATGTTATTGCCATCTCTAATTGGATTTTATACCCAGAAATAAATATGCAAATCTTATAAACTTCTTGATCGAGTACCTCCCCAGACAGAGAAATGCTTCGAGAAGGTCTTTGTGTCACGTGGTGGATAATATTGAAGGAAATAGTGAGGGATTTCTTGTACGAAAGTTGACCTTTCTGTAACTTGGGCAATTTAATTCTAAGTGTCAGTCATGCTTCTCTGGTTATGTGACTCATCACTTTCTTCTTTAACAAAAGAGAACTGTGATCCTTCCTTTGGTGTAAAGGCTTTGAGCAAATCCTGTAACAGAACAACTCCAGTACAACTCAACACCTGTAATTGTACAAGAAAATATAAAAACATCATTCCTTGCACACTATAATGCACTCAACATTGTTTCTGATTTCATAGTTGTAATTTTGCAACATACTCATACCACCATCTGTCCTTTATGTCAGGCCAATAAGGTTAAATGCAATCCACGGAAAGTATCTGACAATTCTGTCTCACTGGCAGCTGCTTAGAGACACATTGGATTTCAGTCTTGCAGTACCCAGGGCGAATGAATTGGAGTTCAGGTATATGGTCAAGATGATGTCGAGTGGGTTGTTAAGAATTGGGGAACATTAAGATTAAAAAACTGAAATTGGGCTAAACTAAAAAGGGGAATTGATAAGGACAGCTGTTTGAAGGGGGTTTGATATGCGAATTAACATACCAGTGAAGAAAGCCAGTGTTTACCTCTGTGCCATGGGAAAACAATGGGGTAGAGAAGAGGTAACCTCAAAGTGGAGAGTTAAGGGAATTAGCACATAGACATTACCAACACCATGTGCGCTCCCTCTAGACCCTCACTCACCATCACATATCTCCCCCCCACCCCACCACCATGTCCCCTATTATGTTACTCGCCGAGAATGCCACCCTCTTACTAATCAACACTGCTGTCCCTCTCGTCTTCATATCCAACCCACTTGTCCCACCCACTCTTTCCCCAGCCTCGTTTGATCTTTAACCCTCAAGTGGATCTCCTGCATAAAAACCACGCCTGGCTTTAATCTTTTTAAACGGGAGAATACCCGCTTGACCGGCCCATTCATTCTCCTTACGATCCCTGAGCCCATTCTGGTCAGAGGGGGGGAGGGCTCCAAACCCCCTCCTCCCCCTGACCCCAGTCAGCCATACCTAAATCCCCCTGGCCCCTGTCTCACCCACATCCCGGGTCCTCCCAAGATGGCCACCGCTACCGCCCGCTCAACCAACTACTCCATAAAGAAATCTTTCACATCAGCAACCTATCCCCCCTCTCCCCCATCCCTTCCCCAACTCAAACAGATACTCTCATATTTAACATCAGCGGTGTTTGTAATAAAATTGTAATAAAATTGGGGGTTCATTCGGGATTTTGAAGAGTATAATTCTTTTGGTGTAGAGGAATTTCTAACTTTTAAACATAATGAGAGTGAGGAAACAAATGAGGCGGTATGTGGTTTAAAATAAGGTGGATCTAACATGAAGAGGAAAGAGATGAAGGAAGGAAACAAATGTGATTAGCTCAAAGGTATTGATATAATTACAGCAGGGCAGTTCCAAATTAAAACAAATTTATCAAACGGTTGATTCAGAATTGGAGACTCAGTGTATTCCTGAATGTTTTCTGTAAAGGATCGCAAACTAATGCGAAAATGGTATTCTACACATATTAGTGCAGATGAAAAATGGGCCGAAAAGCATCAAATTGTATTACCTCCTGAGTATAGGAAAGAAATTCTGTGGACAGCTCATGAAAATCCTTTAGAAGGTCATCTCAGAATAAAGAAAACACAAGCAAAGATACAGAAGCCGTTTTACTGGCCGGGCCTATCTAAAGATGTTGATGCAGTTTGTTGAACATACAACATATGTCAAATAATAAGGAAACCGCAAGTTTCAATAAAGCATGGACATTTGATCCCTATTCCGGCTTTCGAAGGACCTGTGACAAGAGTTCTAGTCGATTGCGTAGGACCACTTTTGAAAATGCAAAGTGGAAATCATTACTTGTTAACTATTATGGATATACCCACTAGATTTCCTCAAGCCATACTGTTAAGAAATATTACAGCCAAGAGGGTGGTAGAGGAATTAACCAAGTTCTTTACTAAATATGGCTTAGGAAAAGAGATACAATCGGATCAAGGGTCAAATTTCATGTCAGGATTATTAAAAGAAGTCATGAATAACTTGGAAATAAACAGTATCAATCATCGGCGTATCATCCAGAGTTACAGGAAGGATTTGAGACACGGTATCAAACTTTGAAAACAAGCATATAGTCAAGATTACCCGCATTATTGGAACACAGGGGGCTGGATTCTCCAAAAATGGGGTTATGTCCCCACGCCAGCATCAAAACGTGGGCATTTCACTCTGGAATTTCTTAAGGAATGCCATTCATAAGTTAAGCCATTCATGATGAATAATGTACCTGCAACATTTCAGGGATAGCTAGATTTCTTGAATTGGAAGAGTTACTACAGTCCTTTCAAAAATAAATTTGAAGGGCTCAATTCATTTTTTTTCCAATTAAGGGCCAATTTAGCATGGCCAACCCACCTACCCTGCACTTCTGTTGGGTAGTGGGGTGAGACCCAGGCAGACATGGGGAGAATGTGCAAACTCCAGAGTTACTGCAGTATTATAAATATATTTGTGAGAGTAAATTAGGTAGAATAGAGAGAGTGATTTATGATGTAGGTGTTCCAATAAGGCAACATCCATATAGGTTATATCCAGCAAAATTATCCCAAATTGAGAAAGAAATTGAATGTATGCTTTAAAATGACATTATTGAATTGGATTGTAGTGATTGGAGTACACCTATCATAATGGTGGCAAAGCCAAACGGAAGACAAAGACTTTGTGTGGACTACAGGAAAGTGAATGTCGTCACTAAGAAGGATTTGTTTCCTATACCATGGTTGGAGGATTGCATTGAAAGAGTTGGGCAGTCTAAATTCATCACAAAATAGACTTGCTAAATGGATATTGGCTTTTGTCTGAGAGGACAAAGGAAATCTCAGCATTCGTGATGCCAAATGGACTTTATCAATTTAAAGTTATGCCATTCATGATGAATAACGCACCTGCAACATTTCAGGGAATAATGAATAAAGCTATTCAGGGTCTGAGTCACTGTGCGGTGCACATTGGCGATTTAGTGGTATTGGGAAAATATCTGCAACACCTAAAAGAACTGTTCGGACGCTTAAAAGAAACTAATCTAGTCATAAATTTGGCAGAAAACAAATTTGCTAAAGCTCAAATTTCACATTTAGGACATATCGTGCGACATGGTCAGATCTCCACAAAATCCAGAATCTACAAGAGATTTTAAAAGCTTTCTGGGAAAGAATGGATTTTATGCTAAGTTTGTGCCGAACTTTAGCAGTGTGGTAGCACCCCTAACAGAACTCTTGAAGAAGAACAAGAAAGTTAACTGGACGGAGGACTGTCAAACTACATTCCAACATTTAAAAACTGTGTTGGTAGCAGCACCAATGTTAACCGCACGAAATTATGACAGACAGTTTAAACTGGCTGTGGATGCCAGTGACATTGGTGTGGGGGCTGTATTGTTATAGGAAGATGAACTTGGAACTGAGAAGCCTGTGGAGTATTTCTCAAGGAAATTAAATCCTCATCAACAAAAGTATTTCACAATTGACAAAAGAGACTTTAAGCTTGGTATTGGAATTACAACATTTAAAGATTTATGTTGCCAGTAATTCAGCAGGACACATTCCACGAGATTTTCTGGAGGAATTTTAAAATCTGAACACCAGATTATTTGGATGGAGTTTGTTATTACTACTGTTTAAGTTTAACTTTAATTTGAAAATCATTTGTATAGCTGGGAGAGAAAACATCATTGCTGATCGTAAGGGTAAAGGAGACTATTGGGAAACTTGAGCGGGGTTCTCCGCTCCCCAGCCATGTGTTTATCGGCTAAGTACCATTCGCTGTTGGCAGGATTCTATCCTCTCGCTGCTTGTCAATGGGATTTCCCATTGAAACCACACCTCACCACCACAAAAGCCGCTGGCAGGTATGTCCTGCCAGTGGGAAAAATAAATACCAACGGCTGCAGAATTCCGGCACTTGTGTGTAAATATTTTGGGGTATATTTTATGTTAAGAATGTTTTGAAATTTTTGGCATGTTAAATAAGGTAGAACTGGTAAGAAATCATTGAGAAATGAAGTCATCTTTTGAATTATGGTTTTCATTTGAAAAAAGCGGGAAGATGTTGAAATTGGGGAGCATTAAGGTTAAAAAATGAAATTGGGATAACATTTTAAAAAAGGAAAATTGATAAGCCAACCTGTCTGAAGGGGGTTTTCATATTCAAATTAGCAGTGAGAAAAGAAAGTGTTTACTTATGTGTCTAGGGAAAAACAATGGGATATAGAAGAGGTAACTTCAAAGTAGGAGATAAGGGAACTGGCACTATATACTAAAATACCGGATCCAAAGGGTGGGTAACATCAAAAGGAAAGAATGATATAACCATAGCACAATAACTGGAGAAAGGGTCACAGTAGAGGTAGCTACCATTACAGCCACACCCAGCTGCAGAAAACACTCTCCTCTGAAAACAAGTTATTGCTAAAAGGGCAGCTGGTTAAAATCAAAATCGCGAACCGAGAAGATTACGTCTTTGCTGAAACTGAAGACAGTTTTCCCAAACGTGGACAAGTAGCTTGTGCATGGTAATTATCTGCTGGATTTAGCTGAAGAGATATATACTATTGGATGTTGTTTGTGAACAAGGGGCATCTCAGAGTTCAGGAAACGTAGGTAGTTGGGAACAAAGAGGTAACTTCATGTAATACTATGTGTGTACAGCTATCAGTGTAGTTACGTGTACTGTTGTGTATTATAGTCCTTTTTTGTTGTGTGTTTTTCTTTTAAGTTTATAAATATTCTTTATTACTTGATCACAAAATGACTGGGCAAGCCATTCATTTCAAGGCCATTGAGGAATGGGCAAGTAATGCTGGCCCAGCCAGTGACACCCACATCCATAAAAGAATAAGTACAATTCAATCCTTGCATTTTGTTGACATAATCTATCATAGGTAAGAACTATTAACCTGAACTAAAGAAACCACAATGCAAAACATAATCTTGAAAATAAATCAGTGGCATTCTAAGAAAGCAATATGTTTACTCCAAGTCTAACACTTATATTATCAAACCCATCAATCTGAAGCTGAAATAACACTGGGCAAGTTGTAGTTTAATTCTCAAGAAATCCAAACCAAGCACGTACAGGAATAAAGAGGGCAGGAATATTACATTGTTGGTACAAAGCCAACTTGTTGTACATTGTGGGCAATTATTGGTTAGATCAATCAAACCTGTGATTTTAATTTACAGCTTCAGCAGCCGAGGAACAACAAGTTTACATTGCAACGAGATATTTCTGAGTTGGTTCACAGCTGCTTAGCAAACAAACAACCTCCAGTTATTCACCTGTTCAATTATTGAGTGATCAGCATTAATGGTGTGAGCGATACTGAAACATTCCACAGAATTCAAATTTCTTTTGTTTCTCGTTCTGTAGAATAGAGATGAATTAAATTTTATGGTTTAAATAAACAAAAATCAAGAACCATCTCTAGCTCTGTCGCTTTTATTTTCCAGCTTTAACCTAATTTTCATCCAATGGGACATTCCGATTTCCTTGCTGGTCATTGTAACTATATAAGAACATCAGAAATAGCAGCAGACTTAGGACATTTGCTCCTTTGAGTTAGCTCCACTATTCAATTCGATCATGTTAAATGATGTTTTATACTCAAACACTATCTGTGTTCATTCAAAATGGTGCAGCATTTCAGTATGGTCCCTTTGCTTAATCTTCAATATTAGAGGCATATGACCAGATCTATTAGAATATGGGCTGCAGATCACATTTTACATATCGCTGGAATCATGTATTCCATAGCACTGTGATTCAAAAACATATAGGGCACAATTTCAGTCCTCAAAGACCATTTCTTCTTTTTCCTTCAATATTTCATCCTAACACTTAGGGCAGCATAGTAGCACAGTGGATAGCACTGTTGCTTCACAGCTCATGGGTCCCAGGTTCATTTCCCGGCTTGGGTCACTGTCTGTGTGGAGTCTGCACGTTCTCCCCGGGTGTGCGTGGGTTTCCTCCGGCTGCTCCAGTTTCCTCCCACAAGTCCCGAAAGACGTGCTGTTAGGTAACTTGGACATTCTGAATTCTCCCTCTGTGTACCCGAACAGGCGGCGGAAGGTGGTGACTAGGGGCTTTTCACAGTAACTTCATTGCAGTGCTAATGTAAGCCTACTTATGACAATAAAGATTGTTATTAAACAAGCCTATGTTGTACTCAGATCTCCTGTGCTAACCCTCCTCTC
The DNA here is from genome assembly GCF_047496885.1 of Scyliorhinus torazame. Taxonomy (NCBI): domain Eukaryota; kingdom Metazoa; phylum Chordata; class Chondrichthyes; order Carcharhiniformes; family Scyliorhinidae; genus Scyliorhinus; species Scyliorhinus torazame. Next base: position 116,380,004 of record NC_092724.1, on the reverse strand, counting down.
CCTACCCTTGCCCTGTTCTCCTCTTCCTCAATTGAATTTATAACAAACTTGGATGAAAAATCAACAAAGGCACTGAATTTTCTGCCATATCATTTTATTATTTAAAAATTATTTTTAATTATTGATATTACTATTGTTGAATAATGGAGAGGTAACTTCGGACAATAGCCCACATTTCTCATCATGGAATAAGCGATGTCTCTACATCGGTTCTTTTAAATGCAGCACAGCAATTATAGGCCCATGAGACAAATTTATCAAATTGTGGCGGGGGGGGGGGGGGGGGGGGGGGGGGGATTTAGGGGGAGGGCAAAAATTGGTTTCAAGCTGGCGTGACTTTCCCATGGTATCCTTCGCTGGTGCCCACCATGACATATCTGTAATCCCATTGAAGGCTGGCATGAAACTGATTTGCATCATGCTAATGTGATGCAGATGGAAGCCCAAATGGAATCTTCCACCCATGCCTGATTCTCTGCGATACCAGTCCAAAACACATCTGGAATAACGTGGTATACAGATGTTGGGACTTACCTGAACAATGCCTGGGGCTGCCGCCAGAGTTCAGAATGGAGGCCGCCAACATGCCTTGATCCCAAAACACCACAGCAGTGTGTGGGGGAACACCTACAGGTGGACCATCACATTCAGTGCCATTGAGGACGTCCATCTACCAACCTCAAAAGGTTCTTTGAGATCCATCTTTCAGCCTCAGAATGTTCCTGTAGATTCTATTTCATTTTCAGGAGGTCCATAGTGGGTCAGTGACGTTGGGTGCCTTCTCAATATGGTGTCCACATAGGGTGCCATCAGGTCGGAGCTCGAAGATATGGCATGATTTCCTAAAGGCCTTTGCTGCGTGAAACACATAGTTCCCACATCTGCCATGGGACTTCCAGTCTCAGCTGGGAGAATTCTGCCCATAGTCAAGTTTAATTTTTCAATCAAAACAAAACCTGGATTTGATACAAAAATTACATTGCCAGTGGCAGTTTAAGGTATCAGTTTGTTTTTGAATCATTAATAAACTTTTAACCACTGCAATGGTGTGGGAAAAAACAAAATATAATTTATGGATGATATCTAATTGTCACTGGTTAGATGAAGCCTTTGTCTTTATTTTCAGATACAACCCCTCTTTTCTAGAAGTAACAATGATGGAAATCCAGGTCTTGAGCATTTCATGACAATTCAAGGATTTATGAGCCAAAATATGTTATAATGCCTAATAAAGCACAGTCCACGGTAGGGAAGAACTCTCATATTGGATACTGTCAAGCGAAAATCTAAGCTTAGGCTGTAGTTGAATTAATGACTTTACAGTTGTCTATTGGACAATCTCAGACTTCCCACTAATCTACAACCCGCTCTGCTCCTTCACAGCCATGTCATGACCTCCATGATCTTCCATAACTTCTCTTCAAATGGTTAAAAAGTAATGATTTTCTTGAGTGAACGAATACTATTGTCATGTGAGAGTACCTTTAAGACATGGATGTTTAAGCAATGTACCTTTAAGAAAACAGTGATGTCAGAGAGTGGGTGGAGCTGGGCTTTAGATCAGCCATTTTGAAGTTGCAGTTTGGAGGAAAAGAGCTTGGGGAGTGTCTGTGTTTTGCAGTGAGCTGGATTTGCTGTGATCTCTGCCATGAAAGACTATCTCTGGATCATTTGGGTGATTTAAACTCATAATAGTAAAGCCTTTAACCTGATGTGATTCTGTTTAAAGATGTTAAGTCTCTTGGACGTTTGAAGGAACATTTTGAGGAATTATTTACTGTTGTAATATTTTCGTAGTTATCATTGAAGTAAGGGGTGTTAAGAGATCCAATGTTTATTTACAAAGAACAAAGAACAAAGAAATGTACAGCACAGGAACAGGCCCTTCGGCCCTCCAAGCCCGTGCCGACCATACTGCCCGACTAAACTACAATCTTCTACACTTCCTGGGTCCGTATCCTTCTATTCCCATCCTATTCATATATTTGTCAAGATGCCCCTTAAATGTCCCTATCGTCCCTGCCTCCACTACCTCCTCCGGTAGTGAGTTCCAGGCACCCACTACCCTCTGCGTAAAAAACTTGCCTCGTACATCTACTCTAAACTTTGCCCCTCTCACCTTAAACCTATGCCCCCTAGTAATTGACCCCTCTACCCTGGGGAAAAGCCTCTGACTATCCACTCTGTCTATGCCCCTCATAATTTTGTATACCTCTATCAGGTCGCCCCTCCACCTCCTTCGTTCCAGTGAGAACAAACAGAGTTTATTCAATCGCTCCTCATAGCTTATGCCCTCCATACCAGGCAACATTCTGGTAAATCTCTTCTGCACCCTCTCTAAAGCCTCCACATCCTTCTGGTAGTGTGGCGACCAGAATTGAACACTATACTCCAAGTGTGGCCTAACTAAGGTTCTATACAGCTGCAACATGACTTGCCAATTCTTATACTCAATGCCCCGGCCAATGAAGGCAAGCATGCCGTATGCCTTCTTGACTACCTTCTCCACCTGTGTAGCCCCTTTCAGTGATCTGTGGACCTGTACTCCTAGATCTCTTTGACTTTCAATACTCTTGAGGGTTCTACCATTCACTGTATATTCCCTACCTGCATTAGCCCTTCCAAAATGCATTACCTCACATTTGTCCAGGTTAAACTCCATCTGCCATCTCTCCGCCCAAGTCTCCAGACAATCTAAATCCTGCTGTATCCTCAGACAGTCCTCATCGCTATCCGCAATTCCACCAACCTTTGTGTCGTCTGCAAACTTACTAATCAGACCAGTTACATTTTCCTCCAAATCATTTATATATACTACAAAGAGCAAAGGTCCCAGCACTGATCCCTGTGGAACACCACTGGTCACAGCCCTCCAATTAGAAAAGCATCCCTCCATTGCTACCCTCTGCCTTCTATGGCCTAGCCAGTTCTGTATCCACCTTGCCAGTTCACCCCTGATCCCGTGTGACTTCACCTTTTGTACTAGTCTACCATGAGGGACCTTGTCAAAGGCCTTACTGAAGTCCATATAGACAACATCTACTGCCCTACCTGCATCAATCATCTTAGTGACCTCCTCGAAAAACTCTATCAAGTTAGTGAGACACGACCTCCCCTTCACAAAACCGTGCTGCCTCTCACTAATACGTCCATTTGCTTCCAAATGGGAGTAGATCCTGTAACATTTAAGATGTTAAGTTGAGTTCATAGAATAAACATTGTTTTGTGTTTAAAAACCCACGTGTCCATAATTGTAATCCCACACCTAGGGAACAAGCCGTGTGCTAGGAAAAGCAACAAATACATTAAAAGGGGAGGTTGGTTGAACTCCATGATACATTTTGGGGTTCTGAAAATGCTTCGCCCATAATAATTGGGAGCTCGAGGGGGATAAAAGTCTATCTATTGGATTGGCTTTTCTGAACTTAAAGACAGTGAAGGATTGTTGCTTTTCCGGTGTGGTATTTTAGTTTAAGTGGGGAGTGTGAAGTGGACAATGGCTCTTTCAGAGGCTCAGAAGTTTTTGGGGGTGGAGACTGTCACACGCAGTACTTTACGGACAGAGACGTAAAGCAGACTGTTGGGTCTGGCAAAAACATTGCAGTTAACCTGACAAAATGCGAAAAGATGAGGTAATTATGGCAGTGGTTAAGCATTTAAAGTTGCCTGAGATAGAGTTTGACTCATGGGAAATGTCAAAAATTCTGTTACAAATTAAGCAAATGGAACATGAGAAAGAATTAAAGCGGCTTGAATACGAAAGAGAGAGAGCGGAAAAAGAAAGAGAAAGAGATAGAGAGGAAAAAGAAAAGGAGAGAGAAGAAAGAAACAAAGAAAAAGATAGAGAGGAAAGGGAAAAAGAGAGAGAGTTTGAACTTCGGAAAATGGCTCTGAAACATGAAAATCAGTTAAAATTGGCAGACGCAAAGGGACACGTACAGTTGGAGGAGATGGATGAGGATAATGAGACAGAGCGTCATAGTTAAAGACGTGGTGGGGATCTATTTAAATATGTCCAAGCATTGCCAAGGTTTGATGAGAAGGAGGTAGAAGCCTTTTTCATTTCATTTGAGAAGGTAGCTAAACAAATGCAATGGCCACAGGACATGTGGGTATTACTGATTCAAACAAAGCTGGTAGGCAAGGCTAGTGAAGTGTTTGCGTCACTACCGGAGGAGGTATCTATAACGTATGAGGAGGTGAAGAAATCCATCTTAAGTGTATATGAGCTAGTGCCTGAAGCTTACAGACAAAGGTTTAGAAATTTAAGGAAAGAATTTGGTCAAACATACATGGAGTTTGAAAGGCTCAAACAGAGTAATTTTGATAGGTGGATAAGGGCTTTGAAAATAGACCAAACGTATGAAGCTCTCAGAGAAATTATACTTTTGGAGGAGTTTAAAAATTCAATTCCTGATGTAGTGAGAACTCATGTGGAAGAACAGAGGGTGAAATTCTCCCCAAACGGCGCGATGTCCGCCGACTGGCGCCCAAAACAGCGCCAATCAGACGGGCATCGCGCCGCCCCAAAGGTGCGGAATGCTCCGCATCTTTGGGGGCCGAGCCCCAACATTGAGGGGCTAGGCCGATGCCGGAGGGATTTCCGCCCCGCCAGCTGGCGGAAACGGCCTTTGTTGCCCCGCCAGCTGGCGCGGAAATGACATGTTGGGGCGGCGCATGCGCGGGAGCGTCAGCGGCCGCTGACAGTTTCCCGCGCATGCGCAGTGGGGAGAGTCTCTTCCGGCTCCGCCATGGTGGAGACCGTTGCGGAGGCGGAAGGGAAAGAGTGCCCCCATGGCACAGGCCCGCCCGTGGATCGGTGGGCCCTGATCGCGGTCCAGGCCACCGTGGGGGCACCCCCCGGGGTCAGATCGCCCCGCGCCCCCCCCAGGACCCCGGAGCCCGCCCACGCCACCTTGTCCCGCCGGTAAATAGGTACTTTAATTTACGCCGGTGGGACAGGCAATTTATCGGCGGGACTTCGGCCCATCCGGGCCGGAGAATCGAGCGGGGGGGCCCGCCAACCGGCGTGGCCCGATTCCCGCCCCCGCTGAATATCCGGTACCGGAGACTTCGGCAACCGGCGGGGATGGGATTCACGGCGGCCAACGGCCATTCTCCAACCCGCTGGGGGGTCGGAGAATGACGCCCAGAGTGTTAAAACTGCGAGATTAGCAGCGGAAATGGCAGATAATTATGAATTAGTTCATAAATCAAAGATTGGTTTCCGACATCAGTTTCAGCCGGTGAGGGATAGAACCTGGGGATATGAGAAATACTCAAGTGATAAAGGTAAAGATGATCTGATGGGAGACAATAAAGAGAGTGTACCTCAGATTAAAAAAGAAATCCAGGAGGGTGGAAAAGAAATGAAAAGTTTCAGGAGTTTTCACTGTAATAAACTAGGCCATGTAAAGTCACAGTGTTGGTGGTTGAAGAAAAGCACTGGGAAGGCTGATGTGGTAAAACAGGTTAAGACAGTGGGGTTTATTAGAGTGGTAAAGGAAAGCCCAAGGGAAGTGAAGGAGGTGCAAACGATTGTACAGCCTGTTCAAGAAGTAATTGTTCAGAAGGTGCCAGATGTATTTAAAGAATTTACTTGTGTGGATAAAGTTTACTCATGTGTATCAGGAGGAGCAGGTAAAGAAGTTACAATTTTAAGAGATAGAGGGGCTAGTCAATCTTTAATGGTAAGAGATGAGGAATTATGTAGTTTGGGAAGAATGTTGCCAGAAAAGGTGGTGATATGTGGAATTCAGGGTGAGAGGAGTAGCGTTCCATTATATAAGGTAAGGTTGGAAAGTCCAGTGAAGAGTGGTGAAGTGGTAGTAGGAGTGATAGAGAAACTATCTTGTGCAGGAATACAGTTTATCTTGGGTAATGATATAGCTGGATCGCAATTGGGAGTGATGCCTACTGTGGTTGATAAGCCAGTGGAAAATCAGACAACTGAAGTGTTGAAGGACGAATATCCTGGGAATTTTCCGGATTGTGTAGTAACAAGGTCGCAAAGTCACAGGTTAAGACAAGAGGAGAAATCAGAGAGTGAAGATAAAGGTGAAGTGCAATTATCAGAAACGATTTTTGATCAGATGGTTGGAAAAGAACAGGTGGAGGATGAGGCGGATATTTTTGGTTCAGGAAAATTGGCGGAGTTAAAACAGAAAGATGTAGAAATAAAACGGATGTATCAGAAACATTACACAGACAAGGAATCTGAGTGGATACCAGAGTGTTATTACCGTAAAAGTGATATCTTGATGAGAAAATGGAGACCTTTACATATGCAGGCGGATGAAAAGTGGGCAGAAGTTCATCAAGTAGTATTGCCGGAAGGGTACAGAAAGGAGGTGTTGCGAGTTGTACATGAGGTACCAGTGGGAGGTCATTTGGGAATAAGGAAAACCCAAGCTAAAATACAAAAACATTTTTATTGGCCTGGACTAAATAAAGATGTTGTTAAATTTTTTCAATCATGTCTCACATGTCAAGTGATAGGGAAACATCAAGCAGTGATAAAACCAGTGCCCTTAATACCCATTCCAGCATTTGAGGAACCTTTTACAAGAGTCCTAATTGATTGCGTAGGACCTCTTCCCAAAACAAAAAGTGGAAATCAATATCTTTTGACGATAATGGATGTGTCTACTAGGTTTCCAGAGGCCATTCCAGGATGTAATATTACAGCTAAAAAGATTGTGGAGGAGTTACTTAAATTCTTTACTAGATATGAACTACCCACGAAATACAATTGGATCAAGGATCAAATTTTACCTCAAGGTTATTCAAAGAAGTTATGGATAGCTTAGGAAAAAACAATTTAAATCAACTGCGTACCATCCAGAATCGCAGGGAGCGTTAGAAAGCTGGCATCAGACATTAAAGACAATGTTGAGGGCTTTTGTCACGATTATCCAGAGGATTGGGATAAAGGAATTCCATTCGTACTGTTTGCAATTAGGGATGCACCTAATGAGTCAACCAAATTCAGTCCTTTTGAAATAATTTTTGGTCATGAGGTAAGAGGACCACTTAAATGGATTAAGGAAAAATAGGTGAGTGAGAAATCAGAACTTACATTATTGGATTACGTGTCAAATTCTAGGGAACGATTAAACAGAGCAGGTGCATTGGCTAAACAACCTTTAAAAGTTTCACAAAATGTGATGAAACGGGTAGCGGACAAGAAATCCAAAGTTCATAGTTTTGCCAGTGGAGATAAAGTTTTAGTGTTGTTACCAGTGGCAGGTGAACCTTTGAAAGCAAGGTTTTGTGGACCTTATCAGATTGCAAGGAAATTAAGTGAGGTGAATTATGTGGTAAAAACACCAGATAGAAGGAAGACTCACCAAGTTTGTCATGTGAATATGCTTAAAAGGTACTTTGAAAGGGAAGGAGAGAAAAAGGAGGAGGTTTTAATGATTCTAACACAAAGTGACGAATCAAATCCAGATGGCTTGGAATTTGACATACCTCAAATTAAGTTGGAGAACGAGGATGTTCTTAAAAATTGGGATAAATTGTTGAGTTACCTTCCAGAGGAAAAATGGACTGACCTGAAAGAGTTATTGATATCACATGGGCAAGTTTGTAGAGATAAATTGGGAAGTACTAAAATGGCTATACATGATGAAGATGTGAAAATGAAAAAATGAAATGAAAATCGCTTATTGTCACAAGTAGGCTTCAAATGAAGTTACTGTGAAAAGCCCCTAGTCGCCACATTCCGACGCCTGTTCGGGGAGGCTGTTACGGGAAATGTGGGAAATGCTGTTCCAATCAAACAACATCCATACAGACTTAACCCTTTAAAATTGTTACAGGTTAACAAAGAGATTGAGAGTATGCTTAAAAATGGCATAATTGAAGTGGGTTGCAGCCACTGGAGCTCACCCATAGTGATGATACCAAAACCGAACGGTACCCAACGGTTATGTGTGGACTATAGAAAGGTTAATGCAGTTACAAGAACGGACTCTTATCCTATCTCACGTTTGAAGGATTGCATTGAGAAAGTGGGACAATCAGCTTTTATTTCCAAACTGGATTTACTTAAAGGTTACTGGCATACACCTTTATCCGAGAGGGCGAAGGAGATTTCAGCTTTTGCGACTCCAGATGGTATATACCAATTCAAAGTTATGCCATTTGGCATGAAAAACGCCCCAGCCACACTTCAACGGTTAACTAACAAAGTAGTTTCAGGATTACCCAATTGTGCGGTATACATCGACGATCTGGTAATTTTCAGCCAGACATGGAAAGAACGTTTAAAACATCTGATGGAGTTATTCGATCGACTTCAGGAGGCGGGTTTGGTGATAAACCTAGCCAAAAGTGAATTTGGAAAAGCCCAAGTCACTTTCCTTGGCCATACAATCGGACAGGGTCGAATGGTCACACGGGATATGAAACCAACAGTTATTGAGGAGTTTCCAATACCCTCAAGACAAAGGGAAATAAATAATGCAATTTCTTGGCATGAGTGGATTTGATCGAAAATTTGTGCAAAGGTTTTGTAGCGTGATTGCTCCACTGATGGACTTGCTGAAGAAACATCAAAAATTTCAGTGGACAGCGGAGTTTCAACAGGCATTTGACATCCTGAAAGCTGTGATAACCAATGCTCCTGTGTTGGAGAATTACAAGGGACTCTGTGATCAGATTGAACTAAAGTATCTGACTTTAAAGGGACCATGCCGAGGCGTAGAGAAATGGATGGATCGTGCAGAGACCTTCTTGTTCAAAGGGACTGTCACTCGAGACAGATTCCAGTTGGAGGAAGAAGGAAAACAAAATGGACTATATTATTGTACCTGTTTGCGTGTTTTTTTTAAATGAAAAAGTATATTTACTGTGTGCATTTCTTAAAGAATAGTGAAAAGGTGAAAAATGAAACCATCTTGAAGTTGATGGTTTATGTATTTTTCTTGGGGGGAGGTGTCATGAGAATGCTGCGTTAAGGACTTCCGGTTGCAGCTATGCAGAGCTAAGTCGCACGTTTGGCAGCTCCCGCTAGAAACGGAGTTTTGGGCTCTTTTTGGAGCCCGTAACAGTGCTTGCTCGACGTTTCCCGGTGTGGGAAGGAGATAGCCACATTCCCCCAATAGTGTATGGCTTGGACCAGGAGTGGGGCGATCAAAAAAGTGGCAGTGAAGCAAAAGAAGGTGCGAGGGAGGAAGACCAAGATGGCGGCGGGTGGAGACCAGGCAGCGTGGATACAGTGCACACAGGAGCAGCAGGGGTTACTTCAGCGCTGCTTTAGGGAGCTGAAAGCGGATCTGCTGGAGCCGATGAAGGCGTCAATCGATAAGCTGCTGGAGACCCAGACAGCCCAAGGGGCAGCGATCCGGGAGCTCCGGCAAAAGGTCTCTGAGAACGAAGATGAGATCCTAGGCCTAGCGGTGAAGGTGGAGGCGCACGAGGCGCTCCATAAAAAATGGCAGGAGAGGTTCGAGGAGATGGAGAACATGTTGAGGCGGAAGAATCTGCGGATCCTGCGCCTCCCGGAGGGATTGGAGGCGTCCTTCCAGGCGCCCCTGGAGCTGGAGGGGGCCCACCGAGTGCTGGCGAGGAGACCCAAGCCCAACGAGCCGCCGCGGGTGGTGCTGGTGCGGTTCCACCGGTGTGCTGATCGGGAGTGCGTGCTAAGGTGGGCCAAGAAGGAGCGGAGCAGCAGGTGGGAGAAATCGGAGGTCCGGATCTATCAAGATTGGAGCGCGGAGGTGGCGAAGAAGAGGGCCGGGTACAATTGGGCAAAGGCGGTGCTGCACAGGAGGGGGGTGAAGTTCAGCAAGCTGCAGCCGGCGCGTCTGTGGGTCACCTACAAGGACGAACATCATTATTTTGAGTCCCCGGAGGAGGCGTGGGGCTTTGTCCAGGTCGAAAAATTGGACTCGGACTGAGGGTCAGGGGTGGGGGGCGCGCGGTGAAGGGATGGTCGGGGATTGTTGTGATGTATTTTGAGGGGGGTTCTTTGTTCATTGTTGGTTCTTTGTTTTGTTGGTTGGGCACTGTTTCGGTTGGGTCCGCCAGGTGGGCTCGTGGAGGGGGGCAGGCAAACGGCTTGGGGGGTTGATGGCCGGCAGGGGGGATGGGGCCCCGAGGGGGTGGGGGTGCGCGGCCTGAGTTGGGGGCAAGGGGACCGGGCCTGAATAGGGATCTGTGCCAGAGGAGGCGGGGCCGGGCGAGTGGAAAAGGCTGCACGGGGCGGGGCCAGAGCTGGGAAATACATTTTTTTTCCCGCGCTGGGAGTGGAAGGGGGAGGGGGAGAGCCTGCTGGTGGACAATGGGGGGAGGGGAAGTTCCACACTGGGAGGGGTCGAGGGAGTGGCGGGAGTGGCCGGGGTCAGCAGGAGTCTGCTGACTTACGGGAGTGCAATGGGGGGAGCAATGCAGCTAGGGGGGGACCTAGCTGGGGTAGGGAGTGGGGGGGGGGGGGGGGGGGGAAACTGGGTTGCTGCTGGAATGGCCAAGGGGGAGCTGGAGTCGGTAGAGGAGGTCGGGGTGGGGGTCTGCCGCTGTGGGGAACGGGTCGTGCGGAGGCGCGGGCAGGTGGCTGGCCTAGGAGGGGATATGGCTAGTTGGCGGGGGAGGAGGGCAGGGAGCCCCCTGATCCGGCTGATAACCTGGAACGTAAGGGGACTGAACGGGCCGGTCAAACGGGCCCGCGTGTTCGCGCACCTGAAGGGGCTTAAGGCAGATGTGGTCATGCTTCAGGAGACGCACCTGAGGGTGGCGGATCAGGTAAGGTTGAGAAAGGGGTGGGAAGGCCAGGTGTTTCATTCGGGTTTGGATGCAAAAAAGCTGGGGGGGGGGGGGTGGGCGGCGGGTGGCGATCTTGGTGGGGAAGAGATGTGTCGTTCGAGGCGTTGAGCATTGTGGCAGACAATGGCGGTAGGTATGTGATGGTAAGTGGCAAGCTGCAGGGGGAGCGGGTGGTGTTGGTCAATGTATACGCCCCGAATTGGGATGATGCGGGGTTCATGCGGAGTGTGTTGGGCCGGATTCCTGACCTGGAGACAGGGGGCCTGATAATGGGGGGAGATTTCAATACGGTGCTGGACCCGGCACTAGATCGCTCCAGGTCTCGGACGGGTGGGAGGCCGGCGGCGGCCAAGGTGCTGAGGGGGTTCATGGACCAGATGGGAGGGGTGGACCCATGGAGGTTTGCGAAGCCAGGGGCCAGGGAATTCTCATTCTTCTACATGTCCACAAGGCCTATTCCCGGATTGACTTCTTTGTTCTGAGTCGGGTGCTGATTCCGAGAGTGGAAGGTACTGAGTACTCGGCGATAGCCATTTCCGATCACGCTCCGCATTGGGTAGACCTCGAGCTGGGGGAGGAGAGGGACCAGCACCCGCTGTGGCGCTTAGAAGTGGGGTTGCTGGCGGACGAGGAGGTGAGCGGGCGGGTCCGAGGGTGCCTAGAGAGGTACCTGGAGGCTAATGACAATGGGGAGGTCCAAGTGGGGATGGATTGGGAGGTGCTGAAGGCGGTGGTCAGGGGAGAGCTGATCTCCATTCGGGCCCATAAGGAGAGGAAGGAGAAGAGAGAGAGGGAGAGGGAGAGGCTGGTGGGGGAGATGGTGAGAGTGGACAGGAGGTACGCGGAGGTCCCGGAGGATGGATTGCTTAGGGAGCGGCGCAGCCTCCAGGCCGAATTCAATCTGCTGACCACCAGGAAGACGGAGGCGCAGTGGAGGAAGACGCAGGGGGCGGTATATGAATATGGAGAAAAGGCGAGCCGGATGCTGGCACACCAGCTTTGGAAGTGAGAGACAACTAGGGAGATCGGGGGAGTTAAGGATGGGGGAGGGAGCATGGTGCGAAGTGGGGTGGGTATCAATGGGGTCTTCAGGGACTTCTACGAGAAACTGAATCGGTCCGAGCCCCCACTGGAGGAGGGAGGGATGGGTCGCTTTCTGGACTGGTTGAGATTCCTGAGGGTGGAAGGGCAGGTGACGGGGCTGGGGGTGTTGGTTGGGTTGGCACTGCCTAACCTCTGTGGGTATTATTGGGCCGCCAACGTGGCGATGGTGCGTAAGTGGGTGATGGAGGGGGAGGGGGTGGCATGGAAGAGGCTGGAGATGGCGTCCTGTGTGGGCACGAGCCTGAAGGCACTGGTGACGGCGCCGCTGCCGCTGCCGCTTCCTCCAATGAGGTACACCACGAGCCCGGTGGTGGCAACCATTCCTAGACTTCCTGGCAGAGCTTTAGAAGATGGTCAGCAGCAGCAAACTGGGGGGTGGGGGGCGGGTATCAATGGGGTCTTCAGGGACTTCTACGAGAAACTGAATCGGTCCGTTGAGTGGGCGAGTATATTTGCTTTTGTGTTGATGATAGCTGTTAATTTATTATTTATGTATACAGAGGGGGGGGGGGTGTTATTTTCTTTCTGTATTTTGTTGTTGTGAACATTTGAATAAAAATTATTTTTTTTTATAAAGAGAATGTCGCTTTAAGAAATGTTTTGCTGCTCATGTTACTGCAGTGATGTCAGAGTGTGGGTGGAGCTGAGCTCTAGCTTTGCTTTTTAGTTTCACTTTGAGAAAAGCTTGTGTGTGTCTGTGTTTTTTTGGTTTCGTGTTTCAGTGTTGGAGCTGAAGCCAGACAAAGCAGGTGTACTGCTGTTCTCTCTGCTATGAAAAGACTATCCCTTGATCATTTGTTGAATTCAGAATTATAAATGTTTTCAGTAGTGAATGTAAACCTGATGTGCTTCTGTTAAAAGGTGTTTCTTTTGTCTTCTGGATATTGTTTGGGAAGTTATTAAGGATTACTTAGTGTTGTATTCTTTGGGGGTTGTATTTGAATTAATGGTTGCTAAGATGTTCACTGTATGTTTTAAAAAGGTTAACTTGTGTTCTTAGAATAAAATTTGTTTTGCTTTTAAAAATACTTTTCCATTTCTGCTGTACCACACCTGTAGAGTGGGCCATGTGCTCCCCATCCCACAATCCATTAAAAGTTGTGGGTCAGGTGAACTCCATGGTACACTTTGGGGTTCTCTAAACCCTGGCCCATAACAGTATGGAAATGGTAGGAACTTTATTACACCACTGGGGAGGAGCAGGGGAACCCAGGAAACAAGATCTCACCAGCAAGAATCGTGTTTTCTGACTCTCGTGGGATTTTACGCCCATGTCGCCATTTGCTCCCGCAGCGATCGGAGGCCATTAATTCCCTTTTCCCCCCCACAGTTGCTTCTGAACTTTCTATTGTCAATGGATTGTTCAAAGGATAGACAGATAATTCTGGTAATAAATTCGTTTTCAGACAAATTCAATTCATTATTCTAAGTTTGCTAATTACTCAGGTGATAATTAGCTATTTAATAATTAACTGTTTATGACACAAAATGATATTGTTTATTTTGCTATATGCAATATGTTTTGCCCCAAAAAGCTAAATACTTAAATTACAAATTCCTAATTGGTTCATGTCCAGCAACGGGCAGCACGGTAGCACAAGTGGATAGCACTGTGGCTTCACAGCACCAGGGTCCCAGGTTCGATTCCCCGCTGGGTCACTGTCTGTGCGGAGTCTGCATGTTCTCCCCGTGTCTGCGTGGGTTTCCTCCGGGTGCTCCGGTTTCCTCCCACAGTCCAAAGACGTGCAGGTTAGGTGGATTGGCCATGATAAATTGACCTTTGTGATCAAAAAGGTTAGGAGGGGTTATTGGGTTAAGGGGATAGGGTGGAAGTGAGGGCTTAAGTGGGTCGGTGCAGACTGTATGGGCCGAATGGCCTCCTTCTCCACTGTATGTTCTATGTTCTAACTCTGTTCAAGGTGAGGCAGATGGTGGTTTGGTGTTTCAGGATCCAGGGTTGCGAGCATATTCTACCCTAAACTCCAGAGGCAGCCCCCTTCATAGTTCATGTTGAGTCCGGACATCTGCAAGCCAAATATGTTGTTCCAAATGTATTTCACTCCAGCGTGTTTTCCCAGATAATATGGCGTGGGGAGTCAGGTCTTCATTTGCATCCCATTAACTGGACGCAAATTAGATTCATGCCAGCGACTGGTGGGGTTTCTGATCTGCTGTGGCGGGCACACCAGCGGAGGATGCCACTGTAAATTCATGCTGGCATGAAACCAACTTCTGGGCCTCCCGCCATATTTTCCTGCCATGTCTGCCATCTAACACACCAGCGGGGGCTTGGAAGAATTCCACCCTGGAACAACGCGCCATGTGGATGTCGGGACTCATCTGACCAATGCCTGGGGCTGCCTCTGGAGTTCAGGGTGGTGAGCCCCATGCAACCTTAGAATACTAAAGCAGTGGGTCGGGGGTGCTTCTACAGGTGGACCTTCCAGATTCGGTGCCCTGGAGGCGGGGTTCATCTTCCCCTCAGAATGTTCCAGGAGATCCGCCTTCATTCTCAGGAGGTCCATTTTCCAGTCCCAGAATGCTCATGAAGACCAATCTACATTTTCAGGCGATCCACCTTCTCCAATGGTGGGTCAGTGATGCTGGGCACCTTTTCAATATGGTGCCCGGACACAATGGCGGACTATGCGCCATCCAGGCCTGCTCCTTCACTGAATATGGTGTGCAACACCGGGGTGCATAACTAATTAGGCCAGGGCTGGAGCATTTGACGTTGGCCTCCACACGGGAAACACTCCACGTTCCTGCCACGACACTTTGTCTCAAAATGGGAGATGTTTGTCTCCTAATCCACATCAAATCTGAGGGTGGTAAAAAAAAATGTAAATACCAATATATCAAAAACGCTTTCTTTTTTTTTACTGCTCATTCTCACACTAGCTCGGGAAGCAGGATTGGCATTCACAAAAATGTCACATGGGTTTATCCTAATTAATTTGTTAACATGTTAAGTAGGCAGGAACGCAGCAGGGACCGAGGAGGGTTGGCGCTGCCAAACCTAGGGAGCTACTACTGGGCAGCAAATGTGGCGATGATCCGCAAGTGGGTTATGGAGGGAGAAGGGGCGGCATGGAAGAGGATGGAGATGGCGTCCTGTAAAGGAACGAGCTTTGGGGCGTTGGTGACGGCACCGCTGCCGTTCTCGCCAGCAAAGTATACCACGAGCCCGGTGGTGGCGGCAACGTTAAGGATCTGGGGCCAGTGGAGACGGCACAGGGGTGCAGTGGGAGCCTCAGTGTGGTCCCCGATCAGGGGTAACCCCCGGTTTGTCCCGGGGAAGATGGATGGGGGGTTCCAGGGCTGGCATCGGGCGGGGATTAGAAGAATGGGGGACCTGTTCATTGACGGGACATTTGCGAGCCTAGGGGCACTGGAGGAGACGTTTGAGCTACCCCCGGGAAATGCATTTAGATATATGCAGGTGAGGGCTTTTGTGAGGCGACAGGTCAGGGAATTCCCATTGCCCCCGGCACAAGAAATTCAAGACAGGGTGATCTCGGGTGTATGGGTCGGGGAGGGCAAGGTGTCGGCAATACACCAAGAGATGAAAGAAGAGGGGGAAGCGTTAGCAGAAGAGTTGAAGGGTAAATGGGAGGAGGAGCTGGGGGAGGAGATCGAGGAAGATTTGTGGGCTGATGCCCTTGGTAGGGTTAATTCCTCCTCCTCATGTGCCAGGCTCAGCCTGATACAATTTAAGGTGGTTCACAGAGCGCACTTGACGGGGGCGAGGTTGAGTAGGTTCTTTGGGGTCGAGGACAGATATGGAAGGTGTTCATGGAGTCCGGCGAACCATGTCCATATGTTTTGGTCATGCCCGGCACTGGAGGGGTTCTGGAGAGGAGTGGTGGGAGCAATATCTCAGGTGGTGAAAGTCCGGGTCAAGCCAAGCTGGGGGCTAGCAATATTTGGAGTAGTGGACGAGCCGGGAGTGCAGGAGGCGAAAGAGGCTGGCATTCTGGCCTTTGTGTCCCTAGTAGCCCGGCGAAGGATCTTTCTAATGTGGAATGAAGCGAAGCCCCCCAGCGTGGAGGCCTGGATAAATGACATGGCTGGGTTCATAAAGCTGGAGAGGATTAGGTTTGCCTTGAGAGGGTCTGCGCAGGGGTTCTACAGGCGGTGGCAACCGTTCCGAGACTATCTCGCGGAGCGTTAGAGGAAGGTCGGTCAGCAGCAGCAGCAACCCTGGGGGGGGGGGGGGCGGAGATTGCTTGGGGGGATGGAGGAGCAGGAGATAACATGAAGGGTGGGGGAAACTGGCACGTGCGGGAGAGAGCCAGTGTATAAAGCTATGTAAATATACCATTTTGCCATGTATATATCTTGCTCAGTGCGATTTCGTGTTATTTTGTTACGGGGGGGCGGGGGGGTTATTGTCTGTAAGGGGAAAAAATTGTGTTGGTAAAAAACTTTAATAAATATATTTTTTAAAAACAAAACATGTTAAGTAGGCACAATAATACAATTAGCTTAAGATAATATTTGGTTTCTGTCTTGTTTTAATTCAGAGCCACCTTTTGATAAAATTGTATAATACCAATACATTGCTAGGTAAAATTCTGCCGACCACGTAAAGGTTTATACAGTAGGTAAAGGTCATGAAATGTGAAAGAACTAGGGATGCTCAAAGAAAGATGTTCAAACAAAATAAAGCAGGTGGCGATATCAAGAAAGATTATGGGGAAGGAATCTAAATTAATAGAATAACAATCAAACTTCTGCTCCAGCATTAATCTTGATAAGAAAATATGTTATTTTATTGTTATTTCAATTCAAATGACTGTAGCATCAGTATCATGTTGTTTAAATAAATATATAATTTATTTCCCATGTATTGCTTCTGATTGCAAATGGCATTTAATTTTATGGCAAATTGGGCATTCAGTGTTACTCAAATTTAATATACACATACCAGATTAAATTTATACAACAGACTCCTAAAGTTGATGCTTCTGTCACATGTCTTGCAATCATATTCCACTGTTAAGAATGATTGACATGACAGTAAATGTAACTATAGTCATATCAGTGCCTTTGCATCTAAAAACATGCAAGCAACTTCTATTGGTATAAAGGGAATATTTTCCCTTCAAAAATGTACTTATGGGCGTGTGAATCCATGATATTTTAATTCATGGGTCTGAATTTTTAGGATGGTGGGGTTTGAACCCTGCCATCCAGAGAGTTGGCCGGCACCACACCTCCCACTGACTCTGCTGCCATTTTACCCTCTAATAAGCATTGATAGGTGTTATAACTTATATGAGAGTCACGGGACCGGGCCAATCGCTTTGTCAAAACCTAATATTGGTTATGAGGGGAAAGTGGAGTTGCAGACCGCACCATTTCTGCCAGACTCGGCCCCCTCTTTATAGTCCTTACCAGGAGATCGCCTTACCAGCCGCAGACATGCCACACATCAGAAAGCTTAAGGTGTTCGTTGCAGGTACCGATGATTGGTTGCAATATGTTAAATGGATGCAATATTTTTTTTAAGCGAATGCCATCGTCGGGGTTGAATATCAGGCTGATTTCCTCCTAACAGCTTGCGGAGCGCGCACCTACAGCATAATCAAGAGCTTAACCTACTCGACCCCTCAGACTCGCTGCTGTTTGCAGATTTAATCGCCCTGGCGATGGATCATTTCAACCCTCGACCATCTGTCATTGTCCATGCTGCTGCTTTAATACAGCTGAATGAATTTCGGGAGAGTGTGATGGAGTTTTTGGCCTGCCTTTGGAACTCCGCAGGGTTTTGCAAATACGGGGCTTCACTGACGGAGGTGCTGCGGGATAGACTTGTCTGCGGTATCCAAATGTGGCCACCTAATGTAAGTTGCTAGCTGAACCACAGCTGGATAGCAAGAGGACCATAGCGATAGCCTTGCCATGATCAGGACATCCATGAGTTACAGGGGATGGAGTTTCTCAGTTTGGGTTCACAAAAGGTCGCCTCCTTGACCGGGCAATCTCAACTCTCGGCCCAGGGTGGCCACTTGCTGAGAGTTAGAGTGATCACTGAAGACCCCGGGGGGCTGGACCTCTCCCTTGACCCTGAGGAGTCTGATTCCAAGTGCTGCAAGACATGTGGTCAACGCAACCCCAGTAAGCAACGTCTGTGAGTCGGTCTGCCCGCTCATCACCCTCATGGGATGTCAGGCCTCCCTGGTCCAGCACACAGTTCATGGAAGAACCTATGAACGATTGTCAGCAGCTAAACTGCAAATCCCCAATGAAGGTGGTGCCAATAAAGATCACAATCCGTTTCAACGGTCACTCGATCCTGTTGGAACTGGCCGCGGGCGCCGTCATCTCGGTTAACGGCAGAAGCACATTCAAATGGATTCAGACTGGGGTACAACCCTTGTCCTTACAAGATACCAAAGCCCAGTTGTCCACCTACATGGGGAAATCACTGACGACGTCTGAAACTACATGGTCCCTGTTACCTACGGGCAGCAGTCCATATGCCTGCCCTTGGTCATGGTGCAGGGCAGTGGCCCGAGTTTGCTTGGGCGAGACTGGATGCAGCGCCTCCGCCTCGATTGGCAGTAGGTATTCCAGATTTGCTTAGGGAGCCCGCACGCAGTACTTGCAAAATACCCGGAGGATTTCCAAGCTGGTCGGGTACCATTCACAGGGCCACGGCAAGAATTTGCCTGGATCCGTTGGCACAGCCAAGGTATTATAGGGCCCACCCGGTTCCCTACTCACTGTGACCTAAGGTGGACGCAGAACTCGAGCACCTCAAAAGTCTCAGCATTATCCTCCCAGTGAAGTTCACAGATTGGGTAGCACTGGTCACCTCCGTGCTGAAACTTGATGGCACCATGCACCTTTGTGGGGACTATAAGGTAATAGTGTACCACCCTCCAGGCTGGACCGTTACCCCGTGCCAAGAGCGAAAGCCTCTACGCTAAACTCAGCAGAAGGCTTTCTTTCATGAAACTCGATAGGTGCCATGCATACTTCCAGTTGGTACTGGAGCCAGAATCTCGAAACTCGGTGGCAATGAATACTCCTGGGGGTTGTACAAATACACCTGGTTGCCTTTTGGGGTATTGTCAGCCTGGGCCATATTTCAGCTCGTAATGGAGAACATATTATGGGGCATACCACACGTGGCGGTTTACCTGGATAATGTACTGGTCACTGGGACATTGGACCTAGAACATCTGGCCAGCCTCAATGAGGTGCCCCGTCGCATCATGGCCACTGGTGTTCGACTCCGTCGAGATAAATGCGTGCTTTACATTCGAAAGGTAACTTAATCGGCTACCGCATGGACCGGGGTGGCCTTCGCCCAGTCGCAGATAAGATGCAGGCCATCCGACAGACCAACATTCTGGAATGGGCTATGGAGCTACAATGATTCCTGGGACTGATGAACTATTACTGCAAGTTCATCCCAGGCCGTGTTACATTGTTTTTTTTAATATAAATTTAGAGTACCCAATTATTTTTTCCAATTTAGGGGCAATTTAGCGTGGCCAATCCACCTAACCTGCACATCTTTGGGTTGTGGGGGTGAAACCCACGCAGACATGGGGAGAATGTGGGCCTTGTTAAATTGTTGGCCCTCTGCACCTACTCCTAAAGAAGGGCAAGGCTTGGACATAGGGTCTGCCGGAGCAGGCGGTATTCACAGAGGTGAAGAAGCTGCTTCCTTCCCCCTGGCTGCTCACGCATTTCAACCCCGCAAGGATGCTCGTGGTCACTTGCGATGCCTCGCCCTACGACACGGGGCAGTCCTAGCCCATTGAATGGACGATGAGAAGGAGCGCCCGATAGATTTCGATCGCCGGATGTTGCCGCAGCTGAATGTAATTATGCTCAAACTGATAAGAATTTTAGCTGTGGTGTTTGCCATTGAGAAATGTTACCAATACATCTATGGGTGTAGGTTCACGGTGCTAACCGATCATAAAGCCCTGTTAGGGTTGTTTAAAGAGGACAGGGCAATTCCACCCATTGAGTCTGCTCGGATTCAAAGATCGGCCCCATTTCTGGCAGCATACAAGTACGTGTTGGAACACTGCCTGGGAACAAAAGTCCCGCATGCGGATGCTGTGATTGGCTCACGCTCCCGACCAGGCCACCAACACCCTCCAGCACCAACGACATCATCGTCACCTTGCACTTCATGGACACCCTTGCCCGTCATGGCAACCCAGGTACGTGCGTGGGCCCAGACAGACCCCCAACTTGTTCGGTTTGACACATTGCGCTGTATTGGACCCGGCATTGTGCACTATCCAGCGATCTGAAGATGCTAATGACCAAGATCGCATAAATCAGCGGCCAAGACGGGATCCTCTGACTGACATCAAGTGTGGTTTCAGTCTCTTGTTTGGAACTCCTCATCACTATAAGAGGATGGATTTTGTCTCCAAGTATCTCGTCATTGAATTATTTGCTAAAGAGTGCCAATTTCACCTGCAATCTCCTCTTCTCCTGCCAGTCCAATGATTAACTGTGTGGATCTTCAAAGAGAAAGCCTGAGAGAGGACGTAAAAATTGCTGCCCCGATCATTGTTTGAACATATCTTGCACATTTGACTCACAAGCACAGAATTTCTTCCACAGCACACAAACATATTTTAATTTAAAACTGCATGTAACGTTTCAAAATCCTTTCTGTGGAACAATAGTCAAAAAAAATCCAAAATATGAATCCATGGATGTTCACATTTTGTCTTGATTCCAAGTATCTGTTAATGCTCAGGTCCTGTACACTGGAATTTTCACCTAAAACAAGATCCCTTTATTTTTTGGGGTTTTTTGAAATGTTTTCATTATAGACAAAAAAAAGAACAATTAGTTCAAGTTACAAAGATAAAGAACACAACAAACTTAACTTAACCGCCCCAAAACTAAATTAAATCCCCTAACAACTGACGGTGACTAGTTCTTTAAAAAAGGAAATGAGTGGCTGCGTCTTAGGTAGAAACCTTCTACCGACCCCTCAATGGTGTACTTCACCTTCTCCAAATGTAAGAATGACATGAGGTCACCCAACTAGGCCGAGGCACTGGGTGGAGTAGAAGACTTCCATCAAAGCTGACCTCATCTCTGGGCTATTAATGAGGGCAAGGCGAGGGCATCGCCTTCACCCCCGTCTGCAGCACCAGCGCGTCTGATACCCTAAAAAATGGCCACCAGCGGACATGGCTCCAGATCAACATTCAGTATCTCTGACATGGTGTTGAAGAAAGCGATCTAAAAGCTTCCTAACTTGGGACAAGGCCAGAACATCAGTGCGGTAAGCCAGCCCCTGAGAACAACGCTCACACCTCTCCTCCACCTCAGAGAAGAATCCGTAGATCCTCACCTTGGTCAGATGAGTCCTGTGCCCCACCTTGAATTGGATCAGAGTAAGCTGTGCACGTAAGGAGGTGGAGTTGACCCTGTGAAGGGCCCCGCTGTATACCTCATCATCCAGAATAGGACCCAATTCACCCTCCCATTTCACCTTTACCTCATTCAAAGGAGCTGACACCGCTGATGTGATCTGGCCATATTTGCACAAAATAGTCCCCTCACCAGACCCAGCCAAAGACAAATCCTCTTCAACAAGGAGGAGGGCAGTGCCAAGGGGAAAGAATGAAAAGCTTTGCTTGAAAAACCACGAATCTGAAAGTTTCTGAACAGATTGGAACCAAGAAGTTGACATTTCTGTGGTAGCTCCTTAAAGCTGGCAAACCTTCCCTCCACGAACAGATCCCCAAATCTCTCCAAACCCTTCCCCTCCCATGAGCTAAATGTTAAATCCAAACCCGCTGGTAAAAAAAGGTGATTACTGCAGATCGAGGGCGGCAAAGGCATGGAACCAAGTTTAATATGCTGCCTGAACTGCTTCCAGACTCTCAGGGTGAAAACTACTACTGGATTCAAGGATAATCTTGCCGGAGAGAACGGCAACAATGTGGTTACTAATACACCAGGGCTAGAACCCTTACAGGAACTCGCTTCCATTTGCCCTCATGTGGAACCCAGATCACTGCGCCACCCCAGTACCTTCTGAATATTGGCTTCCCAATAGTAAAATAATACATTTGGTAAAGCTGAGCCTCCTGATTGCCTATCTCTCTGGAGGAACATCCTCCGGATCCGAGGAGTCTTACTTGCCCAAACAAATGAGGACACTAATTTATTAATTTTGACAAAGAAGGACTTTGGGAGAAAAGTGGGGAGATGTTGAAAAATAA
Source organism: Scyliorhinus torazame (assembly GCF_047496885.1). Taxonomy (NCBI): domain Eukaryota; kingdom Metazoa; phylum Chordata; class Chondrichthyes; order Carcharhiniformes; family Scyliorhinidae; genus Scyliorhinus; species Scyliorhinus torazame. The sequence continues at coordinate 116,357,907 of NC_092724.1, read as the reverse complement.
ATAAAAATTTCAGGAGCACATTCACATTAATAGTCTGGACTCTGCCTGCCAAGGGCAGGGGGAGGTTATCCCACTTTCGTAAATCAGATTTGACCCCATTAACAGACTAGTATAATTTAATTTATGAAATGAAGAGCAATCATGGGCCATCTGGATACCCAGATAATGAAAGCTAGATCTGGCAAGACGGAACAGTAACACCCCCAGATCGGCTCCCTTACCCAGGGGCTTAACCAGGAAGTATTCGCTCTTATCGAAAACCAGACTGCTGCTCGGGTCCCGTACCTGCACAATCTCCCAGAAGCCCTGCCATCTCAGCTGGTAAGCGAAGAGGCAACTGGCCTTCTCCTCGTGTTAATAAAATACACCCCTTGAACATCGCAGCTGACCCACTGCCTTATCCTTGATAATAATTCAAATTGCGTCTGCAGCTTTCTCTACTTGCCAACAACTCTGGGGATGTGGCATACTAGTGGTCCACTTCAAGAATGGAGTACATTAGCCTATGCCACTCCATTCTTGCTGTCTTTTCCATGTGCACTTTGTAGGAAATTATCTCCTCCCTGATAAGCACATTAAGGGCTTCCCACAGCATAATTTTATTAAATTTAATATATTCCTTTTGTAAGGGCCCCGAAGAATCCAGCACGAGTTTTAAGGATACAAAATAATAACGTTTACTTACTATAACAATATATACATAACAGTAGCAGTAACTTCCCTTGCTACCTTCTCCTTCCTCCTGGTTCCTGGACTGGCCAGCTTATTTATAGTAGGAGTTTCTCCGCCCCCCTCTTTGGGGAAGTTCATACTCCCATAGGATTGTGGGATAGTCATTAGTCCCCAGCCAATCGTCAGTAGGCAGGTTATAACATCCCTCCCCCCCCAAAGTCCAAGGAATCCACCGTAGGCCCTGGCGAAGGAAGGCGTCAAACTCGTTTGGCCGCAGGCCGGACGCCATTTGCACGCGGCGCTGGATCAGGCGGCATATAACGAGACGGAGACCGGCGCTTCCGTGATGAACGGCGCGGTTGTACATCCACGGCCTGTGGACCCGAGGATTCCCCCTCTGATTCATCCTGTGTCTCCATCTCGGAGTCAGAGTCTGCTGCCTCCGTCATGTCAGCGCCTCTATCCCCATTCGGTCCCGTCACGACCTGCGCAGGCTTCGAGTGAGGCACCAGTGGAAGATTTTGAGGACTACCTTCCCTTGTTTCTGGTCTTTGCCGCTGTTGAACTGAGCTCCGGGGGCGGGGAATCTTTTGCGGGGATGATCTTCTGGACCGGACATGTTCTACATGTTTTCGCTGGAGACGACCCTGGGCTTGCGCTTGGTACGATATAGGGCCCGTTTGGCGAACGATTACACCAGGAACCCATTGGGCACCACCAGCAAAATTCCGCACGAATACTGGGTCACCGGGCGCAAACTGCCGAATCGGACGATGCCGAGACAATCCCGGTCCCTGCCGTTCTTGTGTGCGCCGTACTTTTGCGCCAATGTCCGGGAAGACCATACTAAGGCGGGTGCGAAGTCTCCGGCCCATTAGGAGTTCTGCGGGAGCTACCCCAGTCACTGTATGGGGGGTGGTCCTGTACGTAAACAAAAACCGAGCCAGTCTCGTGTCCATTGATCCGGAAGACTGCTTCTTTAGGCCTCTTTTGAATGTTTGCACTGCACGCTCTGCCAACCCATTTGAAGCCGGGTGGTAAGGGGCAGTGCGGATATGGCGGATGCCGTTCGTCTTTGTAAACCTAGCAAACTCCTCACTCGTGAATGGAGTGCCATTATCCGTGACCAGCACCTCGGGGAGGCCATGCGTGCTAAATGATAAACGCATTTTTTCAATTGTTGCGCAGGACGTTGTCCCCTACATCTTATGCACCTCCAGCCATTTGGACTGGGCGTCAATTAGTAGAAAGAACATGGATCCCTGAAAAGGGCCTGCGAAATCTGCATGTAAGCGTGCCCAAGGCCGCCCTGGCCATTCCCAGTGATGTAGGGGCGCGGCCGGCGGAAGCTTCTGATGCGCCTGGCAAATGGAGCAGTTTTGGGCCACCTTCTCAATGTCGGTGTCGAGGCCTGGCCACCAGACATAACTCAGGGCCAACATTTTCAACTTGGTCACGCCCGGATGCCCATTGTGCAAGTCTGATAATATCAGCTCCTGGCCTTTTTCCGGGACAATCACACGCGTCCCCCACAAGAGGATGCCGTCTTCCATGCTGAACTCTGACAGCTTGGAGGAAAATGCCCGTAACTCGCCTGGGAGCTGTCTATGCTGCCCACCATACAGGACTATGTGCCGAACCTTTGACAGGACTGGCTCCGTCTGGGTCCACTCACGGATCTGTGATGCCGTGACAGGCAAGGTGTCCATAAAATTTAGGGTTGCGACCACCTCACTGGTCGTGGGGGTCGACATGGGGCCGGTTGATAAAGGCAATCGGCTCAGTGCGTCGGCATTTGCTATCTGCGTACCTGGTTTGTGCTCCAGAGAATACTCATATGCAGCAAGCAACAAAGCCCAGCACTGGATCCGTGCAGAAGCAATGGGCGGTATTGGCTTATCCTCTCTGAAGAGTCCCAGCAGGGGCTTATGATCAGTCACGATAGTGAAATGGCGGCCGTACACATACTGGTGGAAGCGTTTCACCGCGAAAACCACTGCCAGGCCCTCCTTCTCGATCTGCGCGTACTTTTTCTCCGCTGCAGTCAATGTGCGGGAGGCGAAAGCTGTCGGTCACTCGGCCCCGTTCTCCATCTTGTGGGACAGGATGGCACCAATACCATACGGGGATGCATCACATGTGACGAGCAAAGGCTTTCCCGGATCATAGTGGGTTAGTAACCCAGACAACGACAATTGTTGCTTTACCCGCCGGAAAGCGGTTTCTTGCGGCTGACCCCAAACCCAGGTGTGATTTTTCTTTAGCAGCAGGTGTAAGGGGGCCAGCGTAGTTGCCAGATTGGGGAGGAACTTCCCGTAATAGTTTACGAGACCGAGAAAAGAACGAAGATGCGAAGTGTCAGTCGGGGTGGGGCATGTTGAATTGCACGCACCTTCTCTGCGACGGGGTGCAGACCCTAGCGGTCCACCCGATAACCTAGGTAGACTACTTCTTTTGCCTGAAATACGCACTTTGTGTGACGTAAACGGACTCCAGCCTCCGAAAGGCGTTTAAGGACAGCCTCCAGATTTTCCAAATGCTCTTGCTCCGCGTCCCTGTAATCAACACGTCATCTAGGTAGACAGCCACATGTGGTAAACCTCTCAAAATGCCCCCCATAACACGTTGAAAAATTGCGCAGGCAGAGGATACTCCAAAGGGCAACCGTGTATATTCATACAGGCCCCGGTGTGTGTTAATCGTTACATATGGTTGGGAGGCAGGGTCCAGCTCCAACTGCAGGTAGGCGTGACTCATATCTAATTTTGTGAATGAGAGTCCGCCTGCAGGTTTCGCGTAGACATCCTCTATGCGAGGCATTGGGTATCGGTCGAGTCGGGAAACTGTATTCACTGTAAGTTTATAGTCGCCACACAAGCGAACTGTGGCATCTGGCTTCATTACTGGTACAATTGGTGCTGCCCAGTCAGCAAAACGGACGGGCCTGATAATACCCAAACTCTCCAAACGAGTGAGCTCCCCTTCTACCTTCTCGAGCAAAGCGTAAGGCACTGGGCGCGCCGGAAATAGCGCGGCGTGGCTCCTGGTTCAACTTGGATACGGGCTACGGCCCCTTTTATTTTCCCCAAACCAGGCTGGAATACCTCTGGGTATCGTCCTAGCACCTCAGTCAACCCTCCAGAAAGTGTTTGGAGGATGTGCTGCCATTGCAACCGCAAATGGCGCAACCAGTCCCGACCCAACAGGCTGGGCCCATGGCCACGCACTACGATAAGTGGGAAACGCCCCTCCTGGCGTCCATAGACAACAGGGGTCATTGTAGTTCCTGCAATGTCCAGTGGTTCCCCCGTGTAGGTGGCCAACCTGGCCTGTGAGTAAGTTAATGTAAGGGTCTGTATACCCTGCTTGATGCGGTCGAATGTCCTCTGGACGATCACGGAGACCGCTGCGCCAGTATCCAACTCCATCTCCAGCGGGTGGCCATTGACCCGTACTGTCACCTTAATGGGGGCCACACGGGGAGCTGCCACACAATGCAGCTGCAGGCAGTCGTCCTCCGTCTCCACGTCCTCAGGAGTGGTCGCCGCAGGTTCATCCACATGGAAGGTACGGCCTCTGGGCTGGTCCCAGTTACGGCCCCTGGGCTGGTCCCAGTTTCGGTCGGAACGACGGCGCCTCTGGCGTCCCCAGGACCGCCGTCCGCGACGGGGTCGGCGCCTACAAGTCTGACACGGACATGGCTCCTCATCCATTGGCTCTGGAGAAGGCTCCCTTCGGGGAGGAATGTCCGATGGCCACTGGCGTCGGTCTGGTCGTTGCCTCGCCCAAGGTACCGCAGGAGTGCGGGGGGACGTTTTTGGGCGGAAAGGGTTGCGCCCCAAGGCATGCACTTCCATTCCCTGTAGCTCCTGTACTCCTCGCTCTGCGCTCTCTCGGGACAAGACTATTTGTATTGCCTGTTGAAAAGTCAATGTTGGCTCCGCTAACAACTTTCTCTGGGTGGCCGCATTGTTAATACCGCAAACCAAACGGTCGCGTAACATTTCTGACAAGGTCTCGCCATAGTCACAGTATTCCGCAATCCCGCGTAGCCTGGATAAAAAATCGGCAAGGGATTCTCCAGGGGTCCTCTCAGCGGTATTAAACCGGTAACGCTGGACTATCGTGGACGGGGTTGGGTTAAAGTGTTGCCCCACTATATTCACAAGTTCGTCAAACGTTTTGGTGTCCGGCGCAGCTGGGTACGTAAGGCTCCTAATCACCCCAAACGTATGCGGCCCGCAGGCGGTGAGCAATATGACCACCTGGCGCTCGTTTTCAGTGATATTGTTTGCCCGGAAATAGTAACGTATCCGTTGTGTGTACTGGTTCCAGCTTTCCAGCGCAGCATCAAAAACATCCAAACGTCCGTACAGAGGCATGGTATAATAGAAAACAACTTCCAACCTGTATCCAACAAAAATCCAGGGAGGTGGCTTCAGCAGTATAGACAGCTATTCACTTTTACCTTCGTCGCCAGTTTTGTAAGGGCCCCGAAGAATCCAGCACGAGTTTTAAGGATACAAAATAATAACGTTTACTTACTATAACAATATATACATAACAGTAGCAGTAACTTCCCTTGCTACCTTCTCCTTCCTCCTGGTTCCTGGACTGGCCAGCTTATTTATAGTAGGAGTTTCTCCGCCCCCCTCATTGGGGAAGTTCATACTCCCATAGGATTGTGGGATAGTCATTAGTCCCCAGCCAATCGTCAGTAGGCAGGTTATAACAATTCCCCAATGGCGGTTGACATACGCTCACCAAATCTCTTATCCGCTAATAATGCCGCATCCAATCTCCATGGCAGACACTAGGAATGACCTGATTCTAGTGCCAAATCAACAGATGTGGGACATGGTCTGAAATCACAATTGCTAAGTAACCCACCCACTTCACCAAAGGGAGGAGAGTCCTATTCACCACTAAAACGTCGATACGTGAGTATACCTCGTGCGTATGGGAGAAAAAGGAAAAATCTTTATCACCTGAGTGCAAAAAGTGCGAGGGATTTGCCTGCGTCCCTTCCCATCCACATCTGAGTGAAAAATGCAGCACATTGTTTGAGCTATAATTATTAACTGTTCGTTAAAGAACGATGAATACAAGGATTATTGATTTTAACTTTTAATTAATTTTTAATCTTTAAAATGATTTTACAAGTGTGATTTTGCAATCAGATTTCTGATGAAAAATTCTAAAATACCTTCACACTCCTTTTATCTGACTTTTGAGCTATTTTCTCAAAGGGTCCCTTCTAGAATATTAAAAGAATCCAACATGTCACTTAAATTTTGAACATTTTGGATGCTGTTGCACATGTCGGAGATGTAAAACATTTCACACGTGCTAATTAATGCATTGCCAGCTGGAATTCTATTTTCTTGGCCACGGGTACAAGTCACAGCTGAGTTTAAATGAAAAGAAGCTTGGATCAGCCTGGATGTAGATTAATTGCCCTCAAATCAATGCCATTTGGCAGAACCATTCTGCAAAGACCTCATCGGTTATGTCATCAGATTGTAAGCTCCTCACTGAAATTGCTTGCTTAATGACATGTTTCCAAAAGCTACATCAAGGGAAAGATATCAAATCTCTTCCACTTGCACCACTGCAAAAAAGCATTTTGCAAAGCAAACAAGTTTTAATGCAACGCAAGCAGATTGAATCGAATGTTGCCTGGTGAGAGCATCACCTACAACACTCAAGAAGCTTAACATATTCCAATATTGCGAATGTTGGAAATCTGAGAAACGAAAAGTGCTGGAAACACTCAGCAGGTCAGGTAGCATCTGTGGAGAGAGGAACAGAGTTCATGTTTCAGGTTGATGGCCTTCCATCAGCTTTAAGTGATGCAAGCCATTCAGAGGTTTGCAACGTTTGCTCAGGGGCAGTCACTCAGCAGCATGTTTAATGCTGGCTGCATGCTTCAAGTACTCAAAGTAGCAGGCAGCATGAAGACTGCATGCTATCTGAATCAGAAACAAGATCACGCACTGCGATTCTGGCGTCTGTTCTTGGGCCTTGATGAATTTTGGCGCCAGGAGATCAGCAGCTGAGGATGATTCGCACCCTCGCTCTCGAGCATGATTGCATTCATCCTGTCAAATTCTGAACCCATTCCGACCTCCTGTCTCGAAATCAGGATTTCACACAAATCTAGGAGTTACTTTACGTTAAGGGCAGCACGGTAGCATTGTGGATAGCACAATTGCTTCACAGCTCCAGGGTTCCAGGTTCGATTCCGGCTTGGTTCACTGTCTGTGTGGAGTCTGCACATCCTTCCCGTGTGTGCGTGGGTTTCCTCCGGGTGCTTCGGTTTCCTCCCACAGTCCAAAGATATGCAGGTTAGGCGGATTGGCCATGCTAAAATTGCCCTTAGTGTCCAAAATTGCCCTTAAGTGTTGGATGGGGTTACTGGGTTATGGGGATAGGGTCGAGGTGTGGACCTTGGGTAGGGTGCTCTTTCCAAGAGCCGGTGCCGATGGGCCGAATGGCCTCCTTTTGCACTGTAAATTCTATGATTTATGAGGAAAAGGCAATATTCACACAAGCAGATGTGAAACATACACAATAACCACTTTGAATTAGAGGATGGTAATATTGCCTCAGTAACAGCTGCAATGTTACACTACTAATGCCAATAAACCTCACTGATGGGTAGAAAATAAGAACGCTGGGCTGTAAAGATGAGTTAGTGACTCTAGATATGAACAATAAATCGAACAAAAAGTGATAACACTAAAATTGTCACTCCTCCCGCCCTCAGAAAAAAATGAAGATACTGCTAGAATCATTGACTGGAGTAAGTAGATATGTGAAATGTAATACTGACAACTGCAAAGTATGAAGCAATGGAAACATAATATGTGACTTAAGTAAAATATAAATGGAATTGCATCAGCTGTGGGAGACTCAGGAAGAGGTCTAGATAATAGGGGACATGTGAAGGTAAGTGTCAAAGCTGATATATCAGTAGGATGTAGATCCAGAAAAAAATAAATCTCAGCCCACCAAGATATCAGTGAGGCTGCACACTTCAAGGATCAGAGTTATATTCTACAAAAGGGGTGTGCAGAGCCGACCTAGGATAAAATAGTGAGTGTGGATATGGGATAAAGCAGCGAGTGCGAATATGGGATAAACAGCGAATGTCGATATGGGATAAAACACCGAGTATGGACCTGGGATAAAACAGCGAGTGTGGATATGGGAGGAATCAACGAGTGTGGATATGGGATAAAACAGTGAGTGCGAATATGGGATAAACAGCGAGTGTCGATATGGGATAAAACACCGAGTATGGACCTGGGATAAAACAGTGAGTGTGGATATGGGAGGAATCAACAAGTGTGGAAATGAGATAAAACAGTGAGTGCGAATATGGGAAAAAACAGTGTGTGTAGACCTGGGATGAACAGTGAGTGTGGATATGGGATAAATCAATGATTGTGGATATGGGATAAATCAATGAGTGTGGATATGGTATAAAGCAGCGAGTGTGGGTATGGGATAAACAGTGAGCGTGGATATGGGATAAAACAGCAAGTGTGGATAAGGGCTAAAACAGTAAGTGTGGATATGGGATAAGACAGTGAGTAACCTGGGATAAATTATGGAATGATCAATGGTTAGCACTGCTGCCTCATGGCGCCAAGGTCTCAGCCCTACAACTCAAAGATGTGCATGGTAGGTGGATTGGCCATGCTAAATTGGCATTTTGATGATAACAGAATGGCACCATGCCCAATGGTGACTCACCAGCTTCATTGAGGTGGACTGCACTCTCCCAGAGGATGTTACAGGGAGGAAAGGCCAACTTTGCTGCACCACCCCATAGACCATCCGTAGGGACCTGCCTATTTGGCCCCTCGGAATTTGAATTTAAGAATGACCTCCCCAAAGGATCCTCCATGTTAAGGTGTCTTCTCAGTTGCCTCAGCAGCGCTTACCTCTCCTGCTGGGGCTGCTGTGGCTCCAGATCTGCCAGCCCCCTGATTTGCTTGGCTAACATCTGCATCCTGCTCGCTGTTATTACATTGATGGGCCAGCCCGAAGGCCACCTCTGGGAAAATAGCTGAGCCATTCCGTTTTAGAATCCATACAGTGCAGAAGGAAGCCATTCGGCCCATCGCATCTGCACCGGCCCCTCCAAAAGAGGGCCGACCCTACCTAGCCACACTCCTGCCCTATACCCTTTAACCCCACCTAACCTGCACATCTTTGGACTGTGGGAGGAACCAGAAGCAAACAGAGGAAACCCAAGAGAACGGACACAAGGAGAACGTGCAAACTCCTCACGGACAGTCACCTAAGGCCAGTATTGAATCCGGATCCCTGGCACTGTTAGGCAGCAGCGCCAACCACGATGTCACCGCAAGTGTGGCTCAGGGCCCCCATTTAATTCCGGCAGCAGAAGTTCCGAAGCCCATGGCAAAATCCTGCCTTGTGTGTGCATAAAGTCCATGTTCCTGCTCTTTTGAAACTGCTGCATGTCAGCTGGTCTCAAAGCCAGAAGTTGAAATCCAAATCTTTCTTGAGGTGGTGATAAGAACATAGCAGATTCCACAAGATTTGGGAACGAGGATTATTAAAGGTTATCAATGCAATACAAAGCTCACGTACATCCCTGATGTTAAGAACTCATTGCAGGCGACTCAAACCAAAACAGTTCACAATATTAAAGCAGACAAACCTCGCTGTTTTTGGCTCATCCAATGTGACAGGTTGCAGTTGCCCTGGGCAACTGCATGTGTGTTGAGCTGATTTTGGTTATAGGCCTTTCACTTGACATTACAAACGCGTGTATGTGTCATATTTATGCACACTATATGTGCGCATGTTAACCAAGCCCTCTAACTGAAGACATATATCCTGAGGGTATAGATTAGCCAAGTATTGCTGGTGTGCGGTGACGCCAACCCTGCTGAGATTCAGCAGATGTTTCGGGCACACGGAATTATCATCGATACTGTTTGGAAACAGCAATCAACAAAGGAAGCACAGTGGCACAGTGGTTAGCACTGCTGCCTCACAGCACCATGGACCCAGGTTCAATTCCAGCCTTGGGTGGCTAACTGTGTGGAATTTGCATGTTCACCCCGTGTCTGCGTGGGTTTCCTCCGGATACTCTGGTTTACTCCCACAGTTCAAAGATGTGCACGTTAGGTGGATTAGCGTGCTAAATTGCTCTTGGTGACTAAAAAGGTTAGGTGGGGCCAGTGAGGTTAGGGTAGGGGAGTGGGCCTAGCTAGCGTGCTCTTTCTGAAGGCTGCTGCTGACTCGATGGGTCGAATGGTCTTCTGCTCTGTAGGGATTCTATGAAAGGCAGGAGATTGTTGAACTTCAACTGCACAGTTAAAACATTTGAATATGAGTTAAACCGAGGCCCTGTCTGCCACTCTGGCGGTATGCAAGATCCCATGTCATAATTCAAAGAAGAGCAGGGTGTACTGGCCACTATTTACACCTCAATAAATATCACAAAAGCACATGCTCCAGTTATTATCACATTGTTTTGTGTGGGAGCTTGCTGTGTGCAAACTGACTGCTGTGTTTCCTGCATTGCAACAGTGACAGTGACTGGACTCCTTAATTGGCTGTAAAGTGCTTGGGGTCATCTGAGGTCAAGAAAAGCGCTATATAAATGTAAGTCTTTCTTTCTTTCAGAGGGAGAGGTTGTGTTTATGGCTCTTGTAGGAGCCACCAGTGCTGCCCTCAATGGATATTACATTTGGGAATAGGGTTGGGAGAAGCTGCTGGGTGACAGAATTATGGTTACAACACTGTGGTAGTCACCACTGTTGTATTGTATGTACCGCATACGAGGGGTATTACGATAAGAACCCTGCACTACAGGTACGGGGGTAGATCCCTGCCTGCTGGCTCCCAGTAGGCGGAGTATAAATGTGTGGCCTCTCCGAGCTGCAGCCATTTCGGCAGCAGCTGCGGGAGGCTACACATCTCTGCGTAATAAAGCCTTGATTACTCTCTACTCTCGTCTCTTCGTAATTGACAGTGCATCAAGTTATTACGCAGAGGAGAGACTTCCGGTTGCGGCGGTGACCAGCTAAGCCGCACGTTTCGGCACCTCCCGTTTCAACAGACTTTTGGGCTCTTATCGGGAGCCCCAACGGAAATTTTTTACACCCAAACCCAGTGTGAGGCGACAAAGGAAGGAGTCCCCCTGGGTGTGGGTGGAAAGAAGCGATAGTAGTGGCCAAAATGCGGAGGATCCTCTGGAGCAACGGCAGAGAAGAGAAGGGAGAAGCAAGATGGCGGCTGAGGGAGCCCAGATGGTATGGGGCCCGGAACAGCAGGAGCTCCTCCGACGATGTGTGGAGGAGCTCAAGAAGGTGCTGGCGCCGATGTTGCTGGCGATTGAGGGATTGAAGGAGATGCAAAAGACCTAGGCGATGGAGCTCCGTGGAGTGAAGGCAAAGGCAGCCGAGAATGAAGACGAGATACAGGGGCTTGGTGGTGAAGACAGAGACGCACGAGGCACTACATAAGAGGTGCATAGAAAGGCTGGAAGCCCTGGAAAATAGCTCGAGGAGGAAGAATCTAAGGATTTTGGATCTTCCTGAAGGGACAGAGGGAGCTGATGTTGGGGCGTATGTGAGCACGATGTTCCATACTTTAATGGGAGCTGAGGCCCCGACGGGCACCCTGTAAGTGGAGTCCTCGTGAGAAGACCAAAGGCAGGGGAAATACCGCGAGCAATAGTGGTGAGGTTCCACCGCTACAAGGACAGGGAGATGGTCCTGAGATGGGCTAAGAAGACACGGAGTAGCAGGTGGGAGAACGCGGTGATCCGCGTGTATCAAGATTGGAGTGCGGAGGTGGCGAGAAGGAGGGCGAGTTTCAATCGGGCCAAGGCGGTGCTCCACAGGAAGAAAGTAAAATTTGGAATGCTGCAGCCGGCAAGACTGTGGGTTACACACCAGGGCAAACACCACTACTTTGAGACGGCAGAGGAGGCGTGGACATATATTCAAGAAGAGAAGTTGGACTGGATTTGAGGAATTGATGTTTGGAAAGAAGTAGCGAGGTGGTGGCAAAGAAATGCAAAGGGGGGAGAGGGGGAGGGCTTATCTGTAAAAATGTTAGACGGGAGAATTTTTTTTTTCTTCCCCCCCCCCCCCCCAGGGGGGGGACACGAAGAAATGTGGGCGCCGGTGGGGAAGGGGACAGGGAAGGGGAGAGGGAGCTGCGCCACTAGGGGCGGGGCCGAGAGGGAAGCGCGGGTTTTTTTCCCGCGCTATGGAAATTGCGGCGGGAAAAGTGGGCGCAGGAAGGAAGGGGGCCTCACACGCAGGGAGGCCAAGGGTAAACGGGGAAGCCGAGGTCAGCCAGAGTTTGCTGACTCCCGGAAGCAACATGGGGGGAGCAATCAAGCTAGAAGGGAATCTAGCGGGGGGGGGGGGGGGGACTAACTGGGTTGCTGCTGCTGAGGGTGAGGGGGAGCTGATACGGGATGGGATGGTCGGGACGGGAGGGCGCCGTCTGGGGGACAAACGGGTGCGTGGGACCCGGGTGAGGAGCTGGTTTAAAAAAGAGGATGGCTAGTCGACGATGGGGGGGGGGTAAAGGGCCCCCCAACCCGGTTGATCACGTGGAACGTGAGAGGGCTGAATGGGCCGATTACGAGGGCAAGGGTATTTGCGCACCTAAAGAGACTGAAGGCGGATGTGGTTATGCTTCAGGAGACGCACCTGAAATTGACGGATCAGGTCAGATTAAGGAAAGGATGGGTGGGACAGGTATTCCACTCAGGCTTAGATACGAAAAATAGAGGGGTGGCAATACTGGTGGGGAAACGGGTATTGTTTGAGGCTAAGGCCATAGTGGTGGACAGTGGGGGCAGGTATGTGATGGTGAGTGGCAGATTGCAAGGTGAGGCGGTGGTGCTGGTGAACGTATACGCCCCGAACTGGGATGACGCGGGTTTTATGAAGCGTATGTTGGGGCGCATCCCGGACCTAGAGATGGGAAATTTGGTAATGGGGGGGGGGGACTTCAACACGGTGCTGGACCCAGGGCTGGACCGGTCCAGATCTACCACTGGGAGGAGGCCGGCAGCGGCCAAGGTGCTTAAGGGGTTTATGGTGCAGATGGGAGGAGTAGATCCCTGGAGATTTGCTAGACTGAGGAGTAAAGAGTTTTCCTCCTTCTCCTACGTCCATAAAGTACACTCCCGGATAGACTTTTTTGTCCTAGGCAGGGCGCTGATCCCGGAAGTGGTAGGAACGGAATATTCGGCTACAGCCGTTTCAGATCACGCCCCACATTGGGTGGATCTGGATCTAGGAGAGGAGAAGGAGCAGCGCCCACTTTGGAGATTAGACATGGGACTGTTGGCGGACGAGGGGGTATGTGGAAGGGTGAGGGGATGTATTGAAAGATACCTAGAGGTCAATGATGATGGAGCGGTCCAGGTGGGAGTAGTATGGGAGGCGCTGAAGGCGGTGGTTAGGGGGGAGCTGATTTCCATAAGAGCCCACAGGGGGAAACAAGAGGGTAAAGAAAGGGAGAGACTGATTGGGGAGATTCTGAGGGTGGATAGGCAATATGCGGAGGCCCCGGATGAAGGGCTATACAGGGAAAGACGGAGACTACAGACGGAGTTTGACCTGCTGACCACGGGTAAGGCGGAGACACAGTGGAGGAAGGCACAGGGAATACAATACGAATATGGGGAAAAGGCGAGCCGATTGCTGGCCCATCAACTTAGGAAGAGGGGGGCGGCGAGAGAGATCGGAGGAGTTAGGGACGGAGAGGGAAGGATGGCGCAGAGAGCGGGGAGGGTGAACGGGGTGTTTACATCATTTTATGAGAGGCTGTATGTAGCGCACAATGACTTACGAGAGAGACGAGTAGAGATGAAGTCGATGAGGCTTTATTAAGCGAGACTTGTCCCCAGCAGTTCAGCAACAGAATGGAGCGGCGTGGAGAGCTCGGGTTCTTATACTCCGCCTTCAGGGCGGAGCCAGGAGTCAACAGCCAACCAGGACCCGGGATCTGTCAGCCAATAGCATCACGGCTTCACAGTCCCACATGACCCCTAATACATACTACCACATTGTATAAGTCCCAACCTCCGGAGGGGAAAGAGGGAATGATACACTTCCTGGACCAGCTGGAGTTCCCGAGGGTTGAGGAGCAGGAGGTGGCAGGTTTGGGAGCGCAGATTGAGGTGGAGGAGGTGATTAAAGGAATTGGGAACATGCAGGCAGGAAAGGCCCCGGGACCAGATGGGTTCCCGGTGGAATTTTACAGGAAATATGTGGACCTACTGGCCCCACTCCTGACGAGAACCTTCAATGAGGCTAAGGAAAGGGGGACACTACCCCCGACAATGTCGGAGGCGACGATATCGTTGATCCTGAAATGAGACAAAGACCCGCTGCAGTGCGGGTCATACAGGCCCATCTCCCTCCTAAATGTAGATGCCAAGTTACTAGCCAAAGTGATGGCGACAAGGATGGAGGACTGTGTCCCAGGGGTGGTACATGACGACCAGACAGGGTTTGTTAAAGGGAGGCAATTGAATGCCAATATACGAAGGTTGCTGGGGGTGATGATGATGCCCCCACCGGAGGGGGAGGCGGAGATAGTGGTGGCGATGGATGCAGAGAAGGCATTTGATAGAGTGGAGTGGGACTACCTGTGGGAGGTACTGAAGAGATTTGGATTTGGAGAGGGGTTCATCAGATGGGTTCAGCTCCTGTACGGGGCCCCGGTGGCAAGCGTGGTTACAAACAGGCAACGATCCAACTATTTCCGATTACATAGGGGCACAAGACAGGGGTGCCCCCTGTCCCCGTTACTGTTCGCGTTGGCAATCGAGCCATTGGCCATAGCGCTGAGGGGCTCTAAGAAGTGGAGGGGGGTGCTCAGAGGAGGAGAGGAACATCGGGTGTCATTATATGCGGATGATTTGCTGCTATATGTGGCGGACCCAGTGGAGGGGATGCCAGAGATAATGCAGACACTCAGGGAGTTTGGAGAGTTCTCGGGATATAAATTGAATATGGGAAAGAGTGAACTTTTTGTGATGCACCCCGGGGAACAGGGCAGGGGAATAGACGATTTACCGTTGAGGAGAGTAGCAAGGGATTTTCGATATCTAGGGATCCAGGTGGCCAGGAACTGGGGAACCTTGCATAAACTTAACTTGACGCGACTGGTAGAACAGATGGAAGAGGACTTTAAGAGGTGGGACATGGTGCCCCTGTCATTGGCGGGCAGAGTACAGGCGGTTAAAATGGTGGTCCTCCCGAGGTTTCTTTTTGTGTTTCAGTGCCTCCCCATACTGATTACAAAGGCCTTTTTTAAGATAGTGGACAGGAGTATTGTGAGCTTTGTATGGGCTGGAAAGACCCCGAGGGTAAAGAGGGGGTTCCTGCAGCGCAGTAGCGACAGAGGGGGACTGGCACTGCCGAGTCTGAGTGATTATTATTGGGCCGCCAACGTGTCCATGATATGTAAGTGGATGAGGGAAGAAGAAGGGGCGGCGTGGAAAAGGCTGGAGATGGCGTCCTGTAAGGGAACAAGTTTAAAAGCACTGGCGACGGCGCCGTTACCGTTCCCCCCGAAAAAATACACCATAAACCCAGTAGTGGGGGCGACTTTGAAGATTTGGGGGCAGTGGAGACGACATAGGGGAGTGACGGGTGCCTCGGTGTGGTCCCCGATAAGGAACAATCACAGGTTCGTCCCGGGGAGGATAGATGAGGGATTCCAATCTTGGCAGCGAGCAGGAATTGGGAAGTTGAAGGACTTGTTCTTGGACGGGACGTTCGCGAGTTTGGGAGCATTGGTAGAAAAATACGGGTTGCCACCTGGGAATGCCTTCCGATATATGCAAGTGAGGGCATTTGCGAGGAAACAGGTGAGGGAATTTCCGCAGCTCCCGGCGCAAGGGATCCAGGACAGAGTGATTTCGGGGGCATGGGTCGGTGAAGGTAAAGTGGCCGATATATACAAGGAAATGAGAGACAAGGGGGAGACGATGGTAGAGGAGCTGAAGGGTAAATGGGAGCAGGAGCTGGGGGAAGAGATTGAGGAGGGGCTGTGGGCAGATGCCCTAAGTAGGGTAAATTCCTCGTCCTCGTGTGCCAAGCTTAGCCTGATACAATTCAAGGTTCTACACAGGGCGCATATGACGGGAGCAAGGCTGAGTAGATTTTTTGGAGTGGAGGATAGGTGCGGGAGGTGCGCGGGAAGCCCGGCGAACCACACTCACATGTTTTGGTCATGTCCGGTATTGCATGGGTTCTGGGTGGGTGTGGCAAGAGTGATCTCAAAGGTGGTGGGGGTCCAGGTCGAACCGAGCTGGGCGTTAGCTATATTTGGGGTTGCAGAAGAGCCGGGAGTGCAGGAGGCGAGAGAGGCCGATGTTTTGGCCTTTGCGTCCCTAGTAGCCCGGCGAAGGATTCTACTTATGTGGAAAGAAGCCAAACCCCCGGGCATGGAGGCCTGGATAAATGACATGGCAGGGTTTATAAAATTGGAGCGAATAAAATACGCAATAAGAGGTTCGGCTCAAGGGTTCACCAGGCGGTGGCAACCGATCCTTGACTATCTCACAGAGCGATAAGGGAAAACAGGAAAGACAGCAGCAGCAACCCAGGGGGTAGGGGGGGGGGGGGGGGGGAGGAGGGTGTATTCGGTGTTTGGGTTTCTTTTTTTTTCTCTTTCCATCCTAGTTGTTTATATTTATTTTTTCAGTATTATTATTTCTCTTTTCTTGTTCTTTTTCTGCACTTGTTGTTAGTTTAATATATTGTTTAAATAACGGTCAATGTACATTTTGTTACAAAGTTGTAAAAATGGAAAATTCTTTTTGATCGAAAAACTTTAATAAAATATATTTTTTTACAAAAGTTATTACGCAGAGATTTTACAACGATGGATCTCCGCATCAAGCCTGATCGCCTGCAGCTGCACCCTCAAGCAGACAATGCCAAGTCGGCCGTCGCACACTGGCTAGCTTGCTTTGAAGCATACATCGGATCTGCGACAGAACCACCCTCAGAGGCACAGAAGCTCCAGATCCTTTACACGCGGCTGAGCTCCGATATCTTTCCCCTCATCCGGGACGCGCCGACCTACGCTGAGGCCATGGCGCTACTGAAGGAGAACTACACTCAGCAGACCAACAAAATCTACGCCAGGCACCTCCTGTCCACGCGGCAACAACTCCCCGGTGAGTCTGTGGAAGATTTCTGGACTGCCCTGCACGCCCTGGTGAGGAACTGCGATTGGCAGGCAGTTTCGGCCGTTGAACATTCTGACCTGCTAATTAGAGACGCGTTCGTTACAGGCATAGAGTCGGCCTACATCCGCCAGCACCTCTTAGAAGGGGCTACTCTCGACCTCGCGGCGACCAAGAAACTAGCGCCCTCGCTCACAGTCGCCTCACGCAATGTACAGGTGTATTCCCCCGACCACACGACCCTGCCAGCGAACACCCCATCATGGACCCCATCAGCGACCGCCCCCAGCCAACCCCAGGCCTGCACTGCGTGGCAGCCAACCAACCCCGGGGACCCCAAGTGCTACTTCTGCGGACAGACAAAACACCCTCGGCAGTGCTGCCCGGCGCGGAGCGCCCTCTGCAAGGCCTGCGGGAAAAAAGGACATTTCGCTGCTGTGTGCCAGGCCCGCTCGATCGTCCCTGCACCCCCCACGTGCGACCCGTGGGCACTGCCATCTTCCTCGCCTCAGACCATGTGCGGCCCGTGGGTGCCGCCATCTTGCTCGCCTCACAACACGTGCGGCCCGTGGGCGCCGCCATCTTGCCTGCCTCAGGACACGTGCGTCCCGTGGGTGCCGCCATCTTCCCCGCCTCAGGACCCCTGCTTGTCAGCCACCTCATCGGGCCCTCATCGCCTGCAACCGCCGCCGACCAGCCGCGTCTCGCCCATCACGATCGACCAGTCCTGACCGCACAACCTCGCCACCGCATCGACGACAGTGAAGGTCGACGGCCACACGATATTATGCCTGCTGGACTCCAGGAGCACTGAGAGCTCCATCCACCCTGATACGGTAAGGCGCTGCTCCCTCACGGTACACCCCATCAACCAAAAAATCTCCTTGGCCTTCGGATCCCACTCCGTGGCGATCCGGGGGTACTGCACCGCCGCCCTCACCATCCAGGGGGTAGAGTTCAGCGGCTTCCGGCTCTACGTCCTCCCCGACTTCTGCACTGCCTTGCTACTCGGCCTGGATTTCCAGTGCAACCTCCAGAGCCTAACCCTGAAATTTGGCGGGCCCCTACCCCCCCTTACTGCCTGCGGTCTCACAACCCTTAAGGTCAACCCGCCTTCTCTGTTTGCAAACCTCACCCTGGATTCAAAACCCGTCGCCACCAGGAGCAGACGGTACAGCGCCCAGGACAGGACCTTCATCGGGTCTGAGGTACGGCGGCTGGTATGGGAAGGTATTATCGAGGCCAGCAACAGCCCCTGGAGAGCCCAAGTGGTAGTTGTGAAAACCGGGGAGAAAAACAGGATGGTCGTTGACTACAGTCAGACCATCAATCGGTACACACAACTCAACGCGTACCCCCTCCCACGCATATCTGATATGGTCAATCAGATTGCACAGTACCGGGTCTTCTCGACAGTGGACCTGAAATCTGCCTACCACCAGCTCCCCATTCGCAAGGCGGACCGCCCGTACACCGCGTTTGAAGCGGACGGCCGCCTTTACCAATTCCTTAGGGTTCCCTTTGGCGCCACTAACGGGGTCTCAGTCTTCCAACGGGAGATGGACCGAATGGATGACCGGTACGGACTGCGGACCACCTTCCCGTACCTGGATAACGTCACCATCTGCGGGCAGGACCACGACGCTAACCTTTCCAAATTCCTCCACACCGCTAAACTCCTCAACTTAACCTACAACAAGGAGAAGTGCGTGTTCAGCACAAACCGATTAGCCATCCTCAGCTATGTGGTCCAGAACGGAGTGCTAGGGCCCGACCCCGATCGCATGCGCCCCCTCATGGATCTCCCCACCCCACTGCCCCAAGGCCCTCAAACGATGCCTGGGCTTCTTCTCGTACTACGTCCAGTGGGTCCCTAACTATGCGGACAAGGCCCGCCCACTCATTCACTCCACTGTTTTCCCCCTGATGGCCAAGGCTCACCAGGCCTTCAAACGTATCAAGGCCGACATCGCCAAGGCTGCGATGCACGCAGTCGACGAGACGCTCCCCTTCCAAGTCAAGAACGATGCATCAGACGTCATTCTGGCCGCCACCCTCAACCAGGCAGGCAGGCCCGTGGCATTCTTTTCCCGCACCCTCCATGCCTCCGAAATTCAGCACTCCTCCGTCGAAAAGGAGGCCCAAGCGATCGTTGAAGCTGTGCGACATTGAAGGCATTACCTGGCCGGCAGGAGATTCACTCTCCTCACTGACCAACGGTTGGTTGCCTTCATGTTCAACAACACACAGCGGGGTAGGATCAAAAATGATAAGATCTTGAGGTGGAGGATCGAGCTCTCCGCCTACAATTATGAGATTTTGTATCGCCCCGGTAAGCTCAACGAGCCCCCCGATGCCCAGTCCCAAGGTACTTGTGCCAGCGCACAAGTGGACCAATCCGGACCCTGCACGACGATCTCTGTCACCCAGGGGTCACCCACTTTTATCACTTCATAAAGGCCCGCAATCTGCCCTACTCCATCGAGGAAGTCAAGGATATCACCAGCGACTGCCAGGTCTGCACGGAGTGTAAACCGCACTTTTACCGGCCAGACCGAGTGCACCTGGTGAAGGCCTCCTGCCCCTTTGAAAGCCTCAGCATGGACTTCAAAGGGCCCCTCCCCTCCACCGACCGAAACACGTACTTTCTTAATGTGGTCGGCGAATATTCCAGATTCCCCTTCGCCGTCCCATGCCCCGATATGATGTCTGCCACCGTCATCAAAGCCCTCAACAACATCTTCACTCTGTTCTGTTTCCCCGCCTATGTCCACAGCGACCGGGGATCCTCATTTATGAGTGATGAGCTGCGCCAGTACCTGCTCAACAGGGCATTGCCTCGAGCAGGACGACCAGCTACAACCCCCGGGGAAACGGGCAGGTAGGCAGGAGAATGGGACGATCTGGAAGGCCGTCCAGCTGGCCCTACGGTCCAAAAATCTCCTGGCCTCCCGCTGGCAGGAGGTCGTCCCCGACGCCCTTCACTCCATTTGGTCGCTCCTTTGCACGGCGACTGACGAAACTCCCCATGAACGTCTCTTTGCCTTCCCCAGGAAGTCCGCCTCCGGGGTTTCGCTCCCAATGTGGCTGTCAGCTCCAGGACCCGTCCTCGTCCGCAAGCACGTGCGGCTACTAAGGTGGACCTGTTGGTTGAGAGGGTACAGCTACTTCACGTGAACCCGCAGTACGCCTACGTAGCGTACCCCGACAGCCACCAAGACACAGTCTCCCTCAGGGACCTGGCACCAACTGGGTTCCCCCCCCCCGCCCTGCCCTGGGGCAACCCTCTCTACCCCCAGCGCACCTCACCACAGCCCCCCCTCCAGGACGATCCGTCCTCCCCTTGGTCCCATCCGGGGATGAAGATGAGGTCGACACGCTCCCGGAGTCACCGCTGCCGAAATTGCCACCAGAACTGCGGCGTTCGCAACGATGGATCAAGGCGCCCGATCATCTGAATTTGTAAACTTTTCCTTAAAATGTTAAACACCTGAATGTAAATAGTTTTCCACCCCCCCACCCCCGCTGGACTCTTTTTAACAGGGGGTGAATGTGGTAGTCACCACTGTTGTACTGTTTGTACCGCTTACGAGGAGTATTACGGTAAGGGTCCTGCACTCGAGGTACGGGGGTAAATCCCTGCCTGCTGGCTCTGCCCAGTAGGCGGGGTATAAACGTGTGGGCTCTCCGAGCTGCAGCCATTTCGGCAGCAGCTGCGGGAGGCTACACATCTCTGCGTAATAAAGCCTCAATTACAGTCTACTCTCGTGCCGTCGTAATTGATAGTGCATCAAACACAAAAACCAGCTCTCAAGCCCAACAAGTCCCTACTGGAGTTCTCCTTGCAAAAGAGTCGATGATGAGGAGATTTTATAAGAGTGTTCAAAATCCTGAGGGGCCTCGAAAGCGCAGATAGGAATTTTTTCAATTGGCAAAAGGATCCAGAACACGGGTTTAGGGTGATTGACAAAAGAACCAAGGGTGACATATGAGCATGTAGTGCTGTCGAAGGACACCAGACCCTCACTCGAACACCTATAAAATTCACAGCTTTAAAATTCACCGCAGGGTGGTGAACTCTCCTTTGCTGATTGGCTATTCGTTATACGGCCCACTTGCTTTTCTCTTCCACTGATCTCAGTGGAATCCAGACCATTAATTGTCTGACTGGAGTTTCAATTGCAGGATTGGTGTTGATTTCAATCCTCACTGCTTCCCATATTTAAGGTACTTGTTTCCAGGACTAACATGTGCAAGGGGATCTGGCTCATTGATGACAACAATCGACTGGACCTAAATCTCCTTACAACCAACACATCCACTATTTCCGTGGCCACACGGGATGTAGATTGTCAGGCCCTGGGGGTTTATCACCGTTTAGTCTGATTTATTTCTCCTGTACGATTTTTCTAATAACACTAATTTCCTTCAATTCCTCCTTCACACTAGACACTTGATTACTTAGCATTTTTGGGAAGTTATTTGTGTCTTCCTCTGTGAAGACAGAACTAAAGTTGTTGTTTAATTATTCTCTATTATGAATTCTTCTGTTTCAGACTGTAAGGGGCCTACATTTATCTTCACTGGTCATTTTCTTTTTGTATTCTTAGAAAAGCTTTTCCTGTCTGCTTTTATGTTATTTGCTAGTTTACTCTCATACTCTATTTCCCGCCAGAAAGGAATGCACAACTGTTGCAATGCATGGATTTGTTCCTTAAATATCAGCGATTGCATATCTATCATCATGCCTTTTACTAATGTTCCCCAATCTATCTTAGTCAATTCACATGTCATACCTTAGTAGTTTTCTTTGTTGAGATTTAGGACCCTAATTTCAGATCGGACGTCTTCACTTTCCATCCTGATGAAGAATTCCATCATGTTATCATCACTGTTCCCCAAAGGACCCCCGCAATACTAATTAACACCTGTTCCCGAGTTGGTTCCTCACCATACTGGTCTAAAACTCCATCTCGGACACACTCCAGGAATTCAGATGCCACAGTATTGTTGCTGATTTGGATTTCATAATCTATATATTAAGTCACCCATGATCACTGTAGTACCCTTGTTACATGCAATTTTGCAAAACATTTCTTGTTTAATACCATCTCCTACTTTACCACTACTGTTTGGCGGCCTATAGACAAGCGCCACTAATGTCCCCCGCCCCCCCCCCACTTTGTTCCCCCCTCCCCTTGCTTCTTAGCTCCACCCAGACTTTCTGTGCCAATATCCAATATCCTCTCCCACTATTGTATTGATTTTGTCCTTAACTAAAAACACCACCCTACCCCCTTTCCCCTTTTTCTGGTCCTTTCCAAATATTAAATACCCTTGGATATTCAGTTCTCAGTGTTGGTCACACTGCAGCCATGTTTCAACCTTATCATACCCAAGCACAACAATTTGTGTTGTTAATTCATCCACCTTATTGTGAATTTTCCGAGCATTCAAATACTGTGGGCTGGATTCTCACAAAATGGGACTATGTCCCCACGCCGGCATAAAAACGCTGACGTTTTACTCCAGAGATTCCTGGAAAAAAGATCAGCTAATTCAATGCCCTGCATGGGGCTAGCATGGACCCGGAGTAGTTCACGCAGCTTTAGCTGCGGATACAGGCCCCGCACGTCCGGCCTGGAGTCCAGGCATGCGCACGGCGGCGGCCTCCAGCGGCCGCGCCAAGCTCCATGGCGGACTCGGACCGCGGAGTCACTCCCAAAAATTAGACCCCCCCCCCCCCGATCGGCTGCGCGCCCAAGCATCTAACTACGCGGACCTAACCCCCGGCTGCCGATAGGGCACCCCTCCCACCAGTGTCTGATTCCCCCCCGCCCACCACCAGGATGGCCGCAGACTGAGTCTGCAGCCGCCTTGCCAGCATCCCGACCGGCAATACCAGGTTAGTTCCACGCCGTCGGGAACTCGGCTGTTTGGAAGCGGAGGATCGCTGGGCTGGCCTCTTTCAATGGGCCCCCAGCCGCGCGGCATACTACGCAATCATGCCAATTCTAGGGTCCCGGAGAATCGTTGGACAGGCTCCGGGCCCAATTTCGGTGTTAAAGTGGATTTCGGCGTGGGGCTGCGGAGAATCCAGCCCTGTGTCTGTTGAACAGTTTTACACATGGTTGTTTGTACAATGGCCTTATTTGCTGCTAGCTCTTGTTTCCACTTTTGCTTCCGGCTTTCATTTATATCTTTGTTTCCCTCTGTCATGTGAGAGTGCCTTTAAGACATGGATGTTTAAGCAATGTACCTTTAAGAAAACAGCGATGTCAGAGAGTGGGTGGGGCTGCGCTCAGGTCAGCCATTTTGGAAGTTTCAGTTTGGAAAAGCAGCTTTTGTGTGTCTGTGTGTTTCCAGAGAGCTGCTGTTTTGCAGTTTGAAAAGAGCCTGGCAGTGTCTGTGTTTGCAGCGAGCTGGATCTCTGCCATGAAAGACTATCTCTGGATCATTAGGGTGATTTAAACTCATAATAGTAAAGCCTTTAACCTGATGTGATTCTGTTTAAAGGTGTTAAGTCTCTTGGAAGTTTGAAGGAACATTTTGAGGAATTATTTACTGTTGCAATATTTTCAGAGTTATCTTTGCAGTAAGGGGTGTTAAGAGATCCAATGTTTATTTAAGATGTTAAGTTGAGTTCATGGAATAAACAGTGTTTTGTGTTTAAAAAACCACGTGTCCATAATTGTAATCCCACTGCTAGGGAACAAGTCGTGTGCTAGGAAAGCAACAAATACATTAAAGGGAGAGGTTGGTGGAACTCCATGATACATTTTGGGGTTCTGAAAACGTCTCGCCCATAACACCTCTCTTGTGTCTCCCTGCTCAGGTTCCGATCCTCCTGCCACTCTGGTATAATCCCTCCCCCCAAAAAAATATAGTGTTGGTATTTCCTGCTGGCAGCTTGACATGGAATTTACAGCACAGAAACAGGCCATTTGGCCTACTCCACCTCTGTTGGTTTAGTGACCACAGCTGAGTCCGAGATGAGAGGAGAAAGAGAAACTGGTTTTATTACAAAGTAATAATATGGACAATACTCTTCAGATCCCAGTCGGGTCTGAGGTGTCGGTTCCAAACCTGGCTGACTTTTATATCAAAGGCTATGAAAGTGTCCATGGGCTCCCCACCCCTCAGTGGGAAGCTCACACTCAATGAGGCTTGGGGGGGAAGCTAATTGCTTCTACCGCTTAGGTCTGCAATCCCCTTTCCGCGCTTTCCCTCAAGTGCAAAATCTGCACGGCCTGTTGAAGGTCTAAAGATGGCTCTGCCAGCAACTTTTTTTGTGTTGCCATATTATTAACGCCACAGACCAGTCACTCCCGTAGCATCTCCGGGAGCGAATTGCCAGTTTCGTAAAATCTGGTTAGTTTTCTCAGTCGCGTTAGAAACTCGGTCAAAACTCTCCTGGGGTCCTCTCAGCCACGTTAAAACGGTATATTGTATAATGACTGATGTCCTGGCGTTATAATGCTGTGCTACTACTGTCACCAGCTCTTTGAAGGACTTAGTGTCCAGGCATACAAGATATGTCACTCCATAGGTGTGAGCCCCACAGGCAGTTAAAAGGATTACCGTCTGTTGGTCTTCACTGGTGATAGCATTTTCCCCCAAGAAATCATGCATATGTTTAGCGTACTGCGTTTAATTGTCGATGCTCACAATCTTCCAAACTGGCACTGTGGGGAAAAAGGTTCCAACCTTAGTCGTGTAGTGCAGAGGGGGTGGTTGTTCATCCGATGGTCAGCTGCACCGACTTTAGTTCCACTTTTATTCACATCACCAGTTTAGTGATCACAGACAAGTCCGAGGTGTGCGGATAAAGAGAATCTAGTTTTATTACAAAATAATAATACGTGCAGTACTGATGCAACCATCAATTCACACGAGACGGAGAGTTGAAGTGAACAGTGGCTTTAATCAGCTAGAACTGTGCCTGCCTGCGATTGCTCTGTACTGAGTGCCGCCTACAGGCTGCATATCTATATACCTTCCCTGAGGGGGCGGAGCCACAAGCGGGGCCCACAAGGGCACCACCATAATACAATGTAATGTAATGTAATACAATGGTGGGCCACAGGTGGAGCCCACAAGGGCATCAACATAATATAATGTAATGTAATGTAATACATTGGTGAATGGTAGCAGTAATACATTCACCACATTCACCCCCTGTTAAAAATTGAAGTCCAGCGGGGATGAAGTGGGCTTACAGGTTGAGTCTGTCCGGCGCCTTGATTGTTCGCTGCGATCGCCTGAGCTCTGGTTTCGCTGCGGACATGAGTGTTGACTCCGGGAGCGTGTCTTCTGGAGCTTCATCCCTGTAGATCGGCGATGGGGGGGAAGGGGGGTGTAGGCCATGTAGGGGCGGGGGCGGTGTTCGGTGTAGGGTGAGGGGGGTAGGTGATGGTTGCAGAGGAACCGGCGGGTGCCAGGTCCCGGAGGGAGACTGTATCTTGTCGGCCATCATGGTGCGCCACGTAGGCATACTGGGAGTTGGCGTGAAGGAGCTGGACCCTCTCGACCAGGGGGTCGGACTTATGGCTCCTCACGTGCTTTCGGAGGAATACGGGCCCCGGTGTCATCAGCCAGGACGGAAGCGAGACGCCGGAGGTGGATTTCCTGGGGAAAACAAATAGGCGGTCATGAGGGGTCTCGTTCGTGACTGTGCAAAGGAGTGACCTAATGGAGTGGAGCGCATCGGGGAGGACCTCCTGCCAGCGGGAAACTGGGAGACTCCTAGGCCGTAGGGCCAGGAGGACGGCCTTCCATACCGTTGCATTCTCCCTCTCCACCTGTCCGTTTCCCCGGGGGTTATAACTGGTAGTCCTGCACGAGGCGATGCCCTTACTGAGCAGGTACTGACGCAGTTCGGCGCTCATAAACGAGGAGCCCTGGTCACTGTGGACGTAAGTGGGGAAACCGAACAGGGTGAAGATACTATGCAGGGCCTTAATGACAGTGGATGCAGTCATGTCGGGGCAGGGGATTGCAAAGGGAAAACGGAATACTCGTCAACGACGTTAAGAAAATACACGTTGCGGTCAGTGGAGGGGAGGTTTGAAATCGACGTTGAGGTGCTCAAAGGGCCGGGATGCCTTCACCAGGTGGGCCTTAACTGGTCGATAGAAGTGCGGCTTACACTCCGCGCAGATTTGGCAGTCCTTGGTCATGGCCCTGACCTCCTCGGTGGAGTAAGGCAGGTTGCGGACCTTGATGAAGTGGAGAAACTGGGTGACCCCCGGGTGACAGAGGTCATTGTGGATGGCACGGAGTCGGTCATCTTGCGTGCTGGCGCATGTGCCGTGGGACAGGGCATCTGGGGGCTTGTTGAGCTTCCCTGGACGATATACAATATCGTAGTTATAGGTGGAGAGTTTGATCCTCAACCTCAAGATTTTATCATTCTTGATCTTGCCCTGCTGTGTATTGTTGAACATGAAGGCTGCCGACCATTGGTCGGTGACGAGGGTGAACCTCCTACCAGCCAGGTAGTGCCTCCAATGCCGCACAACTTCCACAATGGCTTGAGCTTCTTTTCGACTGAGTGTTGAATCTCAGAGGCGTTGAGGGTACGGGTAAAAAAGGCTACGGGCCTGCCTGCCTGGTTAAGGGTAGCGGCGAGGGCGACCTCTGACGCGTCGTTCTCCACCTGGAAGGAGATGGACTCGTCCACCATGCGCATCGCGACTTTGGTAATATCTGCCTTGATACGGCTGAAGGCCTGTCGGGCCTCAGTCGTCAGGGGGAAGATGGTGGCTTTGATAAGTGGGCGGGCTTTGTCCGCATAGTTGGGGACCCATTGGGCATAATATGAAAAGAACCCAAGGCATCTTTGCAGGGCCTTGGGGCAGTGAGGGAGGGGGAGTTGCAGGAGGGGCGCATGCGGTCGGGGTCGGGCCCTAGGACTCCGTTTTCTATGATATAGCCGAGGATGGCCAGTCGGCTTGTGCGGAAAACGCATTTCTCCTTGTTATAGGTGAGATTGAGGGCTTGGACGGGTTGGAGAAACTTCTGAAGGTTGGCCTCATGGTCCTGCTGATCATGGCCGCAGATGGTGACGTTGTCCAAGTACGGAAATGTGGCCCGCAGACGGTACTGGTCCACCATTTGGTCCATCGTTCTTTGGAAGACCGAGACCCCGTTGGTGACGCCGAAGGGGACCCGGAGGAAGTGGAAGAGGTGGCCGCCCGCCTCAAAGGCCGTGTAGTGGCGGTCTTCCGGGCGGTTTGGAAGCTGGTGGTATGCGGACTTCAGATCTACCATGGGGAACACCCGGTAGTGTGCAATCTGATTCACCATGTCCGCTATGCAGGGGAGGGGGTACGCATCGAGTTGCGTATACCGGTTTATGGTTTGGCTGTAGTCTACAACCATCCGGTTCTTTTCCCTGGTCCTGACGACCACCACTTGAGCTCTCCAGGGGCGATTACTGGCCTCGATGACCTTCATCAAGAGCCGCTGGACCTCTGACTTGATAAAAGTCCTGTCCTGGGCACTGTACCTCCTGCTCCTAGTGGCGACGGGTTTACAGTCGGCGGTGAGGTTCGCAAAGAGCGGGGGAGGAGCGACCTTAAGAGTCGCGAGGCTACATACGGTGAGAGGGGGTAGGGGCCCGCCGAACTTCAGGGTCAGGTTCCTGAGGTTGCACTGGAAGTCCAGTCCCAACAGACGAGGAGAGCAGAGGTCGGGGAGGGCATATAGTTTGAAATTGGTGTACTCGGCGCCCTGTATCGCGAGGTTTGCGACACAGTACCCCTGGATCTGCACCGAATATGATCCGGACGTGAGTGAGATTGTTTGGAATGCGGGGGAAATTTGGAGAGAACAGCGCCTTACCGTGTCTGGATGTACAAAGCTCTCCGTGCTCCCAGAGTCAAACAGGCAGGAAGTTTCGTGCCCATTGACCAGGACGGTCATCATCGAGTTCCTGAGGTGCTGGGGCCGTGACTGGCCGAGGGTGACAGTGCCGAGCTACGGGTAGCCGGCATGGTCGGAGGTGGTGGGGTGATCCCAAGATGGCTGCCCCCGTCGGTCGCACGTGTCGGGTAGCGTTGGAGATGGCATCCAAGATGGCGGCCCCTGTCGGTCGCACGTGTCGAGCGGCATGGAAGTTGGCGGCCAAGATGGCGGCCCCCATGAGTCACACGTGTTGGGTAGGGTTAAAGGTGGCTGCCCCCATGGACAACACGAGGCTGATGACGCGTCCGAAGGGGACGGCACCGGCAGGCACGCCGCCACGCTGCGGGGTCTGCGGGCCTGTGAGTCTGAAAGTCGGGCCTGTGATTTAGAAGATTTGGATCTGGCCAGGCAGACTTTGGCAAAGTGTCCTTTCTTGCCGCAGTTGCTACAGGTCGCATTCCGAGCCGGGCAACGCTGCCTGAGGTGCTGGTTCTGGCCGCAGAAATAGCAGGGCAGCCTCCCGGGTTGGGCGGGCAGCCGCGCGGCACAGGCCTGGGGCACCCTCTGATCAGGTGTCCACGAGGGGATCGCGTGGCCGGAGGGGAAGCATTGAGGCTCTGAAGCGCTACTTCTAAGGAGGTGGATAGTTTTGCCGTCTCTTCTAGGTCGAGGATGCCCTTTTCGAGCAAGCGCTGTCTGACGTAGTTGGACCGGACTCCAGCCACATAGGTGTCCTGGATGGCGAGTTCCATATGCTGCAAGGCCGTGACATCCTTATAATTGCAGTTTCGAGCGAGTACCTTCAGCGTAGGTATTCCTTCAGCGATTCCCAGGGGCGTTGACGATGAGTGGTGAGGAGATGCCGCGCGAACCCTTCGTTCACCGGCTCACAAACTGCCTTTTCAGGATCATGACCGCGTCTGCGTACGTGGTCGCTTCCTCGATCTGCACGGAGTTAGGGCTCACCCGGGCGTGGAGGAGACTCAGTTTCTGTTCCTCGGTGACGGTGGGCAAGGAGGAGGCAGCGAGGTAGGCCTCAAAACAGCGGAGCCAGTGCGAAAACATTCCATTGGCTTCTGCTGCCTGAGGGCCGAGTTCCAGTCGATCAGGTTTGAGGGCTGCTTCCATAGCGATATTATAGCTGATTAAATTGATGCGACCATCAATTCACACGAGACGGAGAGTTGAAGTGAACAGTGGTTTTAATCAGCTAGAACTGTGCCTGCCTGCGACTGCTCTGTACTGAGTGCCGCCTACAGGCTGCAGATCTATGTACCTCCCCCGAGGGGGCGGATCCCACAAGAGCACCAACATAATACAATGTAATGTAATACAATGGTGGGCCACAGGCGGAGCCCACAAGGGCATCAACATAATACAATGTAATGTAATACAATGGTGAATGGTAGCAGTAATAACCACAAGTACTCTTCAGATCCCAGCGATATATGGAAAAACCTTTTTATGCAGCGAGTAGTTCGGATCTGGAATGCACAATGAAGGCAGATTGAGACCTTGAAAGGAGAATTGGATAAGAAAATAAAATGGGGAGTGGGATGGGTGCGTTGCCTGCAAAAAGCCGGCACAGCCACAATGGGCTGAATGGCCTCCATTTGTGCCGCACACAGCGTGGCATGGTAGCACAGTGGTGAGCACTGTTGCTTCACAGCACCAGGGTCCCAGGTTCGATTTCCAGCTTGGGTTGGTCTGCACGTTCTACTTTTGGCTGTGTGGATTTCCTCCGGGTGCTCTGGTTTCCTCCCACAAGTCCCGAAAGACGTGCTGTTAGGTGAATTGGGCATTCTGAATTCTCCCTCTGTGTACCCAAATAGGCGCCGGAATGTGGCGACTAGGGGCTTTTCACAGTAACTTCATTGCAGTGTTAATGTAAGGCTACTTGTGACAATAAATATTATTATTATGCATTCTATGATTCCATATGATGATTCCGCACCGGATCAATAGTTGGATGAATAGTCGAGTCATACTGGACTCGAAACGTTAACTGTTCCTCTCGCCACAGACACTGCGAGACCTGCTGAGAGTATGCAGCACTTTCTGTTTATATCAATCTCTCCTGTTGCCAGCATATCCCTTTCCTCCCATAGTTTTTTAAAAAAACAAAGGAAGAGCTTTCGCCATCCGCCTGAAACTTTTAACTCTTGTTATCTTCCTGCACAAGGGAAGTGCCGGATAGACCCTGAGTGTTTCCGGCACTTTCTGTTTTTATTTCAGATTATCTTGCAGCAGGCTCAGGCAGTGGGGCTCAGGCGGGGGGGGGGGGGGGGGGGGGCGCCACCCTGTCCTCCCCTCACGCTGTGTGCTTTGACAGATTCTCTGCCTCAGTCACTATAACTCGAGCCCTGGAGGGTTTGGCTGAACTAAAGCCAGGCCATTCTCGGCCAGAATGTTGCTGCAATGGAACATGGACCCGAGTGGAGGGATTGTGGACAAGAAGCAGTAGTCTGTGACAGAACAACATGAAAATAATGACGTTGAGTGTTACTCACTGTTATATAGGCTAGTGTCAAACCTACATCCAGAGCGCCGCTGGTGTAGTGGTATCATGCAAGATTCCCATTCTTGCGACCCGGGTTCGATTCCCGGGCGGCGCACTTCTTTTTTCTACTTATTCATCAACCGAAAATAATACCGTTCTTTATCTCGCCCGAATTGCATCCAAATCTTTTGTTACAAACGCGCTTTCTAAAAATAAATATTTCATTTTATATGTTTGAGGGCAAAAAATGCAGGTCCGTCTTTCCGGTGAAACGCAGAAATACGGCTGGCAAGCAGGAAAGGGGATTGAAGGTCGAGGCGAGTTCGAGTGGGTAGACCCACTCCCCCTGCCACCCGGATCCTGGGGCTGAGCCGGATCCACAGCCGCGGAGAGGGCGCAACAGCCCGGACATCGGAGCGCGGGCCCGCCAGCCCCTGGGGAGCAAATCGAAGAGAAGTGAACAGCTCCGCAGGCAGCCAGCTAACACTGCAGGGAGACTGTAAACTCCCCCAGTGTTACTCTGTATTTCTGTACGTCTGAATTTCTGTAACTGTATATGTTACTTTGCATACTCTGTACCCCTGTATTTCTGTAACTCTGTATATGTTACTCTTCCTTTGTTACTCTGTATCTCTGATGCCATGCATTTCTTGTTAATCTTATTCTGACGCTCTGTATCTCTGTTACTCTGCATTTCTGTTCTGTATCCGTTACTGTGCAACACGGTGACAATACAAACAGACAACATTCATTGAATTTTAGCAGTGAGTTGCGAAGCGGAAGGGTGTCCACTATTGTCAATTTTCTGATTCGTGGTTATTCCAACAATTCATATGTTAGCTATATGTAATATATATTTAGAGAGAGCCTCTTAAAAAAACACTTTGTGACTCATATAGGTAACAGGAAATGGGTACAAAAACAGCAAATTAAAGATTAGTGATGACTTAAATTGGCCCCAGTAATAGGTTTTGATAAGTTTTATTTCCAAAAGGAGATGGAGCGAATTCCAGAGAATGGGATTGAAGTGGCTGAAAAGGCTGTGGAAATTGGTGGGTAAAAGGACAAAGAGGTACAAAAAGCCTGAAGAAGTGCACAGTGGTTAGCACTGCTGCCTACAGTGCTGAGGACCCGGGTTTGATCCCAGTTCCGGGTCACTGTCTATGTGGAGTTTGCACATTCTCCCCGTGTCAACCCAAAGGTGTGCACGGTATGTGGATTGGCCATGCTAAATTGCCCCTTAATTGGAAAAAAAATAATTGGGTACTCTAAAATTTTTTAAAAATCGTTGCTGCTGACAAAATAAATGGGAAATGACAAAATTACCACCCCAGTTTCTAAAAAGATTGAAAATGTCAGTTATAGTTTTGCTGGAAACATCAATAACTGAATATCATTTAAACAGATTAAGTTGGTTAACATAATTATTTTTAAAGCAATAAGTTCATACTTAATTATTTTTCTCAACACTAACAGTGGTTTGCTATATATAAATATATAATCCCAGATCTGGTGTTACAAAATGTTGTCCAAGCAAAAATTCTTAGGACTCCCAGTCTGTTGCAATCTTTCTTTTAAATATTTTTCTTGAAGACATTTTTCATTATAACAAAATATTACCACACTATACAACAAATACACAAAGGTACAATACAAGAATAGCTCAATCAATACTGAACAATGCCACTAGACCGTATCCTTCAACATATAACTGAAAACTAACCCCCTCACAGCTGACAGTGACTAACTCACTGAAGAAGGAAATTAATGGCTGCCACCTCAAGTAGAAACCCTTCTACTGACCCCCTAATGGTGTACTTGATCTTCTCTCGATATAGGAACTCCATCAAGTCACCCAACCAGGCCAAGGCACTGGACAGGGTAGGATATATCCACTCCAGCAGAACCTGTCTCCGGGTATCAACGAGGCAAAGGCGAAGACTTCCACCTCCGCCCACGTCTGCAGCACCGGAGAGTTCGAAACCCCAAAAATGGCCACCAGCGGCCAAGGCTCCAGCTCACTATCAAGAAGCCCTGACATGGTGTTAAAGAAGGAGTCGCAGTGGCTTATAAGTTTGGGATACAACCAGTACCTGTGGGTATGATTCGCCGGCCCCCAAGAACAACGTTCGCCCCCTATCCTCCACTCCCGAGAAAAAGCCACTCATCCTCGTCTTTGTCAAGTATGCCCGAAGTATCATCTTGAGCTGAATAAAGCTGAGTCTAGCACATGAGGAGGTAGAGTTGACCCTGTGGGAGCCTCACTCCTCACACCCCCCCGCTCACTCTCCCACTTCCTCTTCACCTCATTCAACGGAACCTGCTGCACCGTCAGGATCTGACTATAAATGGCTGAAATCCTCCGCTCACCCAAATCGGTCAGAGACAAGATCCTGGAGGAATGACGGGGTGCCAAGGGAAATGAAGAAATCTCCTTATGCAATTAATCGCGAACCTGGAAATACCTGAGTAAATTAGTCTTCGGGAGTTGGAATTTGTCCAACAGCTCCTCAAAACCAACAAACCTACCCTCCACAAACAGGTCCCCAAATGTCTCCAAACCCTCTTCCTCTCATGACCTGAACCTTGATTCTAAACCTGCTGGCACAAAGAGTTGATTCCTACAAACAGGGGCTAACAGCGCCATGGAGCCGAGCTTAAAATATTGTCTAACCTGCCTCCAAATCCTCAGAGTGGACTCCAATTACCGGACTCGAGGGAAATGTTGCAGGGGAAAATGGAAACGAGGCAATCACCAGGGCTCCCAAGCTAGAACCTCTACAAGAGCACTCCTCCATCTGCCTCCATATGGAATTTGGCTCCTTGAGCCACCCAGGTACGTTTTCACTATTAGCTGCCCAGTAATAAAACAACAAATTAGGTAAAGCTAAACCACCCGACTGTCACTCATTCTGAAGAAGCGCCCTAAGAATCCTTGGGGTCTTGCCCGCTCAAATGAAGGAAGCTATCATTTTGTTGACTCTAGCAAAGAAAGATTTGGGGAGAAAAATAGGGAGACACTGAAAAAGAAATAAAAACCTCAGGAGGACATTCATTTTAACAGTCTGAACCCTGCCTGCCAAGGACAGAGGGAGGTTATCCCATTTCTACCAATTGGATTTGACCTCATTCATCTGACCAACATAATTTAATTTATGGAGCAATGCCCAATGCCGGATTCCCAGAATAGGAAAGCTAGATCTGGCAAGGCAAAAAGGCAACATTCCCAGATAGGCTCCCCTCCCCAGGGGAGTTGACCGCAAAGTATTTGCTCTTGGCCAAATTCAACTTATACCTTGAGAAGGAGCCAAAACTCCTAAGTTGCCTCATTATCTTAACCATGGTGGAGACTAGATCCATGCCATAAAGAAACAGATTATCTGCATCCAAGGACACTTGTGCTCCCTCCCTCCCTTCCATTTGGTGGAAGATCTTAAAGCTATAGCCAGCAGCTCAATTACCAAATCTAACAAAAAAGAAGACAATGGATAACACTGCCTCGTATCCCTATTCAACTGAAAGTAACCTGAGCTCAAGGCATTTGTGTGAACATTTACAGTGGGAGTCCTATGTAGAAGCCAAATCCAAGATATAAACTTTGACCTGAAACCAAACCTCCCAAGACTCTTAAATAGATACTCCCACTCGACCCTATGAAACGCTTTTTCGGCATCCATTGAGACAATCAGCTCTGGGTCGGGGCCTGGAGAGGGGAAAAAAATGACATTTAATAACCAACGTATATTGGCCGACAGCTGCCAACCCTTGATAAAACCACTCTGTTCTTCCAAGAGCACCCCTGGACGGCAGGGCTCCAAACGCATTGCCAACACTATAGCCAGCAATGTAGCATCAGCATTCAACAACGAGATAGACCGATACGACCAACATTCTGTAGGGTGCGTATCCTTCTTCAAAGTCAGGGAAATCGAAGCCTGCACCAGTGTAACTGGCAATAACCCTTGGGCAAGGAATTATTAAACATGTCAAATATCAATGGGATCAACTGCCCAGCACATTTCTCATAGAACTCGATGGGGAATTCATCCGGGCCCGCAGCATTACCCAACTGCATTAAACCAACACACTTCATAATCGTCTCAGGACCCAATGGGGATTCCACTCTCCCCCTTCTCTCTCTCTTCACCACCAGGAAGGACAACCCCTCCACAAACTTCATCAGGGCGAACTCCCCTTCGGGGGCTCCGATCTGTACAGACCTCGATAAAACGCTTCAAACGCAGCACTAACTTTCAACGGGGCGGAAACCAATCTGCCACCCTAGTACCTTTCCTGCACAATCTCCGGGAGGCAGCCTGCCACTTCAGCTGGTACACCGTAAGGTGATTGGCCATCTCCCCATGTTCAGAGAATGTCCCCTACGAGCGTCGCAGCTGGCCCACTGCTTTATCCGTTGAGAGTAACTCAAATTGCATCTGCAACTTTTTCCTACTCGCCAGCAACTCTGATGTAGGGGCAAGCGAGTACTGGCAGTCCACCTCAAGGATGGAATCCACCCGCCTCTGCTGCTCTACCCTAATCATTTCCTGGTGTGCCTTGTAGGAAATTATCTCCCCCTAATGACTGCCTTAAGGGCCTTCCACAATGTAAAATCTGAGATAAACTCACTTTTATTCAATGTATTGTACTCCTCAATGGTGGAGGATATGGGCTCGCAAAATCCTTTGTCTGCCAACAACGCCGAGGCCAATGTCCACAGCAGATGTCGAAAAGGACCTGGCTCTGACATCAGATCCAAGAAACGTGTGGCATGATCTGAGATAACAATTGCCGAGTACTCTGCCCTCTTCACCCCAGGAAGAAGAGACCTACCCACCACAAAAAAGTCAATCCGAGAATAAACCTGATGGACATGGGAGAAATAAGAAAAAGCCTTATCACTCAGAAGCAAAAACCGCCACGGGTCTGCCCCCCCTCTCCATCTGCTCCATAAAAAACAATAATGCCTTTGCCACCCCTGTTGGAATCAGAGACTGAGGTCTAGATTGGTCCAACCAAGGTTCGAAAACACAATTTAAGTCCCACCCAAAATTAACTGGTGTGAATCTAAGTCAGGAATAGAAGCCAGTAGCTTGTTAATAAAGGCTGTATTTATCCCAATTTGGAGCATGCACATAAACTAAGACCTCCGAGGTGCCCGCCAAAGACCCACTGATAATCACATGTCGCCTGTTCGGGTCTGCCAAAAAATTAGCAGTTGAAAAGAACCAGTTTATTAATCAACACCGTAACCCCCCGCGCCACGCGCCCCCCCCCCGCCCCCCCCCCCCCCCCCCCCCCCCCCCCGCCCGCACCCCCCACCCCCCGGTTTACATCGAAACCTGAGTGGAGTACCTGTCCCACCTATCCCTTCCGTAACCCCGTCTGGACTTTGACCTGCAAATAGGTCTCCTGCAGAAACATCACATCAGCATTCAAACTTTTCAGCTGAGCACATTCCCTCAACCTTTTTACTGGGCTGTTCAACCCCCTTACATTCCAATTGACCAGCTGAATTGGGAGCCTTGCAACCACCCCCCCAACCCCGCCTCAAACCAGATTCAGCCATTTCCACCAAAAGGGGTCATCCAGGAATTACTTTCAGAGTACAGACACTAGGCCCACCCAAGATGGCCACCAAACTCTCCCTCATGACAAAACAAGGAACTAGCTGGAGTCACTGTCAGAAAACTACCCCTGGCCCCCAAAGCCCTCCCCTACCCCACTGCCGGGGGGATGGCTTAGCTCAGTTGGCTAGACAGCTAGTCTGTAATACAAAGCAAGGCCAGCAGCATGGGTTCAATTCCTGGCTGAGGTTATTCCTGAAGGCCTCGCCTTCTCAATCTTGCCTTTCGCTTGAGGTGTGGTGATCCTCAGCTCTCCTTCTCAAAGTGGTAGGCAGCCTATGGTCATTGTGGTGGTATGCATTAGGGGTATTACGGTACCCTGTGATGCCGAGAGGCTATTGGTGGATAGACGCTGGGTCCCGATTGGATCAGCCGTCTACTGGCTCCACCCAGTAAGGTGGAGTATAAGAGCCCGGGTTCTCCCAGCAGCCGCATTCTGTAACTGTGCTGTTGGGGAACAAGTCTGCATAACAAAGCCATCGTTTGACTCCTTCTCATCTCGTCTTGTGAGTGATTGATTGTGCTATAATTTATTACGTAGACTTTAAAGGACATGGAGCTCCGAATCATTCCGGAGTGTCTGCGAATCAGCCCCCACATGGCAAACTCAGCGGCCACTTTTAAACACTGGTTAGCGTGTTTTCATGGATACCTCCGAACGACCCCCAGCGTACCTACAGAAGACCAGAAAATGCAGGTCCTGAGGCCACTCTCATAGAGGACGTGGACGATTTCCAGGCGGCGCTCGCCGTGCTGATAGGAATCTACGTTCAGCCCGTCAACCAGGTCTACGCACGCCACCAGCTCGCGACGAGATGGCAAATCCCCGGGGAATCGCTGGACGAATTCTACAGTGCGCTGTTAATACTGGGGAGAAACTGCAACTGCCCATCGGTTTCAGCTAACGAACACACAGAGCTACTGGTTCGAGATGCTTTCGTGGCAGGTATGCTTTCATCCCAAATTCGCCAGCAATTGCTGGAAAGAGACTCACTAGACCTCATGGAGGCACGGGCCCTCGCGGCCTCGTTCGATGTGGCATTGCAGTATGCCCGTGCCTACGCCTCCGACCGTGCGACAGCCCCTTGGGCACCGTGGACCCCCACCACGACCGAACCCTGGCACCCCCCGCTCCCCCGCAGGCCTGTGCTGCCAGAGCACCAGATCACCCGGGTGGGCCCTGCTGCTACTTTTGTGGGCAAGCGAAAGTGATGGAGAGGGATAGGTATATACCGCAGGGCATGAATTATATCTGGGGGAAAGGCAATTATGATGCAATGAGGCAAGACTTAGGATGCATCGGATGGAGAGGAAAACTGCAGGGGATGGGCACAATGGAAATGTGGAGCTTGTTCAAGGAACAGCTACTGCGTGTCCTTGATAAGTATGTACCTGTCAGGCAGGGAGGAAGTGGTCGAGCAAGGGAACAGTGGTTTACTAAAGCAGTCGAAACACTTGTCAAGAGGAAGAAGGAGGCTTCTGTAAAGATGAGACATGAAGGTTCAGTTAGGGCGCTTGAGAGTTACAAGTTAGCTAGGAAGGACCTAAAGAGAGAGCTAAGAAGAGCCAGGAGGGGACATGGGAAGTCTTTGGCAGGTAGGATCAAGGATAACCCAAAAGCTTTCTATAGATATGTCAGGAATAAAAGAATGACTAGGGTAAGTGTAGGGCCAGTCAAGGACTGTAGCAGGAAGTTGTGCGTGGAGTCTGAGGAGATAGAAGAGGTGCTAAATGAATATTTTTCGTCAGC
The DNA here is from genome assembly GCF_047496885.1 of Scyliorhinus torazame. Classification (NCBI taxonomy): domain Eukaryota; kingdom Metazoa; phylum Chordata; class Chondrichthyes; order Carcharhiniformes; family Scyliorhinidae; genus Scyliorhinus; species Scyliorhinus torazame. The sequence goes on along the minus strand of NC_092724.1, from coordinate 116,320,231 downwards.
ATTCACACAGGAAAAAGATAATGTTGTCGAGGAGAATACTGAGATTCAGGCTACTAGACTAGAAGGGCTTGAGGTTCATAAGGAGGAGGTGTTAGCAATTCTGGAAAGTGTGAAAATAGATAAGTCCCCTGGGCCGGATGGGATTTACCCTAGGATTCTCTGGGAAGCTAGGGAGGAGATTGTTGAGCCTTTGACTTTGATATTTAAGTCATCTTTGTCTACAGGAATAGTGCCAGAAGACTGGAGGATTGCAAATGTTGTCCCCTTGTTCAAGAAGGGAAGTAAAGAGAACCCCGGTAACTATGGACCAGTGAGCCTTACTTCTGTTGTGGGCAAAATCTTGGAAAGGTTTATAAGAGATAGGATGTATAATCATCTGGAAAGGAATAATTTGATTAGAGATAGTCAACACGGTTTTGTGAAGGGTAGGTCGTGCCTCACAAACCTTATTGAGTTCTTTGAGGGCCCGTGCCTCCATGAGGTCTAGTGAGTCTCTTTCCAGCAATTGCTGGCGAATTTGGGATGAAAGCATACCTGCCACGAAAGCAAACAGGTAGATGAGGGTAAAGCAGTTGATGTGGTGTATATGGATTTCAGTAAAGCGTTTGATAAGGTTCCCCACGGTAGGCCACTGCAGAAAATACGGAGGCATGGGATTCAGGGTGATTTAGCAGTTTGGATCAGAAATTGGCTAGCTGGAAGAAGACAAAGGGTGGTGGTTGATGGGAAATGTTCAGACTGGAGTCCAGTTACTAGTGGTGTGCCACAAGGATCTGTTTTGGGGCCACTGCTGTTTGTCATTTTTAGAAATGACCTGGAGGAGGGCGTAGAAGGATGGGTGAGTAAATTTGCAGATGACACTAAAGTCGGTGGAGTTGTGGACAGTGCGGAAGGATGTTACAAGTTACAGAGGGACATAGATAAGCTGCAACGCTGGGCTGAGAGGTGGCAAATGGAGTTTAATGCAGAAAAGTGTGAAGTGATTCATTTTGGAAGGAATAACAGGAAGACAGAGTACTGGGCTAATGGTAAGATTCTTGGCAGTGCGGATGAGCAGAGAGATCTCGGTGTCCATGTACATAGATCCCTGAAAGTTGCCACCCAGGTTGAGAGGGTTGTTAAGAAGGTGTACGGTGTGTTATCTTTTATTGGTAGAGGGATTGGGTTTCGGAGCCATGAGGTCATGTTGCAGCTGTACAGAACTCTGGTGCGGCCGCATTTGGAGTATTGCGTGCAATTCTGGTCGCCGCATTATAGGAAGGATGTGGAAGCATTGGAAAGGGTGCAGAGGAGATTTACCAGAATGTTGCCTGGTATGGAGGGAAGATCTTATGAGGAAAGGCTGAGGGACTTGAGGCTGTTTTCATTAGAGAGAAGAAGGTTAAGAGGTGACTTAATTGAGGCATACAAGATGACCAGAGGATTGGATAGGGTGGACAGTGAGAGCCTTTTTCCTCGGATGGTGATGTCTAGCACGAGGGGACATAGCTTTAAATTGAAGGGAGATAGATATAGGACAGATGTCAGAGGTGGGTTCTTTACTCAGAGAGTAGTAAGGGCGTGGAATGCCCTGCCTGCAACAGTAGTGGCCTCGCCAACACTAAGGGCATTCAGATGGTCATTGGATAGACATATGGATGATAAGGGAATAGTGTAGATGGGCTTTAGAGTGGTTTCCCAGGTCGGCGAAACATCGAGGGCCGAAGGGCCTGTACTGCGCTGTAATGTTCTATGTTCTATGACTGCGCTGCCCAGCCCGCTCAGCCCTCTGTAAAGGGTGCGGCAAAAAGGGGCACTTTGTAGCAGTGTGCCAAGCCCGGGGGGGTCGCCGCAATCTCCAGGGGAGAACCAGGACCCCAACCTCAACCCCCCCGACGATCCATGTGCGGCCACCGGGCACCGACATCTTGGGTCCCTGACTCCATGCGGGGGGGATGGGCGCCGCCATTTTGTGCTCCAACGGCCACGTGCGATCAATGGGCGGCACTAGCTTGTCCACCCCAGACCGTGTGCGAGCCGTGGACGCCGCCATCTTGGGTGACGGCTAAGGACCCCGGGATTGAGAGCCCCAAGGGGCCTGAAGAAAACGCCCCGATGCAGCAACTGCGACTGGTTTCGGTGACCTTGGACCAGTCGCGGCCCCGAACGCTCCAAACGGCAACAACGACGGTATTCATAAACGGGTACGAGACGCCCTGCCTGATCGACTTTGGGAGCACGGAGAGTTTTATACATCCTGATACGGTAAGACACTGTTCCCTTCCGATCCACCCGAGTAATAAAAAAAATTCTGCCGGCAGGGTCCCATTCTGTAGAGATCAAAGGGTTCTGCATCGCGAACCTCACGGTGCAGGGGAGGGAGTTCAAGAACTACCGGCTTTACGTCCTCCCCCAACCCTGCGCTGCCATACTCCTGGGGTTGGATTTTCAGTGCAACCTCCAGAGTTTAACGTTTAAATTCGGCGGCCGTATACCCCCACTCACTATCTGCAGCCTCGCGACCCTCAAGGTCGACCCCCCTTCCCTGTTTGCGAACCACACCCCGAATTGCAAACCAGTCGCCACTAGGAGCAGACGGTACAGTACCCAGGACCGAACCTTTATCCGGTCAGAAGTCCAGCGGCTGCTGAGGGAAGGCATAATCCAGGCCAGCAATAGTCCCTGGAGAGCTCAGGTGGTAGTTGTAAAGACCGGGGAGAAGCAGAGGATGGTCATAGACTATAGTCAAACCATCAATAGGTACATGCAGCTGGATGCGTACCTTCTCCCCCACATATCCGACATGGTCAATCGAATTGCACAGTACAAGGTCTTTTCCACGGTGGACCTTAAGTCTGCTTACCACCAGCTCCCCATCCGCCCGAGCGACCGCAAATACACTGCTTTTGAAGCAGATGGGCGGCTCTATCACTTTTTAAGGGTTCCATTCGGTGTCACTAACGGGGCCTCGGTCTTCCAACGGGAGATGGACCGAATGGTTGACCGGTACAGTTTTCAGGCCACGTTTCCGCACCTCGATAACGTCACCATCTGCGGCCACGACCAGCAGGACCACAACGCCAATCTCCGCAAATTCCTCCAGACGGCAAATCCCCTGAACTTCACATACAACAGGGAGAAATGCGTGTTTAGCACCGACCGTCTAGCCATCCTTGGCTACGTAGTGCGAAATGGAGTTATAGGCCCAGACCCTGAACGCATGCGCCCCCTCATGGAGTTCCCCCTCCCTCACTGCTCCAAGGCCCTGAAACGCTGCCTGGGCTTTTTCTCTTATTACGCCCAGTGGGTCCCCAACTACGCGGACAAGGCCCGTACGCTAATTCAGTCCACGGCCTTTCCCCTGTCGACAGAGGCCCGCCAAGCCTTCAGCCGCATCAAAGCGGATATAGCAAAGGCCACGATGCACGCGATCGACGAGTCCCTCCCCTTCCATGTCGAGAGTGACGCTTCCGATGTAGCTCTGGCGGCCACCCTCAACCAAGCGGGCAGATCCGTGGCCTTTTTTTCACGCACCCTCCACGCTTCAGAAATCCGCCACTCCTCAGTGGAAAAGGAGGCCCAGGACATTGTGGAAGCTGTGCGACATTGGAGGCATTACCTGGCCGGAAGGAGATTCATTCTCCTCACTGACCAACGGTCGGTTGCCTTCATGTTCGATAATGCACAGCAGGGCAAGATCAAGAATGACAAGATCTTGCAGTGGAGGATCGAACTCTCCACCTATAACTATGATATCTTGTATCGACCCGGGAAGCTGAACGAGCCTTCCGATGCCCTATCCCGCGGCACATATGCCAACGCACAAGTGGAACGTCTCCGTACCCTCCACGAGGACCTCTGCCACCCTGGGGTCACTCGGTTCTATCACTTCGTAAAGACCCGCAACCTGCCTTACTCCATCGAGGAGGTCAGGACAGCCACCAGGAACTGCCAAATCTGCGCAGAGTGCAAACCGCATTTCAACAGGCCAGATAAAGCGCACCTGATAAAGGCTTCCCCTCCCTTTGAGTGCCTCAGTCTGGACTTCAAAGGCCCCCTCCCCTCCACTGATCGCAACACGTACGTTATGAACGTGATTGACGAATACTCACAATTCCCTTTCGCCATCCCCTGCCCCGACATGACCGCGGCCATGGTCATTAGAGCCCTCTGCACCATCTTTATACTGTTCGGTTCCCCCGCCTACATACATAGCGACAGGAGGTCCACTTCATGAGCGACGAGCTGCGTCAATTCCTGCTCAGCAAAGGCATTGCCTCGAGCAGGACGACTAGTTACAACCCCCGGGGGAACGGTCAGGAAGAGAGGGAGAACGGAACGGTCTGGAAGACCGTCCTGCTGACCCTACAGTCCAGATGTCTCCCAGTTTCCCGCTGGCAGGAAGTCCTCCCAGACGCCCTCCACTCCATCCGGTCGCTGCTCTGTACAACAACGAATCAAACACCTCACGAACGCCTCCTTGGCTTCTCTCGGAAGTCCTCCTCCGGAATGTCATTTCCGACCTGGCTGGCAGCCCCGGGACCCATCCTGCTCCGAAAGCATGTGCGGACGCACAAATCGGACCCGTTGGTCGAGAGGGTTCATCTGCACCACACGAACCCTCAATACACCTACAAGGCGTACCCCAATGGCCGACAGGACACGGTCTGCCTGCGGGACCTGGCGCCCGCCGGAGCTCCACACACCCCCCCCAACACCAATCACCCCCTCTCTCCCACCAGCGCACCCCACAGCTGTCCCCTCCGGAGCTCCACACAACCCCCCAACACCAATCACCCCCTCCCTCCCACTGGTGCACCCCACAGCCGCCCCCTTCCCGGGTGGATCGGTCCTTCCCCCGGCCCCGCCTAGGGGTAGTGGAGCAGGAAGAGGCATCGCTACGCTCCCAGAGACGACGGTGCCCGAACCAGCACCTGCATCACCACCGGGGCTGAGACGATCGGCGAGGACGACCAGGGCACCCATTTGACTCATCAAATCCGTATAACAAAGCAAGAAATGCCTCTGTAAATAATTCAGTTGCCCAGTAAAAGTGGCATTGTAAATAGTACTGGTAGTTGATATCGGAGCATAGCCACTGTGTTAGCGGCATCCTAAGTACCCTACTACCATATGGCCCACTACACCCGCCGGGTTCTTTTTTAACAAGGGGTGAATGTGGTGGTATGTATTAGGGGTATTACGGTACCCTGTGATGCCGCGAGGCTATTGCTGGATAGACGCTGGGTCCCGATTGGATCAGCCGCCTACTGGCTCCACCCAGTAAGGCGGAGTATAAGAGCCCGGGTTCTCCCAGCAGCCGCATTCTGTAACTGTGCTGCTGGGGAACAAGTCTGCGTAATAAAGCCATCGTTTGACTCCTTCTCATCTCATCTCGTGAGTGATTGATTGTGCTACAGTCATCTTTGCCAACGCCAACCGAATGTGAGCTAAGGCCTCTTCTATTGGCTTGCGTAAGTCCTTGGCGATAGTCCGCCGCTATTTCTGAAATTCCGTTGCTAAGATGCATATAAGCATCTTGGCCGTCAATGGAATGGCAGAGTCGCAGTAGCGGCCTCCGCCATGATCTCAGCAGAAGAGCCTTGAGAAGCTTTTGAATCCGGCGACAAATCTTTATTTGCTGGCTTCCTGTTCCTGGACCTTCTGGACATTTCTCTTGTGTGGAAACCTTATCCCATCAAAAAATCATAGAATCATAGATTCTATCCCATCAAATTAGTAAAGTTTTAACTTGAACAACCCTCAGAAACTGGGTGTAAAGGGCGAAAATTAAAGTACCATGGCAGAAGCCACCTTGTGTGCGATTGCACCCTGCATGTCGCAACTGGAAGTCTCCCCAGTCTGCTGCACTGAAACAGGAATGTGCTTTATGTTGTGATCCCAGCTGATGTTAATACTGGACTAATCAGATCCCAGAATGAAAACCTGGCCTGATAGATCCTAAATTTTTTATTTTAGATACTGTGGCTGAAAGTTGCAGAACAAGGTTGGAGAGATCTCAACACCAACACAAGAAGACACTTCAAATTCATCTCAGTCCTTTTCCTCCTTAATATCTTTACAGACACATAAACCAGTGAAGAGTTACCACTAACTTAACACAAAGGATTTTCACTTGGGACTGGCACAGTTGCAAACAGTGTTCTTCTGGTGAATTCATAGGCATTCATGTGATGCTTCACACCCAACTTGTCTCTCACCCGAGGGACTTAAAAGAATACTCCAAACTCACTGTTTTGTTAACTGCAGAGCAAACAACATGACTCCCTTCAGTCTTCCAGTAGCACCTTTGCTGAACTGACCACTTTACTAAGTTCTACAACTGACTATGCAGTTACCTACTGTCTCAACAGCTTTATTGTCTTAATTATCAGAGAGCTTAAATTCCAGTCTTCTCTCTCTAACACACACTGAATACTTACTTTTTTCTGGGTCTACGGGGTGGTAAAACCTCACAAACAAACCCAAAAGATCTGGGGCGGGATTCTCCGTTAGCTGGCGCTGATATCAGGAAAGGCGATTGGGCGGAGAAACGGTTCTGACGGCAAAATTGCGTTGGCACCGGGCTCACGGCAAATCGCAATTCTCCAGTGCCACGTCAGCAGTGATAACGTACAGTAAATATCATTTGCATATCATTAGCGGGTCTGACCTGATATTCTCCAGGGCCTCTGTGATGCTCCGCCTCTACTAGGGGAATTCCCAAAGGTGAGGTTCACTTTGCTTTTAAAAATTGGGAAACAGGCGCCGTGGCTGATGAGGGAGAGAGAGGAAGTAGGACACAGAGAGGCGCGACCGTGGCTGCCGGTCCTGACAATGGCCCTGCTGTTTGAGGGTGCCCTGCCAGGGCTAGGGGGTGGGGGAGGCACCGTGGGTTGATAGCGGGTGGGCTGCGGTGACCCCCTGTGGGCCTGGGATGGTGTCCAGGCATGGACTGCCATTGCCGTGGTCTGTAAGGTACCACCCCAAGATGGGGTGCATCTTGTTGTGCACCCCACTGATCATCCATTGTGGCCCGTGGTGTAGCAGAGTGCTACCAGCCACATGGGTGCCCCCACCTCACCACCCCCGCACCCCAGCCCCCACTCTCCACCCCACCCCCAATCTCCAGCCCCAGACCCCACTCTCCACCACAGCATCCCCCACCCCACCCTCAGCCATACCATGCCTCCACAACCGGTCAACACCCACCGGCAGGGCAGCACATGGTCCACACAAGCGCAATGTCCACAGTAGTCCCTACAGGGGGATGCCAGACGGGCCGCGGAGCTTACTGCTGGCAAGGGCAGCACCAGCTGGCAGTACCACTGGCAGCAGGGACAGGTGCCGGTGCCAGAGGCCCCCACAGTGCTGAGCACCGATGGGCCAGGTTGAGGGGATGGAGGAGGGGGGGAACATGCGGGGGTAGAGGCTGCAGTGCAGGAGGCCACCATGTAGCCCATTGAACCTGGTTGGGCATGGCAGTACGCACCATGCTAACATGTCAGCCTTTCACCACCTACAGATAATGGATATTGGAATACAACCAGCAATGGTGGCCTTCCTTCTAGTTGTTGCAGTCCTGGGGATGCACTGCGGCTGTACGAGTTGGAGCTGCTCGAGGAGGAGAACGCTGCACCAGCGGAGCATTCCCCAGAGGAATAGGAGGCAGCCGGTGAGGATTGGGAGCTAGCCGCCCAACAGGCCGAGGAGGAGGAACTGGGAAGGAGGCATTGTATGAGTGAGGCCCGTGTGTATCGGCAGTGCCTGTCATTTGTGGACCTGCCGGATGGGGCATGCCATCGAAGACTCTGCCTGAGCAGGGGACAGTGCGAAATATCTGCCGGATCATGGTGCACCTGGTACTGTGGGGGAGGACATCCACTCCCAGTGGCTGTCAAGGTGACGGTTGCCATGAACTTCTTTGTAATGGGTCCTTCCGGACGCTGAGTGGGGACCTGACAGGGATCTCACAGGGCTCAGTGCACAGGTGCATTCATGCCGTCATGGAGGCCCTGTATACCCAGTCGACACAGTCCATCCATTTCAATGTGGACCCAGCCCACCAGGATGCCCAAGCAGCGGGGTTCGCCGCCATCGCCGAGATGCCCCGGGTCCAGGGATGATCGATGGGATATATGTCGCTCTACCAGCTCCTGCGGATACCAGGCCCCTCTACACAAACTGAAAGGGGGTCCACTCGATGAATGTACAGCTTGGGTGTGAACATCAGCTACACATCATGCACGTCTGCGCCCAATACTCAGGCAGTGTGCATGACGCCTTCATCCTGGCACACTCAACGGTCTCTGGTCTCTTCGAGGTGCTCCCCCAACTGGGGGGTTGGCTCCAGTGCGATAGGGGTTATCCACTGCGGTCATGGCTGATGACACCTATCCGGGGGCCGCAGACTGATGCCGATGCCCACGACAATGACACCCATGCAGCAACCAGGGGCATGATCAAGCAGTGCTTTGGCACCTTGGTGATGCAGTTCAGGTGCCTGGACAACTCTAAGGGGTTCCTCCAGTATAGTGCTGGGAGAGTCTCCCACATCATGGTGGTCTGTTGCACCCTCCACAATATTGCGCAGCAGAGGGGCGATATCCTGGAGGAGGAGGAAGAATGCCAGTCCTCGTCTGACGTGGGGGAGGGGGAGGACAGGCAGGACATGGGATGTCGCACAACATGTGTGCCTGTGCCAACGCACACGGGATGTTCTAACTGCCTCCAGGTTCACTGACTAGGGAGGCTGGCCAGGTGCAGGGACACTGCATCCCACCTCCACACTCTCCCCCTCCCCCTTGCACCCCCCTCCCCCTTGCAACCCCCTCCATGATACCTACTTGCCTCACTATGGGGTGCTGGCCCTGGATTGTAAGTAACAGCGGGTCTCGTCCTTGGGATGGAGGATGATGGCAACCTGCTCTGCGATGATCTCTGGTGCTCCTCACTGTAGGACAACCCACTGTAGCACTTATCACTGTCTACCTGAGTGATCCCTGCATGCAAGTTGGCCATTCCATCACACGGGCCCATCAAATTATTGGGGTAGTGGAGATAGGGGTGGGACACCAGTGCAGTGAGTGGTGGCTGAACTCCGGTCCCTGGGTCAACCCCACCCATAACCCGCACCCAGACCTGAAGGCCGCCTTGGAGAACGCTTACCCGGAGATCAGAGGCTGAATGCGCAACAGCGCAGAATCACCGAGTAGAAACTTATAGCCAAGTTCCGCACACATGAGTTCGGCCTCAACCGGGACCTGGGATTCATGTTGCATTCATCCCCCACCATCTGGCCTGGGCTTGCAAAATTCTACCAACTGTTCTTGCTTGAGACAATTCACACCTCTTTAACCTGGGGTTACCCCTATCTCTGGATCTGTAAACACTTAATTAACTGCAAATGCTCGCATTCAAAGCATTGTCTTGCATCTTTGAATTTGTCTATATATATGTTTCTGGAACATACCTCTTCATTCACCTGAGGAAGGAGCAGTGCTCCGAAAGCTAGTGTTGGAAACAAACCTGTTGGACTTTAACCTGGTGTTGTAAGACTTCTTACTGTGCTCACCCCAGTCCAACGCCGGCATCTCCACACCCTTCTGATCGAGCACCAAGGAAGGTTGTAATGTTGTGCCCGCTCTCCTAAATGTTGCGAGGGTTCCCGCCTCTACCACCCTTACTTCCTACCTCTCCCTCCTACATCACCCACATCCCTCCTAGTTTTGTACACCTCCATAGATACGACTCTTTTGGAATGAGATCACTTTATGTGTGTGTATTGTCTGTGATTCTGAGCATAGTGACGCCATTGACTTGCTCAGGTGATTTAGAAGCCGAGAGAGTTTGCGTGGCGGAATCTCCGCTGCCCAGCAACGGCGAGGAGACACATTGGAGGAAAATCGAAGCGCAGACAAGAGAAGCGGGGGTGGGGAGGAGAAAAACCCCACAGCTCTTTAAAGTACAGGTTGTTTAAGAAGAGGGGTGGAGGGAGATAAAAGAAAGCTGAAGATCACTTGGAGCGGCTGCCAGCGCCCTGCATAAGGATGTATGATGTGGACGCGGCGGGGGAAGCTGCTGAGTTTAACATTTACGCGCCGGCCCACCAGACGTGCCAGAGCGCAAAGTGCGCGCTGCCTCGCTGCGGCTCCTGCTACACCTGCACCCTGCAGCTGCGGCTGGCCTCCACCAAGCAGTGGTTCCTGCGGGCCGGCGACCTGGCCAAGCAGCAGTTCCTGATCGGCCTGGTCCGCCGGATCGACAGCCTCGACCTGCTGCTGCAGCTCAACAGGCTCCTGCAGCCCACCCTCAGCAAGGACTTCACCCACTCGCGCTGCCGCGCCAACCCCAGCCTGCGCCAGGACTTCAGCACCCTGAGCTCCAACCGCTCCCTCAACAAGCAGACCCTGCTCCGGGACATGGCGGGCACCTGGGAGTGGTTCGTGGGCAGCAGGCACTGGATCAAAACCAACTACCTGCTGGCCTTGTTTCGCCTGTGCGACACCACGCTGCTCCATAACCTAGGGAACCTGATCCGAACGCTTATAATCAGACAGAAAGTCCCTGACCTCTACGAAGAGAAAGGTGAGAATTACCCAGGGAAGGTGGGTGGGGGGACAGTTCGGATCAGTTTTCCAAAATCCCAATTTTACTGTCCCACCCCGCCTTCTGGGTAACCAGGTCGTGGAATTTTCCGAAACGATTGAAATGTGCTGCCTAACAATAGTCACTGCACAAGAATGTTCATTAAAAAAAAATTAAGAATACCCAATTATTTTTTTTCCAATTAAGGGGCAATTCAGCGTGGCCAATCCCCCTACCCTGCACATCTTTTGGGTTATGGGGGTGAGACCCACGCAGACACGGAGAGAATGTGCAAACTCCACACGGACAGTGACCCAGAGCCGGGATCGAACCCAGGTCCTCGGTGCCGTGAGGCAGCAGTGCTAACCACTGCGTCACCATGCTGCCAAGCCCAACAATGATCATCTGGATGGTGTAAGGGGCAGTGTGTGAAAAAGCAGTGGCTGGAATAAGGGGCAAGTTCGGGCCAGTATGGTAAGGCAATGCAAGTAATCCAAAGTAGGATAAAGTGAATGTGAGGGAAGTAAAGTTAAGAAGTGGCAGGGCAGCTCCGTCGAGTGGAATGCATGTCCTGGCACGGTGGCACAGTGGTTAGCAGTGCTGCTTCACAGCACCAGGGACTAGGGTTCAATTCTGACCTTGGGTGGCTGTCTGTGTGGATTTTGCACACTCTTCCCCTTGTCTACGTAGGCTTCCTCCGGGTGCTCCGGTTTTCTCCCACAGTCGAAAGATGTGCAGGTTAGGTGGACTGGCCATGCTGAACTGACCCTTAGTGTTCGAAAAGGGTAGTTGGGGTTACGGGCATAGAGTGGGGGCGTGGAATAGTTAGGCTACTCTTTCAGGGAGTCGGGGCAGACCTGATGGACTTGTTAAGGGCCAGGGTTTAGAGAACCCCAAAGTGTATCATGGAGTTCACCTGACCCACAACGTTTAATAGATTGTGGTATTGGGAGCACACAGCCCACTCTACAGGTGTGGTACAGCAGAAATGGAAAAGTATTTTTTAAAGCAAAACAATGTTTATTCTATGAACTCAAGTTAACCTTTTTAAAACATACAGTGAACATCTTAGCAACCGTCAATTCAAATACAACCCCCAAAGAATACAACACTAAGTAATTCTTAATAACTTCCCAAACAACATCCAGAAGACAAAAGAAACACCTTTTAACAGGAGCACATCAGGTTTACATTCACTGCTGAGAACATTTATAATTCCGAATTCACCAAATCATCAAGAGATAGTCTTTTCATGGCAGGGAGATCACCAGTACACCTGCTTTGTCTGGCTTCAGCTCCAACATTGAAAACGAAACTAAAACACACCCTGCAGCAAACAGCCTAAAACAAAAGTAAAAAGCTGACAGACAGCCCAGCTCCACCCACACTCTGACATCACTGATAAACACCCATTTATTAAAGGTACTCTCACATGACCGGCTGAATGGCTTCCTACTACATGTAGGGATTAAATGATTCTGTAATATGTGAGAAGCCATGGACGCTGGTGTTGCACATGAACAAAGCTGGAAATGAGTTATTTGCAGGGTATTTTGCTAGTGCTGTTGGGAGGGCTTTAAACTAACTGGTAGGGGGTGTGGAAACCAAGATAAAATATGAGAGAGGAATACCAGGATGTACAAAATACTGCAGGAACTACAGCTCCGGATTTCAGAGTTTGTGCGGCAACTGGTGTCACTGTGAGCCTGAGAGCTACGTGGATAGTATGTTCAGAGAGGTGGTCTGTTGTCCAGGAGAAGGAGGTCACACTGTGTCATTTATGCCTCTGGAGTCGAGGGAGATGTATATTGGTGCGCACCCGAACATGGCGAGAACAATTTCCCCTAAACCCTTGTGGTAATTACGAGCAATTGCTGCTTGTGAAGGTGTGTGCCATTTTACCATGTTTTCATGGCATTATCCTGTTTCTCCTTTCTTCTCTGATGGGGCTTTTAGACGTATCAAGTTATATCTAATGATTGTATCCAACCAGTTGTACTGCTGTTCTCCGGTTTCTTTCTGTATTCATGTATGTTCGGTCGTTACTTCTTCTTGTGGCACTGTACCATTCCTGTGGTTTTGTTGTGTCATTTGTTCAAATGTAAAATCTCAATAAATGTAATTTAAAAAAACAAACATTTTTAGCAGAACAGAGAAGATTAAGAAAAGGGGTTTGGGGTAGGTGGGGTTGACTGAAAAGGTTTTCAAAACAGTGAAATTTTTTGAATGGGTAAGTAGTGAATGCTTTTTTCCCACTGCTTGGTAAATCTGTCACCCAGGAGCAAGATTCTGAATTGCTAAAAGGAATGAGATAGTAAATTGGACGATGTTTTCATAGTGACAATAAAAGGTTATTATTATTATTATTACAGAGGATTGATTATTCGAACATGGGCTGTGCTGTCACAAATACCTTTGGGGGCGGAAACAATAATTTAAAAGGGCACTGGATAAATATTTGAAAGGGAAAGAAATGTTAAAAGAATACTGGAAACGAGCTGGGAAATGGAATTTGAATAGATGGTTCCAGTTCAGCTCAGTCCACCTCAGACTCTGTTGTGACTCTGTGCACACTCTTTAAGCGCAGATCTTCCATTCTGCTATTATTTCAATGATTATCGGTAAAATGAAATACAGCACAAACAGGCAGTTCCAGGTTCTAAATGTTCTTTTGTGCCGTTACATGTTGTTTTATTAAGAGCTCCAGTCACCCTCAGTGCACAGATTGCTGCTCAAAGCTTTAGTACAACAGTCGGTTGCTATGGTTCTGTTATTAATCACATTCTGATATAGGAAATTATGTGTGCCTACAGAGATTTTGTACAATGGTAAAGTTCATGTGCAAGCATTCAGTGAGGGGTTGATTCGGTCAATTTATTGAATTCTGTACTGCATGATGCTGAATAGCACAAACAGCAAGAAGCTCTGCAGTTGTGACAAAACGTTAAATTAGAAAGGATACACTTAAAGGCTTTCACTCTGTTGTTTTCCAGTGTAACACAAATGAGTTTTGAGAGACTGTTCAGGCAGGATTATTTAAAAATGTTCTCTGTAAGTAAGGAAACCATAAAAGATACCCTTTAGATTGGCAGGGTTTGGGACAATATCTGAGAATGTTTTGTGAGGGGAATTTGTGGTCAATATGTGAGAAGCCTGTAAAGGAATCACCTTGACTCCAGATTGCTTCTATCAAAATTCACTTAGCAACGTATGAACAGTCAATGTTTAAATAATTATACGTCTGTCAAATGAATGTGACCAAGACATAATTCGCATTACCAGATCTTCCATATGCTTGCCTAATTATTGGCAAGTTTTAATGCCTTCTGATCCAATCTTATCAAGATTCCAGGATAGTATATTATACAGATGCACTTGCACAGATTTCATTAATGAACTCAAAAGGTATTTATTTATTTATTTATTTTGATTTTATAAATTTAGAGTGCCCAATTCATTTTTTCCAGTTAAGGGGCAATTTAGCGTGGCCAATCCACCTAACCTCTGCACATCTTTGGGTTGTGGGGGCGAAACCCACGGAAACAAGGGGAGAATGTGCAAACTCCACACGGGCAGTGACCCAGAGCTGGGATCGAACCTGGGTCCTCGGCGCCGTGAGACAGCAGTGCTAACCACTGCGCCACCGTGCCGCCCTAAAAGGTATATATTAATAGAAATTGTACTGCAACCTCATGGCTGTAGCTAGCTCCCAAATTGTATCTGCCAAGAAGCCTTTCTCACCATGGAGTGGTTCCACACTGAGTGCTGATTGGTTACACAGGCCATGTGACACTTACTTTGCTGTGTTGCACTTAAAGGAACAATTACTACATCCCTCCCCTTTAAGTCCTTTATACAATCTTCAATAAATAATTCACTCAGTCCTAAATATTAACTAAACATTATGAACATGAGTTGGGCAATTATAAATCGAGTCTTTGAGGGGTATTCAGTTCCTTGTAGAGCGGTGTAATTCTGTTGTCTGAGATGCTTCGACAGGATCGACATTACCAGGAACTGCAATAACGAGTATATCTTCTGGCACACGTGATTCATCACTATTTGCCTCCACAGAGACATCAGTTATGTTGATAACAGATTGATCAGGCTCTTCAGTGCTTATGGGTTCGAAAACATTTCTTGATAGCAACACTGACTTCAGGAACGTCTCTCTACTCCTGCAGTGGCCAACGTATTTGCGAATGATCCGTCCCTCCACACAGACTTGGTATGAAAGGGATCTGGGGCGGGATTCTCCCAGCTCTGGGCCGGGCGGGAGAATCCCAGCGACCGGGCCATGCCGCCCCGATGCCGGCACGCGATTCTCCGCAGAGCGGAGAATCGGTGCCATTGGCGCCGCTCTGGTTGGCGCGGCGCCGTTCGCTAAACACGGCCAGCCCACCAATTCTCCGGCCCATATGGGCTAAGCGGCTGTGGGGAAAAAAAACGAGTCTTGCCGGTGCCGTCCACACCTGCTCGCAGCCGGCGGGAACTCTGCGTGCAAAGGTTGGGTGGCGGCCTGTGGGGAGGGAGGGGGGCTCCGACCCCGGGGGGGGCCTCCGATGCGGCCTGGCCCGCTATCGGGGCCCACCGATTGGCGGGCTGGCCTCTCTGTCCCCCGGCCTCTTTCCCTACGCGCCGGCCCCTGTACTCCTGCGCCATGTTGCGTTGGGGCCAGCGCGTTGAAGGCCACCGCGCATGCCCGCGTTGGCGCCGGCGCCACTGTGCATGTGCGGATCCCGCGGCGCATAGTTTGCGCCGGGATCGGCAGCTGGAGTGGCGCAAACCGCTCCTGCGCCATGCTGACCCCTTGTAGGGGTCAGAAGTATTCCTGGCAGCCGCCCGTTCACACTGTTGTAAAACGCGACGGCGTTTATGACGGCGTGGACACTCTGCCGCGGGATGGGAGAATCCCGTCTCTGGTCTTAGAGACAGTAATTCCTAGGATCCAACTTGTTCCACTACCGAAGTCTCTCGCGTATACGGCTTCATTTACTGTAAATGATGGTGCTGTCCTATGTGATTCATGGTTTGCTTTTGTCACGGCACCCTGGGCTAGTGCACGGTCAATTCCAGCCCCACTTGACCCGGAGTCACAACACAGGGAAAATTAGATTTATTTTAAATATGTGAGGTCCTGGCTGAGCCCAATAAATTGAAGTCACCAGGTTTGTAACTTTAATACAAGTAACCTTTCTTTGCCTTGGAGCCTCTCTCAACATAGGGTGATTCCACATACTGAGTCCTGGTTTGTCACATAAGCCATGTGACCCTTACTGTTGCCCTTAAATGGACAATCACCGCATACATATTCTAATTACGCCTGGACCAGCTGATGTGTAAAAATGGGGAGGGATGTGCACTTGCTAGATATTTTTGGAGATTTTACACTCAGCATTTATTCTTTTGTCCCTTTACAACGAGTAGAAGGTAATTTTGAACTTTGCTGTGGACTAAACACAGATGTGACACTCTGGATGTTGGAAATGCTTTGTCATCTTAAATTGTAGTATATTTCAGAGCTCCAGTCTGAAACTGACCAGGACTTTGATTTGAAAAGTTCCCTGAATCAACGATAGTCGAGCTCTGACTACCGTGAATCTATATTTATTCCACACCAATTTGAGTTCATAGCTTTAAAGGAACACAGATGCAGTCATCACATTGTGAAAACTTCTGACAATTCACTACATATCCACCATGAACAATGCATGGGTGATCTGCTATGGCATTGAAGTGAGTAAGTTTAATCATGATTATCAGGAGAAATTCAATCCTTTGTGTTTATTATAACTCTCAGTTTCAGCATTTTGTAATCCTGCAATACTATTGGGAAAATTGACAGCAAAAAATATGAAAATTCATTTTGACTTCTTTGCTTTTTGTGATTGGTAACTGCCAGTTTTGAGCTGTGGCTTTTTAACATTCAAGATTGGTGGTTTTCATTCCTGCTTGTTACTTGTTGATTGGCGTGGTGTCCACTTGTTGAGATATAATTATACAAAATGAGAGTCCATCGGGAGAAAAGATGGCAGAAATTCGCTCAATAACTTGAATGATCTATTTCAAGACATTGAAGTAATGGACATATGGCCTTCAGCAATCATTTTTGTCAATCAATGGAATTTTGTATGTAATTCTACTTATCCATAGAATCCCTACAGTGCAGAAGGAGGCCATTTGGCCCATCTTGGCTGGATCGACCCTCGGAAAGAGTACCCTACCTGCGCCCACTCCCCCGCACTCTCTCCATAACCCCATCTAACCTTTGGGCACTAAGGGGCAATTGAGCATGGCCAATCCACCTAACCTGCACATCATTGGATTGTGGGAAGAAACTGGAGCACCCGAGGAAACCCATGCAGACACAGGGCGAAAGTGCAAACTCCACACAGACGTCGAAGGAGAGGCGGGAGTGGCCGGGGTCAGCAGGAGTCAGCTGACTTGCGGAAGTGCAATGGGGGGAGTAAATCAGCTAGGTTGGGTCCTAGCCCGGGGGGGGGGGGGGGGGGGGGGGGGGGGTTTGGTGGGGGGGAATCGAGTTGCTGCTATGGTCAAGGGGGAGCTGGAGCCAGTTGGGGGGAGGGGGGTGTCGAGACGGGGGTATGCCGCTGTTGGGGGGGGGGGGGGGTCGAGACGGGGGTATGCCGCTGTGGGGAACGGGCCGGGTGTGGGGAACGGGCCGGGTGTGGGGTGCGGGCGCGTGGCTGGCTGAGGAGGGGTCATGGCTAGTCGGTGGGGGAGGGGGGGCGGGTAGCCCCCTGATCCAGCTGATAACCTGGAATGTAAGGGGACTGAATGGGCCGATTAAGCGGGCCCGCGTGTTCGCGCACCTGAAGGGGCTCAAGGCGGATGTGGCTATGCTCCAGGAGACACACCTGAAGGTGGCAGACCAGGTAAGATTGAGGAAAGGGTGGGTAGGTCAGGTGTTTCACTCGGGGCTGGATGCCAAAAATCGAGGGGTGGCGATCTTGGTGGGAAAGAAGGTGTCATTCGAGGCGTCGAGCATTGTGGCAGATAATGGTGGTAGGTAATGGTCCAGGTGGCCAGTGGTAAGTTGCAGGGAGAGAGGGTGGTACTGGTCAATGTGTATGCCCCGAACTGGGACGATGCGGGTTTTATGCGGTGTATGTTGGGTCGGATCCAGACTTGGAAGTGAGGGGGGGCCTGATAATGGGGGGAGACTTTAACACGGTGCTGGATCGGGCACTGGATCGCTCCAGGTCTAGGACGGGTAGAAAGCCGGCGGCGGCTAGAGTGCTGAGGGGGTTTATGGACCAAATGGGAGGGGTGGACCCTCGGAGATTTGCAAGGCCGGGGGCTAGGGAATTTTCATTCTTCTCACATGTCCATAAGGCTTATTCCGAATCGACTTTTTCATTTTGAGTAGGGCGCTGATAGCGAGAGTAGATGATACTAAGTATTCGGCAATAGCAATTTCGGACCACGCCCCGCATTGGGTGGACTTGGAGATGGGGGGAGGAGAGGGACCAGCGCCCGCTGTGGTGCTTGGAGGTGGGGCTGTTGGCGGACGAGGAGGTGAGCGAGCGGGTCCGAGGAAGTATAGAGAGGTACTTGGAGACCAACGACAACGGGGAGGTCTGAGTGGGGATGGTATGGGAGGCACTGAAGGCGGTGGTGAGGGGAGAGCTGATCTCCATTAGGGACCACAGGGAGCGGGGGGAGAGGGAGAGGCTGGTGGGGGAGATGGTGAGGGTAGACAGGAGTTATGCGGAAAAGCCTGAGGAAGGATTGTTGAGGAAGAGGCGCAGCCTCCAGGCCGAATTCGACCTGGTGACCACCAGGAAGGCGTAGGTGCAGTGGAGGAAGGCCCTGGGGGCGGTCTACGAGTATGGGGAAAAGGCAAACCGGATGCTGGCGCATCAGCTTCAGAAGCGGGACGCAGCTAGGGAGATCGGGGGAGTGAAGGACAGGGGAGGGAGCGTGGTGCGGTGTGGGGTTGGCATCAATGGGGTCTTCAGGGACTTCTACGAGGAATTGTACCGATCCGAGCCCCCACGGGAGGAGGGAGGGATGGGCCGTTTCCTGGACCAATTGAGGTTTCCAAAGGTGGAAGAGGGACTGGTGGCGGGACTGGGGGCCCCGATTGGGCTGGAGGAGCTGATCAAAGGGATAGGAAGCATGCAGGCGGGGAAGGCACCAGGGCCGGACGGTTTCCCGGTCGAATTCTATGAAAAATATATGGACCTGCTGGGCCCGTTGCTAGTCAGGACCTTCAATGGGGCAAGGGAGGGGGGGGCTTTGCCCCTGCGATGTTCCGGGCACTGATCTCCTTGATCCTAAAGCGGGACAAGGATCCCCTGCAATGTGGGTCTTACAGACCGATTTCCTTGCTAAATGTAGATGCCAAGGTGCTGGCGAATGTCTTAGCCACGAGGATTGTGTGCCGCAGATCATCCATGAAGACCAGACGGGGTTTGTGAAGGGGAGGCAGTTGAACGCGAATGTACGGAGGCTTTTGAACGTTATCATGATGCCGGCGAGGGAGGGGGAGGCGGAGATAGTGGTGGCGATGGACGCTGAGAAAGCCTTTGATAGGGTAGAGTGGGGATACCTGTGGGAGGTGCTGAAGAGGTTCGGGTTTGGGGAGGGGTTTGTTAGGTGGGTTAGGCTGTTGTATGAGGTCCCGATGGCGAGTGTGGCCACAAACAGGAGGAGGTCCGAGTACTTTCGGTTGCACCGAGGGACGAGACAGGGGTGTCCCCTGTCCCCCCTGCTCTTTGCACTGGCGATTGAACCCCTGGCTATGGCACCGAGAGAGTCAAGGAACTGGAGGGGGTTGGTGCGTGGTGGGGAGGAGCATAGGGTGTCGCTCTATGTGGACGACCTGCTGCTGTATGTGGCGGACCCGGTGGGAGGAATGCCGGAGGTAATGAGGATTATTAGGGAATTCGGGGACTTTTCGGGGTACAAGCTCAACATGGGGAAGAGCGAGCTGTTCGTAGTTCACCCAGGGGACCAGGAGAAGGGGATTGGCGAGTTCCCACTAAAAAGGGCGGAGAGGAACTTCAGGTATTTGGGGGTCCAGGTGGCCAGGAGCTGGAGGGCCCTGCATAGGCTTAATTTTACAAGGCTGGTGGAGCAAATGGAGGAGGAGTTCAAGAGGTGGGATGCGTTGCCGCTGTCCTTGACGGGTAGGGTGCAGTCAATCAAAATGACGGTGCTCCCAAGGATTTTGTTCCTGTTCCAGTGCCTCCCCATGTTTATCCCGAAGGCTTTTTTCAGGCGGTTTAACAGGAGTATAATGGGGTTTGTGTGGGCGCGGAGGGACTCCGAGGGTGAGAAAGGTGTTCCTGGAGCGGAGTAGAGATAGGGGGGGATTGGCGCTGCCCAACCTCTGTGGGTACTACTGGGCCGCCAATGGACGATGGTGCGCAAGTGGGTGCTGGAGGGGGAGTCTTGTGTGGGTACGAGTCTGGGGGCGCTGGCAACGGCGCCGCTGCCGCTCCCTCCAAGGAGGTATACCACAAGCCCGGTGGTGGCAGATGCCCTCAAAATTTGGGGGCAGTGGAGGCGGCACAGGAGGGGAGTTGGGGCCTCAGCGTGGACCCCAATAAAGGGGAACCACCGGTTCGCCCCAGGGAGAACAGGTGGAGGGTTCTCGGGGTGACACAGGGCAGGGATACGAAAGTTGGGGGACCTGTTTGTGGACGGGAAGTTCGCGAGCCTGGGTGAGCTGGAGGAGAAGTACGGGCTCCCCCCGGGGAACACCTTCAGGTACTTACAGTAAGGGCGTTTGCCAGAAGGCAGGTGGAATTCCTGCGGCTACTGCCACACACAGTACAGGACAGGGTACTCTCGGGGGATGGGGGGGGGTGGGAGTGGGGGAGGTCTCGGAAACTTACCAGGTGATGCAGGAGGAGGAGGAGGCCTCGGTGGTGGAGGTGAAAGGTAAGTGGGAGGAGGAGTTCGGAGAGGAGATTGAAGAAGGGATGTGGGCAGATGCCCTAGGGAGGGTGAATTCTTCCTCATCGTGCGCGAGGCTCAGCCTCATACAGTTTAAGGTGCTGCACAGGGCACACATGACCGGGACAAGAATGAGCCGGTTTTTTGGGGGTGAGGACAGGTGGGTTAGGTGCTTAGGGAGCCCAGCAAATCACACTCATATGTTCTGGGCATGCCCAGCGCTGGAGGAATTTTGGAAGGGCGTAGCGAGGACGGTGTTGAGGGTGGTAGGATCCAAGGTCAAACCGGGCTGGGGGCTTGCAATATTTGGGGTGGCAGAGGAGCCGGGAGTGCAGGAGGCTGTAGCCTCTGATTTGGGCAACTCCTGATGTAAAATGGAGAACAGCAAAGGCTGCAGGGAAATTCAGCCAACACAGGCAGAAACCAGCAGGTGCAAGTTACTGTGTATTGAACTCTGCAAAAGCCCAGGCAGCATCGATACAAGCAGCCATCTGCATAATAATGTAGCAGCCATCTACATACTGATGAGCGATCCCCGGTAACAATCGCTACATTTGGGACAAACAAAGCTAAGCCAGACTCCTCGGCGCCAGCAGGAGCCAACACAAAAGAGGTTAACGGGCACCTCAAGACCGCCCATCGATCAGGGAACCGCTCCAGTATTGGAGAAATCAAACCAAGCGATTGGAACAAAGTCCAATCACCTGGAACCAGCTACAGGGTCCGCCCCGAAAGGCGGGAAGCCCCTGGGGACTATAAAGTTAAGCCCCCAAGTTCAAATCGTTCTTCTTGACCGGGTCACTCAGCATCCCGAACCAACCTTGACCGTGACCGGTTCAACTGCCGCCGAAATTCAGTAAGTCTTAAGTCAACGCTCGCTACGAGATAGGCATTCCTAGCTACTAATCCATACCAACTTCGAATCCCGCAGACTCAGAACCCGAACGAAAGGCCATTTGTCCCCCTGACCTGGTGGGCCAGTCCGAAGCTAAGTATAGGCCTGTTAGTCATAGAAGTAGCTTAGACATAGAATTTGTGCATGAGTAGCGATTATTGTGTATAATAAATGTGCTTTGATTTGAATCTTACTAATCGGTGTATTGAGTTATTGGTCATTACTTGAACCTCGTGGCGGTATCATAAAGATACCTGGCGACTCGAGAGCAAAGGCTATAAAACAGAGCCAATTGAACGAACCAAAAGTTAGCAACAAGGCGAAAGAGACCGGTATTCTGACCTTTGCGTCCCTGGTAGCCCGGCGAAGGATTCTTCTTCAGTGGAAGGATGCGAGGCCCCGAAGCATGGAATCCTGGATCAGCGATATGGCGGGGTTCATTAAATTGGAGAGCGTGAAATTCGCCTGGAGAGGGTCGGTACAAGGGTTCTTTAGGCGGTGGCAACCGTTCTTAGACTTCCTGGCAGAACGGTAGACATTGGTCAATGGCAGCAGCAACGCGGGGGGGGGGGGTTACTTTATTTTTGTTTTTGTTATTTACACTGAAGGGTCCGAGGGGGTGTATATACCTGTTGTGTTAAGTCGGGGTGTTATTGTTAATTTATTATTTATGTACAAGGGGGAGGAGGGTATGGAGGGTTGCTTTTCTGGACTGTGTTTTGTACTTAACCCTGTTGGTTTTTTTTTTCATTTTGTTATTGATATTTTATGAAAACCTTTAATAAAATTATTTTTTTTTAAACTCCACACAGACAATTACCCAAGGTCGGGTCCCTGAGGCAGCAGTGCTTTCCACTGTGCCACCGTGAATACAAGTAGATTGAGTTATGCTCCCTTTAATTAAAATAACTTGTGCTCTTATCCCTTATCAAATCTCAGTTGAGATTTAATTTTTAGATAATTTTGAATTCCTTTCAGAAAAAGGAGATACAATCTGTTGTGGCAAAAGGTTCCAAAAGTGGTTGCCTGGTCTCTGGGAGTTTTGTGAAATTATCACATTTCTTCCTTTTACCCGCAGATTTCTGCATGCTATGTCTGTTACCTTGTCCACAATAAAACTGTTTGTGTGATCATAGCACCGTTTTCCTCTGGCTAGCTGGCTCTATATTTTGGAAGTGATATTCTTTGGAGTATGTTATCATCTATCGCAGGTCTTCCAATGGAGACACACTTGAAAACCAGTGTATTATTTTATTAAGTTTCAAAGTGCCTTGGAATCCCTACAGAGGATAAGTTGTCGATCTTTAGAAATGCCAACTAGTATCTTTTTTGATCGACTATTCGGTAAGATTTCTCCCCTTAGAGTAGTTCACCAACCTCTGCCACTCCATTCTTTCACTCCTCTCCTTATGTGCCTTGAAAGAAATGATCTCGGCTGTAATAATCACCGTCAAAGACTCCCACAATGTGGAAGGTGAAATCTCCTCACTTCTATTAAACGCCAGGAGGAAACCCTCTCACAGAATCCTTTATCTGACAACAGGATACAGTACACAGTTAAAATCCCCAACCAGGATTAGCTGATGCGAGTCCAAATCGGGGATGAGTGACAGAAACTTTTTGATAAAAGCTGTGTCATCCCATTTTGGGGCATATACATTCACAGCACCACCAGGGCACCCGCTAACAGCCGCCTAACCATAACATGTCTCCCATTCGGATCAAAATCTTAGCTGCTGAAAATGCTACCTTCTTATTATTCAAGATCCCCCCCCACCCCCTCCCGGGCCTTACTGTCAAGTCCCGAATGAAACATTTGCTCCACCCAACCCTTCTGCAACCTTAACTGATCTTTAACCCACAAATCGATCACCTGCAATAGCACCACATCAGCCTTCAAACCCCTAGATCTCTTTACCAGTCCACTCAACCCCCTCACGTTCCATGTGACCAGCCGAATAGGGGGTCGTCTACCGCACCCCCCTCACACCCCCACCCCCATATCAGGGTCAGCTATTTCCACCCCTTGTGGCAGTCCAGCAACCTCTCAAGGAAAGCCGACACCAGGCCCACCCAAGATGGCCACCAAATCCTCAGACACGGCCGAACAAAGTCCAGTCCCCAGCCACCGTTAAAAAACGAAACCACTCCTCCCACCCTGTTCCCCCCCCCCCCTCCAATACCACGCCCAGCCAGGTAACCGAATCCCCCCTCCCCCACAACCCCACCCAACACAAAAACAAAACCCTAAGCTCATACTTAAAATCCCCCCCCCCCCCCCAAACTGTATGAGCTGCAGCTATCCCCATCCCTTTGCGCTTGTTAACTAACTATCTTAGCTTGCGGGGTGGCCTCCACACAGAGTACCATTCATCAAAATTCCCAAATATAAACAAACCTCCCCTCCCTGCCCAAATGAACTTTATTATCTCCAAAGTAGAGAGAGAGAAAAAACGGAAAGAAACATGAACAACAATCAACACCCATCCCTCTAACCCCACAATAAAATTCCCCTTTAGCAAAGAAAAAAATTCCCAAACCGCCCAATAAACATGCCATGAAATACCAGAAATCACCTGCCCGCCTCCATCCAAACATCACCCAAACAATACAAAAAAAAAACATTTATCTCAAGCCCAGTCAATTTCTCTCCATGAACGCTTCAGCCTCCTCTGGAGTCTCACAGGGTCTCTATTTTTGTAAGTCACACGTTGGCATGCGGGGGTAAACCATGACAAATTGAACCTGCGATACCAACGCAACCTTGGTGTTATTAAATGCAGTATGCCTGTTGGCCTGCTCCATTCCAACATCTTGATAAACTCTCACTGCATGGCCCTCCCAACTGCGATCGCAATGATCCTTTGCCCACCGTAACACTCTTTCTTTTTCCTGAAAGCTGTGGAAGTGCACAATGATCATAGGCAGTGGTTCACCTGCATGGGACTTCTGCCTCAACGACCTGTGGCATGATCCAAATCGGGAGAGGATGCCATTTCCCCCACACCAACATCTTCCAAAACCACTGCGACATGAACTTTCTCAGGCTCGGGACCTCTAGACCCTCCGGCAATCCAACCACCTCAGGTTCTACCTACAAGACTGATTTTCCAAGTCACCCACCTTGGCCCTTAATATTTTGTTATTGGCCCTTCCAGGGTTGTGATCTGATGACTCTGCCAAGACAGAGCTACCCCAACCTCTTTCAGCTCCACATCCTGCACCTTCACCACCTCGTCCACCTTAGCCAAGGTCGTTCAAATCAACGATATCACTACCTGAACCGCTTTCTCATGGTCACCCCGAGCCCCACCGCCAAGACCGCTAAGAACAGTTAGTGAAGTGGACCCTGATATCACAGCTGCAGTCGCCATTTGTTTTCCAGACAGGACTCTTGAAGCTTCCAAATTCTATGCTAGTTCTTTTTCTGCTGCCTGCTCGGGTATCTATTGGGCATCCCCTTGATGTGGAAAACTTAACCCATCAATAAAAGCAAACTTGAGCCCATATTTCTTACACAAATTGGGCGAAAAAGGGCTTAAATAAAGTTGTTTTGCAGGAGCCACCCTCATGTGCGACTTCTCCCCTACATGTCATCACTGGAAGTCTGTGGTAGTATGTATTGGGGGGTCATGTGGGACTGGAAGCCCTAATGTCATTGGCTGACAGATCCCGGGTCCTGGTTGGCCGTTGACCTCTAGCTCCGCCCTGAAGGCGGAGTATAAGAAGCCGGAGTCTTCCACCGCAGGCCAGTTTATTATCGAGCTGCGGGGAACAGACACGCTTAATAAAGCCTCATCGACTTCACTCTATTCGTCTCACGGAGTCTTTGTGCGCTACAATTTATTAAGCGTGCCTAAAAAGGGACTATGGAGCTCAGGATCATTCCAGAATGCCTGAGGATCAGCCCCACGCAGTGAACGCGGCAGCAGCCTTCAAGCACTGGCAGACTTGCTTCAAGGCCTACCTCAGAACGACCACCGGCCGGGTCTCAGAAGACCAGAAACTGCAGGTCCTGCACTCGAGGGTGAGCACTGAGATTTTCTCCCTCATCGAAGATTCGGAGGATTTCCAGACGGCGTTCGCAGCACTGAAAAGTCTCTATGTCCGCCCAGTTAACCAAATCTACGCTCGCTACCAGCTCGCAACGAGACGGCAAGCTCCCGGAGAATCGATGGACGAATTCTACGCCGCGCTGCTGATTTTGGGACGAGCCTGCAGCTGCCCGTCGGTGAACGCAAACGAACACACGGACATGTTAATGCGCGATGCTTTTGTGGCAGGTATGCAATCCTCGCAAATCCGCAAAAGACTTCTAGAAAAAGAGTCGCTAGGACTCTCAGAGGCACGGGCCCTAGCAGCCTCCCTAGACGTGGCCGCGCGTAATAACCGCGCCTACGGCCCCGACCCGCGCGGCAACCCATTGGGCCCCGTACGTACCCGTCGCGGCAAACCCCCTACCCCCCCCTCCCTGGACACCCCACAGGCTTGCACGGTCCAAATGCCGAGTCGCACCGGGGGCGCCCGCTGTTATTTCTGCGGCCAGGCGAAACACCCCCGACAGCGCTGCCCGGCCCCCGCGCAGCTATCTGCAAGAGCTGCGGGAAAAAGGGCCATTATGCAGTTGTGTGCCGGTCCCGCGAGGTCGCCACTGTCCCGGGAGCACAGGGAGCCCTGCAAGCAGTTTACGCGCCCCCAACCCCCCCCAGCACGCCGTGTACGACCCGCAGGCGCAGCCGCTCTGGGTCCTGACCACCGCGGTCCCGGGAGAACTGGGAGCTCTGCACGCCGCTTACGCTCCCCAACCCCCCCTCCCCGCAGCCCATGTATGACCCGCCGCCGGTGCTACCGCTTTGGGTCCCGGCCAACACTCTCCACGGAGAGGAGGGAGTTTTGCGCGTCCCTAACGCCACCCTAACCCCCACCCTGCACCCCACGCCTGACCCGCCGGCACCACCTACTTGGGCCCCGACCACCGCTGTCCCCGGTGAGGGGAGTTCCGCGCGGTCCTAGCGCTCGCGGTCCCTCGCGAGGGTCCTAGCGCTCCCCAGCCCCCCCTGCACACCATGTGCGACCCGCAGACGCCGCCATTCTGGGTCCCCGGCCACCACGAGGGGAGGAGGGGCGCCGCCATCTTGGACCGCCCCAGACCTGTACGACGCGTGGGGGTGGCCATTTTGTCCATCCCCGACGCCATCTTGGACGGCAACAACGGACCCCACTCCACTACTACAACCACGGCTCGCTTCAATCACGCTCGATCAAGCTCGGCCCCGGACACTCCAGACGACGACGACAACGGTGCTAATAAACGGCCACGAGACGCCATGCCTAGTCGACTCCGGGAGCACGGAGAGCTTTATACACCCCGACACGGTAAGACGCTGTTCCTTGACCACCTATCCCAGCGCACAAAAGATTTCCCTAGCTGCAGGATCCCACTCCGTACAGATCCAGGGATTCTGCATAGTTACCCTAACGGTGCAGGGGAGGGAGTTCAAAAACTACAAACTTAACGTCCTTCCCAACTCTGTGCCCCCACCTTGCTGGGATTAGATTTCCAATGTAATCTACAGAGCCTTACGTTTAAATTCGGAGGCCCCATACCCCCACTCACTATCTGCGGCCTCGCTACCCTCAAGGTGCAACCCCCGTCCTTGTTTGCGAACCTCACCCCGGATTGCAAACCCGTCGCCACTAGGAGCAGACGGTACAGCGCCCAGGACCGGACCTTCATTCGGTCCGAAGTCCAGCGGCGACTAAAGAGGGCATAATCCAGGCCAGCAATAGTTCCTGGAGAGCGCAGGTGGTAGTAGTGAAGACAGGGGAGAAACAAAGGATGGTCATTGACTATAGCCAGACCATCAACAGGTACACACAACTAGACGCGTACCCTCTCCCCCGCATATCCGACATGGTCAACCGGATTGCCCAATATAAAGTCTTCTCCACCGTGGACCTCAAGTCCGCCTACCATCAGCTCCCCATCCGCCCAACTGACCGCAAGTACACAGCCTTCGAGGCAGACGGGGCGATTATACCATTTCCTACGGGTCCCTTTTGGCGTCACAAACGGGGTCTCGGTCTTCCAACGGGAGATGGGACCGAATGGTTGATCAACATGGGTTGCGGGCCACGTTCCCGTATCTCGACAATGTAACCATCTGCGGCCACGATCAGCAGGACCACGACGCCAACCTCCAAAAATTCCTCCAGACCGCCAAAGCCTTGAACCTCACGTACAACGAGGACAAGTGCGTCTTTAGCACCGATCGGCTAGCCATTCTGGGCTACGTAGTGCGCAATGGGATAATAGGCCCTGACCCCGAACGTATGCGCGCACTCATGGAATTTCCCCTCCCGCACTGCCCAAAAGCCCTGAAAAGCTGCTTGGGGTTCTTTTCATACTACGCCCAGTGGGTCCCCCAGTACGCAGACAAGGCCCGCCCCCTAATACAGACCACGACCTTCCCTCTGTCGACAGAGGCTTGCCAGGCCTTCAGCCGCATCAAAGCGGATATCGCAAAGGCCATGATGTGCGCCATCGACGAGTCCCTCCCCTTCCAGGTCGAGAGCGACGCCTCCGACGTAGCTCTAGCGGCCACCCTTAACCAAGCGGGCAGACCCGTGGCCTTTTTCTCCCGGACCCTCCACGCCTCAGAAATCCGCCACTCTTCAGTAGAAAAGGAAGCCCAAGCCATAGTGGAAGCTGTGCGACATTGGAGGCATTACCTGGCCGGCAGGAGATTCACTCTCCTCACGGACCAACGGTCCGGTAGCCTTCATGTTCGATAATGCACAGCGGGGCAAAATCAAAAACGACAAGATCTTAAGGTGGAGGATCGAGCTCTCCACCTTCAACTATGAGATTTTGTATCGTCCCGGAAAGCTGAACGAGCCGTCCGATGCCCTATCCCGTGGCACATGTGCCAACGCACAAATTAACCGCCTCCAAACCCTCCACGAGGACCTCTGCCACCCGGGGGTCACTCGGTTTTACCACTTCATCAAGTCCCGCAATCTCCCATACTCTTTAGAGGAGGTCCGTACAGTCACAAGGGACTGCCACATCTGCGCGGAATGCAAGCCGCATTTTTTCAGGCCAGATGGAGTGCACCTGATTAAGGCTTCCCGCCCCTTTGAACGCCTCAGTCTCGATTTCAAAGGGCCCCTCCCCTCCACCGACCGCAACGCATATTTTCTTAATGTGGTGGACGAGTACTCCCGCTTCCCTTTTGCCATTCCCTGTTCTGACATGACCGCGGCCACAGTCATTAAAGCCCTGAACAGCATCTTCACACTGTTTGGTTACCCCACTTACGTCCAGCATCTTCACACTGTTTGGTTACCCCACTTACGTCCACAGCGACAGGGGGTCCTCTTTCATGAGTGACGAGCTGCGCCAGTTTCTGCTCAGCACAGGGCATAGCCTCAAGCAGGACGACCAGCTACAACCCCCGGGGGAACGGGCAAGTAGAGAGGGAGAACGGCACGGTCTGGAAGGCCGTCCTACTGGCCCTACGGTCCAGGGACCCTCCCAGTTTCACGGTGGCAGGAGGTCCTCCCGGACGCTCTCCACTCCATCCGGTCGTTATTATGTACGAGCACTAATCAAACGCCTCATGAGCGTCTCCTTGTTTTCCCTAGGAGGTCCTCCTCTGGAACGTCGCTGCCGACCTGGCTGGCGGCCCCGGGACCCATCCTGCTCCGAAAGCATGTGCGGGCACATAAGGCGGACCCGTTGGTCGAAAAGGGTTCACCTCCTCCACGGCGAACCCCCAGTACGCCTACGTGGAAGTACCCCGCACGGCCGACAGGACACAGTCTCCCTACGGGATCTGGCGCCCGCCGGCAACACGCACACCCCCCCCTGACACCATCAACCCAACCCCCCCCCCCCTTCCTGCCACCGCCGCACCACCCGCGACCGCCCCCCTTCCAGGAGGATCGGTTCCCCTCCCCTCAGCACCGACCAAGAATAAAGCCCAAGCTGAAACCGTAAGGCTCCTGGAGGCGACGACAACGGTACAAGCACCACCACCACCGGGGCCGAGGGCGATCGACACGGACGACCAGACCACCCCGACCCGACTCGTGGCGTCGAGTCTAAAACTAAATATGGACTTTCACAAGAACATTTTGCTTTTCTTCCCATACCCTCTGTAAATAGTTTGCAACAGGACAAAATTGTACAATACTGTATTGCCTTGTGAATGTTTTTTTTCCTCCCAGGACCAGCCCTGTAAACCCTTACCACCATACGAAAGCATCACCCCCGCCGGGTTCATTTTTGACAAGGGGTGAATGTGGTAGTATGTATTGGGGGTCATGTGGGACTGGAAGCCCTAATGTCATTGGCTGACAGATCCCGGGTCCTGGTTGGCCGTTGACCTCTAGCGCCGCCCTGAAGGCGAGAGTATAAGAAGCCGGAGTCGTCCCCCCACAGGCCAGTTTACTATCGAGCTGTGGGGGGAACAGACACGCTTAATAAAGCCTCATCGACTTCACTCTATTCGTCTCACGGAGTCTTTGTGCGCTACAAAGTCATATTACTGTTTTAGGATTATAACTGCCTGGTAATTAAAACTACCTGCAGAATGATTAGCATAATAATCATTTTGAACATATTTGCCATTCTAAGAAAGTTACTAAATACCGTAAGTGTGGTTTCGCAAGGATCAGTCCAGGGACGTCTGCTGTTGGTAATATATAAAAATGACTTGGAAGAAAACGTAGCGGATCTGATTAGCAAGTTTACAGATGATACTAAGATTGCAGGAGTTGCGGATAGTGATGGAGATCGTCAGAGAATAAAACAGGATATAGATAGGCTGCAAAATTGGGCAGAGAAATGGCAGATGGAATTTAGTATATCCAATTCAGGTGAGAGCTATAAATTAAATCGCAGAACCATCA
The DNA here is from genome assembly GCF_047496885.1 of Scyliorhinus torazame. NCBI lineage: Eukaryota > Metazoa > Chordata > Chondrichthyes > Carcharhiniformes > Scyliorhinidae > Scyliorhinus > Scyliorhinus torazame. The sequence goes on along the minus strand of NC_092724.1, from coordinate 116,289,927 downwards.
GGAGCATAGAGACACAGAGAGATCTGGGCATGCGGGTCCACAGATCCTTAAAAGTGGCAGCACAGGTGGAAATGGTGATAAAGAAAGCATATGGCATGCTTGTCTTCATAGGACAGGGTATTGAGTATAAAAGCTCGAAAATTATGTTACTGTTATATAGAATGTTGGTTAGGCCACTTGTGGAATACTGTGTCCAATTCTGGTCACCACACTACCAGAAGGATGTTGGAGGCTTTGGAGAGAGTCCAGAAAAGGTTTACCAGGATGTTGCCTGGTATGGAGGTTACTAGCTATGAGGAGAGATTGAATAAACTGGGATTGTTCTCCCTAGAGAGAAGGAGGCTGAGGGACGACCTGATAGAAGTTTATAAAATTATTAGGGGTATAGATAGGGTGAACAGTTGGAGGCTTTTTCCCTGGTCGGAATTGACAGGTTCAAGGTGAGGGGGGATAGGTTCAGTGATATGTGCTGGAGAAGTTTTTTACACTGAGGGTGGTAGTGGCCCTGGAATGCACTGCCAAGTGAGGTGATTGAGGCAGATACGTTAGTGACCTTTCCTTTAAGACTTATCTGTATAGGCACATGAACAGACGGGGTATAGAAGGATACAGGCAGTTGGCCTAGATAGGACATGTGATCTGCGCAGGCTTGGAGGGGCTGAAGGACCTGTTCCTGTGCAGTATTGTTCTTTGTTCTTGTTCTATAGCCTTATTAGTTATAACTTTGGAAAAATCCTGCACAAACATTTTGGACCCTTTCATTTAATCTATTTTCCTTTGAATGACAGTGGAACTGATTATTGTGGGTGACCAAAATTGCAAGTAATTTCCTCCTTTTCTACAAATGCATTTGGTTTGTCACCACTTTTTGTTATGTTCTGTGTTATGCCATAGTAAAGATCAATATAGAACATCGTGGTCTGGATTCTCCCAAAATGAGATTATGTCCCCAGCTGGCGTAAAAATGATTGAGTTTTACTCCAGAAATTCCTGCAAATAGGTTCCATGAATTTGTAGCCCTGCAGGGGGCTATCAGGGACCTGGAGTGAATCTCGCAGCTTTTGCTGCAGATATGGGCCCCTGCCCTTCCGGGTCAGAGGCCACGCATGCGCACGGCGGCGGCCTCTGGCGGCCACGCCGTGCTCCATGGCGGACTTGGACCGCAGAGCCACACTGAAGAAAAGACGCCCCGATCGGCCGCGCGCCCGAGCCTCAAACCCCGCGCATTTAATCGCCGGCTGCCTATAAGGCCCACTCCGCCCACCCCAACCAGGGTGGCATCGGACTGAGTCTGAAGCCGCCACGTGAGCATCCCGATCGGCAATAGGTGGTTAGTTCCACGCCGTCGGGAACTCAGCCGGTTGGGAGCGGAGGATAGATGAGCTAGCCTCTGGCAATGGGCCCTCGGCGGCGCGGCGTACTCCACAGTGATGCTGATTTTCGTTGCCCAGAGAATCTCCGAACCGGTGCCGGGCCCGATTACGGCGTCAAACTGGATTCTCCGCCCCAGCGCTGGCCGCGATTTCGGTGTCAGGCTGCGGAGAATCCAGCCCCTAGTTCTTTGACTAATAAGATGATTTATTAACAAGGTGAACACATGGAAAGATAACTGATGAACTATGATACAAACAGTAATGAAATAAATGAATTCAGTGAATTCTCCTGGAGCTACTTTTAGTGCCACTATCCTCCTGTACAACTTACTGACAGCTGGCAGATATCTCCAGTCACATTGTAGATCTCTATCACCACCAGCTGGTTGGAGGTCGCATCGATAACTATATACATTGATAGACAACTATATACAAAACTGCACAGGCATATCACCACAACCGTAAAAAAAAATTAATAAGTACTTCTGCTTGTCAAACAGAAAGTAATACAGGAGCAGTCCTAATTTTTGTGTCAACCTAGATTTTGTGCCTAAATCTTTGCAATGTGACTCGAACGCAATGAGTCACAGCTAGATTATTAAATTGTTTGGGGACCATAATTACTGGAAAATTATCTTCACAGCATGAATAGAATACCCTTCAAACAAATGTTTGTATCATCTCACTCAAACATTTTGGGTGAATTATGGTTATACTTACTGCCATCGTGGTTGAAAGCCTGCATTGTAGCACATTTGCCTATCAGCCTGATTTGATGCTGTGTAATTCTCAGTCCCAGAAGGTGTCATAAACCAAACACTCACTCTTCCATCTATTTATGTAAGGTTGAAGAGCTGTGGCAGCAAGGACATGGAACAACATCACCTGCAGGTTTCTCTCCAAGTCCTAGAAGACTCTGACCAGGAAATAGATCATACTTCCTTCACTGCTGTTACGTCAAACTCCTGGAACTCCCTCCCTAACAGCAGTATGGGTGCACCTACACCACACAGACTGCAGCAGTCTCAAGGCTAACCATCACCGTCTCAAGGGCAATTTGGGATGGGCAACCATTGCTGGCCTCGCCAGCAGCGTCCACATCCCAGTAACAAATGAAAAAAACAACCTTGTTCAAACGAGAAACTCAGCCAGTGCCAAATTAACCCCCCAGAAGGGCTTAGAAATTGTCACAAGACTTTGGGCACCATTTTGCAGCAAGTAATATTGTGAATGATATTGAATAAGTTGAGTAGTGAGCTGAGCACCAAAAAATTATAAAACTAGTCACTGTAAAGTAAAAGATCCCCTGCCTGCTGAAGATTATACATGCTGTAATGATCAATGCAAGTTTGGTTTTGCTTTGACATCAATGAACTTTGTTGTGACAAAGCAAAAGTCATCCACCTTTTCACACTGACACCTCTTAGTTCAATACTTTCACCAACTTCAGAGTCATTGGCCCAGATCTTGAAATGAAAATGAAAATCGCTTATTGTCACAAGTAGGCTTCAAATGAAGTTACTGTGAAAAGCCCCTAGTCACCACATTCCGGCACCTGTTCGGGGAGGCTGGTACGGGAATTGAACCGTGCTGCTGGCCTGCCTTGGTCTGCTTTAAAAGCCAGCGGTTTAGCCCTGTGCTAAACCAGCCCCTCTTCCGAGGAACAGCAGTCATTGTCGGATTGTTACACTGCTCAAACTTTCCCGCCTTGATGCAGCCCTGTATTTCTTACCGGATCTTCTGAGCCCATACTTTCCAGAAGTGCAGAGCACAGAGTCATAGAGGTCTACAGCACAGAATAGGCCCTTCGGCCCATCGCTTCTGTGCCGGTCAAAAACAACCACCTAATTATTCTAATGCCATTTTCTAGCACTTGGCCCATAGCCTTGTATGCCTTGGCATCACAAGTTCACATCTAAATACTTCATATATGTTATGAGGGTCTCTGCCTCCACCACCCTTTCAGGCAGTGCGTTCTAGACCCGCACCACCCTCTGGGTGGAAAAGGTTTCCCTCGCACCCCCATTAAACCTCCCGCCCCTTACCGTAATGCTATGCCCGCTGGTCATTGATCCCACCACCAAAGGAAAAGGTTTCTTCCTGTCTACTCCTTATATGCCCCTCATAATTTTATACATCTCAATAATGTGCTTCCTCAGTCTCCTTGCTCCAAGGAAAAAAAAAACAATCTACCAATCTCTCTTCATAGCTAAATCTCTCCAGCCCAGGCAACATCTTCGTAAATCTGCATCCTTTCGAGTGCTATCACATCCCTCCTATAATGTGGATTCCAGAGCTGCACACAAGACACTAGCTGTGGCCTAACTAACATCGTATACAGTTCCAGAATAACCTCCCTGCTCTTCAACTCAATGCCTCGACTAATAAAGGCAAATAAAGGCAAGACATCTCTCGGAGAGCTTCATCCTCAGCGGAGTAGAGTCGAGGGGAGATTGGAATTCGATACTGTTAACGGCAGTAGCTGCCTAGTAGTGTTTAATGGTCTTGTTTGAATCTTAGTGAAAGGGTGAGTGGATGAATAAATGAAGTGGTAGATTGGTGAGGTCGCAGGTGGGTGAGTTGGGTAAATGGGTCATTGGTAGTCAGGTCTGGTTAGCTGGTGGTTGGGTGGTGGGGTAGTTGGGGGTGAGGGGTGATTGAGGAGTTGGGGGAGGGAAGGAGTATTCAGTGTGAATATTTGGTGGGAAGGGGGGAGTTTCAGTTCTGGAGTTACCCAGATGTTAGATTACGTTTTAACCTGTCTAACATTTCCTTGGGAACTATCCAGGTTAGTGCAGCGGAACCTCCCAAAGTCTTCAACTCTGATTCAAAGACATTCGTGGAGAGCCTGGGGAGCAGGGGATTTGTCCACTACCATGGAGGTCAGCACATCAGGACTTCCTTGGGGTCCCATTGTGCATCTTGGGCAGTACGTTCGGTCTCCGATGATACAAAAACTTAGGCCTGAGAGATATTGCAGCACACAAGTAGCATACAGCTCATCGAGCTCAGGCTAGCTCTCTTTAGAGTAGTCCAGTCAGTTCCATTCCCCCCACTCTATCCTCACAGACTTGCAAGTTTACGTCCTTCAAATGCCCAACGATTTTCCGTTTGAAGTGATAAAAACAGTCCAAGAGTTGACTCTCCCCATAATTATTGAGCTTTATATAAATGAAAAGATTTTTCCAAATTGATTACAAAGCAAGCTTTTCAATTAATTAAAAAAATTAATGACATATGATACTTCCCTCTCATCCTAGTTAAGTCATCCCAAACTTAAATTCTGTGGTTAGTCGCACAATTTTTGTTTTAAAGTTTATTTGGTGGGAGATTACAACATAGATTTAAAAACCTGCATGCAAAAGTATATCCAAAACCTCACACGAGAGGGAGGTAATGCCATCATTTGGTTGAGGGGTGCATGCCGGGGGGGGGGGGGGGGGGGGGGGGGGGCGGGGGGGTTGGTTTTGGAGAATTCCGACCAAAAGATTTGAGCATATATGCCGGAATTCTCCGGCTGTTCATTGGCAGTGGGTTCTCCAGTCCCACTGGCAGCACATCCCCGCCTGTGGGTTTCCAGGCAGCGTGAGGTGACTTCAATGGAAATTTCCATTGACAAGCGACGGGAGTAGAAAATCCCACCACCAGAAAACGGTGCGCTGCTTCCCACTGCTGGGAAACACATGGCTGGGAGGCCGGGGAAATCCTGCCCGTAATCTAGGTTGACTCTCATGCGCTGTACTGAAGGAATTCTGCACTGACGGAGGTGCCATCTTTTGGATGAGAGGTAAAACTGAGGCCACAGCTGCCCTCTTGGGCGACTATAACAGATTCCGAGGCACTTATTCGAACAGAGCACTGAGATCCCAGAATTCTCTCCAATATTTATCCCTCAGCCAACATCGCTAAATTAAAGAGACACGTTAGCTGGTGGTCATCACCTGCTACTAGTACAATCTTTCTGGGTGCAAGTAAGCTCCTGTATTTTCTATATTACAACAAGAACAGCACATAAAACTGTGCTTCACCTTTCAGATGTGGCTGTAGATGCCAGCTCATTTGATGGATCACATTATACCTTTCGGACGGAAGAACATCCTGAACTGGAGCTGCTAAGTGAGATCTGGCCTAAATATACAATTCTCACAGCTGATATGCTTCCTGCAAGCCTGCTCTTTCACCCAAAGCATCATGCTGGTAAGAAAGTTTCAATGGTGTGAAATTTTAAAAAGCCAATGGATCCCAATCTGATCCGATTTGTGAGATTGGGTTCCACAGATTCACCAATGATTTTTCTTCAGTAAAGAGTGAAGAATTTTTGCATGTAAAGGCTTTCAAAATAAGTTTAGCATTTGGCAGTTGTACCATTGAATGTAGGCTTCAGAAAGTGGTGGTGGAATCTAACCCCTGGCATAAAGGTAGGAACCATTTCTGGGCTGGAAACCTAACTCCCGATTTACATACCTCATGGTTTCTCTCATCGAATCATAGTAATAGAGTTTTACAGCACAGAAAGAGGCCCTCCAGCTCATTGTGTTTGTGCCGTCCATCAAGCACCTATCCTAATCCTGGTTTCTAGCCCTTGGACCGTAGTCTTGTATGCGATGGCATTTCAAGTGCTCATTTCCATTCATCTTAAATGCTGTGAGGGTTCCTCTCTTCAACATCCTTTCAAGCAGTGAGTTCCAGATTCCCACCATCCTCTGGATGACATTTATTTCCCTTAGATCCCCTCCAAATCTCCTTCTCCTTACCTTAAATTATGCCCCCTGGTTATTGACCTCGCTACTAAGGGGAAAAGCTTCTTCCTATCTACCCTATCCATGTCCTTCGTAATTTTGTGCACCTCAGTCAGGTCCCACCTCAGCCATCTCTGCTCCAAGAAGAACAACCCTGGCCTAACCAACCTCTCTTCATAGCTGAAACACCCCTGAACCTAGGCAACATCCTGGTGAATGTCCTCTGCACCCTCTTTATCTGCTCTTCCTGTGAAAAAAATAATTGGTCTCCGCCACTCACAACAGTATTACTGTGTGGAGGAAAACATCCAGTGTGAGGGAGGAAAGACCACAGTGTGAAAAAGCTGCTCCTCACTTTGCAGACTCAGCCCTGGAGGTAATAATTCAGGTGATGAGGGCAAGGGGAAAACTCCTCTACCTGGAGGATAACAAGAGGAGGCTAGGGAGCCTCACCAAACAGGTGGCTTCAACTGTGGCAGTGAGCAGCGGGAACATTCAGTTCTCGAAAAGGTTCATTGACCCTCATGAGGTCCGGCAAGGTGAGCATCCTGCAGCTCTCAGCTGAAGGCTATCACACCCCACCTCCTCCCGAGTCGTCTCTGAAAAGCACTAAAGGCCTCAATAGGAAGGGCGACCATGTGCCTTCTCACCCAGAACCTAACTCTGGCTGAGGCAGGAAGGCGGCAGGGCTCCGGTACGCCATACTCTCCCCCCCCCCCCCCAAAACAAATGCCATTCCCACCTCCAAACTCACCAAGCGAGAGCAAACGATTTTGCACAATATGTGAGTAAATCTTTATATTAAACGGAAAATATTCACTTAGTGCTGAAAATGTTTGCTTCGACCTAACTGTTGGCATTATTTAACAGCTGGGGCTGAAAGATTTGAATAAATTTGTACTAAAATAACTTATAAGCCTGTTGCAATTTACAGCATGAAATCTTACTGTCAGTACAAGTTAGCTTTTCACAAATGATTCACAAATATTTTTTAGTTGCAGCTAATTCTCAGCCACCGGTTGAAAGCGAAAAGACGGAGCAATTGCCGTCATGGAAAGAAATTATTGATTCATACAATGAAAATCCTTCGATAATTATAACTTCATCTTTCGAGGCTACCTCAGGGATCACTCATCATAAGGACTTTCTCCGCTGTCTACCCATTCATCTGGCAAAATATATACTTGGTGAGGGCGGATTTTCTTTCAGATAAACCTCCTTTGGATTATTGGGAGGGGTGTGAGCAGTGAGGAAAAAATAATTTAATAGAATTAATTTTCAGTTGCAGACCCAATACACTTTCACGATGGAGCCCAATGTCACATGGTACAAACACTGATCACAAAACCCAGGCTATTGCTTTTATCATGGAGTGATCTTTGCAAACAAAAGCTTGCAAACCCTGGGGGGAGAAACAAGAGTTAATGTTTCAAGTTGAATACGACTCTTCAGAGCCTCTGAGTCATGCACTACGTCATGTCCAGTTCCATGGCCCTAACCACCTCTTCTTCATATTGCAAGGAGCAAGAACCTCAATGTGGCAATTAAGTGCCCAATTAAGGGCCCCTTTCCACCCGAGCTGGCATTCTACTACCACAGAAGGGGCAATCGCTGCATGTGGTGACTGCCTCTGCCTCCCTGGAGGTTCCTAATGTGTAGGGAAGGAGGTTGCTTCGCCTTTATGGCCACTCCATAGCCCCCGGAGGAGCCGCCTGGTGGCAACAGCCATCTCTACGGCTATGCTGTTGCCGACTGAATGTGCTCCCCCATCCCCAATCACTGAGGCCTGCCTCCACCCCCTGGGTCCTCTCCTTCAGCCCGCACTTCTATTAGTGGTGCCTTTTGGGGCTGCCAGGCTGCCGGCTCTCTGATGGGGTCAGCAGCTCTGGAGAGGTGGGTGGCTCTGATGGACAGTGGCATCCCTGTTAATTTGCTGCCCCTGGCAAAATGCCACCCAGGGAACTGCAGCCAGGAGTTTCAGAGACGGACCCAGCTTTCAATCCCAGTGGCAAGAGAGACCTCAGAAAACCTCAGTCCAAAGTCAAATTCTCCAGCACCGGATTCCCCTGGGATAGAAAAGAAAAATAGGTGCAATACAACTTTCATATTGTATTTCAAAAAGGATAAACACAGGCATCACAGTCAGTTTGCTAATATTGAAACTTGGCCATGGACATTCCAATTCCCTTCCTTGCTGTTTATAAACAAGCATCGGAAATATTGGTTTAAACAAACTGTATTGGTTTTATATTTCAATGATGTTTCAAAATGTTATGAATAAATATTCACTTGTTCTATCGGATTGATTAACATTAGTAAGGACACGTTATTAACTGCAACATTATGATGTATGTGAACAACTAATAAAAGAATATTCCTATTGCATAGTGCATTTTCACATGTAGAAGACTGTACCTTTAACTATAACTGACTCAGAACACTGAAAACTACCGTCATAAAACCTGAAAATGAGATTCCCTGAGGAATAACAGCCGGTTAACTCAGATGTCCCTGGAATAGTTTAAGACGTCTCTTGCTGCTTACTGGCATGTTGTGAAATTGAGAAACCTATTTTGGCATCCGCTTGTGGCCAAATTTAGGCGTGTGTTGAGTAGGTGAGGCAAGTAGAAAAGGCGTATTTAAGGGGAAACTAGATTAGTACATAAGGGACGAAGGAATGGAAAGGCTAGATGAAGGGTGTGAGAGGAGTTTCACGTGGAGCACAAACACTGGCAGAGTCCAGTTGGCCTGAATGGACTGTTTCTGAGCTTTATGTTCAATGTCGTTCCAGGTAAAAATGAGCAATTGCATTTTCTTATAAAGAATGTGCTTTCTACAGGCCACTGTTCATTCTTCTTGCTGGTAAGCTTCTTCCACATTACTGGATCTGGTTTTCTATGAGTTGTGATTCAATAAAACACTCAGTGCCTCGACTGGCCCAACTAAAAAGAAGACAGCTTTAGAACTGAGGGCCAAGGAATATGAATGCTGGTAAAGCTGGAAGGGAGCATTATACCTCCTAACACAATCGTGCCTCCATGGCTACAGCAGCTTTTTATTATTATCCAGTTATGAATCATCAGGGAGGGTCGATCTCCCATCACTGTTCGTCTTCAATGTACTGAAACTGAGGTGAAAATAGAAGGGTAGTGATAGAGGCTGATACCTGTATGAATTTACATATGGTAATTTAATATGCACGAGAATCCATCATTGTTCCTTTCCTTAGCATGGGAATGCCAGGCTTATTAAACCCATTTCATAGTTTAAAATCTGCAGGAAGTTAGATCAGTCGGCAAATTACTGCAGATGCCGGAAATCTGAGATAAAAGCACAGCATGCTGGGAATCTTCAGCAGGTCTGGCAACGTGTGTGGAGAGGAGAAGCAGAACACTTCAGGTCGATGGCCTTCCGTAGGAACTGGTACGATCCAACAAATGGTTCCTTTTTTGTCTGTTTAAAAATCTCCAACGAATGAAATATGTTTTTTCCCCATTAGGTTTTCTGGATGGAAGATCTCTCACAAACTCTATGCATGTGTCACGATACTGGGCCTGCTTGGGAAAGGAGATTATCAGGGATAAACTGGCTCTCCGATGCATTTTTGATGAAGTCTTAAAGTTACAGGTATCATTCATAGTTATCCTTATGTATCGTCAGATATGTTTAATATTAAAATTCCTGATCGCTAGCCCAAGTGTTATTTTATTTTAAAATTACTAAATTTCTTTATTCGCTTTGTTAAGACCAAGCTGGTTTGTATCTTTTCTCAGAATCGACCTGGTACTGCATCCCAGAAGAATGAGATATTAATTTTTAAAATATCTATTTAGTTATTGGTTAAAAGGCGTGTTGAGGTAGTTGCGATGCTTGCGGATCTGACTGTACAGCCCTCTGCAGGATCGAGTGAGCATTCGGCAGAAATGTTTGAAAAGGTGCACCATTAATTGATGAGATTAATTTCGAATTTGGTTTGATGCAAGGTTTCAAGTGAACTGAAACAAAAGTTTTTTGAGTTTTGAACTTTCAAGATGTTAGAGTTAGAATACCCAGATTGAACCACACCGTGATTGTGAACTTAACATGGTTGTGTAAAATGTCATTGAAAGCAACATGACAGATTGACAGCCTTAGGGCAAATTTAATTACTGTAAAATCTAGTCATGCGTGCAAGCTGCGCAGATCTGTGAAGCTGAAGTCCCCCACCTGAATTATCATAAAAGTGACAAAATTTACATTCAGCAAAAATAGATTTGGGTTGCATTTCACTTTTGCTCATTTCCCCTGCCCCCGCCTTTACTCCAGTGCATTTCATTTGCATTGTGCTATGGAGAAGGGGACAGACATTAAGCATGAATGGAACTCAGCCGCTTTTTTTCCCCTCTAAGCAGCATACCCTTTGCAGTTCCTACTTCATGAATATTGGCAATATATAGCAATATATATCAGGATTTCTGCCGTTATATTTTTTAAATGGAAATTCATCTTTCAAGTGAAAAGTTCCCCTGTGGGATTCTCCGTTGGCGGGATCCTCCATTTTGTCGGCAGTACATCCACGCCTGTGGTATTCCCGACGGCCACAACGGCTGCTGGAACAGAGGATCCTGCTGCCGGTGGGGGCATGCTGTGCTGGAAAACAGGTCTGGTGGGATGGACAATCCCGCCCCCCTGTTTATTTTTGGCTGAGGGGAAAATAATGATCACATTACTTGCACCCTGTTCGTGAAAATCATTTTTCTTTTATGCTTCATATATTTCACAGTTGCCTCCGAGAGCAAATATGTAAGATACACAAACCAGCACCAAAACAACCAGGCGGTGAAATCCATCGTGGTCCTTGAAACCCACTGTGGGAGCTGAGCTCTTGTCGTGTCTGCCTCCGAATGAGAGAATAAAAACAGGGCAGCAAAGATAAATGCCAGTGCTTGCATCTGGTCCAGTTTGATTCCGGCCTCACCTCTTAAGACAAACGTTTTTGACTTGGTATTGATGACCTGCAGAGAACTCTTCTTGACACCAAGGAGATTCCACAGTCAGAAAGTTTCTGACGTGTATTAAATTGTGTGTCCGCAGTTCTTTTAAAGTTGCACTTACAACGAGCCCTGTTGCATCTTGCCTAAAAATAGTTTGCTATTTCTGCTAAATCTGCCCTGCAAAATATATAGGACAGCTTTGACGCCATGGAAGTCCATTTGTAGCACCAAGTGGAGTTTAATAGAAAAGAGCCTGAGGACATAATGAGGCCAGAAGCACTTGTTCATCCAACAAGCATACAAATGATTAAACTTATCTCTTTTTAGCGGTGAGTTGGAGAAAAGAAAATACAGGTTGAGCATCCTTTATCCGAAAACCGAAAAATTCTGAAATCCGCACTTTTTTTTCAGCGTCGCATGACATCACGAATGGGAAATCTCTCAAGTTCCTGGGCGATGCGCAGTTCCCAACGCGCACTGCATGTGTGCAGTTTCCAACGTGCGCCGCACATGCGCAGTTCCCAATGTTCTGCACATGCGCAGTTCACAATGCATGTTGCACATGCGCAGTTCCCAATGTGCACCCCACATGCGCAGTTCCCAGCGCGCCGTACCTGCGCAGTTTATTCTGAAATCCAAAAAATTCCAAAATCCGATACACACTCAGCCCCAAGCATTTTGGATAAGGGATGCACTACCGCATTATCCATTCACCCGTGACACCTGGGTTTGTATCCAATCCTGAGAAAGACAAGCAGAAGTAGGATTGGGGGACCAGCTTTTCTGAAACTGCCCTGTCAAGCCACTTAAGTGTTTTATATATTTCAAAATCACCTCTCAATTGTCTAAACTCCAAAGGATATAGGTTCAAGATAACATTTTATTTTCTGATTGAAAATTACTAATTAGTGTGCAGTATTGTGCTGTAGATTTGCAGCACTGAAGTTTGATAGCTCAGGAAATTTACTCTGCGTATGGCTGTATCAAACTTGACCAGAGAGTTCATGCTGCTAACACTGTGCAATAGAAGAGGAAATGTATTCTGTTCATTTTCATGGACATCCTTTACCTTCATGAGTTGACAATATTTGATTAGTTATACCGAGATATCAGAAAAAGCCCCAGATCATTATCTACAGTTTTTACTGACTAGATAAAAAAGAACTTGCAGATGAATGATAGGAGCTGGACGCAACTCTTACAATGTGTTTGCATTGCTGAAGAGAATCAGTGCAAACTGTGCTTATCAAACTACCTATACCAAAGGGACTGCAGCGGTTCAAGAAGGCGATTGGGGATGGGCAATGAATGTTGGTCAGCGAAGCCCACATTCCATGAAAGAATTTTTAAAAAAATAGCAGATTGAGAAGGATTAGAAAAGGCCTCTTGACCAATCAATGTTCATCCCCTGGTACTCTAATTCCTCCAGTTTTCCTCCTATTTTCGAACACAGTTCAAATATTTCTATCCTCATTTATGCATGTTGATTCACAAAACTAGCTTCTTGTCAAAAAGCTACTTCCAAAAATGTGGCACAAAATCTCAATGGAATAGTGATTGTTATGGAGAAATCCGAGAACCAGTAGACGCATATCGATAGGTCAAGAGGCCCTTTTCTAATCCTTCTTACTCTGCTGTTGATAAGCATGATGTGCATTGATTCTCTTGCAGCAATAGAAACCATTGTTTAAGAGTTGCACGCAGTTACTATCATTCCTCTACATTTGTTTTATCTTGTTTGCAAAAATTGGAAATATTGTTCTGGGGTTTTTTCTGAAGTTCCAGAGCATCTCCAGTGGTCGCTTATGTCATTTTCATTTATAATTTTAAAACGATCAAGTACAAACTTGTAAATTCTTTGGAAAAGTTTGGAAATGTGCAGAAAGCACACTTCCACTTTTTGGGGATGAAAGCAAAATACTTTGGATGCTGGAACTCTGGGGGGGAAAAAAAGCAGGAAATGCTGGAAAAGCTCACGAAGAAGAGTCATATGGACATGGAAAGTTAACTCTGTTTCACTCTCCGCAGATGCTTCCTGACCTGTCGAGTTTTCTCAGCATTTTCTGTTTTTATTCCATTGTTTTGAGGTAACTTTGAAAATCAGCTCTTTTACAAGAGGCAGCAAGATGTTCTTTTTTTGACATGATTGTCTTTACCGTGAAAAAAATGAAAGAAAATAGGCATCAATACAAAGAAGGAAACAGTGAAACGTATAAAGAATGAAATGAAAGAAAAAGAAGACCAAGGAAAGAAAGAGAAAGGAAAGAAAAGCAGGAAGCATAAAAGAAAGGAAAAGGAAACAACCTTAGAAGCATGCGTCAGGCAACTAGAAAGTAAAAGAGTACACTTAACCAAGGCAACATCCAAGAAGATTGCCACAGATGTAGTGCAGGTATTTATGAGAACTGACCTATTAGAATGTTAACTATCCAATTAGATGTAGATAATGGGCGGGATCCTCCAGTCCCCCAGCCACATGTTTCTTGGCCGCGCGGTGTCGCTGGCGGCTGCATTCTATCCTCCCGCCGCTTGTCAGTGGGATTTCCCATCAAAATCAGCCGCCGCAAAACCCATGGGCGGGGATGCGCTGCCAGCGGGGAAAGTGAATCTTGACGACTGGAGAATTCCGGCCAAGGCGTTTGTATTTTGCACTCAGCGGACTGTGTGTTCGTTTCATAGTTAAAAGGTCATCAAATGGTCACCTTTCAAGTCGTCCTAATCCGTTTCAATTGTTTGTAGCTATTTAAATGATTTGCACACGAGCCTCTTGACTGCGTTAGTCGTCTGATAATTCTCATGTTAAGAGACGTCCGCCAAAGGGGGCGGTAACAAGCTGTGCAGAACTATTTATATTTGTGACTTTTATTTTAATGGAGTAATCAAAGATCCCTCCCACCCGGCTTACTCACTCTTCCAATTTCTTCCATCGGGCAGGAGATACAGAAGTCTGAGAACACGCACGAACAGACTCAAAAACAGCTTCTTCTCCGCTGTTACCAGACTCCTAAATGACCCTCTTATGGACTGACCTCAGTAACACTACCCACCTGTATGCTTCATCCGATTCCGGTGCTTATGTAGTTACATTGTATACCTTGTGTTGCCCTATTATGTATTTTCTTTTCTTCCCTTTTCTTCCCATGTACTTAATGGTCTGTTGAGCTGCTCGCAGAAAAATACTTTTCACTGTACCTCGGTACACGTGACAATAAACAAATCCAATCCAATTTCTCAGAACATATGGAACATCGTACGTTAGTGCTCGGTACCATGACTATAGTGTAGCAATGAGTGATGTTTCAAACTGGATACTTATGTACACATAAGCATGAACATATAGTTCCAAAATCATGGGAGAAATTCTCCGTAATCGGCGCGATGTCCGCCGACCGGCGCCAAAAACGGCGCAAATCAGTCTGGCATCGCGCCACCCCAAAGATGCGGAATCCTCCGCCCCTTGAGCGGCCGAGCCCTAACCTTGAGGGGCTAGGCCCGCGCCGGACTGATTTCCACCCCGCCAGTTGGCGGGAAAGGCCTTTGGTGTCCCGCCAGCTGGCGCGGAAATTACATTGCCGGGCGGCGCATGCGCGGGAGCGTCAGCGGCCGCTCACGGCATCCCGCGCATGTGCAGTGGAGGGAGTCTCTTCCGCCTCCGCCATGGTGGAGACCGTGGCGAAGGCGGAAGGAAAAGAGTGCCCCCATGGCACAGGCCCGCCCGCGGATCGGTGGGCCCCATACGCGGGCCAGGCCACCGTGGGGGCACCCCACCGGGCCAGATCGCCCCGCGACCCCCTCAGGACCCCGGAGCCCGCCCGCGCTGCCTTGTCCCGCCGGTAAGAGAGGTAGTTTAATCCACGCCGGCGGGACAGGAATTCTAGCAGCGGGACTTCGGCCCATCCGGGCCGGAGAATCACCGGGGGGGGGGCAGCCGGCGCGGCGCGATTCCTGCCCCCGCCGAATAGCCGGTGCCAGAGAATTCGGCAACCGGCGGGGGCGGGATTCATGCCAGCCCCCGGCGATTCTCCGACCCGGCGGGGGGTCGGAGAATCTCGCCCAATTTTAGTAATGTAACAATATAACACTCAAATCACTGATTCCATATCACAGGTTGAACGAGCAGAGATGGAACAGATTGCAGAATGCATTTGAATGGGGAGGATATGGCTGAAAAGGACAAAAATAGATAAGTTCAGAGTTTGATTTGAGAGTGTCATACATGACATAAACCTCCCCCTGTTGTCATGATATCCAGATCAACATATCATGGTGCAATCACACACACACTGATGGACAGGCATTTGGACCAACCAGCACACACACAACATCGCAGCCAATCACTAGTAAAAGCACACGCACTATAAAAGGGGGAACACGAGAGTTCCCGCTCATTTTGGTAGGAGACAGCTCGGGACACAGAGCTTGCAGCGTGACACTCAGACATAGACCATATGCTGAGTGCCTCACCAACATTAGTGATAGGGCTAGGTCCATAGGTTAGCTGGTAGCGAACGTACCCAAGTCTATAGTTAGTTGCATCTGTTAGTTAACATAATAAAATCAAGTTGTACCATCTACAGCCGTGTTGGCTCATTTGTGTATCAGGACACCCAACACGACATGATACGAGTGGACGCAGACCAGCGACTGTGAGACCTACCTGCACCATTTCAGCCATCCGCCATCCTGATCCATGGAAAGCTTCAGCCCGCCGCAGCCGCTCCGAATTGCTGACAATCTAGGTGTAAAGTGGAAGTTTTTCAAACAGCGCTTCCAGCTATTCCTCGAGGCCACAGACACGGAGAATGCTTCGGACACCAGGAAGATAGCCCTTCTCCTCTCCACGGCAGGGCAACACGCCATCCACGTCTTTAACTCCCTGGCATTCGCGGAAGGCGAGGACAAAAAGAAATACAAAACGGTGCTGCTCAAGTTCGATGAACACTTCAGCGTGGAAGTAAATGAGAGCTTTGAACGGTATTTATTTCAGCAGCGCCTGCAGGGTAAGGACGGATTTTTTCAATCATTCCCAACACACCTCCGGATCCTTGCGCAATCCTGTGGCTACGGGGCCACCTCCGACTCCATGATAAGGGATCAGATAGTTTTTGGGGTTGTGTCAGACACACTATGCCAGCAGCTCCTTAAAGTGAAACAACTCACACTGGCGACTGCGATAGAGACCTGTGTCCTCAATGAAAACGCGACCAGCCGGTACTCCCATATCCAGGCGGCCGAAATGGCGCAGCACGGGGCCCCCGAGACGGAGCAGGTCTGGTCGATTGAATGCCTCCCGGCCCGTGGCCCAGACGAGGGCGGCCATTTCGTGCGCTTTCAAAGGCCTCCCGCACTTGTACGCGCCAAAAGAGGGGACGCCGAGGCAGAGGAACGCGATGCACAGGCGCTCACTACGCAGGACCGCACCGCACATGTGCGGTGGCGCAACAAACGTTATGGACGTAATGACATCATGACGTGCAGCAACTGTGGATCTGCACATTTAAAGGGGCAATGTCCTGCTAGAACCTGACAGTGCCTACGCTGTGGCAGGTTGGGCCACCATGCTGCCTGTTGTCAAGCACCTCAACCTGCCAACTCGCAACTATTCCGCCAGTCTCACAGGACCGTGCACGCCATTCAGCCTACATTCACTGGCTCACCTCCAGACACCTTGCAGATCGGCGACACCGACGACAGCGAGCCCTTCAGCGTTGTGGTCATCCATAAGAACAGGCTGTCCCCAAGCAGGCACCATCAGCAGCTGCCAGTCCACACCATTGATCCGGACAATGAGTGGTGTGCCACCCTGACGGTCAACCCGAATTCGTCGCCCACCTGAGAGACTGAACTTATGAGCCTGTTTTAGTTTCTTTTGTTCCATTGGACTTACTGAACTGGTTTACACTACTGTTGACATGTTTCTATTATCGTTCTGTGTTTGAGAGTTTGCATTTGTTCCGTTCTTGGTACACTTTTGTTCTTATGTTGCACCTGACATCTTCCTATGTATATAGTTAGCCTCCTGTACATTTTGTAGTTAATCTCACACACACATATTTAGTTGCACCCAGTACACAATCTTATTTATTATCATGCAGGCACATTTTCTTGTGAAAGGGGGGGATGTCATGATATCCAGATCAACATATCATGGTGCAATCACACACACACTGATGGACAGGCATTTGGACCAACCAGCACACACACAACATCGCAGCCAATCACTAGTAAAAGCACACGCACTATAAAAGGGGGAACACGAGAGTTCCCGCTCATTCTGGTAGGAGACAGCTCGGGACACAGAGCTTGCAGCGTGACACTCAGACATGGACAATGTGCTGAGTGCCTCACCAACATTAGTGATAGGGCTGGGTCCATAGGTTAGCTGGTAGCTAACGTACCCAAGTCTATAGTTAGTTGCATCTGTTAGTTAACATAATAAAATCAAGTTGTACCATCTACAGCCATGTTGGCTCATTTGTGCATCAGGACAACCAACACACCTGTGACCCTTTGTTACAGCACAGGAGCTTTTAATTGGAAACCATGGGCGAAATTCTCCAGAAACGGCGCGATGTCCGCCGACTGGCGCCCAAAACGGCGCCAATCAGACGGGCATCGCGCCGCCCCAAAGGTGCGGAATGCTCCGCATCTTTGGGGGACGAGCCCCAACATTGAGGGGCTAGGCCGGTGCCGGAGGAATTTCCGCCCTGCCAGCTGGCGGAAAAGGCCTTTGGTGCCCCGCCAGTTTGTGCGGAAATGACATCTCCGGGCGGCACATGCGCGGGAGCGTTAACGGTCGCTCACGGCATTCCCGCGCATGCGCAGTGGAGGGAGTCTCTTCCGCCTCCGCCATGGTGGAGACCGTGGCGGAGGCGAAAGGGAAAGAGTGTCCCCCCAGCACAGGCCCGCCCGCGGATCGGTGGGCCCCGATCGTGGGCCAGGCCACCGTGAGGGCACCCCCCGGGGCCAGATCGCCCCGCGCCCCCCCCAGGACCCTGGAGCCTGCCCACGCCGCCTTGTCCCGCCGGTATGGTAGTTGATTTAATTTACGCCGGCGGGACAAGCATTTTATCGGCGGGACTTCGGCCCATCCGGGCCGGATAATCGAGCGGGGGGGCCCACCAACCGGCGCGGCGCGATTCCCGCCGAACCTCCGGTGCCGGAGACTTCGGCAACCGGCAGGGGCGGGATTCACGCCAGCCCCCGGCGATTCTCCGACCCGGCGGGGGGGTCGGAGAATGTCGCCCCCAGTTTTACATTGGAAACTGCAAATTTTGGTATAATTAATACCAAGATTAGAAGAAAAGGAATTATTTTATGTCCAGCACTGGTACTTATAAAATTTTTTAACTGCTAAGTGAAAAATTCAACTAAAGTACTGGAGACATCTGACTTTTATTTTCTGGTATTTAACAGTGATATTTAAAGCAGATAAATTAATTTAGAAGAAGTAGGCGAGGTGTAAAGAAATGTAGACCTCTGGGGCGAGATTCTCCGACACCCGCCGGGTCGGAGAATCGCCAGGGGCTGGCATGAATCCCGCCCCCGCCGGTTGCCGAATTCTCCGGCACTGGAGATTCGGCGGGGGCGGGAATCGCGCCGTGCCGGTTGGCGCCCCCCCCGCGATTCTCCGGCCCGGATGGGCCGACGTCCCGCTGCTAGGATGCCTGTCCCGCCGGCGTGGATTAAACCACCTACCTTACCGGCAGGACAAGGTGGCGCGGGCGGGCTCCGGGGTCCTGAGGGGGGCGCGGGGCGATCTGGCCCCGGGGGGTGCCCCCATGGTGGCCTGGCCCGCGATCGGGGCCCACCGATCCGCGGGCGGGCCTGTGCCGTGGGGGCACTCTTTTCCTTCCGCCTTCGCCACGGTCTCCACCATGGCGGAGGCGGAAGAGACTCCCTCCACAGCGCATGCGCGGGGATGCCGTGAGCGGCCGCTAACGCTCCTGCGCATGCGCCGCCCGGCAATGTTATTTCCGCGCCAGCTGGCGGGGCACTTCCGCCAGCTGGCGGGGCGGAAATCAGTCCGGCGCGGGCCTAGCCCCTCAAGGTTAGGGCTGGGCCCCCCAAGGTGCGGAGGATTCCGCACCTTTGGGGCGGCGCGATGACCAACTGATTTGCGCCGTTTTTGGCGCCGGTCGGTGGACATCGCACCGATACCGGAGAACTTTCTCAGCATTGCCACCGTGTTTTCACTCTCGCTAAACATTTAAATATGGCGGCTAGCTCTCCAGTTTTTTTTTGAGGCAGTGGATGTTTGTACTTCCTCAAAATAATGGTAATGCAATTTACCATAGAATCATTGAATGGCTACAGTGCAGAAGGAGGCCACTTGGCCCATCAAGTCGGCATCGGCCCTCTGAAAGAGCATCCTAGGTAGGCCCACTTCCCCACCCTATCCCCGAAACCCAACCTAACCATGAGACACGAAGGGGCAATTTAGCATGGCCGCCATATTTTTGAGATTGGAGGATCAAGCCCAGTTAACCTCTACCTGCGTAAAGATATGTTTTCAGTGTAAGTGCTCATAACAAACAAATAAAGTTATCTAAAAAAAGCACAAGAGAAGTAACTCCCTTTGGCACAAACAGATGAATTCAATTGTTGATACAGTACAAATGCCATTTTTACAAATTGCATTGGGCATTGTTGATAAAAAGTAGTGATTTTCGTTTCCGGATAGAAGTATGGAACAGTTTGAAATTATTCCATTTTGACTTGCTGAGCACTGTATGCATTTGTAATAATGGAGTTATTTTTAACGTGACGAAAGTCTCTTGCATCACTGAAATGCTTGACTTGTGTGGAATTTTGATATTAATTCTGTAACAGGATGTGTTTGCGTGATCACTTTGTCTTTCCTTTGTTGGGCAAAATTTTCCGGCCTATCCCATCGGCAGGATCTTCCAGTCCCGCCGAAGGCAACGCGCGCCGGCGGCGGGTTCCCTGGCGGCAGGACGGGCGAGCCAAGCAAAACATTGCAGACACCAGCGGGACCGTCTCTGCTGCCGGAAAGCACGCTGCGGAGCGGCGGCCCGGAAAGCACGCTGCGGAGCGGCGGCCCGGAAAGCACGCTGCGGAGCGGGGGCCCGGAAAGCACGCTGCGGAGCGGCGGCCCGGAAAGTCCCGCCCACAGTTTGCATAAAGCCCATGAACTCATTTGAATCACTTGTTGAATCATTTGTTGAATATGTTAATTTCATAAATACAAAACCAGCTCACCACTGACCTCAAAACATACAAACATAGAAAATAGGAGCAGAAGCAGGCCTTTCGGCCCCTCAAGCCTGCTGCACCATTCAATAAGATCGGGGCTTATCTGTCTGTGTTTCGAGTTCTACATTCCCATCTACCCCCAATAATCTTTGATTCCCTTGCCTAACAAGAATCTATCCACCTCTACCTTAAAAAATATTCAGTGCCCTTGCTCCACCACCTTCTGAGACAGAGTTCCAAATTCCCACGACCCTCTGAGAGAAAAATAAATCTTGGGCTGAATTCTCCATCGGTGGGACCCTCCGCTTCGCCGGCAGCGCACTCACGCCCGCGGATTTCCCAACGGTGTGGGGGAGCTCACAATGGGAAACCCCATTGGCCGGCTGCTGGGACAGAGGATCCCGCTGCCGGGGGGGGGGCACGCCGCGCCAGAAAATGGTTCTGGCGGGATGGAGAATCTCGCTCCTCTTCCTCAACTCTACCCTCAGAGGGCGATCCCTAGCTTTAAAACAGCGCCCCCTAAAATGGTTTGAAAGAAGAGTCATCATTAAACAGTTTTTCAAAATTAACAGCTCGGGTCATTAATTAATAAGCACTGTCAAGTTTAATATTGTTGTGGATTTTAATGGAAAGCTGTGGTTGGTATGCAGATTATATGGTGGCACATGGCGGTGAGATGCAGGTCAGTACAGTTCTCATTTGCAGATTTCTTACCTTGCCTGGGAAGACTGGAGGAATCAATGGGTGGAATGCTCTCGTCCTGGGGAAACATGGTCTATTTCCTACTGCGGAGGCCGAGGAGAAAACAAACCACATCTTCCAGCCCCCGAGCTGATTAATTGTGCACCCAAGGGTTTTGTGCCGTATTCCGTGGTGGGGCAGGTCTGGATGGTGCATTATTCGCTGTCCCATCCGGGCGGCATGTAGTAAAGGCGGCCGATATCACTGACCTACTATTGAAGAAAGTAGGTGGACCCCCTGAAAATGAAGATGTATTTCCAGGAACATTCTGAGACTGGATGATGTCTCCCCCTCCCCCCGTCCTTCCGAGACACCAAACCTGGAGGATCCACCTGAGAATGACTCCCTGCCCCCACTGCTATTCTGGAGTCCAGGGCTGTGGGCTGCCTCCACCCTGCACTCCAGAAGCAGCCCAGGTATTGTTCAGGTGAGCCTGAACACCACCTGCGCACCACGCGCTGCATATGTGTTCCCACAGGCGTGTTTTCCTTTGACACTGTTGAGAATCGTGCTTGGGTGGCCAGACCATTATCTGAATCCTATTAGCGAAATACAAATGAGTTTCATGCTGGCCTCCAATGGGTTTCCTGATCGCCGTGGCGGGCACCAGCTGAAGATCCTGTGGATCCCACAGTGATCGGGAAATTTGCGCCGGGGTAAAACCGATTTTGGGTCTCCTATCGAATTCCTCCCCCCTTCCCCCACTCACCATTGAACCTGCCTGCGAGGGCATGGGGGAACTCCACCCACTGATTTCATACAATGAGGGGAAAGATGAAATAGTGAGTGCCTTGAGCTTGTACTAAGTTCCCAGTGTTTGGCTACAAAACGTTACTGACAAGAATGTGGGGACGGATTATTTTCCGTCGTGCCGAATCAAGCCAAAACCTTTTTTAAAAAGTAAAAATAAAAAGAAACGATTAACATGCAAGTTAAAAATAGAACACGCTGAAATTACAGAGTAAGATAATGACCTTCTGAAAAGAGAGGTGAATGTTTCAGGGACAAATGTCCCAGCACAAGCATTAACGTTACACATCCAGCCATCTTTCCATGGGCTGATGAATCTGCTACCTTTAGCAGACTTGCATGTTAACATTGCAGGTTTTTATTTTAGCACGATATAAATTGAGTAAAGAATACATTTTAAAGCAATTGCCGTTTTCCTTATAGTACATTTGTTTTTACAGGGAACAGCACATCACAATGCAAACGTTACATATGCAAAGATCCGTCACATTCCAGTGCCAAGAATAGATGAGAAGGGATTCACCATGCCAACACGAAGGTCAACAAAAAAGGTATTGAGTTTTGCAGAAAAGAATGACAACAATTGAGTGTATTTGCTTAATTTACAGATGGCAAAGGATGAAGTGTATGTGTGACCAGTAAAGTGCCAGCTTGTCATTTTGTTTTATGTCTCAATACAACTGGTCAGAATGAACCTGGGGATCTCATTAAATAATGGGTGAGATTCAACGGCCTCGTCCCGACACCAAGTCGGGTGCATTGAGGCCGGTGAATCTCGCGAGAGGCCTCGCAACGCTCGGAAAGTCTTGCGGGAATCATTGGAATCGCTCTCACTCGGCGGGATCCATGCATGCATATTTAAATTATCCATTAGGCTCATTAAATATGCGCTTGCCCAATTCACCCGGGGTCCGGAGTTCACTCCCCAGCGAGGCCTCAACCGGGCACCATTTGGTACTTGATGGCAGCTATGGGGGTGTCGCTTGAGAGCTGGGGCACCTGGGTGGTCGGACACTGGGCAGGGTGACACCTTGGCACTTCGTCTGACACCTGGACACCTTGGCACTGCCAGCATGGCACCTTGGCACTGCCATGTCTGACACCCTGACAGTGCCCAGATTGCCCATGTCAGGGGTCTGGCCTGGGGGCGCCTTGCCCATAAGAGGTAGGGTGAGGGGAGGTCTCAAGGCCCTCAGAAGAGGTAAGTTGGGTGAAGTGGGGGGGGGGGGGGGGGGGGGGGGGGCGGGGGTCCTGAGGCTGTGGTGAGGCTGCACAGAGGGGGGGTTGAAAAATGGGGGCTGCCTTTAAAAATGGTGCCCTGATCTGCCAATAGTCTTCCTGGAGATGATTTAAAGAGTGGCCTTGACGAGGAGTTCCTTGCCGAGGGCAAAAAAAATGGCGAGGTCGGCACCGAGAAACTTACCGCTAAACGCACCTTTAACTCAAGTCCGCTGAATCACGCCCATCATTTCTCTTTCCTGAAATTAAATAAAAGTGAAGGGGGGACAGCACGGTGGTGCAGTGGGTTAGCCCTGCAGCCTCACGGCGCCGAGGTCCCAGGTTCGAACCCGGCTCTGGGTCACTGTCCGTGTGAAGTTTGCACATTCTCCCTGTGTCTGCGTGGGTTTCGCCCCCACAACCCAAAGATGTGCAGGTTAGGTGTATTGGCCACGCTAAATTGCCCCTTAATTGGAAAAAAATGAATTGGGTACTCTAAATTTATTTTAAAAAGAATGAAGGGGGCAGTGATTGCTGAGCAATGAAGATCCTTTTGAAGATCAGTCATGCATGGCAAAACAAAATGGAGTTGATTTTACCCAGAAAGTGATGTTAATGCAAATCCAGAGCTACCCTTCAAAGGCTTAACGCTGCATTTATAAAAAGGCTGGTAGATGAAGTTACTGGGAAAATCCCCTCGTCGCCACACTCTTGCGCCTGTTCGGGTACACTGAGGGAGAATTCAGAATGTCCAGTTCACCTAACAAGCACATCTTTCGGGACTTGTGGGAGTAAACCGGAGCACCGGGAGGAAACCCACGCAGGCACGGGGAGGACGTACAGACTCTGCACAGACACAGTGACCCAAGTCAGGAATCGAACCTGGGTCCCTGGCGCTGTGAAGCAGCAGTGCTAACCACTGTACTACCGTGCCGCCTTCAGTTATTTGCCAAAGGCATTTTTTTTTCTTTGCTCCCTCAATTTAAAAAAAAAAGAACAACCCCCCCCCCCCCCGTATACATAAATAATAAATCAACAACCATCATCAACACAAAAGCAAATATACACGCCAACTCAAGAAAAACGAACCAACCACCCCCGAGGGCCCCCCCTCCCCCTCTCCTTCCCCCTCTCTCCCTCCCCCCTCCCTCTTCCCCCCTCCCCCTCTCTCCCCCTCCCCCCTCTCACTCTCCCCCTCTCTCCCCCTCCCCTTCTCTCCCCCTCCCCTTCTCTCCCCCTCCCCTTCTCTCTCCCCTCCCCCTCTCCCCCCTCCCCCTCCTCCCTCCCCCTCCTCCCCCTCCCTGTCTACCCCTCCCCCTCCCCCTCTCCCCTCTCTCCCCCTCTCTCTCTCCCCCCTCCCCTCCACCTCCCCCTCCCCCTCTCTCCCCCTCCCCCTTCCCCCTCTCTCCCCCCTCTTCCCCCCCTCCTCTCCCCCCCCTCTCCCCCCCTCCTCTCTCTCCCCCTCCCTCCCCCTCCTCACTCTCTCTCTCCCCCCTCCCCCCTCTCTCCCCCCCTCTCTCCCCCCCTCTCTCTCCGCCCTCTCTCTCCCCCCTCCCCTCTCTCCCCGCTCTCCCCCCCTCCCCTCTCTCCCCCCCTCCCCTCTCTCCCCCCTCCCCTCTCTCCCCCCTCCCCTCTCTCCCCCCTCCCCTCTCTCCCCCCCTCCCCTCTCTCCCCCCTCTCTCCCCCCCTCCCCTCTCTCCTCCCCCTCCCCTCTCTCCCCCCTTCCCCTCTCTCCCCCCCTCCCCCTCTCTCCCCCCCTCCCCTCTCTCCCCACCCCCCCCCTCTCTCCCCCCTCCCCTCTCTCCCCCCTCCCCTCTCTCCCCCCCTCTCTCCCCCCTCTCCCCCCTCTCTCCCCCCTCCCCTCTCTCCCCCCCTCCCCTCTCTCCCCCCTCCCTCTCTCCCCCCCTCCCCCTCTCCCCCCCTCCCCTCTCTCCCCCCCTCCCCTCTCTCCCCCCCTCCCCTCTCTCCCCCCCCTCTCCCTCTCCCCCCCCGCTCTCCCCCTCTCTCCCCCTCTCCCCCCCCGCTCTCCCCCCCTCCCCTCTCTCCCCCCTCTCTCCCCCCTCCCCGCTCTCCCCCCTCCCCGCTCTCCCGGCCCTCTCTCCCCCCCCTCCCCGCTCTCCCCCCCTCCCCGCTCTCCCCCCCCTCCCCGCTCTCCCCCCCCTCCCGCTCTCCCCCCCCCCCTCCCCGCTCTCCCCCCCCCCCTCCCCGCTCTCCCCCCCCCTCCCCGCTCTCCCCCCCCTCCCCGCTCTCCCCCCCCCCCTCCCCGCTCTCCCCCCCCCCCCCTCTCTCCCTCTCTCCCCCTCGGGTTGCTGCTGCTGCTGACCATCTTCTAACGCTCTGCCAGGAAGTCTATGAACGGTTGCCACCGCCTGAAGAACCCTTGCACCGATCCCCTGAAGAACCCTTGCGCCGATCCCCTTAAGGCAAATTTCACCCTCTCCAATTTAATAAACTCCGCCATATCGTTGATCCAGGATTCCACGCTTGGGGGGCCTCGCATCCTTCCACTGAAGAATCCTTCACGGGCTACCAGGGACGCAAAGGCCAGAATACGGCCCCTTTCGCCTCCTGCACTCCCGGCCACCCCAAATATTGCCAGCCCCCAGCCCGGCTTGACCCTGGAACCTACCATCCTCAACACTGTCCTCGCTACGCTCTTCAAAAGTCCTCCAGCGCTGGGCACGCCCAGAACATGTGGGTGTGGTTTGCTGGGCTCCCTGAGCACCTAACACACCTGTCCTCGCACCCAAAAAAAACGGCTTATCCTTGCCCCGGTCATGTGAGCCCTATGCAGCACCTTAAATTGTATGAGGCTGAGCCTCGCGCAAGAGGAGGAAGAGTTCACTCTCCCCAGGGCATCCGCCCACGTCCCCTCGTCAATCTCCTCACCCAATTCCTCCTCCCACTTACCCTTTAGCTCCTCCACCGAGGCCTCCTCCTCCTCCTGCATCACCTGATATGTTGCCGAGATCCTCCCCTCTCCAATCCACACCCCCGACAGCACCCTGTCCTGGACCCTGCGTGGCGGCAACAGTGAGAACTCCACCACCTGCCGCCGAACGAACGCCCTTACCTGCATATATCTGAAGGTGTTCCCCTGGGGGAGCCCAAACTTCTCCTCCAGCTCACCCAGGCTCACGAACTTCCCATCCACAAACAGGTCCCCCATCCTTCTAAAACCTGCCCTGTGCCAGCTCAAGAACCCTACGTCCATCCTCCCCGGCCAAACTGGTGGTTACCCCGTATCGGGGACCACACCGAGGCCCCCCACCTCCCCCCTGTGGCGTCTCCATTGCCCCAAAATTTTGAGGGTAGCCGCCACCACCGAGCTTGTGGTATACCTCGTTGGAGGAAGCGGCAGCAGCGCCGTCACCAGCGCCTCCAGGCTCATGCCCACACAAGACGCCATCTCCAGCCTCTTCCATGCCGCCCCATCACCCACTTACGCACCATCGCCACATTGGTGGCCCAATAATACCCACAGAGGTTAGGCAGCGCCAACCCCCCCCATATCGCTGCACCGCTCCAGGAACACCATTCTCACTCTCGGGGTCTTCTGCGCCCACACAAACCCCATAATGCCCCTATTGACCTGCCTGAAGAAGGCCTTGGGGATCAGGATGGAGAGGCACTGGAACAGGAACAAAAATCTCGGGAGCACCGTCATTTTAACTGACTGCACCCTACCCGCCAGGGAGAGTGGGAGCATGTCCCACCTCTTAAACTCCTCCTCCATTTGCTCCACTCCACTTAAACGTATGCAGGGCCCCCCAACTCCTAGCCACCTGCACCCCCAAATACCTAAAACTCCTCTCCGCCCTTTTTAAGTGGGAGCTCACCAATCCTCCTCTCCTGGTCCCCTGGGTGAACAACGAACAACTCGCTCTTCCCATATTGAGCTTATACCCGAGAACATAGAGCGACACCCGATGTTCCTCCCCACCCTGCACCAGTTGCTCCCTCAATTTATCCATCACTGTCAATTTGAATAAGTGAGGGAACAATGGTGACACATTTAAATCTCACCTTATTAGCCAGGTAGCAAGGTTACTGTTACAATAGCGGAAAAAAACATTATTATGATTAAGAATTTATTTTATAAATTAATAATAGCTTATTATTATTTTGTTTTTTGCCATTTACACTCTATTTTCAAGACACCAAGCAATACAAGCAGATTGTCAGTCGAAACTGACGTGCTGGCATACATTTAGCAATGCTGATCCTTAAGTGTGCAAATAAGCAGCTCATCTTTCATGATACGTGGGTGGTCTGTAATTCCAAACCATGTAGTTAGGTCACCATCCAGTGGTACATTATTGCAATAGCTTCCTATTAAATCCGAAGAGTGAAACATATTCGGCTGGGACCATGACGGGCTTTCGGGTGGCGGCGGTTGTTCGTCATTGGTCACCCGTGGGCTCTCCCAATCCCACCAAACTCTATGACATTCAGCATGGCTTGCCCACTCCGCTGCCAGGGAAGCCACTGTGTGTGTGTGTGTGTGTGGGCAGGGTGGTGGGGGGGGGGGGGGGGGGGGGGGGGGGGGGAGGCTCTTCTGCAGGATTAGAATATCCAGCTGGGGGGAATGGCTGGAAAATCCTTCCCATTGAAAAACAATAGGCGCAGGCGGCGCCGATTTGGCCTCACGAGCCTACTCCACCATTCAATATGATCATTGACCAGAAACTGAACTGGACTAGCTATATAAATACTGTGGCTACAAGAGAAGGTCAGAGACTAGGAATCCTGTGGCGAGTAGCTCACCTCCTGACTCCCAAAAGTCTGTCCACAATCTACAAGGCACAAGTCAGGAGTGTAATGGAATATTCCTGACTTGCCTGGATGAGTGAAGGTCAACAACATCAAGAAACACGACACCATCGAGGACAAAGCAGCCCCGCTTGATTGGCACCCGATCCGCAAACATCCTCCATCACCGCACAGTAGTCGAGTGTGTACCATCTACAAGATGCACTGCAGTGACTCACCAAGGCTCCTTAGGCAGCACCTTCCCAACCCACGACCACTACCACCTGGAAGGACAAGAGCAGCAGATACCTGGGAACTCTACCACCTGGAGGTTCCCCTCCAAGCCATTCACCTTCCTGACTTGGAAATATATTGCCATTCCTTCACTGTCGCTGGGTCAATATTCTGGCACCTCCTCCCTAACAGCACTGTGGGTCTGCCTACACCTGGGGAACTGCAAGCGGTTCAAGACGCTAGCTAACTACTGCCTCCTTAAGGGCAACTAATGATGGGCAATAAATCCTGGCCTAGCCAATGAAGCCCACATCTTGTAAATGAATAACAAAAAAGGCTATTAAGTAAGTTAAATGGTAAGCTGCTTCTCCTCAATGATATTTCTGTATCTAAGGCTATTGAGTGAAATCTGATACTTTAATACATTGTTAAATGTGCTGATGTGTTTAATTTTAGATTGGATTAGGAGCAGCATATTCTGGCATTCATACAAACAGGATACAGATGGAGGAGAGAAATGTTTACTGTGGTCCTTACAATATAAAAGTCATCAAACAACAGTATGTAATAACTATACCAAACACAAACAGTTTATTTTCATTTCTGAATCTTTTAATAATTTTAGTCCCATTAGTTGCAGTAAAAAATAAAGCACAAATACTTTTGTGTCATAAGAGTTAAACAATGGTGTGTAAGTTTACATTTAAAAACTATTGCTCTAAATATTGTTTGTACTGGGAAGGGTTTGGGGGAGGGTGGGGTGGAGAAGCGATTTAAATCCAACATCCAGCTCTGGGCTGAATTTTCCTGGAATGGCAGAAGTCCTGTTGCCAGGCTGAAGGTAGGAGCATTTCCCACATCAGCCTGCAGCAGGCCCTGTGGAGGCCCATTCCCAGCAAGGTCACTTAATTGGATGGGAGCTGTCCCGCCCCCTCCCATGACCTGCTGGCCCAATGAGTGGGCTGACAACTCAGCAGTGCCACCAATTGCACCGGGGCCATTCTGTGGATGTGGAGAGGACTCCTCCATGGTGCCCTCGAAGAGGGTTGGGGGTCACTAAGGCTCGACGGGTAGGCCCTGCTGTAGGAAATGGGGTTTGCATTGCACCAGTGGTGCCAGTGCTGCCGGGGTGGACATTGCTCTTCAGTGTGGGGGGGGGGGGGGGGGGGGGGACTTCTTCTGTGATCTGTGGCGTATCCATAAAGGAGAACCCCCCCCCCCCCCAATCTTGGAAGGCTGCCAGGTTTCACTGAACCGTCTCAACACACCATGATAGGTCCTCACCGTGTGGGCAAAATGTCAGTGGAGGTGGGAAGTGGTCCTGAGCTGGTGGCTTAAGTGGCTCAATTGGCCTCCCAGCTCACAGCCAATCTGCCAACTTTCCTGCCACTGGCAAAATGGCATGTCAGTGGGAAGAAGTTACCACCGCACCCCTCTCCCTCCCCGAGGCCTTCTCTTGCTATTGTGCCAGCCTTCCAGCCTCTCATCCCTTCCACAGGGGATCTAGAAAATTCCAGCTATAATCCTTATTGTTATCAATCCTCTGGGTCAATGTTGTCCTTCGGAAGTCTTATTAATTTTACTTTGAATCATTTTCTTTCTCTTTCCTTTACTTACTTCTGCCTTGTGCTTCACTCACCCTGTGTTAGAGATTCGGGTTTGCCGCACGTACCTACTGGGCCTCGGTGGTCTTGCCACTCCCGTTTAGCAATCCGGTTGGCTGCCTTTTAGTCGAAGGATAACATTTGTTACATTTACATTCTCTGGAAAGTTCACACACAGGACCAAGAATTTAAACAAAAGGTCAACGGGCCAGTTTAACGATCTGGCAGTGAAGTTGGGTTATTTGAGGCGAGTGACTCTCATGGGAAAACAAGACAAGAGAAAATAATGACCAACATAAAAGGGCGGCACAGTGGTTAGCACTGCTGCCTCACGCCGCCCGGGACCCAGGTTCAATTCAAGCATTGTGTAACTGTCTATGTGAAGTTTGCACGTTCTCTCCCGTGTCTGCGTGAGTTTCTCTGGGTGCTCCGGTTTCCTCCCACAGTCCAAAGATGTGCAGGTTAGGGGGATTGGCCATGCTCAAATTGCCCCTTAGTGTCCAGGGATATGCAGGTTAGGTGGGATTACGGGGAAGGGGTGGTGGGAGTGGGCCCAAGCAGAGTGCTCTTTCAGAGGGTCGGTACAGACTCGATGAACCGAATGGCCTCCATCTGCACTGTAGGGATTGTAAGGACATAGTGAGAGCTGATGTCGAACCATTTTTGTCTTCCATTATGCAGTACGGACCCTAGCAGGTAATTGACTATAGTGGTGGACACCTGATAGCTGTGGGGACATCGGATAGAAGGATTAAAATTTTTGGATTCCAATCGTTCCAAAGAAATTTCTCTTACGCTGCATGGACATGCCGGACGCATCAAGTCACTGTTTCTCAATGAGGAAAAAGGGTTTTTACTCAGTGGAAGTTATGACCTCAGCATCAGGTGGGAGTTAAAATATTTTCTTGCATGTTTCTTAGCAGATACTTTGCTTGCGAGAACGAAATATAACTCATTTTACAACAAACAAAATTGGTCAATTTTAGACGGTGGGATCTGAAGACTGGATATGCGTGAACACCTACCGTGGTCACATGGGGATCATTACCTGTCTTGACCAGCACAAGGATATGTTTGCATCAGCGGGACTGGACCTTGCAGGCCAAAGGTTAGATACATTGTGGACGCTAATTTGAATTTGTTATCCGGGAATTGGGTGCAATCTCAGTTTTCCACCCCAATCAACAGCACACTCTATAGACTTCAGTGGAAGCACCGGACAGGTTTAAACCAGCTTTGCACTCATTCCCAACAGTCTCCTGACCTACACGTTAGAGCAAAAAAAAATCAAGCTGTTTATCCCCGAGTTCGAATGAAGAATTCCGCCCAGTGTATTAACTTTGTCCGATGTTCTCCAGGATTATTCTTGGAATGAGAGGATTTTCTGATAGAGGAAAGATTGCGTCCGTTGGGCCTACATTCTCTGGAGTTTAGAAGAATGAGAGGTGACCTCTTTGGAACGTATAGGATTCTGAGAGGGTTTGACAGGTATAATAACTCCAGCGGAGGGCCAGGCAAAGCAACCAAAGGTTTTTTCCAGAACAAAAACAGGAGCCGCAGTTCGGGAGTACAACAAGCTTCTCGGTCCAGGACCATCGGGAACACGGCCCAGATCTGGGTTACAGTATTTAGACTCCAGCTGACAAGTCCCTATTGGGCGAGCCTCCGCCCCAGTCAATATGGGAACTCATGCTCCACAAATTCCACAGGGAGGTCAATCGACGACCCCCCCCCTCCCGCTAGTCTTCATGGGGGCTTTAACATCCCTCCCTCCTTCAGTCCGTTTCGTCCTCATCTCTCCCGCGACAAAGAGGGCCACTTCTGCCTTTGAGCGCTCAGCCTCGAGTCCATGGCAGATGGAGCTGGACATGTGACCATTGCTTCCTCAAGGAGCCCCTGAAGGTCATGGATGCAGGTTTGTCATCGTTACCAGCCACCGGGGGTGATCCAATTTCTTCGACTATTCGGGGAGACGATCCTAGGGTCCTCCGTGGGCAGTAGAGACATCCACGGACTGGGGTTGGAGACGTGGTTTCGACAAGTGCAGGCTCCCTACTCCTAAGGTGGTCTAAGTGCTTTTTGAGGACTTTTCCTTGAACCTTGATTTTGTAGGAGATAGACTCCATCTTCTCCAATACGACTCCAGAGACCCAACTAGAGCTATACCGGAGGTTACACGCCTACACGGCCATTTCTCCCCGTCTTAAACACTCTCTCAGACCTCATGGTGTCATAATTTCTACTTTGATTCTCCTGTTTGGACTCCACCTACCCCAACAAATTGAGAAAGAACAGGCTCAGCCTGGAACAAAGTCGTCATCCCATCACAGTCTTTGGCAGGCGACTCACGTGGTATGTAGTGTAGTTCGATAATCAAACAAATGGTGCCAACCTTGTCTCAATGGATCCGGTTGGCTGCTTCCTCGTCCCGTTTTTGACAGGGTGCCAACCTGGCATTTTTTGCATGTGCGTGATTGAGCCAGGACTGCCCCTGCGTGGGTGTTGGGAGGGTGCAGGGGTGGGGGCCGGGCCGGGGGGCCCTCCTGTAGTGCATTCAGGCTGGGGGAGGGGGGTGCAGGGTCGTTGCTTTGGAACGCCATTTTTAAATGATCTCTCGCTACACTCTGGAGTTCTAGCGCGCAGATCTCCTCATTGCATAACACTGCAAGCCCGGGAAACACACGGCTAAACCTGGCTTGAAATGGGAATTTTTCCACAATTAGTTGAATCAAATCCATTAACTCTGTTTACTCTCACTATGGATGCTGCCAGACCTGTTGGGTTTTTCCTGCATTCTCTGTTTGTTCTCATTATGTCTTGCGTAACTCAGTGACTCAATGATAAACGTTGATCATTACTGAATCACTGAGGTACATGTAGTTTAACCCATTTACAGCTCAAATGGAGAATTATAAATATAATGCCAGCAGTGATTCCATTAAACATTTTTGCTTTATCCCTCATTGATTACATTTCCTTTGGCGGCACTGGACGATCACGGCAGCGGTCGGGCGGGGCTGGAAATTATTTTCCAGCACTTTCTGATTTTATTTCAGAACATCCGCAGTATTTTGTTTGTGTTGTTCTGGGTTCTGATAGTGCTGGCCGAGAGACAGCAAATCTCACACTCTTATAATATTTCCCTTATTATTAATGAATAAATAACCCAGCAAAACTGAAAGTTTACCTTTGAGAAATCAATTCCGTTATCCCTATTGTGCATAATCCCTGATCTAATATCTTAATTTCCACCTTCTCATTCCTCCACATTCCTGAATCTATTTGATCCATTACATAACTTGTGATTCATGCATGATTCACAACTTTCACACTGAATCCATTTATGCAATACACGCTCATTTTAACGTGAGTCGCTTTTGTCTTTATTAGCTGTATAATCAATAATACACAAACTAAACACTTGCCCTTGCTAGGCGCTGTCTATAGACGTCCCAATCCGTGTGAAACCCTGTTAGGAGCAGTGCATTTTCTGATGAATGCTTGTTTGTTATGCTCATTGATAATTAATTCACATTGTGGTGTGTTCTTTTTGCTTTGCCATTAGTGTGGGACATTCAGAAAGGAAAATGTCTTTGCAGCTTCAGGCATGAAAAGCCGGTTGAGTCTGTGGTTCTCACTGAGATGTATGTGGTGAGCGGATGTGCCAAAGGACTGGTTCATGTCTGGAGCATCAAACCACCTTCACTAGTCAAGGTATTCAGTGCAGAATGGTGTGCCGTTACTAAGTATACTGGTGACCGTGATTCCCTAGATCCCCTTCTTCTTCAATGTCCTGTCCTTTCTAGCGAAAAGAAGAATTAATGTCTGGACTGTGCTGGAACTGGGAAAGGATCAGGTGGTCCAGTGGTTAGCGCCGCACCCTCACAGCTCCAGGGACCCCAGGTTCAATTCCAGCCTCTGGTGACTGTGTGGAGTTTGTACGTTCTACCCCGCATGCTCCGGTTTCCTCCCGTGCTCCGGTTTCCTCCCGCAGTCCAAAGATGTGCAGGTTAAGTGGATTGGCCACGTTAAATTGCCCCTTAGTATCCAAAAGGTTAGGTTGGGTTACGGGGATAGGGTAGAGGTGCGGGCTTAAGTAGGGTGCTCTTTCCAAGAGCCAGTGCAGACTCGATGGGCTGAATGGCCTCCTTCTGGACTGTAAATTCTATGGCGATGTGATCAACTTATCCGCATCCTGATCTACCTTAGCCAAATGAAAATAGGGATTATCAAACGTCGCACATCCCGATCTAACTGACCATCCCTAAGTACGATATTTTCCAAAACTCTATCCGGAATACGTACTCGGTGAGATCTTTGCTTTGCTTAACTTTCCTGCGAATGAATGACCTCATATCAATGTTGTAGTGCCACTCAAATGTACATAACCACATAAGGGCCGGGATTCTCCACCCCCCCCACCCCCCCCCCCCCCCCGCCGGGCCCGGTCGTAGAATCGGCTGAGGGGCGGCGTGAATCCCGCCCCGCCGGATTCTCGCGCGTGGGTTATTCGGCGGGGGCGGGAATCGCGTTGCACCGGTCGGAGGCCGTTGGCAGCGGCCACCCCCGGTGATTCTCCGGCCCACGATGGCCGAGTTGCTGCCCGTTTTCGGCCGGTCCCGTCGGCATGAAATACACCAGGTCCTTACCAGAGGGACCTGGCTCTGCGGGCGGCCTGCGAAGTCCTCGGGGGGGAGGACCGGGGGGTGCCCCGACGGTGGCCTGGCCCTCGATCATGGCCCCACCGATCCGCGGGCGGGCCTGTGCCGTGGGGGCACTCTTGCCCTCCGCGCCGGCGGCAGTAACGGTCCGGCCATGGCTGGTGCAGAGAAGAACCCCCCTGCGCATGCGCTGGGATCACGGCAGTACACGCTGGCGCTCCCGCGCATGCGCCAACTCGCGCCGGCCAGCGGAGGCCCTTAGGCGCTGGTTGGCGCGTCTAGCCCCTGAAGGTGCAGAGCATTCCGCACCTTCCAGGCACCCGACGCCGGAGTGGTTCACGCCACTCCCTCGGCGCCAGTATGGCCCGTCCTGCCAATGAGGGGAGAATCCCGGCCAAGGTCTTCAATGTGTCCATCTGTAAATAACAGGTAACATATACAGTGGCTACGGCAGGCAAGAGACACTTGAATATATGCTTAACGGTTAAGCAGCTAATGACAGACCCTTCCAACAGTACCCGGGAACATATATGGGGTAGGTTACTGGCATCAATCAGGCTCATAGCTCAGAGTCAACATATAGGGCGAAATTCTCCGTTATCGGAGGAAAGTCCGCCGATCGGCGCAAAAAACGGCGCAAATCCGACTTGCGTCACGTCGGAAAAATGGGTCGATAGTCTCCGGCCCGAAATGGGCCTAGCAGCGACGTAACGGGATCCGCGCTTGCGCAGTGGTTCACGCCGTGCAGCGTCATACGCGCTGCACGGCGTGACGGCTCATAAGGCCGCGCTGCTCCCCCCCCACCCGACCGGAACACCCGACCGCAACACCCGACTGGATGGCTGGCCGTTGCTCAGCCCCGAGGTTTCGAGTCACGCGATGTGGAGGCGCTCCTGGACGCGGTGGAGCAGAGGAGGGACGCCCTGTATCCCGGGCACGGCCGCAGAGTTGCCCCATGCCACAGCCGGCGTCTGTGGAGGGAAGTGGCAGAGGCCGTCACCGCTGTGGCCCTGACACCATGGACAGGCACCCAGTGCCACAAGAAGGTGAACGACCTCGTCAGAGCAGGCAGGGTGAGCCTCCCCCATATCCCCCCCCTCCCCCATATCCCCCCTCCCCATATCCCCCCTCTCCCCATATCCCCCCCATATCCCCCCTCCCCATATCCCCCCTCCCCCATATCCCCCCCTCACCCATAACCCCCCCTCCCCCATATCCCCCCCTCCCCCATATCCCCCTCCCCATATCCCCCCTCCCCCCCCTCCCCATATACCCCCCTCCCCCATATCCCCCCCCTACCCATATCCCCCATATCCCCCCTCCCCCCATATTCCCCCCTCCCCATATCCCCTATATCCCCCCTCCCCCATATCCCCCCTCCCCATATCCCCCTCCCCCATATCCCCCTCCCCCATATCCCCCCTCCCCCATATCCCCCATATCCCCCCTCCCCCATATCCCCCCTCCCCCATATCCCCCCTTCCCCATAGCCCCCCCTCCCCCATATCCTCCAGTGAATCCAGCCCTAACCTTAACCTCTGCAATGCACGCGCAACCGATGGCGTGCATTCATATACCTGCCTAACACTGTTGCCTTTTACCCCTGCCCCCCCCCCCCCCACAGGAGAAGCGCGCACAACAACAATAGGGAGCATGTGAGGACTGGAGGAGGGGCCCGTTGATGAGAGGCCACTGACCGTACACGAGGAAAGGGCCCTGGAACTGGCTGGCGGACCTGAGGACCAGGAGGTTGCTGATGCAGAGGTCGGGGGCGTACTAGCGAGTGAGCCACCGACAGCCCGTCCCCATATCCCCCCTCCCCTATATCCCCCTCCCCCGTATCACCTGATCACTGCCTGATGTCTAACCATGCATGCTTCTTTGTGTATCGCAGGACCAAACGTCCAGGCACCAATCCCCGCAGATGCAGACCGCCCGCAGGATGCCCCTCGGAGACCACAGGAGACGGAGAGACCCGCACCCTCCAGCATGCGACGCCCGCAGGATGCCCCCTTGGAGACTACAGGAGACGGAGAGACCCGCACCCTCCAGCATGCGACGCCCGCAGGATGCCCCTCGAAGGACCACAGGAGACGGAGAGACCCGGACCCTCCAGCATGCGACGCCCGCAGGATGCCCCTCGGAGACCACGGGAGACGGAGAGACCCGCACCCTCCAGCATGCGACGCCCGCAGGATGCCCCTCGGAGACCACGGAGACGGAGAGACCCGCACCCTCCAGCATGTGACGCCCGCAAGGATGCCCCTCGCACACCACGGGGAGACGGAGAGACCTGGAGCAACAGGGAGACGACACCCCCCGTCACGTGCGGGAGCGACCACCCAGCGATGAGGGGGGGCAGCCACAGGCCCCCGTCACATCCGAGCCAGGACACCACTACCCAGGACACCACTACCCAGGACACCCCTACCCGGGACAGCACTACCCAGGACACCCCTACCCGGGACAGCACTACACAGGAAGACGAAATACCGGACAGTGAGTCAGAGTGGATGGGTGGAGACGAACCCCCCACCCCAAAGTGCCATGGACTCAGAGTGGGACGAAGAGCACGACACAACGCCACTGCTGTCACCAACACCCTCCACCATCGCAGAAACACTCACCACGGTTGGGCACTTTAGTGATGAGGCGTCTGGTACACTCACTAGTGCGCACAACACAGCCGTCCCGGTACAGCAGGTGGAGGTAGGAGCAGCAGAGGGACCGGGCGGTCGGAGGGCAGCCCAGCCCAAGCG
The DNA here is from genome assembly GCF_047496885.1 of Scyliorhinus torazame. NCBI lineage: Eukaryota > Metazoa > Chordata > Chondrichthyes > Carcharhiniformes > Scyliorhinidae > Scyliorhinus > Scyliorhinus torazame. Next base: position 116,252,907 of record NC_092724.1, on the reverse strand, counting down.
AACATCTGCCGCCCAGATGGATCCCGGGATCCTGCAGTTACCACACCCACACATAGATCCGATGCAACCACCGACCCGGAGACGAGCGAAGAGGGTGACGGGCGGCTTGCGGCGGCTGCGGTCGCAGGTGGAGGAGTCCACCCGCGTCCAGGAGCTGGGAGTGGTGCCGGTCATGCGTGCCACCCAGGCTGACACCGCACGGGTGGCGTCCGCGGTGGAGGCAATGGGTGCGACGGTGTCAGACATTGGGAACGGTTTGCGAGGCCTGGGGCCTTCCGTGCAGGCGGCGTCTGTGGCCCAGGAAATGGCTGCCATCTCACAGGGAGGCATGAGCCAGTGCCAGCGCCAGATGGCAGAGGCGCTTAACGCCATAGCCCCAGTCTCTGCAGGCCATGGCCCAGTCTCAGCAGGCCATCGCTGAGGGCATCGGCGCCAGTGGCCATGTGCGAGCCGGCGTCGCACTGTCACAGACAGGGTTTGCCAACACCCTGGGCTCCATGGCTGCAAACCTGCAGACCCCTGTCGATACCAGCACGGGCCTCCAGGACTGGCAGGGCCAGATGTCGGGGGGGGGGGCCGTCGGATGGCCAGTCCGTTCGCATCCCCCACCCATGTAGAGGCGTGGGGGGCCATCGGGCACCCCGAGGAGGAGGAGGTGGTGTGGTCCGTCCCGGCTCCTCTGTAGGGGAGGTCCCGGTACTACCGCGACACCTCGGACTCCCCCCCCTTCCGTCCCAGGTGCATCGGGTGGGCAACGGGCAGGACAGGCTGGCAGCTCGCCATCCCAGTCGCCTGGGCCGCAGCCTGGCCCATCTAGGCCAGGACGCCCCCAGGAAACGGCCGCCAAAGGGATCCAGTGTCAGAGGGCAGGAATCACAGGAGTCCACCTCCAGTTCTGCTGTACCGTCTGGGGAACCACGGAGACATAGTCAAAGGGCCCGTAAGGCCAAACAATTAGACACTGAGTAAGTTGGCACGGGTGCAGGGGCACAGATGAGATTTTAGGGGCTAGGGCACGTGCATGAACTCCTTTGGTTATTAAAGTCAATGTTACACCTACAGAAGCTGCCTTTGTGCTCTGTCCAAAGTGTGCGGGGGTGTCATGTACGTTGAGCGCAAGTGTGTGTGTGAGGGGTGGTCTTACCTCAGCCCCAGGTGAGTCTGCCCCCTTCCCCTGGGCCGCCATCAACATCCCCCGGGCAGAGGACGGGACCGTGCGCTGCAGTGTCACCAGCCGCATGCAGGGATGGTCCGGGTGGATGGTGGTACTGTGGCCATGGGTCAGACATAGTCCAACGATGTAGAGCCAGGAGCTCATCGCAGGGCGGGTTGTCATCATCCTCCATGGCCTGCGATAGACACGCGTCCACCCGCAACTGTGTGAGCCCGGCCCGTTGTGCCGCAGGTGGATCGGCAATGGGGGTGGGGGGGGATGGTGTGCATGCGGGTGGGGTGGGTGGGGTTGGGGAGGGGGGTGAGGGGTGCTGGGTGGGTGGATGGGTGGGGGGTGTGGGTGGTCGGCTGTTGCCATGGTGTGCGGTCTGTGGCCATACTACCCGATTCCCACACCATCTAGTCAGTGAAGCGGGCGTCTATCAGTCTGTCCCGTGCCCGCTGGGCCAGCCGGTAACGGTGGACAGCCACCCGCCTGTGTCTACCCTGTCTGCCCTGACCATTGCCCCCATCCCCCTCATCTGGGAGGACTGGGCCTCTTCCTGCTGCTCCTCCACTCCGCCCCTCCTCTGCCTGCGGCACATCGCCCCTCTGCTGGGCTATGTTGTGCAGGACGCAGCACACCACAATGATGCGGCCGACCCTATCTGACCGATACTGGGAGGGCGCCCCCAGAGAGGTCCAGGCACCTGAAACGCATCTTCAGCACGCCAAAGCACCTCTCGATCACTCCCCTTGTCGCTACATGGGCATCATTGTAGCGGTTCTCCGCCTCATTGCGTGGCCTCCGTATAGGCGTCATCAGCCACGATCGCAATGGGTAGCCCCTGTCGCCCAGCAACCAGCCCCTCAGCCGGGGATGGCGTCCCTCGTACATGCCGGGGATGGATGACCGCGACAACACGAATGAGTCGTGTACACTGCCTGGGTGACGGGCGCAGACGTGCAGGATCATCATGCGGTGGTCGCAGACCACCTGTACGTTCATCGAATAGGTCCCCTTCCTATTAGTGAACACGGCCCTGTTATCTGCAGGTGCCCGCACGGCGACGTGCATCCCATTCGATCGCGCCCTGGACCATGGGGAACCCGGCAACGGCAGAGAAGCCCACGGCCCGGGCATCTTGGCTGGCCTGGTCCACGGGGAAGCGGATGTAGTGGTGCGCCATGGCATATAGGGCATCTGTCACTGCCCGGATGCACCGATGCACTGATGTCTGCGATATGCCGGACAGGTCCCCACTCGGTGCCTGGAATGACCCCGTTGCATAAAAGTTCAGGGCCACCGTAACCTTGACGGACACGGGGAGAGGGTGTCCCCCGCCAGTGCCACGCGGTGACAGGTGTGCCAGCAGGTGGCAGATGTGTGCCACGGTTTCCCGGCTCATCCGGAGTCTCCACCTGCATTCCCGGTCCGTGAGGTCCTGGTATGACTGCCGGGGCCGGTACACACGGGGCGCCCTCGGGTGCCTCCGTTGCCGTGGGGCCGCGACGTCCTCCTCCCCCTCCTCGTCCTGTCGGTCAGGTGTCCCTCCAGCCTGGGCGGCTGCCGCCTGCCCCTCTGCGGCAGCCTGCGCCGCCTCTCTGGCACGCTCCTCCTCCTCCTCCTCATCCAGGGCAACATAGACATGAGCGGCTGCCACCACGGCGGCCAACATCGCTGGATGATCTGAAAACATGACGGCCTGGTGGGGGGGAGGGAACGACGACATGTCATCATTGCCCATATCCCCACCTCCCCCCAGCCAGGTGGCATGGACCGCATGGGTCCAACTGTTGGAGGCTGGCACCTGGCCAGGTGGACCAACTCACTTGCCCTCCCATCCCCCTCCTCGGCACGGACCCCCCCCAACCTCCACCTCAGCACGGACCCCCCCCCCCCCCCCCCAACCTCCACCCCGGCACGGCACGGACCCCCCCCCCCCCAACCTCCACCCCAGCACGGACCCCCCCAACCTCTACCCCAGCACGGACCCCCCCCCCAACCTCCACCCCAGCACGGACCCCCCCCCCCAACCTCCACCCAGCACGGACCCCCCCCAACCTCCACCCCCGGCACGGCACGGAACGCCCCCCCCAACCTCCACCCCGGCACGGACCCCCCCCCAACCTCTACCCCAGCACGGACACCCCCCCCCCAACCTCCACCCCCAGCACGGACCCCCCCCCCACCTCCACCCCGGCACGGACCCCCCCCAACCCTCCACCCCGGCACGGAACCCCCCCCCCCAACCTCCACCCCAGCACGGGACCCCCCCCCCAACCTCCACCCCAGCACGGACCCCGCCCCCAACCTCCACCCCGGCACGGACCCCCCCCCAACCTCCACCCCCAGCACAGACCCCCCCCCCCAACCTCCACCCCGGCACGGACCCCCCCCCCAACCTCCACCCCGGCACGGACCCCCCCCAACCTCCACCCCAGCACGGACCCCCCCCAACCCTCCACCCCGGCACGGACCCCCCCCCCGCAACCTCCACCCCGGCACGGCACGGACCCCCACAACCTCCACCCAGCACGGACCCCCCCCAACTCCACCCCAGCACGGACCCCCCTCCCAACCTCCACCCCAGCACGGACCCCCCCCCCCCACCCCCCCCAACCTCCACCCTGGCACGGACCCCCTCCGGCACTCCCCTGGAGCCCAGCCTACTCTAACCTCCCCCCCCGCCGCACACACACACACACACAACCCCGAGACACACCTCTCCTCACGCATTCAGACTGCGGCCACGCCATTTCCCTGCCCAGAGCCAACCCCCCAGGCCGTCACTCACCTCCACGCTGGTCGGCGTGAGCCTGGAGTACCGGGTCACGCCGATGAAAAGGAGGTTTGATTCACGTCGACGTGAACGGTCATCACGTCGACGGGACTTCGGCCCATCTGGAAGGGAGAATATCGGCAGGCCGAAAATCGGCTGCCTTGCGTAGACCCGTGACATTCTCCGCGGCAGCGGCGCCATTAACACCCCGCCGACTTTTCTCCCTTCGGAGACTTCGGCAACCGGCGGGGGCGGGATTCACGGCGGCCAAAGGCCATTCTCCGACCCTCTGGGGGGTCGGAGAATGACGCCCATATTCTCTCAACAACATACTCACCTGATGAAGGAGCTACGCTCCAAAAGCTAGTGATTCCAAATAAACCTGTTGGACTTTAACCCGGTGTTGTAAGACTTCTTACTGTGCTCACCCCACTTACTGTGCTCACCCCAGTCCAACGCCGGCATCTTCACATCATATATTCTGAGCAAGAAAGTGATAGGTCCAGTTGGGGTGCCAATCGATCAATGCTGGTGGGAAAGGTTGTAGCCTGGTGGCACTGACCCACATTATTCTTATGGAATTGGTGGAAAATAGTTTCAATTCTTGCCTTTATGGTCTGCTTCTGCCTCTGCAGCAAGTGTTACTGAACAGAGCACCCACAGCAGACGTTCTGGCAAGTAGGTAGTTATAATGACATTTTAACACCAGTTTTTGCTCGTTAAAGGGAGTTAAAATCTCTCCCCACTGTACTGGAGAATGAATCAGTTATGAGAGAGTAAAAGGTCATCGATCTGAACGTTGGGCTGGATTTTGTCACAGGCGCGAAAGTCCTGCCACTGGCTCAAAAGCGGAAGGTGACCCTTCTTCAACCAGTGGTTGGCCCATGGAGGAGGCAAGAGCCCTTAATTGGCCATGCAAATAGCTCAGCTGAGCTCATGGTGTATGGCACGTCTGCCAGCTTTCCTGCCACAGGCAGAATAGCATGTATCGCTCTCTCCCCCCCCCCCCCCCCCCCATTTTGACAATCTTTCCAGCTTGTCGGCAAGGGGCCGCTTAAATTCTGCCCATGAACTCTCAGTGTCTGTCTCCACTGTTTGTGCCTGACCTGCTGAGTATTTCATCCTTTCTATTTCTATAATAGATGATAGCTTTGCATATTTACTTTAGGCTTAGAATTAGAAAATCCTCCATAGTCGCAACGCAATTCAGAATAAAAGGGTAAAAATGATCATCTTGAAATAGAGACCAGTGTTACGACATGATCGAGCTGGGGTCTAGACATTCTACTCTGTTTACTGTGTGATGTATAATATTGACTGTTGAAATTCATTCTGTGTCACTTTGGCAGGATTGATGTGGTTGTACTATTCAATTGATGAATTCCCTTCTTTGATTATTCAGGTTCTGATTGGTCATATAAGCTCAATCACATGTCTGTCTGTTGATCAATGGCATTTGATCAGTGGAAGCAAAGATAGATGTGTTAAGGCCTGGAGTATGATTGGAAAATTTAGTGAATGTTTAATGACTTTCAACCATCCACAGTAAGTAACTTAATAGTAAATAAGGCATCAATGATGCATAATCATTCCAAACTCGAACATTAAAAATAACCTTTGTCAAAATGGATGAAAAACATTCTTGCCAATTTTTCTCCACGTGTAATAGATTAGGTTTAATTTCTATATTTTTGTCTCTTTAAGCTTCAACACAACATGACAACTTTTTCCATCTTTAATTATAGCAGCAGGAGGTTTTGCTTCTTGGATTAAAGTTTTTAATGGACCCACTGGTTTCAGAGCATGTGTGTTCCGTAGTATGAACAAACCATTTTCGTGTCTGTTGTTTCCTCCCACAAGTCCCGAAAGACGTGCTTGTGAGGTGAATTGGACATACTGAATTCTCCCTTTGTGTACCCGAACAGGCACCATTCGTGTGGCGACTAGGGGATTTTCACAGGAACTTTATTGCAGTGTTAATGTAAACCTACTTGTGACACTAATAAAGATTATACTAATCCCATAACCTAACCTGCACATCCCTAGACACTAAGGGGCAATTTAGCATGGTCAATCCACCTAACTTGCATATCTTTGGTCTGTGGGAGGAAACCGGAGCACCCGGAGGAAACCCACTCAGATACGGGGAGAACGTGCAGACTCCACACAGTCAGTCACCCAAGACTGGAATTGAACCCGAGTCCCTGGTGCTGTGAGGCAGCAGGGCTAACCATTGTGCTGCCCTGCCACCCTAAAACACCGTGCCACCCTTCCAAGACTTTGCATTAATAAAAACTCATTTAACAGAGAAACCTATGGATCCCATTACAGCCTAAATGAGCGCCTTGAGAACAAAGAGAATAACACTTTGGGGTGGGTTGAAACAATAAATTAGAAAGGTACAAATGACATTGAAGATATTTCTCATGTTGTACGAATTGGTTTTGGACGTCTTGTGGCAGTGGGTGGTGTCCCTGCATCTGATCCTGAAGCCCTGGATTTGAGTCCCCCCCCCACCAGAGGGCTTGATGGCCAAGGAAGATGCGTTTGTTACACGGGCAAACAAGTAAGCAAATCTTTCCAATCTGCTTTTGGTGGCTGATCTCCTGGTCAGCTGTGCCTGATGTGGAGTGTCGCCCTTCAAGCTACAGCTGGTTTCAGGCTATCGGCCTGTGCCAGGAAAAATAAGCTACAGAAAACAGATATAACCTAGTGCTTTGCCTGTCTCACTCCTACGTCTAAGTAATTTGCTGTTGTATAACGCAAACAATTTGTTTCCAGAAGTGTCTCTATGTGACTGGTTTTATTTCTCTTCCCTGTCCTGATCTTTCTGTTTCACTCAGCCCTTTTCCCCCCAAGTCTCTCACATTCTTCCTTTCATTGTTGGCTTGTTACCATCTCAATCTTGCCCTTTCCATCACCATCCATACAGTGAGATGACAGTCAACACACAGCTGGGTATTGGGTAGACAAAATTATCTTCCTTCTCTTTCCTATATATGAGCAACATGGGCTGGGATTTTCCTCCCAACCCTCCATGTTTTCTGACGGTGGAGATGGCTCTGTATTGGCCTTCACGACCTGTTGAAGTCTACAACGTTCTGTATGTCTTGCTTACCGAGAGTTGTCTTCGGCCGGACCCGAAGATCGCACTGGTGGGAAGGGCCAAAAAAAACCCTCCCAAGGTCTCCCTCTTATATACCTACTGTGCAGCCTCTCTCTTTACCTTCTCCTGAACGATGTTTCTCTTTACTCCCCTCAATAAGATCTCACTTGCTGTCTTCCTCCTCTTGTCCTTATTCCACATGCTCTCATTCCTTCTCTGTTTCGCTGATTGGGTAACTCTCGATTTCCTGATTAAGAGTTCTGTGTTTATCTAGTCCTCTGTGGCTTCCCATCTTATCATTTAGATGTCCCGCCCCCCCGCCCCCCCCCCGCCCCCCCCGCCCCCCCCCCGCCCCCGAAAGTAAAAGCTTGGAACTTTCAACATTTACCTCACAGATTGGAACTGTAACCCAATTTTGATTTATTTCGTATATTATCGATTTCACTGATAGACCAATCTTAGAAAAACTTAGAAGGGCTTAGAAAGACTGACAAATCAGGTGCAGAAAAATGACAATCGCAAGAATTCTAATTATTTCCATTAAATAGATTTTGCGGTGAATACAGCAAGCCCTTTGAAGACCTGAATGTGTTGTAATATTTTAGTCCTGATATTTACAAGGGCCGCTTGTTTGGAGGGTTGCTTTATGCATGGAAACTCAGTATGAAATGTCCTTATGTCCTGTAATTATTAACTGCAGTCACCTGCAGCAAGAGGACTTGTTATAACCTGCCTACTGACGATTGGCTGATTGGCTGGGGACTAATGACTATCCCACAATCCTATGGGAGTATGAACTTCCCCAATGAGGGGGGCGGAGGAACTCCTACTATAAATATAGCTGGCCAGTCCAGGAACCAGGAGGAAGGAGAAGGTAGCAAGGGCAGTTACTGCTACTGTTATGTATATATTGTTATAGTAAATAAACGTTATTATTTTGTATCCTTAAAACTCGTGCTGGATTCTTCGGGGCCCTTACAAAAGGACTCTATGGCGGAGCAGCTAGGGAGGTCGAAAGAGATTGTACCCCTGCACCTCCAGAAAACAGTGCTGTAGAAGCGGTTTCCCACTTATCTGAAGGATTATCATAGAATTTACAGTGCAGAAGGAGGCCATTCGGCCCATCGAGTCTGCACCGGCTCTTGGAAAGAGCACCCTACCCAAGGTCAACACCTCCACCCTATCCCCATAACCCAGTAACCCCACCCAACACCAAGGGCTCTTCACATCATCTCTTGTTGGGTTTCCTGAGGCATAGAAACATGACCACATTGGTTAAAAGTAGAAGCACTGTTAAAATGAAGGACAGTCTCCTTAAAGTGTTCCAATGACTGTCTCACCTCCAGCGGTGGGGGGGTGCGTGGAGTTGCTCGCCTGGCCCTCACGAACAGGCAGGGTTAAGTTGTGGTTGGATTTCTGTTTCAAATGTTAGCATTTTAACATCTAACTCAAACTACTGGCCTTTGGGGTTAAAATTATCCACTTTATTTTGATGTACTCTCAATTTTATGTCAATGATCAAATCCAATTTCTAGCGATGTTTTTCTCCAGGGAAGTGCTGTGTGTGAAATTTCTTTATCTGCGTGTGATCAGTGGATGTGGCGATGGAAAGATCCGGATTTTCGACGTATGCAATGGCAGCTGCCTAAGAGTAATGAGAGCAAACGGCCGTGGTGATCCTGTGCTATCCTTACATCCTACTGGAAACACGTACGTATGTGGTAAACTGTTAGAAACTGCACTCATTACTTTGCGGGTTCTTATTTGTTCTTGCCTCCCAGATCATTAAAAATAGCCGCCTTAGAAAACCTTAAAGAAAAACTAGTTTTTATATAGCACCATTCATGACCACAGGACATGCCAAAGCACTTAAATCAAGTAAAGTGGGAAACATGGCAGGATATTTGCACACAACCGATTCCACAAGTCAGCAATGTAATAAAGACCAGATAATGTCAGTGTCATGTTGATTGAGGGACAAGTACTGACCAGGATCTCTTCTATATGGTCCCATGGGATCCATCAAGCTCATTTGAGAGGGCAGACCGGACTTTGGTTTAACATCACATCAAAAAGGTGGCACTTAGGCTCAGCCTGATACAATTTAGGGTAGGCTCAGCCTGATATAATTTAAGGTGGTCCACAGAGTGCACTTGACGGGGGCGAGGTTGAGTAGGTCTTTGGGGTAGAGGACAGATGTGGAAGGTGCTCAGGGAGCCCGGTGAACCATGCCCATATGTTTTGGTCATGCCCGGCACTGGAGGGGTTCTGGAGAGGAGTGGCGGGAGCAATATCTCAGGTGGTGAAAGTCCAGGTCAAGCCAAGCTGGGGGGCTAGCAATATTTGGAGTAGTGGACGAACCGGGAGTGCAGGAGGCGAAAGGGGCCGGCATTCTGGCCTTTGCGTCCCTAGTAGGCCCAGCGAAGGATCTTGCTAATGTGGAAGGAGGCGAAGCCCCCCAGCCTGGAGGCCTGGATAAATGATATGGCTGGGTTCATAAAGTTGGAGAGGATTAAGTTTGCCTTGAGAGGATCTGCGCAGGGGTTCTACAGGAGGTGGCAACCGTTCCTAGACTATCTAGCGGAGCGTTCGAGGAAGGTCGGTCAGCAGCAGCAGCAACCTTGGGGGGGAGGGGGGGGGGGGGTGGAGGGCCGTCCTGGGAGGGGGGGGGGGGTGGAGGGGACGTCCTGGGAGGGGGGGGGGGGTGGAGGGGACGTCCTGGGAGGGGGGGGGGTGTGGAGGGGACGTCCTGGGAGGGGGGGGGGTGGAGGGGACGTCCTGGGAGGGGGTGGGGGGGTGGAGGGGACGTCCTGGGAGGGGTGGGGGGGGTGGAGGGGACGTCCTGGGAGGGGGGGGGGGGGGGGGGTGGGAGGGTGGAGGGGACGTCCTGGGAGGGGGGGGGGGGAAGGGGGGGGACTGCCTGGGAGGGTGGATGAGCAAGAGATAACATGAAGGGTTGGGGGAAACTGGCACGTACGGGTGAGGGCCAGTGAACAAAGCTGTGTAAATATATCATTTTGCCATGTATATATCTTGCTCTGCGCGATTTTCTATTTTTTTTTTTGTTACGTGTTAATTTTCCAAACAATAGGAATATTCAAGCATATAATTAGTGTAGCTGTACAGTAAATAATATTATCCTTTAAAAACAGCGATTGATTATATATATATATATATATATATACTACAAATAAACACAAAATACTGTATACACTTCCATATACGACTTCCACATACAATTCCTCCTCATTTACATCCAAGGATCATGAAAAATGTCATTCAGCAACTTAGAACCATAGAATTCCTACAGTGCAGAAGGAGGCCATTCGGCACATTAAGTCTGTACTGACCCTCTGAAAGAGCACCCTACCTAGGCCCATTCTTGCTCCCTATCCCCATAACCCCATCTAACCTGCACATCTTTGGACACTAAGAGGCAATTTATCATGGCCAATCCACATAACCTGCTCATCTTTGGACTGTGGGATGAAACCAGAGCACCCAGACGAAACCCATGCAAAGAAGGGGAGAAAGTGTGTAAAGTCTACACAGACAGTCACCCAAAACCTGAATTGAACCCAGGTCCCTGGTGCTGTGAGGCAGCATTGCTAACCACCGTGCCACCATGCTGTCATGGAAAGACTTAGAAAAAAGAATTCACTATACCAATTCTGATACCACAGTTCTCCAGAAGTAAGGAATTTGCTACTGATTTAATGTGATTTGCCCATGTTTCTCCCAGTGACCAAAAATCGCACATGTTTTCATGTTTTTAACACTTTTACTGTAAGAAACAAACTAATATCAATCTCGAATAAACATTACTTCGTAGGCACCTAATATATAAATGTACAGAAAAGGCATTTTCCCCATTAACTGATCAACAACCAAAAAACCCTTTAATAATAATAATCGTTATTGTCACAAGTAGGCTTACATTAACACTGCAATGAAGTTACTGTGAAAAGCCCCTAGTCGCCACATTCCGGCACCTGTTTCGGGTATACAGAGGGAGAATTCAGAATGTCCAAATTACCTAACAGCACATCTTTTGGGACTTGTGGGAGGAAACTGGAGCACCTGGAGGAAACTCCCGCAGACACAGGGAGAACATGCAGACTCCACACAGACAGTGACCCAAGCCGGAATCGAATCTGGGACCCTGGGGCTGTGAAGCAACAGTGTTGACCACTGTTGGTACCATGCTGCCCTTATATGTTATGCCTCACTCTCAGGAGCTTTGAAGTTATAGTCCCAAACTCCTCTCAGCTTTGAGCAGGATCTCTTATTCTTGTCAACCAAGGTGAGTTTTCCAGTATTGTCAAAAAAGCCCTTCATTTTGTTTCACCTTAAATTAATTAAGACAATTTAAAACATAACTGCTTTAAAATGTCTTGCATTTGTAACAAGTCAGAAGCCTGAGAAAAGTGAAGGTGGTAATTTTTAACCTATAATGGGTGAGGAAGGGCAGGTTAAGAGTTCGGGTGGCACACTGGTTAGCACTGCTGCCTCACAGCGCCATGGACACCTTGACCTTGGATGACTGTGGAGTTTGCATGTTTTCCGGATTCCTCTCACAATCCAACGATGTGAAGGTTAGGTGGCTTGGCCATGCTAAATTGTCCCTTATTGTCCAAATGGTAGGTGGGATTATGGGGATAGCGTGAATGGACCTAGGTAGGGTGCTCTTTCAGAGGTTTGATGTAGACTCAATAAGCCGAATGGACTCGTTCTGCACTGTAGAGATTCTATGATTTTAAAAACTGGAAATCTGACTGACAATCTGCCTCCAACACAACCACTTCCAGTTTTAATGGGGACAGGTTGGGAGCTGAGTGACTAACCTACTCTCCAGGTGTAGACAGTCCTCCCAAAATCCACAAACAGGACTGTCCCATTAGGCCCATCGTATCAGCCTGTTCCTGTCCTACCAAACTAATTTCTTCCTATCTTGACTCCATATTCTCTCCTCTTGTCCAGTCCTTCCAACCTCACATTCGTGATTCCTCTGATGCTTTACATCATATCAACAACTTCCAGTTCCCCGGCCCTAACCGCCCCCTCTTTACCATGGATGTCCAATCCCTCTAAACCTCCTTTCCCCACCGGGATGATCTGAGGGCTCGCTGCTTCTTCCTCAAACAGAGGCCCCCGAACAATCCCCCATCCACCAGCACTCTCCTCCAGCTGGCAGAACTTGTCATCTCACTCAACAATTTCTCCTTCAACATAGGGCAGCACGGTAGCATAGTGGTTAGCAGTTGCTTCACAGCTCCAGGGTCCCAGGTTCGAATCCCGGCTGGGTCATTGCCTTTGCGGAGTCTGCACGTTCTCCCCATGTTTGCGTGGGTTTCCTCCGGGTGCTCCGGTTTCCTCCCACAGTCCAAAGATGTGCGGGTTAGGTGGATTAGCCATGCTAAATTGCCCTTAGTGTCCAAATAATGTTAAGTAGGGGTTACGGGGATAGGGTAGATATGTGGGCTTCAGTAGGGTGCTCTTTGTAAGGGCTGGTGCAGACTCAATGGGCCGAATGGCCTCCTTCTGCACTAAATTCTATGAATGCCTCATTTCCTCCAAAGCAAAGGGTCCCAGCATGGATCCCAGTTTTTGCCTGTCTCTTTGTGAGGTATGTGGAACATTCCTTGTTCCAGTCCTACTTCAGCCCTATCCCACAACTCTTTAATCGGTACATCGACATCTGTTCCAGTGCCGCTTCATGTTCCCGTTTGGTCCTGGAAAAAATTATTAATTTTGCTTCCAATTACCACCCCTCTATCACCTTCACATGGTCCATCTCCGACACTTCTCTTCCCTTCCTTGACCTTTCTACTTCAAAATTCTGGGATAGACTGTACACTAATTCCACTTCACCCCATTTTTATTTCAATCCATTAATTTTCATTTCTTCCATTAATCTGTTTTTCCCTCACCATCGTTCCCCCCTCCCCCGCCAGTCCACTTGAACCAACTGTTCCTAGTTGCCCTTTCATTCATTGTTCATCTTTGTGCTGCCATTCTCACATTCTAACCTCTTTATGTGCCACTATCAGCACCCTTATTAGCCTTAATTACCTCCATTTACATTCCTTTTGTCTTCTATCCTTGACATCTTTGTCAATCTCCACCTATCGCTGGCCCCCTAGCCAGCCCCACCGCTCCCTCCCCCCCAACAGTATAAATCTGACCCCATTTCCAGTTCTCTCCAGCTTTGACAAAGAGTCACCCAGACTCGAAATGTTAGCTCACTTCTCTCTCCTGCTGAGATTGTCCAGTATTTTCTGTTTTTGTCTCCAGATATAGGTTTGTGATTGAAATATTTTAATGAGGCTGTCAGCCAGTTTTAAAACAAAGGGCTAGATTTCCCAAGGCTCAGGAAACCCTGGAGCTAAAGGGAAGTGTGAAAGGCCCGATCTAGCAGCTAAGTGCCTTTTGAGTACTGCCTGTGAGCCAGGCAGAGCAGGGGTTGGTTCCCTAATCTCTTCCAGTTCCCAAGCTCACCACATTTCCTTTCTATAATCAGAATCTTCCTGCAATAGGAACCATGAACTTTTTGAGTCTTCATTCTGCACATCCATCCTCAACCTCCATCCAGGACTTTGCAACTTTACCTGCAATCTCTTCAATCTTGCCCTCTCTCATTTCCTCCTCTCCACCAATACAGATTAGAAGGACAAACATCGCAAGGGAATACACAATGAACACTAGGAAGTACAATACATTTCCCTTGATTCCTGAAGACCACAGGACAGGCACATATGACCAAAAGTAGGCCATTCAGCCCCTCAAGCCTGCCCTGCCATTTAATGAGATCATGACTGATCTGTGACCTAACTCCATATACCTGCCTTTGGCTCATATCTTTGCTTAACAAAAATCTATGTCTCAGATTTAAAATCAACAACTGATCCAGCTTAAACTGCTGTTTGTGGGAGAGTTCCAAACCTTTACCATTCTTTGAGTGAAGAAATGCTTCCCAACATCTCCCCTGAATAGTCTAGTCCTAATTTTTAGACTGTGCCCCCTAGTTTTAGAATCTCCAGCCAGTAGAAGTAGTTTATCTTTATGTACCCTGTCTTTCCCTGTTAATATCTTGAATACTTCAATTAGATCACCCCTTAACCTTCTAAATTCTATGGAAAACAGTTCTAATTTGAGTAACCTCTCCTCATAATTCAACCTCTGTAGTCCAGGTATCATTTTTGTAAACCTACATTGCACTCGCTCCAAGGCCAAAATATCCTTCCTAAGGTTTGGTGCCCATAACTACTCCAAGTGGTTTTGTATAGCTGCAGCACAACCTCTATGTCTTTATACTCCAATCCTCTAAATATAAAGGCTAGCATTCCATTAGCCTTTTAAAAAAAATTGAATTTAATTTGATTTATTGTTATATGTACCGAGGTAGTGAGAAGTATTGTTCTGCATACAGTCCCGACAGATCGTTCCATAAATGGAAAAACAGAGGACATGCATAAATATACAATGTAAATACATAAGCACAGGCATCGGGTGAGCATACAGAGTGTAGTACTATTCAGTGGAGAAGATGTGTGAAGAGATCAGTTTAGTCCATAAGAGGGTCATTCAGGAGTCTAGTAACAGCGGGGAACAAGCTGTTTTTGAATCTGTTAGTGCGTGTTCTCAGACTTTTGTATCTCATGCTTGATGGAAGAAGTTGGAAGAGAAGAATAACCCGGATGGGGGGGGGAGTGGGCTTTTGATTATGCTGCCCGCTTTCCCAAGGCAGCAGTGTAGACATAGTCAATGGATGGGTGACAGGTTCACGTGATGGACTGGGCTGTGTTCACGATTCTGTAGTTTCTTACGGTCTTGGGCTGAACAGTTGCCATACTAGCTGTGATGCAGCCAGATAAGATGTTTTCTATGGTGCATCTGTAAAAATTGATGAGTCAATGTGGACATGACGAATCTCCTTAGTTTCCTGAGGAGTTATAGGCGCTCTTGTGCTTTCTTGGTCGCAGCGTCGACGTGGGTGGACCAGGACAGATTGTTGAGGATGTGCACACCGAGGAATTTGAAGCTGTCAACCATCTCCACCTCAGCACCATTGATTCAGACAGGGTTGTGTATGATACTTTGCTTCCTGAAGCCAATGACCAGCTCTTTAGTTTTGCTGATGTTGAGGGAGAGATTTCTGCACTTGTTCATGGCATTTTAAGGATCTATGCGCCTGAACTCCCAGGTCTCTTTGGACATCCACTGTACTGAACCTCTTTCCATTTAGAAAGTATTCTACTCTATCCTTTTTTGATCCAAAATGGATAACCCCACACTTGCTTACATTGAATTTCATCTGCCACGATTTTGCCCATTCACCTAGTCTGTCAATATCTCCTTGCAATGTTATGCTATAATCTCAGTTGCCTACAATGCCGCCTAACTTTGTATCATCAGCGAATTTGGATAGAGGGCGATTCTCCAATATTGGGCCCAAGCGTTTGCGCCGTCATGAAAGCCGTCGCGTTTCATGACGGCGCGAACCAGGCCCGGTTACGTACGATTCTGGCCCCCACAGGGGGCCAGCACGGCGCTGGAGCGGTTCACGTCGCTCCAGTCTCCTTTCGCCAAATGGGCGCCACGCCAACCCGCGCATGCGCAGTTGGGCCAGCTCAATCCTGCGCATGCGCAGTTGGCCCGCGCCATCTTGCACATGCGCGGGGGACTTCTTTAGCGCGCCGGCCCCGACTCAAGATGGAGTCAGTGTTCAGGGGCCGGCCGCACCAGAAAGTAGGCCCGGGGTGGGGTGGGGAGAGGACGGCCAGCCGATCGGTGGGCCCCGATCGTGGGCCAGACCCCATTGGAGTTCCCCCCGGTGAAGGAGCCCCCACCCCCCACCCCAGGCTGCCCCCCGACCGTTCTTGCAGAGTTCCCACCGGCAACGACCAGGGGTGAACAACGCCGGCGGGACTCTGTCGTATCGGCGCGGCCGCTCGGCATCCGGGCCAGAGAATCGGCAGCCCCGCCGATTCCCGTGGCCGCGCCGCGCCAAACGTGCCGGCGCAAATGCCGCCGATTCTCCGCACCTCAAAGAATCACGCACCGGGGCATCGTGGCGCGGTTGCGGCGATTCTCCGGCCCGGCACGGGGCTCGGAGAATCGCCCCATAGCTTTCTATGCCATCATCAGAGTCATTCATGAATATTCTGAATAATTGAGGGGCCAATACAGATCCCTGTGGTACACCACTGGTCATCTGCCAATTAGAGTAATTACCCATTATCCCCACTCTTTGTTGCCTGCCACTCAACCAAGTTCCTAACCATGTCAATAATTTGCCCCCAATTCCATGGGCTTCCACCCTGGTTAACAATCTCTTATGTGAAACTTTATCAAATGTCATCTGAAAGTCCATATAAATAACATCTATAGATAGTCCCCTGTCCACTACCTTAGTCGCCTCTTCAAAAAATTTAATAAGATTAGTCAGACATGACATTTCCATCACAAATCCATTCTAGCTTTCCCTGATCGACCAAAAGTTTTCACTGTGTTCAGTTACTCCATTCAATTCGGTAGATAAGGTGCTTAAAAAGCCATATGGGATACTTGCCTTTATTAACCGAGGCATAGAATATGAGAAACAGGAAGGTTATGATGGAGCTGTATAAAACATTTGTTAGGTCACAGCTAAAGTACTGTGTGCAGTTCTGGTCGCCATACTATTAGTAGAATGTGATTGCACCAGAAAGAGTGCAGAGGGGATTCACTAGGATGTTGCCTAGGCTGTAGTTTTCCAGCTATGAAGAGATGCTGGTTAAGTGGAGGTTGTTTTCCTTTGAGCAGGGAAGGCTGAGGGGGGACCTGATTGAGGTGTATTATTGAAATTATAAGGGACATAGATAGGGTAGATAGGAATGAACATTTCCCCTTAGTAGAGGGGTCAGTAACCATGGGGCAGGATTTAAGCTAAGGGCAGGAGATTTAGAAGGGATTTGAGGAAAAGCTTTTTCACCCAGAGGGTGGTGGGAATTTGGAACTCGCTGCCTGAAAGGATGGTAGAGCAGGAACACTCACAACATTTAAGAAGCATTTAAATGAGCACTTGAAATGCCAGAGCATGCAATGCTATGGACTAAGTGCTGGAAAATGTAGATTAGAATGGATAGGTGTTTGATGGCCGGTGCAGATACAATGGCCGAAGGGGCTCTTCCTGTGCTGTAAAACACTATAACACCCAAAGACCTTCCCACATGACCATCCAGCTGCCAGTTGTGAAATGTAGAAAAAAGTTGCAAATGAGGTCCTGCCGTTTAATTAGATGATCCTCATTTTCAGCTTTCTCAGCCACTTTCTGCCCTCTCCCCGTAGGTATCTGGGCCAGAGCCTCAAAATAAAACCCAGTCACATTGGAGGTTAGGAACTGGACCAGAAACAGATGAAAGTGGTTTTTTATTCAATCGTGGGATGTGGGTGTCGCTGGCTGGGCCAGTGTTTATTGCACCTCCCTGATTGCCTTTGAATTGAGTGGCATGGTCGACCATGCAAGAGGATTGGATTGGATTGGATTTGTTTATTGTCACATGTACCGAGATACAGTGAAAAGTATTTTTCTGCGAGCAGCTCAACAGATCATTAAATACATGAAAAGGGAATAAAAGAAAATACATAATAGGGCAACACAACATATACAATGTAACTACATAAGCACTGGCATCGGATGAAGCATACAGGTAGTGTTAATGAGGTCAGTCCATAAGAGGATCATTTAGGAGTCTGGTGACAGTGGGGAAGAAGCTGTTTTTGAGTCTGTTCGTGCGTGTTCTCAGACTTCTGTATCTCCTGCCCGATGGAAGAAGTTGGAAGAGTGAGTAGGCCGGGTGGGAGGGATCTTTGATTATGCTGCCCGCTTTCCCCAGGCAGCGGGAGGTGTAGATGGAGTCAATGGATGGGAGGCAGGCTCGTGTGATGGACTGGGCGGTGTTCACGACTCTCTGAAGTTTCTTGCGGTCCTGGGCCGAGCAGTTGCCATACCAGTCTGTGATGCAGCCTGATAGGATGCTTTCTATGGTGCATCTGTAAAAGTTGGTAAGGGTTAATGTGGACATGCTGAATTTCCTTAGTTTCCTGAGGAAGTATAGGCGCTGTTGTGCTTTCTTGGTGGTAGCGTCGACGTGGGTGGACCAGGACAGGTTTTTGGAGATGTGCACCCCTAGGAATTTGAAACTGCTAACCATCTCCACCTCAGCCCCGTTAATGCTGACAGGGGTGTGTACAGTACAGGATATTTAAGAGTCAACCACATTGCTATGTGTCTGGAGTCACAGGTAGGCCTGACCAGGTGAGGATGGCAGATTTCCTTCCTTAAAGGACAGTAGTGAACCAGATGGGTTTGTACGAAAGTCAACAATGGTTTCATGGTCAGCATTAGATTGTTAATCGGATTCAAATGTCACCATTTGGATGGTGGGATTCGAACCAGAGTCCCAGAGCATTACCTTGAATTACTAATCCTGTGACAATACCACCACACCGCCATCTCCCTCAAAGTGAGCCACCAAAAAATACCTCCTATTGTTAACACCCAAATGGTGACCTAGATTTCTGGATTTACGTGCAAGTATACAGTTTAATAAAGGCACACATTACAGTTACTGACCCATGGCATTTCTGAAGCTAGATTACCATTACTCTGATTTCTGAAGCTAGATTACCATTACTCTGTCTTGCCCAGGTATGAGATTTTTCATCCAGTGCTAGCACTTGGACATTTGTGATTAAGAGGTGAATATCCGTCTTCAGACTTCAAGGGCTTAACTGACTGAATAACTTGCCTTTGTGGTTGTTTTTCCTGGCAATCATGGGCTGGATTCTCCGCAGCCCCGCGTCGAAATCGCGTTCTGCACGGGGCGGAGGATGGCCGTTTATGAGCAAATTGGGACCGGTGCCGCTGAAGCGATTCTCGCGCACAATGGCTAGGGGGCCATTGAAAGAGGCGCCCCATCCCCCCTGCAATTCTCCGCTCAAAACTGGCTGAGTTCCCGACGGTGTGGTTCTAACCATGTATCAGCTGTCGGGAACCTCGGGTGGCGGCTGCGGACTCAGGCGGGGGGGGGGGGGGGGGGGGGGGGGCGATCACCATGGGGGCCTCATGGACGTCAAGGGGAGCGATCGGGCGGCACGGATCCGAGGGCGCGCGCGATCTCGGTCCCGATTTCCTCGCAAACAGCCATTCTCCACCACCACGTCAAACGCGATTTTGGATGACGGTCCGCAGTCCAAGTCCGCAATAGCGCACGCCACGGCTGCTGCAGACCACCGCAGTGCGCATGCGCGGACTCCCGACCGTAAGTGCGGGGCCCCGTATCCACAGCCAGAGCTGCGAGGAACACTCCGGGGCCCTGTCAGCCCATTGCAGGTAGGAGAATCGCTCAGGACTTTCTTAAGGAAAGTCAAGAGTGAAACGCCAGCGTTTTTACCCTGGCGTGGGGACATAGCCCCATTTTTGGAGAATCCAGCCCCATTGCTTTTGACTGGTTTCCATCTTTAAAATTTCGATGGGATTTGAGAGGCAGCTGCAGAGCAGAATGTTCTAAGAATTATGTTATTCAGGGAAATGACTGCAGTAAAGGTTATATTTGACCACACCAAACCACATATAATGAAATCAGGAGATGATGAAATGGTGAGATTGTGGACAAAGAGAGTGGGGCAGGGAAAGCAGAAAAAGGCGTTTGTGTTTATGATTTGTACTTGGATTATTGGTATATAGCTAGAAATAAGATTTGAGTGGGTTCATTGTTTTTTCTTATATTCATTTATGGGATGTGGGCATCATTGACTGGGTCAGCATTTATTGTCCATCCCAGTTGTGCTTGAGTAGGTGGTGGGGGCGTTTTTCTTGAACTGCTGCAGTCCATGTGGTGTAGGTATACCTACAGAGCTGTTAGGGAGCGAGTTACATGATTTTGACCCAGCGACAGTAAAGGAACGGCGATATATTTCCAAATCAGAATGGTGAGTGGCTTGGAGGGGAACTTGCAGGTGGTGGTGTTCCCATGCATCTGCTGCCCTTGTCCTTCTAGGCGGTAGAGATTGTGGGTTTGGAGGCTACTGACAGAGGAGGTTTATCAAGTTGCCGTTCTGCATCTTGTAGGTGGCACACACTGCTACTACCACTGCATCGGTATGAAGGGAGGGAATGTTAAAGGCTGTGGATGAAGTGCCAGTCAAGCAGAAGCTTTGTCCTGGTGTCAAGTTTCTTGAGTGTTATTGGAGCTGCCCTCGTCCAGGCAAGTGAACAGTATTCTATCACATTCCTGACTTATATCTTGTAGATGGTGGATAGGTTTTGGGGAGTCAGGTGATGAGTTACTCCAAAGGTTTCTCAGACTTTAACCTGCTCTTGTAGCCACAGTATTTATGTGACTATTCCAGTTCAGTTTTCAGTCAGTGGAAATCCCAAGGGATGTTGAGAGTGGGAGTTCAGTGGTGGCAGGCCATTGAATGTCATAGAGCATAGATATTTACAGCCCGAAGACAGGCCCTTCGAACCAGCTTGTCCATGCTGCCCAGTTTCTATCATTAAGCTAGTCCCACTTGCCCGCATTTGACCCATAACGCTCTTCCTATGTAACCGACTAACTATTTTTTAAAGGAGAAAATTGTACCCGCCTCTCCCTCTGGCAGCCCATTCCAAATGCTCACCATCCTCTGTGTGAAACAATTTCCCCTCTGGTCTCTTTTGGACAGCATGGTAGCACAGTGGGTAGCACTGTTGTTTCACAGCTCCAGGGTCCCAGGTTTGATTCCCGGCTTGGGCCACTGTCTGTGTGGAGTCTGCACGTTCTCCCCGTGTCTGCGTGGGTTTCCTCCGGGTGCTCCGGTTTCCTCCCACAAGTCCCGAAAGATGTGGTGTTAGGTGAATTGGGCATTTTGAATTCTCCCTCTGTGTACCCGAACAGGCATTGGATTGTGGCGACTAGGGGCTTTTCACAGTAACTTCATTGCAGTGTTAATGTAAGCCTACTTGTGACAATAAAGATTATTATTTTGTATCTCTCCCCTCTCACCTTAAACCTATGCCTTCTAGTTCTAGACTCCTCTACCTTTGGGAAAAGATGTTGACTATCTACCTTATCTATGCTCCTCATTATTTTATAGATCTCTATAAGATCACCCCTAAGCCTCCTACGCTCCAGGGGAAAAAAATCCCAGCCTATCCAGCCTCTCCTTATAACTCAGACCAACATGTCTTGGTCACATCCTCGTAAATTTCTTCTGCACTCTTTCTAGTTTAACAATATCCTTCCTATAATAGGGTGACCAGAACTGAACACAGTATCCATGTGTGGTCTTACCAATGTCTTGTACAACTTCAACAAGACGTCCCAACTCCTGTATTCAATATTCTGACCAATAAAACCTAGCATGCTGAATGCCTTCTTCACCACTCTGTCCACCTGTGACTCCACCTTCAAGGAGCTATGAACCTGTACCCCCAGATCTCTTTGTTCTGTAACTCTCCCCAACTCTCTACCATTAATTGAGTAGGTCCTGCCCTAATTTGATCGACCACAATGTATCACCTCGCATTTACCCAAATTAAACTCCATCTGCCATTCATCGGCCCACTGGCCCAATCGGTCAAGATCCTGTTGCAATCTTCTCTAACTTCTTCACTATTCACTATGCCACCAATCTTGGTGTCATCTGCAAACTTACTAACCATGCCTCCTACATTCTCATCCAAATCATTAATATATATAACAAATAACAGTTGTCCCAGCACCGATCCCTGAGGCACACCGCTGGTCACAGGCCTCCAGTTTGGAAAACAACCCTCCACAACCACCCTTTGGCTTCGGTCGCCCAGCCAATTTTGTATCCAATTGGCTACCTCACCCTGGATTCCGTGAGATTTAACCTTTTGCATCCACCTACTATGCGGTACCTTGTCAAACGCCTTGGTAAAGTCCATGTAGACAATGTCGACTACACTGCCCTCATTTACCTTCTTGGTTACACCTTCAAAAAACTCAAGTCAAATTGGTGAGACATGACTTTCCCCTTACAAATCCATGCTGACTTTCCCTAATTAGCCCTTGCCTGTCTAAATGCCTGTAGATCCTGTCCCTCAGAATACCTTCTCACAATTTACCCACTACAGAAGTACGGCTAACCGGTCTGTTGTTCCCAGCCTTATCCCTACAGCCCTTTTTAAACAAGGGCACAACATTTGCTACCCTCCAATCTTCAGGCACCTCTCCTGGGGCTGTTGATGATTCAAATATCTCAGCTAGGGGTCCGGCAATTTCCTACCTAGCCTCCCACAACATCCTGGGATACATTTCATCAGGTCCCGGGGATTTATCTATCTTGATGTGCTTTAATACCCCCAGCACCTCCTTCTCTAATATGTACACTCTTCAAGAAATCACTTTGTATTTCCCCAATTTCCCTAACATGCGTGCCTTTCGCAACAGTAAATATTGATGAGAAATATTCATTTAGGACTTCTTCCATCCCTTGTGGATGCACACATAGATGACCTTGTTTATCCTCAAGAGGCCCTACCCTCTCCCTAGTCACCCTTTTACCCTTTATGTATCTTTAAAAGCTCTTTAGATTTTCCTTTGCCTTAGCTGCCAAGACAATCTCATGTCCTCTTTTTGCCCTCCCAAGTTCTCTCTTAACTCTACTCCGACAAGCCCTATACTCTTCAAGGGATCCACTTGATCCCAGCTGTCTATGCATGGCATCCTGGGTTCCCTCCTTCTACCAGCCTTACCCTTCACTCTAAGAGGAATGTGTTTATCCTGAACCCTAGTTAACACCTTTTTGAAAGACTCACACTTACCAGTTGTATCCTCGCCTGCAAACAGGCACCCCCAATCAACTCTTGAAAGTTCCCACCTAATACCCTTGAAATTGGCCTTGCCCCAATTTAGAATTTTAACTTTTGGGTCAGAACTATCATTCTCCGTCGCTATCTAAAAACTAATGGAATTATGGTCACTGCTCCCAAAGTGATCCCTCACCAACACTTCCATCACCTGCCCTTCCTTATTCCCCAAGAGTCGGGCCATCCACATATTAGAACATAGAACAGTATAGCACCGTACAGGCCCTTCAGCCCACAATGTTGTGCCGACCACTTAACCTAATCCAAGATCAACCGAAGCTACACTCCTTCAATTTACTGCTGTCCACGTGCTTAAGAGTCGCTTAAATGTCCCTATAGACTCTGATTCCACCATCTCCGCTGGCAGTGCATTCCACACACCCACCACTCTGTAAAGAACCAACCTCGGACAACTCTCCTATACCTTCCTCCTATACCTTCCTCCAATCACCGTAAAATTATGTCCCCTCGTGACAGCCCTGGGGAAATGTCTCTGGCTATCCACTCTATCCATGCCTCTCATCCCCTTGCACACCTCTATCAAGTCACCTCTCTTCCTTATTCGCTCCAGTGAGAAAAGCCTTATCTCCCTCAACCTTTCTTCATAAGACAGGCCCTCCAGTCCAGGCAGCATCCTGGTAAATCTCCTCTGCATCCTCTCCAAAGCATCCACATCCTTCCTAGAATGAGGCGACCAGAACTGGACACAATATTCCAAGTGTGGTCTAACCAGGGTTTTATAAAGCTAGATCAGGAAGATGGCCTCGATTGGCAGGAACTTAACGAAACGGCCCATCGATATGTAAACGAAACAGAAAGTCAGAATAGAGCCCTCCAGGCCATGAAAAGGAAAGCACCCGCACCACCGACTGCACAGGCAGCACCCAACCCTATGAATCCAGTCACCACACAGCGCAGAGTACCGACAGAAGACCAACCCGATTTTGTGTACACCACCCCACTAACCATCACCCAGTTAAGGGATGCCTTGGATAAAATAGAAACCTTGCACCACACATCAGACCCACACCACTTTTTTGAGCGAGTTAGGCAACAGACCGTCATGTACGGTCTGGACGAGCAGGAAGAAGTGAAACTCATAGTAATGAGCCTAGACCCGTCTGTTAGTTTAGCCCTTCCCGACCCACAAAATGTTGAATGAGGAATTCTTCCTGAATACACTCGACAAATTTCTCTCCATCCAAATCCCTAGTGCTATGGCTGTCCCAGTTAATGTTGGTAAAATTAAAGACCCCAACTATTCCCACCCTATTTTTCCGGCAAGTATCTGTCATCTCCTTACATATTTGCTCCTCAATATCCCGCTATTTGGGGGTCTATAGTACATTCCTACCAAAGTGATCTCACCCTTCTTCTTTTTCAGTTTTACCCATATACTCAGTCGGCGAACCCTTGGATATATCCTCTCTCTGTATTGCCGTGATACTGTCCCGAATCAAAAACGCAACTCCCCCTCCTCTCTTACCTCCTGTTCTATCTTGGGTAGATGGCAAGGTTCTCTCTGGTTGGAGATGGTCATTCCGTGGCACATGTGTGGCACGCTGTTACTTGCTACTTATCAGTCCAAGCCTGAATGTTGTCCAGGGCTTGCTGCACGAGAACTGATTCCATACCTGTGAATTCTTGAATGGTACGAGATAACTATCAGTGTGTTAACTGAGCACTGAGCTGTCAGCAGTCTGAAAGTTACGCCTCGATATTTTCTGAGCCATGCATAGTTTGGAGGTTTTATAGAGAAAGTATTTTATTTTCTGTCTCTGGTACCATCAAAAGTTTCTTTACTTACTTAGGATGATAATAAACACTGTGTTCAATGTGGTGAACTTTCATTTTGAGGAGATTACATGGGATTACACAGCAAAATCAGCAACTGAAAGTTTAGCGCTGCTAGACAAATTCAAAATGGCCCCACTGAGGAAGCAACCCTATAGTTATACCCGTGCTCAGCGCATGAGAAGAATTGGTTCAACTAATGAAAAGATCTACCATAGACGTGAGAATCTTGCAGAAGAGGGTCTGTTCCACCATACACGCTACATGTCAGGAAGGTGCTTGGAGGCAGCACGAAGTAAGTGTCTTAATAAAATTAACAACATTTGTTTATGCAGCTATAATAAAGGTTTTCTTTATACATCATCTACAGCGGTGGGATTAAATTGCTGTGATTCCTGATGCCTCAAAAGTATAACACGGTTAAGCAAAGATCAACATAAAAACGATTGAAGACCTGAATAGCAACTTTACAAATGGTACAATGCAGATATTATTTTCCTTTCTGTTACTCTTTGGCAGGGATTCAATCAGATTCAAAGTATCGGCATCAAAGTGCACCGCACATTGGCCTGCGGTCTGAATTACCTTCAAAGCCACCCTTGGCATCCTCAAGGAGTCCAAAGATGTTCAGAGGAGACGGTTTAAGAACAGATGTGCCATCCAGGATTTTTTATGGTGAGACAGATGAGGTTTCATTTCCTTTGATACCCTTGGTTGTAACTCAGTATGTCATATATTTTAAATTTTGATTCAAATATCTTTCAGCAGGAGATATAAAACAAATCGTTGCGTAAGTTGCCGTGACAATGTTCTCCCATCTTGGAACTGGGGCTGTCATTCATTCTCGGACATCCTTATTTGGGTATTTTTCATTTGGGTGCCTTGATTCTTCTCAAAAAGATGGGAAGGGTTTTCTTTCATTTTGCGATTGTTAAGCAGAACAGTACCTTGCGCACCATCTCAGATCACTGTAAAATACAGAAGAATATCTGTGGCTTTGTTGGTAACACAGGGACTTATGGATAGATACAGAGGCGTCCTATAAACCTAAACAGGCTCAAATCATCAGGAGAGAATGAGAGTCTTGCTGATTGTAGCGCACAATGACTTACGAGAGACGAGAAGTGATGAAGTCGATCCAGGCTTTATTAAGCGATGCTTGTCCCCGGCAGCTCAGCAACAGAATGAAGCTGCGGGGAGAAGCTCGGGTTCTTATACTCCGCCTTCAGGGTGGAGCCAGAAGTCGGCAGATCCAACCAGGACCCGGGATCTGTCAGCCAATAGCATCTCTGCTTCACAGGTCCCACATGACCCCTAATACATACCACCACATTCACCCCTTGTTAAAAAGGAACCCGGCGGGGTGGTGGTTCGCATGGTGGTAGGAGTTTACAAGGCTGGCCCTGGAACAATTTTCAGACAGTGTTACTACAGCTTTAGCCCTACACTGGGCTATGTACAAGTTTGTGAGAACTTTTTACAATATGAGCAAAAAAACATTTTTTTTTGTTACAACATTCTTGGTGTCACGCGGATTCCCCGAGTCGAGCGGGCGGTCTGGTCTTCCTCGTCGATCGCCTCAGCCACGGTGGTGGTGCAGGTGCTTGCTCGGGCATTGTCGTCTCCGGGAGCGTTTCGCTGTTTGTTCTTGTTTTGCTCCTGGGCGGGCACGGGAGGAGGACCGATCCCCCCGGGAAGGGGGCGGTCGCGGGGTGCGCCGGTGGCAGGGAGGGGATGATCGGTGTCGGGGGTGTGTGTGTTTCTGCCGGGCGCCAGGTCCCGCAGGGAGACCGTGTCCTGTCGGCCGTCGGGGTACGCCACGTAGGCGTACTGCGGGTTCGCGTGGAGAAGGTGAACCCTCTCGACCAACGGGTCCGATTTGTGCGCCCGCACATGTTTCCGGAGCAAGATGGGTCCTGGGGCCGCCAGCCAGGTCGGCAGCGACATTCCGGAGGAGGACTTCCTGGGGAAGACAAGGAGGCGCTCATGAGGCGTTTGGTTAGTGGTGGTACACAGCAGCGACTGGATGGAGTGGAGAGCGTCCGGGAGGACGTCCTGCCACCGGGAAACTGGGAGATCCCTGGACCGTAGGGCCAGTAGGACGGTTTTCCAGACCGTGCCGTTCTCCCTCTCTACTTGCCCGTTCCCCCGGGGGTTAGAGCTGGTCGTCCTGCTCGAGGCTATGCCGTTGCTGAGCAGGAACTGGCGCAGCTCGTCACTCATGAAGGAGGACCCCCCTGTCGCTATGGATATACGCGGGGCAACCGAACAGTGTGAATATGGTGCCAAGGGCTTTAATGACTGTGGCCGCTGTCATGTCGGGGCAGGGGATGGCGAAGGGGAAACAAGAGTACTCGTCCACCACGTTCAGGAAGTATGCGTTGCGGTGGGTGGAGGGGAGGGGCCCTTTGAAATCCAAACTGAGGCGTTCAAAGGGGCGGGAAGCCTTGATCAGGTGTGCTCTCTCCGGCCTGAAAAAGTGCGGTTTGCACTCTGCGCAGATGTGGCAGTTCCTGGTGACTGTACGGACCTCCTCAACAGAGTAGGGGAGGTTGCGGGACTTTACGAAATGGTAGAATCGAGTGACCCCCGGGTGGCAGAGGTCCTCGTGGAGGGATTGGAGGCGGTCTATTTGTGCGTTGGCACATGTGCCGCGGGATAGGGCATCGGACGGCTCGTTCAGCTTTCCGGGACGATACAAGATCTCATAGTTGAAGGTGGAGAGCTCGATCCTCCACCTTAGGATCTTGTCATTCTTAATTTTGCCCTGCTGTGCATCATCGAACATGAAGGCTACTGACCGTTGGTCGGTGAGGAGAGTGAATCTCCTGCTGGCCAGGTAATGCCTCCAATGTCGCACAGCTTCCACTATGGCTTGGGCTTCCTTTTCCACTGAGGAGTGGCGGATTCCTGAGGCGTGGAGGGTCCGGGAGAAAAAGGCCACGGGTCTGCCCGCTTGGTTAAGGGTGGCCGCCAGAGCTACGTCGGATGCATCGCTCTCGACCTGGAAGGGGAGGGACTCGTCGATGGCGCGCATCGTTGCCTTTGCGATATCCGCTTTGATGCGGCTGAAGGCCTGGCGAGCCTCTGTCGACGGGGGGAAGGTAGTGGACTGTATTAGCGGGTGGGCCTTTGCGTACTGGGGGACCCACTGGGCGTAATATGAAAAGAAACCCAGGCAACGTTTCAGGGCTTTGGAGCAGTGGGGGAGGGGAATTCCATAAGGGGGCGCATGCGTTCGGGGTCGGGGCCTATTACTCTATTGCGCACTACGTATCCCAGGATGGCCAACCGGTTTGTGCTAAAAACGCATTTTTCCTCGTTATATATGAGGTTCAGGGCATTAGCGGTCTGGAGGAACTTTTGGAGGTTGGCGTCATGGTCCTGCTGATCGTGGCCGCAGATGGTTACGCTGTCGAGATACGGGAACGTGGCCTGCAACCCGTGCTGGTCAACCATTCGGTCCATCTCCTGTTGGAAGACCGAGACCCCGTTCGTGACGCCAAATGGGACCCTTAGGAAGTGGTATAGACGCCCGTCTGCCTCGAATGCTGTGTACTTGCGGTCACCTGGGCGGATGGGGAGCTGGTGGTAGGCGGACCTGAGGTCCACGGTGGAAAAGACCTTATACTGGGCAATCCGATTGACCATGTTGGATATGCGGGGGAGAGGGTACGCATCTAGCTGCGTGTACCTGTTGATGGTCTGACTATAGTCTACGACCATCCTTTGCTTCTCCCCGGTCTTTACTACTACCACCTGGGCTCTCCAGGGACTATTGCTGGCCTGGATTATGCCTTCCTTCAGCAACCGCTGGACTTCAGACCGAATAAATATCCGGTCCTGGGCGCTGTACCGTCTGCTGCTAGTGGCGACGGGTTTGCAATCCGGGGTGAGGTTTGCAAACAAGGACGGCGGTCCAACCTTGAGAGTTGCGAGGCCGCAGATAGTGAGTGGGGGTATTGGGCCGCCGAATTGGAATGTTAGGCTCTGCAGGTTACACTGGAAATCTAATCCCAGTAATGTGGGCGCGCAGAGTTGGGGAAGGACGTAGAGCCTATAGTTCTTAAACTCCCTCCCTTGCACCGTTAGGTTTGCGATGCAGAACCCTTTGATCTCTACGGAATGGGATCCTGCAGCTATTGAAATCTTTTGCGTGCTTGGATGGATGGTCAGAAAACAGCTTCTTACCGTGTCTGGGTGAATAAAACTTTCAGTGCTCCCGGAGTCGATCCGGCATGGCATCTCGTATCCGTTGACCAGCACCGTTGTTGTCGTCGTCTGGAGCGTCCGGGGCCACGATTGATCCAGTGTCACCGAAGCCAGTCGTGGTAGTAGTGTCACGGCGTCTTCTTCGGACCCCGTGGAGCCATCGATGTTGGGGTCCTTTGTTGTCAACCAAGATGGTGGTGTCCATGAATCGCACGCGGCCGGGGGTGGACAAAATGGCCACCCCCATGGATCGCACGTGGTCGGGGGTGGACAAAATGGCTGCCCCCATGAATCGCACGTGGCTGGGGGGTCACAAGATGGCGGCGCCCATCCTCCCCTCGTGGTGCCTGGGACCCAAAATGGCAGCGCCCGCGGGACGCACATGGGGCGCTGGGGGGGTGTTTGGGATGTGCTGGGCTCGTTCTTCTCCGGGGATTGCGGCGACCCCCCAGGACCGGCACACTGCCGCGTAATGGTCCTTTTTGCCGCAGCTTTTACAAATAGCTGCGCGGGCCGGGCAGCGCTGCCGGGGGTGTTTCGCTTGTCCGCAGAAATAGCAGCGGGCCCCCCCGGGATGGTCTGGCGCTTTAACCGTGCAAGCTTGCGAGGGGGGGGGGTTGTCGCGACGGGGATCCATGGAGCCCAAGGGGCTGCCGCGCCGTCGGGGCCGTAGGCGCGGGCGTATTGCGAGGCCACATCAAGGGAGGTTGCAAGGGCCCGTGCCTCAGAGTCCTAGCGACTCTCTTTCCAAAAGTCTTTGGCGGATTTGGGGAGAGTTCATACCTGCCACAAATGCATCACGAATTAGCAGGTCCGTGTGTTCGATCGCGTTCACCGGCGGGCAGCTGCCGCCTCGTCCCAAAATTAGCAGCGCAGCGTAGAATTCCTCTAGCAATTCTCCGGGACTTTGCCGTCTCGTCGCGAGTTGGTGGAGCTGGTTAACGGGCCGAACGTAGATGCCCTTCAGCAATGCGAGCGCCATCGGGAAATCCTCTGCATCTTCTATGAGAGGGTAAATTTCTGGGCTTACCCTCGAATGCAGGACCTGCAATTTCTGGTCTTCTGTGATCCAGCCGGGGGCCGTTCGGAGGTAGCCTTCAAAGCATGCTTGCCAGTGTTTGAATACTGCTGCCGAGTTCGCTGCGTGGGGGCTGATCCGCAGGCATTCCGGGGCGATCCGGAGCTCCATAGTCTTTTAAGCTCGCTTAATAAATTGTTGCGCACAATGACTTACGAGAGACGAGAAGTGATGAAGTCGATCCAGGCTTTATTAAGCGATGCTGGTCCCCGGCAGCTCAGCAACAGAATGAAGCTGCGGGGAGAAGCTTGGGTTCTTATACTCCGCCTTCAGGGCGGAGCCAGAAGTCGGCAGATCCAACCAGGACCCGGGATCTGTCAGCCAATAGCATCTCGGCTTCACAGGTCCCACATGACCCCTAATACATACACCACACTGAGCTGTTGTTTGGAAATCTTGAGGCTGGAAAAGCTGGGAGGGGAGAGGTGGATGGCTGTTGCTCAGCTGATCAAATGACGGCAAAACATTTTGACCAGCTTGTTCATTCGGAGGTGGGCTGTGTGAACAGCAGGCATTTTACTGACAGATAACCCCGTGCTGCATTTGGAGATTAAAGCAGCGATGATTTTCTGGGGGTGCTGGAGGTTGTGGGGGAAGATCTGACATTCAATTATATTGTTTTGATTTCAGTCACATATGACCTTATTTTAGAGGGGCTGAAATGGACCGTCATATTGAGACAACGGGCACTCTTGATCAGAATAACGAAGGATAGTTTCTGAATTCTCCCAGGTTTTCTTGATCCGTGCATTATATTTTCTATTGGCCTACTTGACTGTTACTGCATTAGCAAACATAAATTTAGACCTCTCAGAATTGTGTACTATTGAGTAATTCCCCTTTCTTCCATCATAAGGCTACAGATTGAGGCATTATCATCTTTCTGTTTTCCAGCTAAGAGACCAAGAATGAATTTCATTCCTGGATTCTTCTATTGCCCCTGTTTTTTTGTTTCTTGATAGGAAATGTTTGTCGATTTGAGTTTGTGCTCGGGGAATGGAGGCTGGATACAGACTGCTATACTCAGCAACCCGGTTCTGGAAAGAAGTCTTAATGGGGTAGCACGGTGGCACAATGGTTAGCACTGCTGCCGCCTCAGCTCCTGGGTCCCAGGTTCAATTCCAGCCTTGGGTTACTTTCTGTGTGGAGTTTGCACTTCTCCCCGTGTCTGCGTGGGTTTCCTCCGGGTGCTCCGGTTTCCTCCCACTGTCCAAAGTAGTGTAGGTTAGGTGGATTGGTCATGTTAAATTGCCCTTAGTGTCCAAAAGGATAGGTGGGGTTACTGTGTTTCGGGGATATGGTGGAGGTGTGGGCTTGAGTAGGGTGTCTTTTCCAAGGGCCGTTGCAGACTCGATGGGCCGAATGGCCTCCTTCTGCACTGTAAACTCTATGATTCTATGTTGTTGAAGGCGTTACACCTCTATTGTGTTTCACAGAAGCAGTCTGCAACATTGAAACGTAGCAATCTTATTGGTACAGCTCTACTCATACCCGGGTATTAAGGGATATTCATTCTAAATATGATGACAGAGCCCTCATTAATACTGTTTCCACAAGAGAGGAGGTACCTGTACGAGGAGGAAAATTTGGCGTGGGAGATAGGAGTCAGAGGGCGTAATTTACCGGCTGTTCACGGCGGGAAATTCCTGTCCCATGCCAGCGTACGGGTTTCCCGGCGATGCGGGGTGCTGTCAACGGGGAAGCTGCAAAACACGCAGCGGGGTGGTCGGTAAATCCCATCCATAGTCACAGAACCATACAGCACAGAAAAGGCCCTTCGGCCCAACTCATCTGCGCCGGTCAGATATTAGTGGTAAGCTATGAATGGTATTACAGAATGGAAGATTTTTGCCAGATACTGGATTGGGGAAGGTGGATTTAGTGTCTGCAGTTAAGTGAAGAAGACACTGGGGCACATGGCTGGAGGGTGTCTGCTGGCATTTTAGAATTCTCACTTTGACTATGCTGATCCTCTACAGTGAACTGTTAGAACAGCTGGAGCATTGAATATGAATCCGGTCAGCTGATTTTATTTCTGTTTGGAGAGGTTACAAGTGGGACTGAGCTGTTCTATTATCCAATCTGAGCCAATGTCTTTTTTGAGTTTCACGAGTCGGAGGGCAGGAGCGTTGGCCGTTTAGGATCCTTCTGAAGTTATTTTTTTCCGCCATTTAGGGGATATTTTCTGCCAGTTAGAGATGCTTGTTCAGGTTGCTGTTCTCGGTATCACCTTGGAATAAGGAAGATGAACCTGGATCCTGTTTCCATTAAATATCCAGTTATAGCAGGGGATCATTGAACAATGGCCAAGAACTGAAACATCACTGAATTTCCTTCTTCCTTCAGCCCAGACTTTAACACTTGGACTGACGTAGTGACTTACTCAGGATACGCCAACCGTGTTTCGGTTTGTGTGACATGAAAATAACTTGGGCAATACCAGCTTCACAACAATGAACTGCCAATTAACAAATGGTTACTAGTTATACTGCAGTGAGGATCACTCAGTCTGCATAAAATTGGCAATAAAATGCTCTGCTTTTTCTACCGTTCACCTTTTTAGAGCCATAGAAAGGTTATGGAGCAGAAAGAGTCTATTCGGCCCATCGTTTCGGCGCCAGCTGAAAAGAGAGAAAAAATAAAATGGGCGCTCATTTTAATCCCATTTTCCAGCACCTAGCCTGCAACCTTGCACATTCTCCCCATGTCCTTGTGGGTTTCCTCCGGGGGCACTAGTTTCCTCCCACAGTCCAAAGATGTACAGATCAGGTGGATTGGCCATGATCAATGCGCGGGGTTATGGGGATGGGGTGGTGAATGTTCTTTTGGAGGGTGGGTGCAGACTCGATGGGTTAAATGGCCTCCTTCTACACTGTAGGGATTCTATGGATCTATGAAAAAGTTTTCATTTCCAGAATCACATCGTCCAGGGCATTCCAAGATGCAACCCCAATACAACACAAATCATTTCATGTTAAGAGGAGTAGGGATTTGTTGAGGGTCAAAAAATTAATTTTTTGTAAGGTTAGTGTAATGTTGTCATCCTATCAACAGAACTTTATTTTCTTGAAGTTAAGCTCAAGAAGCTGGAATATTCACAGAGTTCAGAATGGAAGAATAAAACCAAGGTTGGGATTTTAAGCCCTCCACTCACTTCCTGGGAGGTGGTGGAGATTGAGTGGTATGGTGGATGGGGCAATATGTAATGGCCTCATTCAGCTGCCAGTGAAAGCCAGCAGCCTCCTTGTGAGCTAGTGAAGGCTGGGATTCCTCCTGATTGGGTGGCCCACGGAGGGAACGCCTGTACCAATGCATGCTCCCGATGAGAGATCCACCCAACCTGCCATTGTGATCGACCCCCTTCCCTCCCTGACCCTCATCCCCGGTCTGCCTTTATGTCCCCAGCCACTCCTTATCCCAACTACCTATGGTCCGGAGCTCCACCAGCCTGGCTGCTCTGGGGCTGCTGCAGTCCCAAGCATTGGTCACCATTCCTGGTGATGCCCATGGGACTGGAGGGCAGCCAGTCATCTGATTGGCCGGCAGCTTATGGGGACCAGGACATCCTGTGCTGCCTTAGCAGGGTGTAGGCCCTGACCACAGGCCATGAATTGCCTGGAGATCATTAAAATCCAGGCTGGTAGGGGCAGGGTTCCTGCGATATGCAGATGGTGGGAAGGGCCAGCACTGCCCTATAAAAACCCTGACCAGAGACTCCAAACGGTTTGGAGCGAGATATTGGTAAGTGAAACAAGGTTGTGCAGGGTTTTATTTACTTAAATTTTTCTTTTATTTGCATAATTCTAATGCTCTGCAACACAATGACATCATTTGCTTTTGACTTTTTTATAGGTACAAGGTCCGAATCCTTGTCAACAGCTTCTAGATTCCTTTCAGCCAGTGAGCAGATTTCATTAAAGCGCATTAAAAGACATCGGCCCTATCGGCCGAAAACCGCAGAGCAGATTTACCTGACTGTCAACGCCATCCACAATTCCCTCCGATTTGATGAAACATCAATAAATACTCTCTACAACAATTCACTTGCAGAGGACTGGGGTCAGTCCCTATGCCCTCTTGAAGACACTGGGGAAATGCTCCCAAGTACAGCAAAAAAGATGTCCAAAGACAAATCGAAAAATGTTGCCGATGCTGTTAAATCAACAGACGATTGTGTTACTGTCAAAACACTCATGGCTCCTTACATTTCGAAAGGGCAAGGATTTAAAGATATGTTGCACAATTTCAACGAATGTTTTACATCAAAATCAATGACGAAACGATCAAAGTCGGCACTAGGTTTTGTAGACCCGGTCAAGTTCATAGGCAAAAAGAATAGACCCCAGACTGCAGTTGAAGATATGGCTAACACGACGAGCTACGTAACTAGTGGCAACAATGAAGATCAAAACAAAACCAATCTGCTCGTGAGCCCTATGGCGATACCCATGTTAGATACCAAAATGAAGCTACAGCCAACAGGTGACATTAATCCACTTCGGATAAACAGTGGCTTCTATCTTTTGACTTCAAAACAAATGAAGGAGTATGCGGACAGAGTAGTCATGGAACACAATGTTCAGCAGCAAATAAAAGATCAGGAAAAGCACACAGCTAGTCGGAGGGCTTGGTTAAAGAAAGCTGAAGGAACTGAACTTGAGCCTCATTCGCGGAAATGAGCTGATAAGAAACCTCATGTTCGAAAGCAGTTCATATGTACAGTAATATATTGAGTAATGGTTTAATAAATCGTTTGCCTGCTGTACAGCTAGTATTACACGTGCTTGTGTGGGTCAATTCTGTGTGTTAAGTTGGAATCTGAATAAGATTTTGTGTCTGAAAGGGCACCTTGTGCTGCGATCGAGGTGATATTGAAGGATTTTCACAAGGTTACAGTTTCAAAAGGATTCACCAGTAATGAAAATACAGTTTGCAAGTTTCCCCATACATTTAACTTCTTCCTTCAAAAGGCATTCCATCTGATATATGTTAATGCAGAGATGTCGTATAAATTAGGTATTGAAATTGGTTACATTGTTTAAATGTTCTTATTCAAAATGGTCATCCAGTAATAATCCAATCACATCCCACTGCTCCAGTTGGTAGTGAATCTACTGCTAGGCAGTCACGACAGTGCAGTGTCCATTGGAAGTGCAATATTTAAGTTGGGAACCATGAATAAAATCGATAAAAGTATGAAGTAACGCATACTGAAATACTGTATGAAGTAAACACAATGAAGGAAACATAATTGAAGGAATTGAACTGCTGCTGATCTCTGGCTTTTTCGAGAGGACACCAACACAGCACCTATTCAGAGAAAACATTGGGCAGAATTCACTCCCACAGCTGTGGGGTGTTTCCCGGCAGCGGAGGCAGCTCACCATTTGCCACCTGCGGGATCTTCCTGTCTCGCCGATGTCTACAGCGTTTTGTATCGCTCATGGTCCCGCTTCCACGGACGTCACCTTCGAAGGGACCGGAAGATCCCACTGACGGGAAGAACCGGGATATTCCGCCCTGGTCACAGAACAGAAGGAGACCATTCAGCTCAGAGTGTCTGCCCCGGCCTGTTCTGAAAGTGCAACTCACCTTGTGCCATTCCTCTGCCTTTTCCCCATAGCCCTGCAAATATTTCCTTTTTGGATAAATAATCCAATTTTCTTTTGAAAGACTCGATCAAACCTGCTGCCACCACACTCTCAGGCAGTACATTCCAGATCTTAACCATAGGTTGTACAAAAATGTTTTGTCTTATCTCCATTGCCTCTTTTCCCTATTACCTTGAATCTGTGATGTGGAGATGCCAGTGTTGGACTGGGGTGGGCACTAAAGTCCAACAGATTTACTTGGAATCATGAAATAAACTTGTTGGACTTTTAACATGGTGTAAGACTTTTTACTTAAATCTGTGATCTCTGGTTCTCGATCAATGGGAACAGTTTCTCCTTATCTACTCTGTCCAGCCCCCATTCATGAATTTGAACACCCTCTATCAAATCTCCTCTCAGTCATCTCTTCTCTCCTCTCCAAGGAGACCAGGTCCTGCTTCTCCAAACTATTCACATATCTGAAATCCCTCATCTCTGAAACCATTCTTATGAATCTTTTCTGCGTTCTCTCAAATGCCTTCACATCCTTCTTAATATGTGCCACCGAGAACTGGGCACAATACCCCAGTTGAGGCTGAACCAGTGTTTTACACATGTTTAACATGATTTCCTTCCTCTTGTACCCTGTGCCCCTATTGATAAATCCTTGGATACTGTATGCTTTATTCACCGCTCTCTCAACCTCTCCTGCCACAATCAATGATTTATGCACATATACAGCCAGATCCCTCTGCTCCTGCACCTCCTTTAGAAATGTACACTTTATTTTATATTGTCTCTCTACTTTCTTTCTACCAAAATAAATCTGTATTGAACTTTATCTGGCACTTGTCTGCCCATTCCACCAACTTGTCTATGTCCTTTTGAAGTCTTACACTATCCTCTTCACAGTTCATCATGGCTTCAAGTTTCATATTCTCCAAAAGTTTTGAAACTGTGCCCTCGACGCCAAGGTCTAGGTCATTAATATGTCAGGATGGGCAAGTATCTCAATACTGATCCCTGGGAACTCCACTATAAACCTGCCTCCATCCATAAACCACTACTCTCTGTTCCCTGTTACTCAGCCAATTTCATATCCATGTTGCCACGACCCCTTTTATTCCATGAGCTCTATCGATGTTCACAAGTCTGCTGCGTAGCACTGTGTCAAATGCCTGGTTGTGTACACCACATCGCCCTCATCAACCCTCTCTGCTTCCTCATCATAAATCTCAAGCGGATTAATGAAACACCACATTCCCTTAAGAAATCTGTGCTGGCTTTCCCTAGTTAACCCACATTTGTCCAAATGATGATATATTTTGTCCTAAATTATTGCTTCTACAAGCTTCCCCACCACCGTGGATAAACATAGGCCCGTAATTGCTGGGCTTATTTTCGCTCCCTTTTTGGGACCAGGGTGTAACTTTGCAAATCTCAGTCCTCCGGCACCACCCGAGTCCAAGGAAGACTGAGAAATTATGGCCAGTGCCTCCACACTCACTTCCTTCAGTATTCCTGATGCCTTCAGTATTCCTGATGCATCTCATCTGGCCCTGGTAACTTATCAAGTTTAATAACAGACAGCCTATCCAA
The DNA here is from genome assembly GCF_047496885.1 of Scyliorhinus torazame. Taxonomy (NCBI): domain Eukaryota; kingdom Metazoa; phylum Chordata; class Chondrichthyes; order Carcharhiniformes; family Scyliorhinidae; genus Scyliorhinus; species Scyliorhinus torazame. The sequence continues at coordinate 116,215,730 of NC_092724.1, read as the reverse complement.
TCCCTCATCATCATCAATTATCTCCTCTTTCACCATGGTCTGGGTAGCATCTTCCTTGGTAAAGACAGATGAAAGTATTCAGTCAAGCATCCTGCCTCCATGCATAAATCCCCTTTTGGGTCTCCAACTAACCCCACTCCTACTCTTACCAGCCTTTTACTATTAAATGCCCATAGAAGACTTTTGGATTCCTTTTTTTCTTAAGCTGGCAGTCTCCTCTCACTCTACATTTGCTTCTCATATTTGCTTTTAAAATTTATAGAAACATAGAAAATAGAATCAGGAGGAGGTCATTCGGCCCTTCAAGCCTGCTCCGCCATTCATTATGATTATGGCTGGTCATCAAGTTTAATACCCTGATCCCACCTTCCTTCCATATCCCTTGATCCCTTTAGCCCCAAGAGCTGTATCCAATTCCTTCTTGAAATGACACGTTTTGGCCTCAACTACTTTCTGTGGTAGTGAATTCCACAGATTCATCACTCTCTGGGTGAAGAAATTTCTCCTCACCTCATCCTAACAGGTTTCCCCTTATCCTCAAACTATGACCCCTAGTTCTGGACTCCCCCACCATCGGGAACATTCTTTCTGAATCTACCCTGCCTAACGCTGTTTGAATTTTATAAGTTTCTATGAGATCCCCGCTCACTCTTCTAAACTCCGATGAATATAATCCTAACTGATTTAGTCTCCTCCTATGGCAGTCCTGCCATCCCAGGAATCAGCCTGGTAAATCTTCGCTGAACTCCCTCCGAAGCAAGAACATAATTCCTCACCAAAACTGCACATAATACTCCAGGTGTGGCCTCACCAATGCCCTATACAATTACAGTAAAACATCCCTATTCCTATACTCAAATCTTCTTGCTATGAAGGCCAACATACGATTTGCCTTCTTTACTGCCTGCAGTACCTGCGTACTTACTTTCAGCAACTGATGCACAAAGACACCAAGGTCTCGGTGAGTATTCACCTCTCTCAATTTACTCCCATTCAAATAATAATCTGCCTTCCTATTTTTGCTACCGAAGCAGATAACCTCACATTTATCCACATTATACGGCACCTGCCATGCATGTGTCCACTCACTCAGCCTGTCCAAATACAGCCGAAGCATCTCTGCATCCTCACAGCTCAATCTCCTACCCAAATTTGTATCATCTGCAAATTTGGAGATAATACATTTAGTTCCCTCGTCCAAATTATTAATATATAATGTGAACAGTTGGGGTCCTAGCACAAATCGCTGTGGTACCCCACTAGTCACTGCCTGCCAATCAGAAAAAGACCCATTTATTCCAACTTTTTGCTTCCTGTCTGCTAACCAGTTTTCTATCCACCTCAAGACTCAACGTTGAAGGCCTATCCCATGCAAAGCGTGAGCTACTATGCTCGCAAAAGTATTCTGACAGCAATGTGGACTGACTCACACTGCGAGAAACCCACCTTGCAGACCACTTGGCCTGTCAAGCCCACATTCACTTGTACTAACACATTGCAAGCAGGGCTAACAGGAAATGTGGCCCAGCAGCCAACATTAAAACGCAAAAAAAGATAAAATCAGACGGCCCTCACTTCACCTCCAGGAAAATACAAAGCTTTTGACAAGCTCTTCAAATGCCGACTTTTGTTTCCACAACACACATTACACAGCTGTCCCATTACACAGCTCGGTGAAACACCTTAGGACCATTGCTTTACTTTTAAGACAACTTTTTATAAGACTCACAGGTCTTGTGGAGCAGTGGGTGGAACTGAATCCTGTGCCAGGATTCGATGACCACCGGAGCTGCGTTGTTATATTGACCAAACAGGCAGTATCAACTTGGCAGCACAGGCAGGTGGTGAGTGGGAGATACTTGGCCAGCCATACGATGGAGAGAATATTGGAGCCTCCACCATCTCTATCCATCACTCCAGACTACAATGTGCATGTAAGAGTGTATGTTGCCACAGCAACTCTGCCCCCCTGAATGAACTGTAACACCTCAGCATAATTAGGGTTCCCAACTGTGATTAAACACATTCCTGGAGGTTCCATCATGAAAGCCCATTCCTACACCAGTTGGAAAGCAAAAACTCTCATGACCCAATTGGATGATGTTTAATTGTCAGCCAAACAGCTTTTTTCTTTAAAAACATTTTCAATATTTTTGTATCTGGTAAAGAGAAATATTGAATGAAAATGATTTTAAAAAATTATTATTCATCCAAGGAATGTGGGGGCTTCACTGGCTAAATCAGCATTTATTGCTCATTTATTGAGCAACAGCAAAGAATTCTTGACTTTTTTTACTCTCTAAAATCAGGACTAATTAATAACAACCTGCTCACTCTTCCCGCCCTGATTTCGTCCGCTCCTGCGCACTTGAGAGAGGGAGCCAGTCGCGCGCCTGCGCATTTGACAGATGGAGCCGGCCGTGCGCATGCGTGCTTGACAAAAGGCGCCGGCCGCGCTGTTATCACGGCCGCTCAGGCGCTGAATGGTCACCCCAGATAGAGGAGGTGGGCGAGGCTTGAGGGGTCCTGAGGGTAAACAAGGGACACGTGGTCCGGAAGTGTTGTCAATGGCGGAACGAAGAGAATGATGCGGCAGGTGATGAAGAGACAGAGATATGAGGATAAGAGAGACGGCGATGGAGATAAGGGGTTAGAGAGATTGAGAGGAGCTTTCTGCCTCCAAAGGCAGTGAAGCAGAATCTTTGAACCTTTTTAAGACAGATTCTTGATTAACAAGAGGGAGAGGGTGAAAGGTTACCGGGGGTAGGAAGAAATGTGGGGTGAGGTTACAATCAGATCAGCCGTGATCTCGTTGAATGGTGGAGCAGGGTTGAGGGGCTGAATGGTCTCCAGCTGCTCCTCATTAATATTTCCCAGTGAGCACCCTCCCCTAAGGTGAACTACTGCTTCTATGATTGCCTTCTTTCTCTCTGCAGGAATCCAGCGACGAGGCGGAGGATGTGTCGCTGTTTGATGCCGATGATGAGGTGTCGAGGAAACCCAAGCGAAGGAGGATCCGGTAATACTGGGGTTTGTGTGGAAAGAGGACCCAGAAGTCTTTTTTGGGGGGGGGGGGTGCTTTGATGTTGTCCTGGAAAAGGTTGTGCTCTTTTGTTGGGGTGGGGGGGTGGATTAGATCTATAGGATGTTAGCTCTTTGGGGAATTACAGCTATACATGAGATAGTCTGGGCGGGAAATTAGATCAACACAATGTTGGCTCTGTGAGCGGGGGTTTGCTGTAAGGGTGAAGGTTCAAAGTCAAAAGAACCTAATGTTCTTCAGGTTTAACAAAAAACAAAATGTTAATTGATGAGATGAGGACAAGAAATTTATTCTTTCAGAGGGTCATTAGTCTGTGGAATACTTTTCCCCAGAGAGCAGTGGAGACTGGGTCATTGAATATATTCAAGGCTGTGTTAGACAGATTTGGGTTAAGAGGGACTGGCAGAAAACTGGAGTTGGAAGGCCACAATTGGATCAGCTGTGGTTGTATTGGGGTCTGTTAGGTCAGTTAGCTGGATGGCTAGTCGGTGGTGCGGAGTGTTGCCAACAGCGTGTGTTCAATTCCTGTACCGGCTGAGGGTATCCCATGAAGGCCTGCCTTCTCAACCTTCCCCTCGCCTGCGGTGTGGTGACCAGCAGGTTAAATCACCACCAGTCAACTTTCTCTCAAAATGGGAGAGCAGCCTATGGTCCTTGGGGTCTACTTCATTTCAATGGTACAGCAGGCCCGAGGGGCTGAATGGCCTACTCCTAGTTCTTATGTTCTTAAAATGTTATGTCTGTGTTTAAAGTGGATGTGATCCTCACGCAGGTGAAAGTGCAGTTCCCATGGGGGGGGGTGTAATTTGGATCGCTGGGAGAGGGCCGGCCTCAGTGTCTCAATTGTCCTCCATCTGTCTCTAGATGTAGGGGCATTTATTTTCAGTCTCTCAAAATCTTTCGTTCAAAGTATGTCAGGATTGATCATAGAATTTACAGTGCAGAAGGAGGCCATTTGGCCCATCTAGTCTGCACTGGCTCTTGGAAAGAGCACCCTACCCAAGCCCACACCTCCACCCTATCCCCATAACCCCACCTGGTCGGAAAGCAGGAACTGATCAAGTGAGTGAGAAGGATGTTCAATGGCGAGAGGTTCTTGTACTTTAGATTAGCCCCCGCCATCAGAACTGATATCTTAATAGGAAATCTTAATGCTTGCCTGATTCCAGAAAGTCACCTACTTCCTCCTTCTTTGTTGCACAATGCCGAAGGAAATTTGCCAAATTAACCCCTGAATAGTAAAAGAAGCTACATTTTAATCTTTATCAAATATATTAGAAACAAAATAAATTTTCCAAGAAATTTCACATATTGCTAACGAATAATTGACCTTGGGATAGTCACTGATTTGCTTAGAATGAACTAAAATTCTTGTACGTTTTTACTGAAGTTGCAAAGTTTGACGTTCACTCTGCGCTCTTTTTAGCCGTTACTCATTGTCGATGCATAGTTACCACATTTGTTGGACATTTTGTCCAAAACTTGTTTATTCGAGTACCTTGCTAACGAGAACTTTTATTTTTGGTTTCTAAATGCCTAGCTTTTCAAAAAATATTTTTTATATTGACTGATCTATTTGGAAATTCATAATTCACTAAATTTTCAATAACTTTCAATGTAACAGTCATTATTGTATAGAATCCCTACAGTGTAGGAGGCCATTCGGCCCATCTAGTCTGCACTAACTCTTCGAAAGAGTACTCCCCCGCTCACCCTGCCCTATCCCTGTAACCCCATAACCTATCCTGCACATCCCTGGACACTTAAGGGGTAATTTAGCTTGGCCAATTCCACTTAAAACCGCACATCTTTGGACGGTGGGAGGAAACCAGAGCACCCGGAGGAAACCCACGCAGACACTGGGAGAACGTACAAACTTCATACAGACAGTCAGTCACCCAAGGCCGGAATTGAACCCTGGTCCCTGGCGTTGTGAGGCAGCAGTGCTAACCACCCTGGGGTACCCTTGCTAGGTTCGGCCATCGTAAATTTGAAAAAAAACCTGTCCTTCCAGTTCGTCCGATCGGCGATTTTCACACTGCGTTGGCTCCTGATCAGCAGACTAATCGGCCTCTCAGCAACCAATGCACCGAGAAGCCACCCTCTGATTGGACAATAAATTTAGAGTACCCAATTCATTTTTCCCAATTAAGGGGCAATTTAGCGTAGCCAATCCACCTACCCTGCACATCTCTGGGTTTTGGGGCGAACCCCACGCAAACACTGGGAGAATGTGCAAACTCCACACGGACAGTGTTGATTGGACAAGTTGCTAATAGTGGCAAAGTCCATATTCAAACTCTCCGGCAAGGACGAGAGTGAGGTGGCCGGATGGTGGAGCGGGGGACAGAACAGGGAAGGAAGCGGCCACTGAGCAAGTGGGGAAGCTGCCATCATGTAGCATGTATGAGTGTGTGCGCTGAGGGATAAGACTGTGTGTTTGTGAGAGTGTGTGCAGGCGGGAGAGAGGTGAGACTGTGATGCCCATCTTTAGTTGCTGCCTGGCAAGTGGTTTCCCAATTGTGATGAATGGTAAGACCAAATTAGTTCTGAGCAATGGGGGTGCTGTGGAGAGGATGCTTAGTTGTTTGCAGCATTGCTGTCTGTTGGAGGAAGGTTGGTGGTGAGGGCATGTATGACGGTCGGGGTGTTGCTGTCAGATCGGTGCACTTGAGGAACCTAAGTGGACTTCGCAATAGCGAGGGCAAGTCAGGCAGCATGAAGGTAATGTTAATATATAGCTGCATCCTCTGATAAAGGAGTTAGTGAGGATTATAAAGAAACCGAAAAGTAGCCCCTGAATACCAAAACGCAGTCCTCAAGAAAATCTCAAAAAGACCCCTAACATAAAAATATCTTGACCTGTGCTTCAGCTCCCTGAATTGCTGCTGTGTTTTCACTTTGTTTTCCCTGACACTGGGAAGTTCAGGGAAACCTGGGTGCCAATCAGCAAATTCCAAAATCTGTGATAAAATTACGGCAAGTAAGCGATTAACAGTTTGAAATTGTCAGCCCATTTCTCACGTTTGCACGCAGTGCAAAATGGTGCAATTAAACGTGGGATTTGATGGGTAGGAGCCAACTTCCCGACATGTAGTGCAGTCAATTTCTACCTTTGCATGCTTCCCACCTGCAACCAAACAAACCCAAGATCTTCCACAAGTTAAAATTAAGCCTACGTGACAAATCTTTTACGGTATGTGAAAGAGTGCAAAGTATTATCAACCATAGTTAATTTGCAGTTTAAAAACCTCACACAATATGATATTGTGCTGTAGTTATGGTCATGTATTGTTAGATATCAGTAGATTAATTGAAAATAATATTGTCTCTCTTTTTAAAGGCATCCAGTGGCTTGCTTCTTCCATCTGTTTTTCCGAATTAGTGCAATAGTTGTCTACCTTCTTTGTGAGTTCCTGAGCAATAGCTTCATTGCCTGCTTTGTGACAATAATATTGCTTTTATCGTGTGACTTCTGGACTGTGAAAGTAAGTAATCTTCGAAGTGTGTAATTTAGCTGTTCAGTAAAGGAAACCTGTGCTGTTGAACTGAATGTTAAAGGATTACTGGCATGCACCACAACATATCTAGGGCTGTGTTATAGCTGGATAAATAGTAGACGAACATATTTATATTTAAAAAAAACTTGTTCAATAACAATTTCCTTTAGGTGTTGATAAAGGCCATTTGATAGAACATGACTGTTTTTCATTGGTTTTAACCCCACCAAACTCACTATGTCTCTCAATCCTTCCTCTTTCCTCAGAGACTTAAATACACATTCCCGTACCAGCCTCCCCGAACAGGCGCCGGAATGTGGCGACTAGGGGCTTGTCACAGTAACTTAATTGAAGCCTACTCGTGACAAAACCTGCGATTTTCATATGGGAAAGAGAAATTAAAGATGATTTTCCTTCTTACTCCCGAGTTTTCTAATCGATAATCTTCCCTGGTATTTGAATCTTATCATCATCCTGGTGTTTACATTCAGTTCTGTGAGCTTTGGGTCTCAGTGGCTACCTCATGTTGATGGCCTTTTTGGTTTTGCTCTTCCCCACAAGTGAAAATGCTCGCTCTTGTGAAAATGCTTGCTCTGTGTCCATCGGATCAAAGCTTTCATAATTTTAAAGACCTCTTATTGGGTCGCTCTTCAGCCTTGTCTTTTGACCCCATCTGCTCATCCTTACCTGAAGAGTATACCCTCGCAGCAATAGTCCAGCAATTGGTGATTTGCAACTCCTAGCGAATTTCTTCACCACAGCAGGTTGGTGATTTTGATGCACTAATAATGGCTTACACTGTGAACTCTTTATTTATCTTGTAATATCTGGGCCATTGAGTAATCATGGTGTACTTCGTAGGTCTCAGCAAATTTCCAGCCCGTGATAGTATTAAGTTGTCATTATTTAACCAGTTCAAGCGATTAATTATAATGAGTACATCGTTAGCAGGATACATAGGTGACAAGATTCTTAGTTTTAATGTTCTCATAAGTTGGACTCTAGCATTTAGCAATGCAGTTTTGATGTTGTAGGAATATAATGGCCCAGATTTTGCAGTTGTAATAACTGTCATCAACTTCTCATGTCCATACATGCACAGTTAAAAGTGGAAATGGAGATGTTACTGCGGTGATTTGAACTTCTTCTTTGGCTGTAATCTCACTGTAGAAACACTCCCAAATGAAAATCTGACTGCTTGAATGGGATGTAACAGCATGTTAAGTTATAATTACTGTTGAGCAATCTCATTGGCCCTCAAAAGCTACTTTTCGTATATGTGGAATGTCAAATTTCTCCATTCCATGATAAAGATTTCATTGATCTTTTTAAAAAAAAAAAGTCTTGTTTTTGAAATTCAGTTTTTTGCATTACTTCCCTGTGTAAGTCATGGAACATACAGCGCAGAAGGATGCCATTCAGCCCATCGAGTCTGCACTGACCCACTTCCATCCTATCCCCGTAACCAATAACCCCTCCTAACCTTTTTGGTCACTAAGGGCAATTTATCATGGCCAATCCACCTAACCTGCACGTCTTTGGACTGTGGGAGGAAACCGGAGCACCCGGAGGAAACCCACGCAGACATGAGGAGAACGTGCAGACTCCGCACAGACAATGACCCAGCGGGGACAGTGACCCAGCGGGGAATCGAACCTGGGACCCTGGCACTGTGAAGCCACAGTGCTATCCACTTGTGCTGCCCAATCTTTATTTTGCTTTCTGTAAAATTATGAATGGGAGAACCCGCTTGTTACTTTCTGGTTTGCTGTCTGTGAGAATTCTACAATGTGATTGGAAATGACATCATAGGTGCCTGACGCCAGAGATCCTCGAGAGCTAGTGCCAGAATGAAATTAACAGAGGGGATGGGGGAGAGGTGAAATCCCCACCACTAGTTCTGTGTGGGCCGCTTCTTCTTGAGATTACTGGTAAGTGCTGTCACTTTGCTGACTGCAAAGCTTGGGCCATAGATCAGAAGTAACCACTTTGCTGTACGTTGGCTGCTGTGCAGTATAAATGAGTCGAGCATTGTTTATCTGTATTGAACAGTCATGCACTTGTTCAAATTATGTGCTGGTTTTGTTAAAGGGGTGTGTGTAGCAGTTCTAATTGTTACCTACTATTTGTAGTCAATTGTTATAGCCAGAGAAAACTCCAAATATTGCTGCTGCATATTTGAATTGATCGAGTGTTTTTACTCTTTACGAAGGCAGCCTTCAATGTTCCTGAACTAAAACCTCAATGTTTATGTTATGATATGTATTGTGAGAATCACTATGTTGGCGCAACATATATTAATGTGCAAACGTGATCCTCCAGTTACCCTGCACTGTTCTATCTCTCGTCCAGAATATCACTGGTAGGCTGCTGGTGGGGCTACGCTGGTGGAACCAGGTTGATGATGATGGAAAGAGCCACTGGGTCTTTGAGGCCAAAAAGGTATGGTTGACCAAAGTTTGTTCTTTGTTTCGATTGTTTCTTTGTTTACGATAACAATAGACCGGAATTGAATTTGGATTGGGTGCGGCTGTTGGATAATAAATCAACATCGGACATGTGGGAGTCTTTCAAGCGACAGTTGATTAGGATTCAGGAAAGTCACGTTCCTGAGAGAATGAAGGATAAGTGTGGGAAGTTTAGGGAGCCTTGGACAACGAGGGATATTGTAAACCTCGTCAAAAAGAAAAAGGAGACTTTTGTATGGTCTAGAAGGATGGGAACATTCGAAACCCTTGAGTATAAAGAAAGTAGGAAGGTATTGAAGCAGGAAATTAGGAGGGGTCGTGAAAAGTCCTTGGCAAGTAGGATTAAGATGAATCCCAAAGCTTTTTATTCATATGTAAAAAGCAAGAGGGTGGCCAGGGAAAGGATTGGACCACTAAAGGGAATCTATCTGTTGAGCCAGAGGAAATGGGCGAGGTACTAAATGAATACTTTGCATCAGTGTTCCCTAAAGAAAGGGACTTTGTGGAAGTTGATTCTTGGGTAGGGTGTGTGGACATCCTGGATCATGTTAACATCGAAAAGGAGGGGTCTTTTAAAAGATATTAAGGTAGATAAGTCTCCTGGGCCAGAATACTGAGGGAAGCAAGGGAGGAAATTGCTGGAGCCTTGACTGACATCTTTGTATCCTCATTGGCTACAGGTGAGATCCCAGAGGACTGGAGAATTCATCATAGATCATTGAATTTACAGTGCAGAAGGAGGCCATTCGGCCCATCGAGTCTGCACCGGCTCTTGGAAAGCGCACCCTACCCAAGGTCAACACCTCCACCCTATCCCCATAACCCAGTAACCCCACCCAACACTAAAGGCAATTTATCATGGCCAATCCACCTAAACTGCACATCTTTTGACTGTGGGAGGAAACCGGAGCACCCGGAAGAAACTCACGCACACACGGGGAGGATGTGCAGACTCCGCACAGACAGTGACCCAAGCCGGAATCGAACCTGGGACCCTGGAGCTGTGAAGCAATTGTGCTATCCATAATGCTACCGTGCTGCCCACGCTAATGTGGTACCGCTGTTTAAGTAAGGTAGCGGGGATAATCCTGGAAACTATAAGCCGGTGAGCCTCACGTCGGTTGTAGGTAAATTATTGGAGAGAATTCTCAGGGACAGGAGTTATACCCATTTGGAAACAAATGGACTCATAAGCGATAGACAACAATGTTTTGTGAAGGGGAGGTCATGCCTCACTAACTTGATCGAGTTTTTTGAGGAGGTGACAAAGATGATTGATGAGGGGAGGGCGGTGGATGTTGTTTACATGGACTTCAGTAAAGCCTTTGACAAGGTGCCTCATGGCAGACTGGTACAAAAGGTGAAGTCACATGGCATCAGAGGTGAGGTGGTAAGATGGATACAGAACTGGATCGGTCACAGAAGGCAAAGGGTAGCAGTAGAAGGGTGTTTTTCTGAATGAAGGTTGTGAGTAGTAGTGTTCCACAGGGATCGATGCTTGGGCCTCTGTTGTTTGTGTTGTACATAAATGATTTGGAGGAAAATGTAGCCGGTCTGATTAGTAAGTTTGCGGATGAAACCAAGGTTGGTGGAGTGCAGATAGTGTTGAGGATTGTCAGAAGATACAGCACGACATAGACAGGTTGGAGACTTGCCCAGAGAAATGGCAAATGAAGTTTTAATCCGGACAAATGTGAGGTAATGCATTTTGGTAATTCTAACATAGAGGGGAAATGTACCATAAATGGTAAAACTCTTAGGAATATAGAGAGAGATCTGGGCGTGCAGGTTCACAGATCTTTGAAGATGGCAACACAAGTGGACAAGGTAGTCAAGAAAGCATACAGAATACTTGCCTTCATTGGACGGGGCATCGTGTATAAAAACTGGCACGTCATGCTACAGTTAGATAGAACCTTGGTGAGGCCGCACTTGGAATATTGCGCACAATTCTGGTGTCACACCAGAAGGATGTGGAGGGTTTGGAGAGGGTGCAGAGGAGGTTTACCAGGATGTTGCCTGGTTTGGAGGGTGTTAGCTATGTGGAGAGGCTGAATAGACTCTGACTGTTTTCATTAGAAAGACGGAAGTTGAGGAGTGACCTGATCATAGAATTTACAGTGCAGAAGGAGGCCATTCGGCCCATCGAGTCTGCCACCGGCCCATTGAAAAAGCACCCTAAGCCCATACCTCCACCCTATCCCCGTACCTCCACCCTATCCCCTGTAACCCCATCTAACCATTTCTTTGGACACCAAGTGCAATTTAGTTTAGCCAATCCACCTAACCTGTACATCTTTGGACTGTGGGAGGAAAACAGAGCACCTGGAGGAAACCCACGCAGTCACTGGGAGAACGTGCAGACTTCGCACAGACAGTGACCCACACCGGGAATCGAACCTGGGACCCTGGAGCTGTGAAGCAACTGTCCTAACCACTGTGCCCCGTGCTGCTGATAGAGGTCTACAAGATGATGAGAGCATGGATAGAGTGGATGGGCAGGCACTCTTTACCAGGGTGGAGGGGTCAGTTACCAGGGGGCATAGGTTTAAGGTCCGTGGGGCAAAGTTTAGAGATGTGCGAGGCAGGTTTTTTACGCAGCAGGTGGTGAGCGCCTGGAATGCGTTGCCAGAGGAGGTTGTGGAAACAGATACATTAACGGCGTTCAAAAGGCATCTTGACAAACTCACGTATCGGATGGGTATAGAGTGATACGGCACAAGGAAGTGCTGATGGTTTTGGCAAAGGTTGATATCATGACCAGTACAGGCTTGGAGGACTGAAGGGTCTGTTCCAGTGCTGTATTGTTCTTTGAAACTAAAACAGTCTGTGTGTACAGATTACAAATACCAGTGGGTGTTTTCATTTGGAAAGCTAGTTGATGAATAGTATTGGATTCAATTTTTATAAGAATAGATCACCGGGTCTGTCGAACTTACTCCTTCATTCAATACGATCAAGGTTTGTCATGAGCTATAACTGCACTTTCCCACCCATTTCCCTTCATTTGTCTATCTCAGACTTAAAGATGGTCAATGATGGAACCATCACAACCTTCTGGGGTAGAGAATTCAAAAGGGAAAACATTCTCCTCGCCTCAATCCTAAAAGAACTCGATCCTTATCCTGAGACTGCATCTCTGTGTTCAGAATTCCCTGACCAGAGGAAACAACCTCCGTGTCCACCCCATCAATACCATCTCAAACTTGTCTGTTTCAATGAGATCGCTTCTCATTCTTCTAAACACCAGAAAAAAGAAACTCTGTTTACTCAGCCTCTCCTCATAGGACAATCCCTTCATCCCAGGGACCAGTCCTGTGATCCTTCGCTGTCTGGCCCCCAATGCAAGTCTGTCATTTCTTGAATGTGGAGACCAAAACTGTCTACAGTATTCCAGATGCGATCTCACAAAAAATTGCATAATTGTAACAAGATTTCTTTATTCTTCTACTCCAACCCCCTTGCGATAAAGGTCTGCATGCCTTTTGCCTTCCTGATTGCTGCACGTGCATGCTAACTTTCTGCATTACTTGTACGAGCACATCCAAGTTTCTTTGAAGCTTGGTACTTTCAAGTTTCATGTCTTTTCAAAAATGTTCTTCCTTTTCTATTTTTGCGATAGAATGGAATAACGTCCCCCCCCTCCCGCCGGGTTATACTCCATTACCATTTTGTTGCCCACTCGCTTAACCTATTCGTATCTCTTTGCGTACGCCTCAAAATGTAAACTCCCACCTAGCTTTGTATCATCAGCAACCTTGGATACATTTCTCTCTGACTCTTTGTCTAATATAGATTGTAAATAGCTGAGGCCGCAGCACTGATCCTTGCAGCACTCCACTATTCACTATCTGCCAACATGAGACTGCCCAATTTATGCCTACTCTTTGCTTCCTGTTGTCAACCAATCCTCTATCCATGCAAATATATTACCACCAACTCCATGAGCCCTTAGCTTGCCTATCAGCCTTTTGTGCGACACCTTATCGTATGCCTTTGGAAATCCAGGTATACTACATTTACTGGCTCCTCTTTATCCACCCTAATAGTTACATCCTCAAAAAACGAATCTATTTGTGAAACAGGATTTGCCTTTCTTAAAATCATGTGGTCGTTGTCTGATCGTGCCTTGATTTTCTCGGGGCATTGTTAAGGCTTACTTAACCGATTCCAGCACTTTCCAGACAACTAATGTTGGGCTGACGGGTCTGGCGTTCCCGTTTGTGTGCGTCTCCCTTTCTTGGATACCGGTGTCACATTTACTGAATTCTGATCTGCTGGGACTGTTCCAGAATCTCGGGAATTTTGCAAAATTGTAGCCAGAGGGCAGCACGGTGGCACGATGGGTTAGCCCTGTTGCCTCACTGCGCCGAGGTCCCAGGTTCGATCCCGGCTCTGGGTCACTGCCTGTGTGGGGTTTGCACATTCTCCCCATGTTTGCGTGGGTTTCACCCCACAACCCAAAGATGTGCAGGCTAGGTGGATTGGACATGCTAAATTGCCCCTTAATTGGAAAAAATTAATTGGGTACTCTAAATTTATAAAAGAAAAAAAAAATTGTAGCCAGAGTGTCTATTATCTATGTAGCTATTTCTTTTGGTTCCAAAAGACGTGCTGTTAGGTGAATTGGACATTCTGACTTCTCCCTCCGTGCACCCAAACAGGTGCTGGAATGTGGCGACTGGGGGCTTTTCACTTTATTGCAGTGTTAATGTAAGCATTCTTGTGACACTAATAAAGATTATTATTATTTTAGAATCCTAGGATGTAGGCTATCTGGCCCTGAAGATTTGTCAGTACTTAGTCCCTTGAGTTTCTCCAGTAGATTTTCTCTGCCAATAATTTCCTTAATTTTGTCATTCTTCTTGCCACCTACGTTACTCTCTCCTTCTGGTATGAAGCTTTGTGTCTGCTACTGTGAAGGCAGACACAAAGGGGTGGATTCTCCGTCTGAGAGACTAAGCGTTCCCTGGTTCTGATGGGGGCACCAGTGCCGGAGCCATTCACGACATGCTAATAGGCCAGCACTCTCGCCACGTGGAACTAGTGCAATTCCAACTGACGCCGGAGTGGGATTCACTGGCGTTGGGATTGGCACAAGAGAACTTGACAAGCTGGAGCTGCATATAAGCTCTTCACTCCCCACGCACTCTCATTCCAGTCAAGAAGATGAAGTGCAGCCCCGAGGTTTGTAGATGCGAGTTTAAGACCATGCTGGGTACCGTGGACGCTGTTTAACCTGAATAAGCAGGAAATGTTTTTTTTTTTAAAGTACACGAGTAATACTGGAAATATTTTTAAACTAATTACATAAATATTTATGAATTATTGAAAACCTTTTTAATCAAGCTGGGTCCCATACAGTTGTTGCATTGAGTTCTGGGGGAAACAGTAGGTTATTCTGTTCTAATTTTAAATGTTTTTTTTTCTGTATGGTTTTCATAGGCGTCACGAAAAGGAAAGAGAGCCTCCTCCGACGCAGAATCCAAAATCTTCTGGTTAGGATTAATCATCTGTCCCATTCTGTGGATCATTTTTGTCTTCAGCACTTTCTTTTCCTTTAAGTTGAAATGGTTGGTAAGTTCCTGACTGGCAGCCTATGTGGAGTTTTGTGGTTACCTTTTTTTTTCTCATTAAAAATTACATTCATGGTTTTTAAAATATATTTGCATAAATGCAAACAATGCAGATGGTTTTCTACATCCTGGGAGATTGCAGAATCGCGACAGGTTGTGTCACTTGTACCACTTGAAATGTTGTTTTAAAACTTCATGCTGGTCTTGAAATATGTTTAAAATGGTGAAAGTGATGGAGAGGGGTAAAGCAGATGTTACTACACACACAGTTTTGCTACATCGGTTGTAGAAGGTGGAGATTGTTTTACATCCATGGGATAGTCTTTTTGAATGTTCTTACTGTTTTTCTTCTTTTGGAACAGGCTGTGGTTATCATGGGTGTTACGCTTCAAGGGTCTAATCTTTATGGATACGTAAAATGTAAAATAGGAAGTGGAAAGAATCTAACTAGCATGGCCACCTCCTATCTGGGACGTCAGTTTTTCAAGACGGTGAGTTCAATCCGAGACTCTTGTTGCCTCACGTGACCAGAACAGAGTTAATGTTTTGAGTCTGTATGACTTCTTCAAAGCTAAAGAGGGAGAAATGTGTTGGATTGTATACTTTAAGAGAGGCGGGTGGGACAGCTGGAACAGAGTAGAAGTTCAGTGATTGGTGGAAGTGAGAACAACAAAGGTGTAACAAAACTTAAGAACGAGTGACAGATGGCCAGGAGGGGGAGATTTTGCAATGGGGCAAAAAATGTTTGGGATATAAAGAGCAGGTCAAGATGGAGGAGAAAGGTCACCGTCTAAAGTTGCTGAACTCGGCGTTGAGTCCAGAAGGCTGTAACCTTCCTAAATAAGATGAGGTGGTGTTTGCGTTGGGCTTCACTGAAACATTGCAGCAGGCCGAGGACAGACATGTGGGCATGGGAGAAAGATGTCGAGTTGAAATGACAAGCATCAGGTTGGTTAGGATCGTTCTTGCAGGCGGGGCAAAGTTGTTCCGCAAAGCAGCCACTCAGTCTCCCCAAAATCATTTCCTGTTTTGTATCCTTTGTGCTTGAAGGTGATATTTGGTGCTGAGTTGGAACTCCACAGATGCTGGTGGTCTCCCCTTAAATCTTTAAAAAAAAAAAAAAAAAATTAAGCGTACCCACATAATTTTTTCCAATTAAGGGACAAACGCGTGACCAATCCACCGATCCTGCACATCTTGGGGTTGGGGGAGGGGGGGTGAAACCCACGCAAACAGGGGGAGAATGTGCAAACACCACACGGACAGTGACCCAGAGCCAGGATCGAACCCGGGACCTCGGCGCCATGGGTCTCCCCTTAAGTGATTTTACTCCAGACGTTCTCTTGTGCTTTGTGCCAAACAGAATAAATGAGGCACTTGCTACAGACAGTCCAGAGCATTATTTTTGATGCATTATCTTCCCAGTAGCATTGTCTGGGGGTTAAAGAAGAACTCTCATTGTTTGAATAGATTACTGTCGTTGCAAAAAGCCTCTTGTGTGCTAATCTTTGGTTTATGACGAAGAAACATTATCAGACTATGTCACCTTGGTTGGGTGTCGGCTACGAATCCGCTTGTTGAAAGTAAACCATTGATGTAGATGCAAATCGTTAGAACAGATTACATTTGATTTCATAAATTAACCAGTATCTCGAATATTGCTGGAAAAAGAACACATGTTGCTGAAGCTTTTCATCTTGCACTCATCAGAACAAAGGCAAGAATTTTGAACTATCACAAGAATTTACAGTACACTAGAAAAGCATGCTGAATAGTTGACAAGCTGACTCTGATTGGCAAAAACATTGGCATGGCAAAAGCAGCGGGGAACTATAGGCTCGCAAAACTCTGGGATAATTCAAAAAAGGTGCAAGGCTTTTGCGTATTCCTAAAATGAAAGGAAAATACCGCAGGTGCTGGAAATCGTAAATGAAAACGGAAAATGCTGGAAAAACTTTGCGTGTTTGGCAGCAGCTGTGGAGAGTAACTCTGTTTTTCTCTCCACAGATGCTGCCAGACCTGAGTTTTTCCAGCATTTTCTGTTTTTATTTCCGATTTCCAGCATCTGCAGTATTTTGTTTTCATTTATTTTAGTGTTTAATTCACTACCACTTCTCTCCTAGGTTTGCCTAATAAGTACTGTTTTTCTCTTCAACAGGATTTCCGTTTGCCTATTTTATTCTGTTCGCCTTCTTGCTTTCCGTTTCCCTCTTTGTGTTTGACAAGGTGTTTACCAGAACTTTATTCCACAGTCACAATTTCTTCTTCGATGACCGTCTCTGTCGCTGACTTATCCCATGTGGATTCCAACTGAAGTTTCATCTCTTATATTTCGAATCCACCCAGAATAACCAGTATCTCTGGGACATAAATGCCCCTCGGACTGTTGTTCTCGCCGCCTGCTGAGGTCCACACTCAGTACTATGTGCCGCCATACGTACACACTCTACCTCTCTCTCCAGCAGCACTGATTCACATTTGCACTTTCTCAAAGCTGCTCATGTCTCCAGCTCCATTTTACTCTTCATCCCATCTGATGCCTTAACAAGAAGCTTTTTCTTTCAGGTGTCAAGGAAAACAAACTCCAACAGATACCAACGTCCACCCGGGACCATCCACTCCTTCCCATCCCTTTGACCCCACTCCTTCCAAACCCAACCCTTCCCGCGCATTCACTATGACCTGCCCCTCGCTGATGCTGAACATCCTGTACTCCGCAAAGGACTACATTTCATCCCCTTGCATCCTCACCTCAATTAATTTTGATCTCGGCACAGTGCTGAAGTCTTTTTTTCATCACCTTCATCACCCTGCTCTGCTTACTCCACCCACTTTCAGTGTTAATAATAATAATAATCACTCATTGTCACAAGTAGGCTTCAATGAAGTTACTGTGAAAAGCCCCTAGTCGCCACATTCCGACACCTGTTCGGGGAGGCTGGTACGGGAATTGAACTCGCTGCTGCCTTGTTCTGCATTACAAGCCATCTATTTAGTCCAGTGTGCTAACGCCAACTCTTAAAAACTTCCTCCTACCTTCTCTGGACCATGACCCCACCATCGAACACCAAGCCATTGTTTCCAGGACGGTTACTAACCTCCTCACCTCTGGTGATCTTCCCTCCACAGCCTCCAACCTCAGTCCCCCTACTCAGCACAGCCCACCTTTACCTCCTTCCCAAAATCTTCACACTGTGGTACCCTGGTAGACCCATCATATCAGCCTGTTGCTGCCACAGGGAACTAATTTCTTCCTGTCTTGACTCGATTCTCACTCCCCATGTCCAGTCTTTTCCCACCTACGCTTGCGCTTCCTCTGGTTCCCTGCGTCATATCAATTGTTTCTTGGCCCTGACTGCCACCTCTTCAATCTGGACGTCCATTCTCTCTACAGCATCCCCCATCAGGAGAGTCTGAAGCCTCTCCACCTCTTAAGAGCAGAGGCCTGAACAATGTCCACTCCTCCACCTGGCTTAACTCGTCTCACTTCTTGCAAATAAACGGTGTGCTTATGGGTACCTGTAGGGCCCCCAGTTATGCCTGTCTTTTTGGTGGAGTATGTAGATGATTCCTTCTTCCAGTCCTATCCGGGCCCGCTTCCACAAATTATTTTTCCGTTACTTCGATGACTATATATCGGTGTTGCTTCATGTTGTTGTTTTTTCTTCCAATTTCCACCCCTCTCTCTCTTCTCACGGTCCATCTCTGACATTTTCCTTCCCTTCCATGACCCCTTCTGTCTCTATTTCTCGCAATAGACTGACCACCAGTATTCATTACAAGCCCACCGACTCCCACAGCTAACTCGGCTCCAGCTCCTCACATCCTGCTTCCTGTAAGGACTCCATCCCATTTTCCCAGTTCCTCTGCCTCCGTCAGTGCTTCTGACAAAGAACAAACAAAGAACAAAGAAATGTACAGCACAGGAACAGGCCCTTCGGCCCTCCAAGCCCGTGCCGACCATACTGCCCGACTAAACTACAATCTTCTACACTTCCTGGGTCCGTATCCTTCTATTCCCATTCTATTCATATATTTGTCAAGATGCCCCTTAAATGTCCCTATCGTCCCTGCTTCCACTACCTCCTCCGGTAGCGAGTTCCAGGCACCCACTACCCTCTGCGTAAAAAAACTTGCCTCGTACATCTACTCTAAACCTTGCCCCTCTCACCTTAAACCTATGCCCCCTAGTAATTGACCCCTCTACCCTGGGGAAAAGCCTCTGACTATCCACTCTGTCTATGCCCCTCATAATTTTGTAGACCTCTATCAGGTCGCCCCTCAACCTCCTTCGTTCCAGTGAGAACAAACCGAGTTTATTCAATCGCTCCTCATAGCTTATGCCCGCCATACCAGGCAACATTCTGGTAAATCTCTTCTGCACCCTCTCTAAAGCCTCCACATCCTTCTGGTAGTGTGGCGACCAGAATTGAACACTATACTCCAAGTGTGGCCTAACTAAGGTTCTATACAGCTGCAACATGACTTGCCAATTCTTATACTCAATGCCCCGGCCAATGAAGGCAAGCATGCCGTATGCCTTCTTGACTACCTTCTCCACCTGTGTTGCCCCTTTCAATGACCTGTGGACCTGTACTCCTAGATCTCTTTGACTTTCAATACTCTTGAGGGTTCTACCATTCACTGTATATTCCCTACCTGCATTAGCCCTTCCAAAATGCATTACCTCACATTTGTCCGGATTAAACTCCATCTGCCATCTCTCCGCCCAAGTCTCCAGACAATCTAAATCCTGCTGTATCCTCAGACAGTCCTCATCGCTATCCGCAATTCCACCAACCTTTGTGTCGTCTGCAAACTTACTAATCAGACCAGTTACATTTTCCTCCAAATCATTTATATATACTACAAACAGCAAAGGTCCCAACACTGATCCCTGTGGAACACCACTGGTCACAGCCCTCCAATTAGAAAAGCATCCCTCCATTGCTACCCTCTGCCTTCTATGGCCTAGCCAGTTCTGTATCCACCTTGCCAGTTCACCCCTGATCCCGTGTGACTTCACCTTTTGTACTAGTCTACCATGAGGGACCTTGTCAAAGGCCTTACTGAAGTCCATATCGACAACATCTACTGCCCTACCTGCATCAATCATCTTAGTGACCTCCTCGAAAAACTCTATCAAGTTAGTGAGACACGACCTCCCCTTCACAAAACCGTGCTGCCTCTCACTAATACGTCCATTTGCTTCCAAATGGGAGTAGATCCTGTCTCGAAGAATTCTCTCCAGTAATTTCCCTACCACTGAAGTAAGGCTCACCGGCCTGTAGTTCCCGGGATTATCTTTGCTACCCTTCTTAAACAGAGGAACAACATTGGCTGTTCTCCAGTCCTCCGGGACATCCCCTGAAGACAGCAAGGATCCAAAGATTTCTGTCAAGGCCTCAGCAATTTCCTCTCCAGCCTCCTTCAGTATTCTGGGGTAGATCCCATCAGGCCCTGGGGACTTATCTACCGTAATATTTTTTAAGACACCCAACACCTCGTCTTTTTGGATCACAATGTGACCCAGGCTATCTACACCCTCTTCTCCAGACTCAACATCTACCAATTCCTTCTCTTTGGTGAATACTGATGCAAAGTATTCATTTAGTACCTCGCCCATTTCCTCTGGCTCCGCACATAGATTCCCTTGCCTATCCTTCAGTGGGCCAACCCTTTCCCTGGCTACCCTCTTGCTTTTTATGTACGTGTAAAAAGCCTTGGGATTTTCCTTAACCCTATTTGCCAATGACTTTTCATGACCCCTTCTAGCCCTCCTGACTCCTTGCTTAAGTTCCTTCCTACTTTCCTTATATGCCACACAGGCTTCGTCTGTTCCCAGCCTTTTAGCCCTGACAAATGCCTCCTTTTTCTTTTTGACGAGGCCTACAATATCACTCGTCATCCAAGGTTCCCGAAAATTGCCGTATTTATCTTTCTTCCTCACAGGAACATGCCTGTCCTGTATTCCTTTCAACTGACACTTGAAAGCCTCCCACATGTCAGATGTTGATTTGCCCTCAAACATCTGCCCCCAATCTATGTTCTTCAGTTCTCGCCTAATATTGTTATAATTAGCCTTCCCCCAATTTAGCACATTCATCCTCGGACCACTCTTATCCTTGTCCACCAGTACTTTAAAACTTACTGAATTGTGGTCACTGTTACCAAAATGCTCCCCTACTGAAACATCTACCACCTGGCCGGGCTCATTCCCCAATACCAGGTCCAGTACTGCCCCTTCCCTAGTTGGACTGTTTACATATTGTTTTAAGAAGCCCTCCTGGATGCTCCTTACAAACTCCGCCCCGTCTAAGCCCCTGGCACTAAGTGAGTCCCAGTCAATATTGGGGAAGTTGAAGTCTCCCATCACCACAACCCTGTTGTTTTTACTCTTTTCCAAAATCTGTCTACCTATCTGCTCCTCTATCTCCCGCTGGCTGTTGGGAGGCCTGTAGTATACCCCCAACATTGTGACTGCAGCCTTCTTATTCCTGATCTCTACCCATATAGCCTCACTGCCCTCTGAGGTGTCCTCTCGCAGTATAGCTGTGATATTCTCCCGAACAAGTAGCGCAACTCCGTCTCCCCTTTTACATCCCCCTCTATCCCGCCTGAAACATCTAAATCCTGGAACGTTTAGCTGCCAATCCTGCCCTTCCCTCAACCAGGTCTCTGTAATGGCAACAACATCATAGTTCCAAGTAGTAATCCAAGCTCTAAGTTCATCTGCCTTACCCGTAATGCTCCTTGCATTAAAACATATGCACTTCAGGCCACCAGACCCGCTGTGTTCAGCAACTTCTCCCCGTCTGCTCTGCCTCAGAGCCACACTGTCCCTATTCCCTAGTTCTCCCTCAATGCTCTCACCTTCTGACCTATTGCTCCCGTGCCCACCCCCCTGCCATACTAGTTTAAACCCTCCCGTGTGACACTAGCAAACCTCGCGGCCAGGATATTTATGCCTCTCCGGTTTAGATGCAACCCGCCCATCTTATACAGGTCACACCTGCCCCGGAAGAGCTCCCAGTGGTCCAGATAACGGAAACCCTCCCTCCTACACCAGCTGTTTAGCCACGTGTTTGTCTGCTCTATCTTCCTATTTCTAGCCTCACTGGCACGTGGCACAGGGAGTAATCCCGAGATTACAACCCTCGAGGTCCTGTCTTTTAACTTTCTGCCTAGCTCCCTGAACTCCTGCTGCAGGACCTCATGCCCCTTCCTGCCTATGTCGTTAGTACCAATATGTACAACGACCTCTGCCTGTTTGCCCTCCCCCTTCAGGATTCCCTCTACCCGTTCGGAGACATCCTGGACCCTGGCACCAGGGAGGCAACATACCATCCTGGAGTCTCTTTCACGTCCACAGAAGCGCCTATCTGTGCCCCTGACTATAGAGTCCCCTATTACTATTACTCTTCTGCGCTTTGACCCTCCCTTCTGAACATCAGAGCCAGCCGTGGTGCCACTGCTCTGGCTGCTGCTGTTTTCCCCTGATAGGCTATCCCCCCCAAGCTCTGTAGAAGAGTCATATGGGCTCAAAACATTAACTGTTTCTGTCTCCACAGATGCTGCCAGATCTGCACTTTTCCAGCATTTTCTTTTTCTTATTTTACATATTCCTACTGTTTGCAGAGAACAGACTCCTGTGTTTGAATTTCTGATGCTTCTCAGATGTGGAAATGAGCCACATTACGTGCTTGATTGACATTTTAAACCCTGAGTGCTCTGATAGCTGCACTATCAACCAATTTGGCCCATCCAGTGTTGTTGAGGTTAATTCGAGCCTCTCCAATTCTGCAATCCTCCTACAGTCCAAAGGTTTGAGGTTGGATGGATTGGCTATGCTAAATTTCCCCTTGGTGTCCAAAGATTTGAAGGAACCTAAAGGGGTCATTGGGATAGGGCAGGGGAGTGGGCATGGGTGGAACGCTCTTTCAGAGGGTCGTTGCAGACTTGATGGGCTGAATGGCCTCCTGCACTTTAGGGAGTCCAGATTCTGTGAAGAGTGGGTGGATCCAATGATTCTTGAAGCTAATGACATTTTCACTGGTATCTATAGTTCGACCATTTTAATATGGTTAAATGGTTTTGAATTGGCCCTCTCCAACTCCTGAATCAAGACCCTGACATTGTGCTGAGTGAAAGAGATCAAATTAAAAGATGCCGCACAGCCTGTATTCAAAACCATTTTAGTTTTGATGTAATATGATTACAGACATGGTGATCAAGGTTTCAAATGATAATTTACAGGAGGTATATTTAGATCTGTTTCAGCAACAGCAGCCCATTAATCTAGCAGTTACAGTAAGTGGGTTGTTCTCTACACCCAAGGGAATGCGGAAGGCCTGTTTAATCCACATAGACAAAACTTAACTGACCTTGACTCGATGCAGAATTATGAATAATGTGCTTTTTTGTGTGAGGTGACCAGAATAAAGCTCTGTACAGCTTCTATTGAAAATAATTTGCAGTGTGTGCACTGATGTCCTAATCATGAAAAGGGTCCAATAATTGATCCATTATGTTGCAAGTGATGCACTCGGCGCTGGGCCCATCAGCACGATTTGTCTGCTGCGCAGATGGCTGTTTAAAACCTTCCTGGTTTGCATTTGGCTGTCGGACTGCGGGAGCCTGAAACTGGGTGAAATGTGCTTGCAGCACCTGGTGATAGTGATGACTGATATGTACGGAGGCATCGTTTGGGACAGGTTTTTTTCATTTATAAAAAAAAAAAAATAAAAAAAAATATCAAGCTTTCTTCTCATGGTGGCAATCTGTCCCAAATGATACATCCAAGCAAGGAGACATTACACCAGTGCCTTCTTATGATCTATATCGGCATGAATCCAACAAATAAATCCTGTTTAATAGCGGGTATTGAGTTTCTGGCAAATGTATAGTGTATAATTTGTGAGCCCTTCCTCTTTGTTGCTGCCTCCCTCACATATATATAGTCATTCACTGCTTCCTGTCACAAATTATACATCCTCTAACCTACAGCTTTGTACGTCGGGATCTTGAAGTGCAGCGTCTTTATTCCTTGTTTTGAGTGGAGGAGTAATTTATAAAAGCATGCTTGTTTAAAAAATGCCCCAGCAAGCATTCCTTGATTTGTTTTGGTGAACTTTATTGTACTACTAAATGAACAAAATGGGCCAAAAAAGATCAAGTTTGTGCAGACGCAGACAATATTGAAACCATAGACTTGCAAATGTTAATGTGCCAGATAATGGAGTTTCAAGATGTAATCTGATTTTATAGTTCAGATAATAGTTGTGTGCCTTGTAGATTTAATTGAAATGGCTTCACTATGTCATGTTCAGTGACTGTTATCTAACAGCATAGTATTAAAAATATAAAGATAAATATAAAGACAGTTACAATAGAAAGCTGCTTTTTGGAAAGCCTTTTTATTAGCCTTTTAGCCTAATAAAAGCAAAATACTGCGTGCGCTGGAAATCTGAAATAAAAATGGAAGATGCGGGATCAGCTCAGCAGGTCGGGCAGCATCTGTGGAGAGAGAGAAACTGAGTCGATGTTTTTAGTCCATATGGACTTCTTCAGAGCTGCCCGATCTGCTGAGCTTAACCAGCATCTTCTGTAGACTGTTTTGAGCAGCCTGGCTGATCAAGGTCACTTCTTGTTTAACGTCACAGGCATTGAAGAAAGAAGAGAACACAGAACCTTAAAAGAAGGATGGGAATTTTGGAAACACACTTGAGATGCCTTTTGTATTGTGAATTTGGAACTCGTATTGCTGAAGACTGGCAATTTTTACATTACTTTTCTCTCTTTTTAATATTCGGAACTCATTTGGGATAAAGGAAGATCAGATAAAATTGCGATCATCTCATGATTTGTAGTTTTTACTTTTATTTCACCCCCTTTCTCTCCTCCTCCCCCTGCCCCCGCCCCCATTAATTATGTTTGGAAACTGTTGCGGTCGGTCTCAATGGGAGCTGATTTAATTGTCTCCCAGCCTGGAATGAACCTTTGAAGCAAAATCTAATGTTAGAATCTCTCCAAAAAGTTAATCTATGTCAAGGGACAGGGAGGATGTGTAAAAAGAAGAGGGAACCTCATCACTCCTTGGTGTGGGTTGAGATCAAGGCTCAAATTTTACTTTCATCATAAACACAAAGATTTTTGGGGGGGAGGGGAGAAATGAGGTTTAGAAATTGTATGTGCTTTCTAATAAAATACTCGTCTGAGAGACTGGTGAAGCGTTTGAGCTACTCTTTAAGGAGGAAATAATGTGGCTAAGAAAAGAACATCTTTTGTAAATGCACAAATTTCCAATTTTTAAAGTTATAGCAATAAATTCATGTTGAAATGCATGACATATTGTACACTGACAAAATTTACTTTTGTACAGACGCAATGTTCGTGGAAAGATTAAAACAAAATTTGGAAAACATTTGACTGTGATTGAAGCTATTAAGATTTACCTGGTAAATTAAACCGCTCAAAGGATAAAGGCAATGGAGTTGAGCCAACACAGCCTGTAAATGAGTACCAGGCACTCTGTGAAAATGCCATGTGTTTGAATGTGACACCACCAAAACGTTACAGATGCTAGGGAATACTCAGCAGGTCAGATAGCATCAGGTGGAGAGGAGTTTGGACCTTTTATCAGAACTGAAGGTCGTGAACAGAAAGGTCAAGAGTGGAAGTCTGTTCGAGGAAGAAGCGGAGGCCTCCAACCATTCTCCATCCACCACCGCCCTTCTCCCCCTGGTTGAGCTTCCTCACACTCTGAACAACTCCTCCTGAAACTCCATTCACTTCCTACAAAGAAAGGTTCTTATGGACACCCGTATAGGTCCAAGGTATCCCTACCTTTTATGGAATATGTGGAACGTTGCAGCCCTATTTCTGATCCCTCTTATTTCTGGTACATTGATGACTGTATCAGTGTTGCTTCCTGCTCGCATCCAGAACTGGAATTTAATTGGTTTTCTTTCCAATCTCCACCCTTCCCTCACCTTCGTCTTGTCCATCTCTGACTCTTCTGCTCCTTGACTTCTCTGCCTCATTTTTTCAGGGTAGGCTATCAACGCATATTCACAACCAGCCCATGGTTCCCCACAGCCACCTTGACCACACTTCCTCACACTCCGTCAGGATTCCATTCTATTCTCCCAGTTTCTCTATGTCCTTCACATCGGTTCAGACGATTCAACAAGGTTCCACACCAGTGCCTCTGAGGTGTCTTTTTTTAATTAACTGAGGATCCCTATCTAGCATGGCTGGCTAGCCCTCCATTTCACATACTTCTATTCTTCACCCCTTCCCTCCCTCTCAGGTTCGCCTTGTCCTCACATTCCACTCACCAGTCTCCATGTTAAATAGATCATGGCCCAATATTTCAACCAGCTCCAGCATTTTGCCACCACCAAATATTTCTTCCCCTGCCCTCCCCTTAGAGCACTGGTTCCAAAAGTAGGGTACATGTGTCTCTAGGTAGTACTTAAAATAAGTTGTGTAAGTGAACCATAGAATCCCTGCAGTGCAGAAGGAGGCCATTTGGCCCATCAGGTCTGCAATGACCCTCTCTGAAAGAGCATCTTGCCGTGGCCCTATCCCCATCTAACCTGCATATCTTTGAAAACTAAGGGGCAATGTTATCATGGACAATCCACCTAACCACATCTTTGGACTGGGAGGAAACTGGAACACCTGGAGGCAACCCACGCAGGCATGGGGAGAGTGTACAAATTTCACACATAGTCACCCAAGGCTGGAATTGAACCCGGGTCCCTGGTGCTGTGAGGCAGCAGCGCTAACTATGCTACAGTGCCGAACATGGGGCAAACATCTGTTTAAAGTGGATCGGCGTCCCTGGATGGTGCAGCTCCATTTTTGTTTTGGTGCTGTTGCTGAGCATGCCCAGTCTTTTTTAAAACTGAAGCGTCGCTTTGCTACCACTCCCCATCCTACTGCTCTGCTCCCCGTTCCCCACTCTGACCCTGCCGCTTCCCTCCCTGAACCTCCCGCTCTTCCCTCCAACCCGCACCTTCCCTTAACCCTCTCGCTCGCTGCTTCTTTCCCCCAAACCCTCGCTGCTTACTGCCTTTCTGCTGAGCACTCCCTCAGTGAGAGGGAGGGAGGCAACAACAGCAGGTGGGTGATGGGAAATGGAGCGGTGAGTGTGAGGTATAAAACGAGAAACTGAATAGGAAGTGGTGAGTAGGTGGCAGTGCGGAGGAGACTGAGCGCATCCATCACATTAATGGTCAGTGAAGATTATTCTTGATGACATTTGGTTACCTGTAATGTGTAATTATACTGATTTACAAAATGTGGGGTCTTGAAAGGGGCAGTCAAAACAATAAACACTTGTAGGGTTGCTCATAAAGCTGATGAAACAATAAGGAGACATGACCAAAACACCGGGGGGGGGGGGGGGGGGGAGGAAGATAGCCTGCCTCTTGACCTGTTGGCTGGTGTCTTGACGGTTCATCTGGACTGGGATTCCCTCCTGGCTAGGGTCAGAGCCATTATCCGTTTGCTCCTTGTGTGAGGGGGTGGTACATTGTGTTGGGTGGTTGCAAGCTCGGTAGGGTGTGGGTTTTGGGGTCAGTTGGGAGGCTCAAGGGGCATAACGCCCTGAGTTTTCTTCTTGGACACCAATGGGCTAGTCCAAGCCCAGCACCCTGGCTGGTACCTGTTGCCCCAAGGATCGGAGCTCCTTGGCGCTTCCTTTTGAGGGTGTCTGGGGGAGCAGGTTGGTGTCCAGAGAGGCTGGATCTGGTTCCTGGGTGTGTGGCAATTTGGGGATGGGCTGAGTGCTGGATAGGCGGAGCCTATCCACTTTGTAGATGTCCTGTGTTTCTTTTCCACGGGGTAGGTGCGACTACCCCTTATTGACTGACTGGCTCTCTTCGTTCGTGTGCCTCGGGAGACTGCCTGAGTGGTTGGGCGTGGTGGGTGGGTACTGATTCCTTGTTATCCAAGCGATTAGCTCTGACGGTTCTTACTCTCTCTTCCTCTATTGTTTCTTGTTGGAGGCTCCAAAGGTAGAGTCCTCCGCTGGGTTTCTCACGGTGCTTTTGCCTTTCCACTGGCGAATGTTAAGGCTCATTGGGTATTGGTGCTCTACTCGTTGGGCAGCGGTGATCTATTTGTTAAGAAGTGGGTCCACTTTTGAGTGTTCTTTTTATGTTGGCCTTTTTCTTGGTTGGGTCAGGTTATTAGGGTGGGTGCCGGGGTGGAGGGGTGTTGGCCCTCCCTCCCAGGGCACTCAATTGAGGGGCGGCTTTCTGGGACGGGGTCCCTCGTTGATTAGGACTGGAGAGATTGTCCTGACTCAGGTTTTGTACCTTGATGGTTATCCTGTCATTCCCCTTGGGGGTGAGTTATCCTTGTGTTGGTTGAGTGGCCGATTCTCTTTTGGTTGATGGATGCCTCATGAGTGCTGTGGTGAGTCAGGGCTGTTGGGTCCTGAGCTCTTCTTATCCGGTGGGTTCTCTGGGTCTCTAGTCTTTCCTTTCCGCTTTTTTTCTATGAGAGACCTTGGGTCTGAAAACATCTGGGACTTGTTGCTGCTGATCCTTTTTATAATTTTGTAATTTTCTGAAAGATATTGTTTCTGTTCTGGGCATGGAAGAGCGTTAGGTTATATTGTGGGGTAGGTATGCAATTTCCCCTTAGAACTGGGGTTTTCGTGGATTTTCTTTTCTTTTTGTAGAGTTGAGCATGACGAATCTGCTCTTGGTTTCAGCATGGGTGTAACTGGGTCTGATATCGGAAGGAGATTCCTGCATGGGTGCAGCTGGGTCTGATATCAGAAGGAGATTCCTGCATGGGTGTAACTGGGTCTGATATCGGAAGGAGATTCCTGCATGGGTGCAGCTGGGTCTGATATCAGAAGGAGATTCCTGCATGGGTGTAGCTGGGTCTGATATCGGAAGGAGATTCCTGCATTGGTGCAGCTGGGTCTGATATCGGAAAGAGATTCCTGCATTGGTGCGGCTGGGTCTGATATCAGAAGGAGATTCCTGCATGGATGCGGCTGGGCCTGATATCAGAAGGAGATTCCTGCATGGGTGCAGCTGGGTCTGATATCGGAAAGAGATTCCTGCATTGGTGCAGCTGGATCTGATATCAGAAGGAGATTCCTGCATTGGTGCAGCTGGATCTGATATCAGAAGGAGATTCCTGCATGGGTGCAGCTGGATCTGATATCAGAAGGAGATTCCTGCATGGTGCAGCTGGGTCTGATATCGGAAGTAGAATCCTGCATGGTGCAGCTGGATCTGATATCAGAAGGAGATTCCTGCATTGGTGCAGCTGGATGTGATATCAGAAGGAGATTCCTGCATGGGTGCAGCTGGATCTGATATCAGAAGGAGATTCCGGCATGGTGCAGCTGGGTCTGATATCGGAAGTAGAATCCTGCATGGTGCAGCTGGATCTGATATCAGAAGGAGATTCCTGCATTGGTGCAGCTGGATCTGATATCAGAAGGAGATTCCTGCATTGGTGCAGCTGGATCTGATATCAGAAGGAGATTCCTGCATGGGTGTAACTGGGTCTGATATCGGAAGGAGATTCCTGCATGGTGTAGCTGGATCTGATATCCGAAGGAGATTCCTGCATGGGTGCAGCTGGGTCTGATATCGGAAGGAGATTCCTGCATGGGTGTAACTGGGTCTGATATCAGAAGTAGAATCCTGCATGGTGCAGCTGGATCTGATATCAGAAGGAGATTCCTGCATTGGTGCAGCTGGATCTGATATCAGAAGGAGATTCCTGCATGGGTGCAGCTGGATCTGATATCAGAAGGAGATTCCTGCATGGTGCAGCTGGGTCTGATATCGGAAGTAGAATCCTGCATGGTGCAGCTGGATCTGATATCAGAAGGAGATTCCTGCATTGGTGCAGCTGGATCTGATATCAGAAGGAGATTCCTGCATGGGTGTAACTGGGTCTGATATCGGAAGGAGATTCCTGCATGGTGCAGCTGGATCTGATATCAGAAGGAGATTCCTGCATGGCTGTAGCTGGGTCTGATATCGGAAGGAGATTCCTGCATGGGTGCGACTGGGTCTGATATCAGAAGGAGATTCCTGCATGGGTGCGACTGGGTTGATATCGGAAGGAGATTCCTGCATGGGTGCGACTGGGTCTGATATCGGAAGGAGGTGGCTATGTTGGGTCACTGATGACTGTTTTGCTGGGGCAGAGGGAATTGTGGGAGGAGGGAGTTGTACTGGTATGTACCCGAGCTGTCTGCTGGCAATTTATCCTAAATTCTTTTCATGGTTGTTATCCTGGGCAGCCTGGGAGGGTGTGCACCATTTTGTCTTTTACCACCGTATCCTGGGGGGTCATGAGGACATTCAGTTTCGACTAATGATTGTACCAAGCCAGTTTTGTTGTTCTATTTCTAAAATGTAAAATGCTAATAAATATACTTGGGTGGGGGGAACCACGTGAATAAAGACTGCAGCAGAGTGTCAACACTCTCACCCAAATTATGCAGCTGGTGCTTCGTAAAATGTCTCCAGCAAGCGAACAGCGAACACTGCACGGCTCAGAGACTGGGACCTTCCCGCTCTGGTGGCAGCTGTTTCCTGGAGCCAAGCCCAGATAATATAATAACTGTAAAAAAATATAATTTTAAACATTATTGTAGAATCAAGCCAGAATAAAATGGATAACTTCAAAGGAAGAGAAGGTTCCTGTTTGATTCTGTTACCTCAAACTGCTGCTTATAAGACCTTCTAGAATGTTTAATCAGGAAGGGAATAAGGGATTTAGGCAGGAAAGTGGAGTTGAGGATTCTCATATCAGATCGGTCATGATATCATTGAATGGTGGAGCAAACTCGATGGGCTGAGTGGCCTGTGGACTTATGGAGTTGGCCATTTAGCTCTTCGAGTCTATTCTGCCGTTTTTAAAAAACTATATTTTTTATTCTCCTTTTCACATTTTCTCCCAAATTTACACCCAGTCCCCATAACAATAACAACGATCCCATCCTCCCCACCATCCTCCCAAACATTAGCCCGTATGTTTACATAAACTAATGACAAAAAGGAATCAGGGGTCACCCTTAATACACAACACCTCCCCTCCCCCCCCCGCAAACTAATGTTCAATGTTATCCAGTCCTTGAAAGTGCATAATAAAATAGTGCCCATGACTTGTAGAACCCCTCCGAGCTTCTCAGTTTGAACTTAACCTCAAGAGTCAAGAATTCGAACAGGCCCCCCCCCCCCCGCCACGCCAGGGCACTGGGTGGAGAGGCTGCTCTCCATCCCAGCAGGATCCGCCTTCGGGCGATCAACGAGGCAAAGGCTATGATATCTGCCTCCGCACCCGTTTCCAACCCTGGCTGGTCCGACACTCCGAATATGGCCTCCCGGGGACCCGGGTCCAGTTTCACACGCACCACCTTGGAAATGACCCTAAAAACCTCCTTCCAGTAATCCTCTAGCTTTGGACAGGACCAAAACATATGAACGTGATTAGCCCCCCCCCCCCCCCGCCCCGCCCCGCAACGCTCACACAGATCTTTTATTCCTTCAAAGAATAGGCTCATCCTCGCCCTTGTGAGGTGTGCTCTGTATACCACCTTCAGCTGTATCAGCCCCAACCTCGCACATGAGGTGGAGGCATTTACTCTCCGGAGCACCTCACACCAGACCCCCTCCTCTATAACCTCTCCCAATTCTTCCTCCCACTTTGCTTTGATCCCTTCCAGTGGTGCCTTATCCTCTTCCAAAATAGCTCCGTACACCACTGACACGATCCCCTTCTCCAGTCCCCTTATCGTCAACACCTCCTCCAGCAATGTGGAGGCCGGCTCCACCGGGAAGCTCTGTATCTCCTTTTTAGCAAAATCTCGAACCTGCATGTATCTAAACATTTCTCCCTGCTCCAGCCCATACTTCGCTTCCAGCTTCTTCAATCCTGCAAACCGACCACTAAGAAACAAATCTTTTAGCTTCTTAA